>NW_024543222.1:13672500-14272500 GCF_018167655.1 Microtus oregoni | reverse complement strand
TCAGAATTTTAGAAATCTTCCATTGTCTTCTGTCCTTCATTCTGTTGAAAGTCATCTCTTAGTCTGTTGATTGTTACTATTTTAAATAGTATAGCTGTTTCAGAGATTTTTTTTTTCCTGTTGTAGATGTTGTTAGCACTTTGGCTATGATTGCTTGGTGTTTTTGTTTTTATTGTTTTTACAGCCATAACTTCATGTATCTGAATAGTTCAAAAATTCTTACTTCTTATTACCTCAAATATAACTTCTACTTGATTTTTTTACTCTGAATTTTCAGTTATGTGTATGCGACAACTTTTCAGTGGCTTGCATATGGTGCTAATATTCTTTTCCACATTTTCTAACCTTTCTTTGTACTTTGATTTGGATATTTTCTGTTGATGTAAGCTCTTAATGTTTGTGCAGTTTCCTTCACAGGACACAGAAAAGAAGAGCAAAGATAAAGGCATGGCAGTTGGACCACAAGGGAACATGGAGGCAGGCTTTGTTTATTTTTGTATACAACATAAAAAGCATGTTGTTGTGATTGTTTAGTACAGAGGAGAAGAAAAGTTAAAACAAAATCCAGATGATTTTTTTTTAACTTAATTTCTTTATTGAATCTTTGGAGATTTCACATCATGCACCCTGATTCCACTCACCTCCCAGTCCCTTACTCCTGCAGGGCTTCCCCACAAAGAAAATTAAAAAAAAAAATTCAAACTAATACAAAATAAGACAAGCAGGCAAACACAAAAGGAAAAACAAAAAACCTCTTTGCTCCTCCATTTTTCCTGCCTCTCCAACACCTCTTCATTTGTCCTGGTGACTTTGGGAGTCTCGGTGTGCCACATGGTTTACCCTTTTGTCCAGTCAGCTTTACTTGCAAATGTTCATCACAGTGAGCCATTGGTCTGCTTCGAGGCCTCTGGTTTCTGGTACACTACCAATCACTGGATGCTCACCAAAACTCCTCTAGGATATTCTGGAGATGCTGAGTCTTGCAGGTCCTGCAGGTATTGTTTCACAGGACCAGTCCCCTCATGGGCTCCAGCAGGTCCTAGATCAGGGAAATGCTAGAGTGGGCCTGGGTGGTAGTTGCGCTGCTCCGTCCAGGCCACTGGGGCTGCCCCTCTCAGGTGAGGAGCCGAGCCAGCTCTGCTGTGCCCATGCCATCAGGGGCAGTTCTCCCTTGCCCATGGTGAGGGGTGGGGCCATGTCTTCTGAGTGGGTGTATGTCTGTGTGGAGTAGGGGGGCAAGCTCTCTCATGAAGGCTGGGGCCAGCTCTCTTGCTGCAGTGTCCAGTGAGGGGCAATGCCAGCTATCCCAGGGCCAGTGAAGGATGGGGTCAGCTCAGCATGGCCCTCTGATTTCATCAGGCATAGTTCTTATGGTCCCCTAAGAAGACATGAGCCACAGACATCAACACAGACCCCAGCTACAGCAGGATCATGGACTCAGACATGACCCTCAGCAGCAGCTTGGGTCCAGACAATATCTTGGCTTCAGTGTCTGGTGGCACAGCCCCTGGACACCAGTGAGCCCACAGGATGCAGCCCTGACCCTGGGCTTCCATGTAACCTTTGGTGGCAATATGGGCCTCCGATTTCAACACAGATCTCAGCTGCCATAGGATCATGAACCCATGGGTCCTCAACAGCAGCCTAATCAGGATATCAACAGTTCCCTAAGGGTGATAGTGCAGGCCCCTCAGATCAGCATGATCCTTGTGCAGCATGGGCCTCAGACACTAACGTGGCTCCAGGCGTTGGGTATCCACATGGCCTTTGATGATAACAGGAACCTCTGACATCAACACAGACCCTAGGTGCATTAGGGCCATGGACATCATCATGACATTGGAAGCAGATGATATTTTTTTTAATTTTTTTTATATTGATTTTTATTGACCTCTACATTTTTCTCTGCTCCCCTCCCTGCCTCTCCCCTCCCCCTCCAGGCCTCCCCCAAGGTTCCCATGATCTCTCCCAGTTTACTCAGAAGATCTTGTCTTTTACTACTTCCCATGTAGATTAGATCTATGTAAGTCTCTCTTAGTGTCCTCATTGTTGTCTAAGTTCTTTGGGGTTGTGATTTGTAGGCTGGTTTTCTTTGCTTTATGTTTAAAAACCACTTATGAGTGAGCAAGCACATGTGATAATTGTCTTTCTGTGTCTAGGTTACCTCACTCAAAATAATGTTTTCTAGCTCCATCCATTTTCCTGCAAAATTCAAGCTGTTGTTATTTTCTTCTGCTGTGTAGTACTCCATTGTGTGATTGTACCACATTTTCCTTTTCCATTGTTTGGTCGAGGCGTTTAGGTTGTTTCCAGGTTCTGGCTATGACAAACAATGCTGCTATAAACATAGTTGAGCACATGACCCTGTGGCACGATTGAACATCCTTTGGATATATACACAAAAGTGGTATTACTGGGTCTTGAGGAAGGTTGTTTCCTAATTTTCTGAGAAATCGCCACACTGACATCCAAAGGGACTGTACCAGCTTGCATTCCCACCAGCAATGCAGAAGTGTTCCCTTTTCCCCACAACCTCTCCAGCATAAGTTGTCATCAGTGTTTTTGATCTTGGCCATTCTTACAGTTGTAAGATGGAATCTCAGAGTTGTTTTGATTTGCATTTCTCTGATGACTAAGAATGCTGAACATTTCCTTAAGTGTCTTTCAGCCATTTTAGATTCCTCTGTTGAGAGTTCTCTGTTTAGGTCTGTACTCCATTCATTATTGGATTATTTGTTCTTTTGATGACCAATTTCTTGAGTGTATATATATATATATATATTGGAGATCCGACCTCTGTCTGGTGTGGGGTTAGTGAAAATCTTTTCCCATTCTGTAGGCTGTCGTTTTGTCTTGCTGACCGTGTCTTTTGCTTTACAGAAGCTTTTTAGTTTCAGGAGATTCCATTTATTAATTGTTTCTCTCAGTGTCTATGCTGATGGGGTTATATTTAGGAAGTGGTCTCCTGTGCCAATACATTCAAGTGTACTTCCAACTTTCTCTTCTATAAGATTCAGTGTGGCTGACTTTATGTTGAGATTTTTGATCCATTTGGACTTGAGTTTTGTACATGGTGATATATATGGGCTTATTTTCATTCTTCTACAGGTTGATAACCAGTTATGCCAGCACCATTTGTTAAATATGCTTTCCTTTTTCCATTTGATATCTTTCGCTTCTTTGTAAAAAATCAGGTGTTTGAAGGTGTATGGGTTAATATCTGGGTCTTCTATTTGGTTTCATTGGTACTGTCTGTTCTTATGCCATTACCAGGCTATTTTCAGTACTGTAGCTCTGTAGTAGAGTTTGAAATCAGGGATTGTGATGCTTCCAGAAGTTCTTTTATTGTACAGGATTGTTTTGGCCATCCTGGGTTTTTTGCTTTTCTGTATGAAGTTGAGTACTGTTCTTTTGAGGTCTGTGAAGCATTTGGCTGGGATTTTGATGGGCATTGCATCGAATCTGTAGATTGCTTTTGGCAAGATTGCCATTTTTACTATGTTAATTCTGCCTACCCAAGAGCATGTGAGATCTTTCCACTTTCTGGTGTCTTCTTCAATTTCTTTTTTCAAAGATTTAAAGTTTTTGTCATAGAAGTCTTCCACTTGTCTGGTTAGAGTTACTCTGAGATATTTTATGCCATTTGTGGCTATTGTGAAGGGTGTTGTTTCTCTGATTTCTTCCCCAGCCCTTTTATCATCTGTGTATAGGAGGGCTATGGATTTTTTTGAGTTAATTTTGTATCCTGCTACATTACTGAAAGTGTTTATGAGTTGTAGAAGTTCCTTGGTAGAATTTTTGGGATTGCTTATGTAAACTATCATTAGCAAACAGTGAGAGTTTGACTTCTTCTCTTCTGATTTGTATCCCCTTGATCTCCTTTTGTGTCTCATAGCTCTAGCTAAGACCTCAAGAACTATATTGAATAGATATGGAGAGAGTCGGCACCCTTGTCTTGCTTCTGATTTCAGTGGAATCGCTGGGAGGTTCTCTCCCATTTAGTTTGATGTTGGCTGTTGGCTTGCTGTATATTGCCTTTATTATGTTAGGTATGTTCCTTGTATCCCTGCTCTCTCAAGACCTTTATCATGAAGGGATGTTGTATTTTGTTGAAAGCTTTTTCGGCATCAAATGAGATAATCATGTGGTTTTTATTTTTCAGTTTGTTTATGTGGTGGTTATGTTGACAGATTTTCATATATTGAATCATCCCTGCATCTCTGGGATGAAGCCTACTTGATCATGGTGGATGATGGTTCTGATGTGTTCTTGGACTCGATTTGCCATATTTTATTTAGTATTTTTGCTTCAATGTTCATGAGTGAGATTGGTCTGTAATTCTCCTTCTTAGTAATGTCTTTCTGTGGTTTGGTTATCAGGGTAATCGTAGCCTCATAAAAAGAGTTTGGCAATGTTCTTCTGTTTCTATTGTGTGGAATAGTTTGAGGAGTATTGGTATTAGTTCTTGTTTGAAAGTCTTGTAGAATTCTGAGCTGAAACCATCTGGTCCTGGGCTTTTTTTGGTTTGGAGACTTTTGATGACTGTTTCTATTTCTTCAGCAGTTACAGATCTGTTTAATTTGCTTATTTGGCCTTGATTTAATTTTGATAATTGATATTTATCAAAAAGTTGTCCATTTCCTTTAAGTTTTCCAGTTTTGTGGAGTACAGGTTTTCAAAATATGACCTGATAATTCTCTGTATTTCCTCTGTGTCTGTTGTTATGTCCCCCTTTTCATTTCTGATTTTGTTAATTTGGATATTCTCTCTCTGCTTTTTGGTTAGTTTGTATAAAGGTTTGTCTATTTTTGTTGATTTTCTTGAAGAACCAACTCTTTGTCTCATTGATTCTTTGTATTGTTTACTTTGTTTCTATTTTGTTGATTTCAGCTCTCAATTTGATTATTTTCTGTCCTTTAGTTCTCTTAGGTGACTTTACTTTTTTTTCCTAAAGTTTTCAAATATTCTGTTAACTCACTAGTGTGGGATTTTTTTCAGCTTCTTTATGTAGGCATTTTGTGCTATGAACTTTTCTCTTAATACTGCTTTCATTGTGTCCCATAAATTTGGGTATGTTGTGTGATCATTTCCATTGAATTTTAGGAAGTCTTTAATTTCTCCCTTTATTTCTTCCTTGACTCATTGATGATTCAGGTGAGCATTGTTTAATTTCCATGTGTTTGTGGGTTTTCTGGAATTAGTATTGCTGTTGACTTCTAGTTTTAAACCATGGTGATCTGATAAGATACATTGGGTTATTCCATTTTTTTTTTATTTGTTGAGGTTTGTTTTGTTTATGAGTATGTGGTCAATTTTTGAGAAGATTCCATGAGGTGCTGAGAAGAAGGTGTATTTTCTGTTTGGATGGAATATTCTGTAGATGTCTGTTAGGTCCATTTGAGTCATAACTTCTGTTAGTTCCCTTATTTCTCTGTTCATTTTTTGTCTGACTGACCTGTCCAGTGGTGAGAGGGGAGTGTTGAAGTTTCCTACTACTAGTGTGTGTGGTTTAATGTATGATTTAAGCTTTAGAAGTGTTTTGTTTTTGTTTTGTTTTTTTTTTTTGTTTTGTTTTTTCGAGACAGGGTTTCTCTGTGGTTTTGGAGCCTGTCCTGGAACTAGCTCTTGTAGACCAGGCTGGTCTCGAACTCACAGAGATCCGCCTGCCTCTCCCTCCCGAGTGCTGGGATTAAAGGCGTGCGCCACCACCGCCCGGCTAGAAGAGTTTCTTTTACATATGAGGGTGCCCTTGTATTTGGGGCATTGATGTTCAGTATTGAGATTTTGTCTTGATGGATTTTTCCTGTGACTAATATGTAATGACCTTCTTTGTCTCTTTTGATTGATTTTAGCTTGAAGTCTATTTTGTTAGATATTAGGATAGCTACACCTGTTTGTTTCTTTTTTTTTTGTATATTTTTTTCCCAACCCTTTACTCTGAGATGATGTCTGTCTTTGAGGTTGAGATGTGATTCTTCTATGCAGAAGAAGGATGGATTTTGTTTTTGTATCCAATCTGTTAGCCTGTGCCTTTTTATAGGTGAGTTGAGTCCATTTATATTAAGAGATATTAATGACCAGTAGTTATTTCCTGTTAATTTGGCTTTCATTGTTGGTTATTTTGTGCATTTTCCCCTTCTTTGGGATTTGTTTCTATGAGACCATTAACTTTCTGTGTTTTTGTTGGTGTAGTCAACTTCCTTGGGTTGGAGTTTTCCTTCTAGTATTTTATGTAAGGCTGGGTTTATGGCTAGGTATTGGTTAAATCTAGTTTTGTCATGGAATATCTTGTATTGTCCATCTATGGTGATTGAAAGTTTTGCTGGGTATAGTAGATTGTGCTGGCATCCATTGTCTCTTAATGTCTGCATAATTCTTGACCATGACCTTCTGGCTTTCATTGTCTCCAATGAGAAGTCAGGTGTAATTATGATAGGTCTACCTTTATATGTTACTTGGCCTTTTTCTTTTGCAGCTCTTAATATTCTTTCTTTACTCTGTATGTTTAGTGTTTTGATTATTATGTGGCCAGGGGTCTTTTTTTTTTTTTTTGATCCAGCCTATTTGGTGTTCTGTAAGCTTCTTGTGTCTTCATAGGCATATCTTTCTTTAGGTTGGGAAAATTTTCTTTTATTATTTTGTTAAATATATTTTCTGTGCTTTTTAGTTGAACTCCTTCTTTAATATTATTTTTAGATTTGGCCTTTTCATGGTGTCCCATATTTCTTGGTTATTTTGGGTTAAGCTTTTGGTAGATTTAATGCTTTCTTTAACTGATGAGTCTGTTTCCTCTATTGTATCCTCATTGCTTGAGAGTCTTTCTTCCATCTCATGTATTTTGCTGTTCATGCTTGCGTTTGTAGTTCCTATTCATTTTCTCATGATTTCTGTTTCTAAAATTCCCTCAGCTTGTGTTTTTTTTTTATTGTCTCGATTTCAGTTTTCAAGTCTTCAATAGTTTCTTTCATATGTTTGATTTCTTTTTCTTGGTTTTCTTTAAGGGATTTGCTGATGTTTTCCAATTTTTTGTTTGTCTTTTCCTCCATTTCTTTAAGGGAATTTCTCATTTTCACTTTAAGAGTTTCAAACATTTTCTTGAAGTTATTTTTTAGATCAATTTCTGCTTCATCCATATTTGGTTTTTCAGGTCTTGCTTTTGTAGGGTCTTTAGGTTTTACTGGTATTGTGCTGCTCTTTGTTGTGTTGCATGTGATCTTATCTTTTCTACTCATCTTTTCCTCTAATAGGTGTGGTTAGGGTTATCTGAGATTCTGTTGATTAATCTTCTAGGTGCCAGTGAGTCCAAAGTTCAGATGGTTTTTCCTCGTGGTACAGTCAGTGCCGCAGTTCTAGCTACCCCATTTGTTACTCCTTAAACCTGGAGATAGCTCTTTGCTCCTGGGCTTTGTTCTGCCCCCTTGGAGTTTGCTGTCTCAGGCCTTCTTTGGTCTAGGTTATGGGCTTTGACCTGTTTCTGTAAATCCTGGTCTGGATCCACTCCTCCAGGGGTCCCTGGCTTGGAGTTGGTCTTGCAAAGGTCTCTGGTTCCTGTCTACTGCCTCAGAGTTCCCAGGCTCGGGTGCTCCCAGAATCGCAGAGGTCCTGGCTCAGGCTTACTCCCTCAAAGGTCCCAGACTCACACTTGGACTTGCCTATTCCTTTTGCTGTGCCAGACCAACTTCCAGACCCATGCCTGGACCCACAGAGATTTCTGGTTCCTGCCTACTCCCTTGGAGGTCCCAGATTCAAATGATTTTTTAAAAATCAGAGTTCTTGCAAATAATATTAGGGGGTGTAATGAAAGCACAATGGGGTTTTTCTTTGTCTAGAGCAGTACAGAGAAGAGAGGTTCTGGTTCATGAGCATCAGCAGTCTTTGGGGGTGGTGGATAATTCTGGCTTTTTTTTCTTTAAATAGAAGGATTTGTTGTGGCTAATAGTTCAGAGGAGAGAGTTCATCACTACCATGGAGGAGAAGTGTTTTTACATTTTGCATGTTAAGAGATAACTTATGATAAAAGAGGACCTTTGTAATAACTTTTAAAAACTTTTGTGATTTCCAAATGGTAAGTACCATTTTTTTTAAAGTATTTATTTATTATGTATACAATATTCTGTCTGTATGCATGTCTGCAGGCCAGAAGAGGGCACCAGACCTCTTTACAGATGGTTGTGAGCCACCACGTGGTTGCCGGGAATTGAACTCAGGACCTTTGGAAGAGCAGGCAATGCTCTTAACCACTGAGCCATCTCTCTATTTTTATGTCACTTTCACCTCTCCCTGTCTTCTCCAACTCCTCGACAATTCTTGCCCACTCCTTCTCTCTTTCATTGCCTCTTATTCTTTATTTATCATGGTTACATATATATGCACATATAAATTTAAAAATACAATCTGATGAGTTTATTTAGTGTTGCTTTAATATGTGTGTGTACGATTTCAGTTTTTTTCTAGTTTAATTTTATAATGATTCTTTGTAGATTTCACATTATGCATCTTGATTCCATTCATCTCCCCATCTCTCTATATATGCCCTCTGTCCTTGCAACCTACCCCCAAGATAAAATTTCAAAGAAAAGAAAAAAAAATCTCGTAGTGGAAGCTGTCACACAGTATACCTTTTAGTCCATACATCTTTACATGCAATGAGTCATTGCTTTGGTTTGAGGCCTATGGTTTCTGCTACCCTATAGATACTCAATGTGACTTCTCTTGGATATGCTATTCTGTGTCATGGAGATCCTGCAGCTTTGGGTCTGCAGGATACATACTCCAGAAGATCATAGAGGTGGTGGGTGTTGGGATGGGCCAAACCTGGGTCTGGTTGGTTGCTGGGTTGGTCAGCCTGCCAGCTCTCCCTCATCCTCACCACCCAGTGGTGAGCCCTCCAGCACTGCCCCAACTAGCTCACCCTATGCAGTAAGCAGCAATGGACAGTACCAGTTCTCCTGCTCTCATACCCTTGGGGCCAGCTTTACTGTGTTGTCCAGGTGTGATGCTGGTGAAAGGAATGGCCAGCTCTCTTATCTGCCACAGGTGACAAATAGGGGAGCTTCTATCCCTTGCCCATCCCACCTATGGTAGATGCTGGATGGGGCTTGATCGCTGATACTCATGTTTTTAGGGCTGGTTCACTTGTGCCTCTGTCAGTAGGGTCAGTTCTACTGTGCTGCTCAGGAGAGGTGCAGGGCCTTGATATAGATACGAATAATTTGCATTGGTATAAATCTTTATTTATTGATATAAGTTTAAGGTCAATTTTGTTATGTATATATATTTCTGTTCTTGATTAAGGTATTGTGATTGTGTAGTTCATTTAGAAATGTAATTTATAATTAGGAAATATAGGTTGTTAATGTATAATCATCAATAATAGTCAAGCTTGTAGTCATGTTAGTTAGATTTTCTAGATATATAGAGATATATTTCAGTTAGATAGGCATTCTTCATATCTTTCAAAGACTACAGAATATGGCATTTAAAATGTTTTAATAACTTAGGGGTTTTCATGACAATGAGACACATTTGCTCCTAGCAGCACCAATCTACTTCAAGAGGAAAATGGGCATCGAAGAGGCTCCTTATATAGTTGGTTAGCCATTTGGGCAAGGAACTGCTCTTGCCTGGACTGTTGCATAAACTGGACATGAAGAACCCGCAGAGAGGACTACTGAACTTGCCTAAAGGTGAGATAGTCCTTCAGGGTTCCTGATCTATGAAAGAGTCTACGAGACATTCTGCAGGATGCAGAAGAAAGTGACTGAAATGTCTTTGAATTTTCCTGCTTCATGGAAATGTCTGCTGGATACTATGGGCCTGAAGGTCAAAGATGGATGCCCCAATGGTACAGAAAAACTTTGGGTGACTGTACAGGCAGCAAAATGTCTCTGTCTTTTCTAGAGTTTTGTAAGTGGCTTACTTCTTGTTTACTTAGGTAATATCATATCCTTCTGGAGTCTTTGATGGAGTTGAAGAATGGATAGTTATAGTTTTCCTTAGTTATGATAAAAGATAAAATAGATATAAATATTGACTATAATTCTTGATTGATAACTGTTTTGTTATATGTAATTTTACTATGTTAAAATGAAAGCCTTTCTTTTTTGTTTAAACAGAAAAGGGGAAATGGTGTAGAAGGTCCCTCTGTATTTGTGTTGCTTTCATTGGTTGAATAAAGAAATTTGCCTTGGCCTTTTGATAGGGCAGAACTTAGATAGGTGGAGTAGACAGAACTGGATGCTGGGAAGAAGGGCAGTATGGCAGACACCATGGTTCTCCTGCCCGAGATGGACACTGGTTAGACTCATGCCGGTAAGCCACAGTCAAGTGGCGATGCACATTAATGGAGATGGGTTAAACTAATATGTAAGAGTTAGCCAATAAGGGGCTGGAGATAATGGGCCAGATAGTGTTTAAATGAATACAGTTTTTGTGTGATTATTTCGGGTGTAAGCTAGCAGGGCGGCTGGAATGAAATGCAGGCTCCTTTCCCTCAACAGGACCTGTTCTGAGTACTAGTTCTCCCTAGTACAACAGCCAGTGAGGAATGGGGCCAGCTCTGTGCAGCCTATCCTCTCAGCCTTCTGTGGTAACAGGAGCCATGGACATCAACAGAGACCATAGTTATGGTAGGGCCACAGACCTAGACATGGTCTTGGCAGCAGTCCAGGCCCAGACATAACCATGGCACCAGATGGCAAGCAGACCCACCTACACCTTACTTCTTCACCTCATCAGATATCCTCTCTCCACAGGACATGAACCAATCATGAACCTTCCCCCCCCCTCTCCCTCCCTCTCTCTCTCTCTCTCTCTCTCTCTCTCTCTCTCTCTCTCTCTCTGCCATACTCCACCATATATTATTTTAGCTGCGTGCATGGACAGCCTTTATGTAGTGGTTCTGCTGAAGTTGTCCATATTGGATTTCATGGTCTAAGTTAATGAGGACAACTGACCAGGTCTCTTCTTCAGGAGGGTACCAGATCTCATTATGGATGGTTGTGAGCCACTTTGTGGTTGCTGGAATTGAACCCAGCCTAGAAGAACAGCCAGTGGTCTTAACTGCTGAGCCTTCATAATAATACCCAATTTATGGCACCACAAGGCACCTAGCTGGCCTGTGTTTTCTCCTCCCTGTCCAGTGTGTGAGTCTTCTCGTGCTCTGTCTTAATTGCACTGGGCAGGCTTGTCAATGGGGGATATGTAGTTTTGTAAATTTGTGTGTGTGTGTGTGTGTGTGTGTGTGTGTGTGTGTGTGTGTTGGGGAAGGAAGTATGGGGGGGGGGGAGACAGGGAAATTGTTCTAGAATTGGAGAGTCGAATGAAATGTAGGATGTATTTATAGCTACCTAATTATTTCTGTGAATCTTAGTGCTGTTGTTACTAGAAATTTTGAGGATTCTATTCATGGTTGCCATAAGATACTGGGGAAATTGGGGTCCCCTATTGAGCTTCTTAGTCTCATTAATAATAAAATTTAAGACTGCACTCAGACAGAAGCGTGGAAGATAGCTTTATTAGAGTTTAAAAGAAAACCCCCAGGACAGGCAAGCTGTAAATCTTGGCAACTTCCTGGAGGAGGAGAATGGAGAAGAAAGGTGGTGGAGAAAGCATGTAGTTTGAGTCAAACTAGTGTGGAACCAAACAGTGGACAAGCTAGATGGCCAAGAAGGGAGCTTTAGAGAAAGAGTGAAGCCCAAAGTAACAGAAAAAGCACAATTATATTCTGGCTGGCGTTGGAAAGAGAGATAGAAAGAAGAAAAAGGAAAAGGTGTAGCTATATACACAGATATTTGTTGATATGCTTTTAAAATTAAACTTACAAGTATTTTGAATGGAAAAATGTCTTGTTAAACTTATTTTTCTTATTTTCTTTTATAGTTTTATATTAAAAGAGCACAACCATGTTTCGGAATAGTCTCAAGATGCTTCTTACTGGTGGGAAATCAAGTCGGAAAAACAGGTCAAGTGGTAAGTGACTACCGTACACTTATTCTGTAATAGTTTAAAAGTACAGACCGCCTTATGGATCTGAACTATTGCCGCCATTCTTCAAGATTTTATAAGCAGTTTATTAAATTTCGAACATAAGGTTTACGTTTTTTTTTTCTTTTTCTTTTTGGGGTGAGGTTTTGGAGGCAGGGTTGGGTTTCTCTGTAGCTTTGGTGCTTGTCCTGGAACTCGCTCTGTAGATCAGGCTTGCCTTGAACTCTTAGAGATTCACCTGTCTGTGCCTACCAAGTGCTGGGATTAAAGGTGTGTGCCACCACCACCCTTTAATTTATATTTTAATATACTGCCATATTCTTTATTAGAAGGTAGGAACACTTGAATATTTATCAGCAACAGTGCTAAAGAAAAACTGTGAGGAAAAAGTGCTTATTTCTATTTTATGAGAGAATAATATTTCTGAACATTTATTTATTAAAACTCTAGACCTATATTTATTTCTAAAATTAACATAAGAGTTTATTATAGTAATAGATACTCTTAGTGGAAGAAAACATGAAAGTTAGGACTGTCCCCATAGATTTATATAGAGAGATATAATTATAGGTGCCATGGTTCACCCATATAATTCCAGCATTCTGGAGGCTGAAGCAGCAGGCTCATGAGTTTAAGGCTGGTCAGTCTTAACTACCTAGGAGTTCTAGCTTAGCACTGGCTACAGAGTAAGATACAGTCTCAAAAAGAATTCAGTGTTTTTATAAGTGCTAAAGTTTATGAAGGGTTTTGTTGTTGTAGTAGTTGTATGTGTATTTGCTTTTATTTTTTAAGAACAGGATAATTTGGGA
Organism: Microtus oregoni; assembly: GCF_018167655.1. Classification (NCBI taxonomy): domain Eukaryota; kingdom Metazoa; phylum Chordata; class Mammalia; order Rodentia; family Cricetidae; genus Microtus; species Microtus oregoni. The sequence continues at coordinate 14,259,706 of NW_024543222.1, read as the reverse complement.
TTTTAGATAAAAGAAAACTTTTGGGAGATGATATTGAACATAAAGGAACTGGGTATGTTATTGAAGGGTGATAGCCTTTTTGCATTTTATAATATTTTCAACCATTTCTCTTTAGTTTATAAGTTTACATTCTTAGTTTATTCATTATTACTCATTTCAAATGTTGTAATTTGTATTGTGACTTTTTGAATCTTTAGATAGTTACATTTACTAATTTCCAAATATTTGTTGGTTTCCTGGTTATTCTTATTTTGACAGAAACTACTACACTAACTAAAGGAAAATGTTTCTCACTTTACTGACATCAGTAGTTGTAGCCACAGTTCATTTTAGCTCTTTGGTAGATACTGGCTAGATATTTTCCATTCAGCTAAAGTAATTGTATCTGGAGTAAGCACAGGACCCATAGGATTTGGTCCCACAAAATGCCTTCCACTTTTGCTGCCAGTTATCAATGGTAGATTCCTAGTTTACCCTCAACTTCTTTCTGATTGTTTATCTACTGGAGATTCCTAGACCTTCTCCTCAGGTCTATTTGCTGGAACAGCTCATAGAACTCAGGAAACAAGCTATTTAAAAGATGACTGGTTTGTTGCAAGAAAGTATAGACTTGTAAACAGTTCATTGGAAGAGGTGGGTAGGGTGGAAGACTGGGAACAGTCTTGAGCTTTCACATCCTTTTGAAATTTGCCACCTCGCAACACTTCCATGTGTTTACCAACCCAAAAGTCTTTGAACCTAGGCATTTGGGATTTTATGAAGTTTTCATTATGTATATATGATTGATTCAGTTCAACTCCTCTGCCAAGAAATCAAAGGCCAAGACGAGTAGAACCTTCTAATCACATTTCCTGGCATCAAGCTCTCATTTAAGGTTGTCCAAGAGCCACCAGCTACTAGTAATCCCCTTACAAGCAAATAAGATTTAAACACTTTGAAAATTCTAGAGGTTTTTTGAACTAAGTACCAGGAAAAAGGACAGAGATCAAACATATATTTATACGATACCTCATATTACTGTTGGATTCTAGACTAATTGTATTGTTATCTGATAGTCTTTTCTGTATTATTTAATAGTTTTGCTATTTATTGAGATTTGTTTTTTAATTCACATGATAAATTTTGGTGAATGTTCTGTATATACCTAAAAATAACGTAGGTTCTGTATGTAGTGTATATCAGTTTTGTTGGTGATAGTCCTCAATTATTTTATATCCTTAGGTATTATCAATTGAGAAGGAAGTGGTAAAACACTATTCTGTGATTAGGGATTTGTTCATTTCTCCTAGTTCCTGAAAGTTTTTGTTTCATGTTTTGAAGCTATCTTGTTGGATAAATTCAAACTTATGATTGTTATATCTTCCTTCACCATTATGGAACGTCTCTTATTTCTAGAAGTTCATGTTGAAAATTAGCCTTGTTTTGTATTAATATACTGCTTCAAACATCTTGATCAGTGTTTGCAATATGTGATTTATTTCATTCACTTACTTTGAATACTACTATATGATTGTTATTTATAGATAGTGACTGATTGAATACCACTATATGATTGTTAATTTATAGATAGTGATGATTGAATACTACTATGATTGTTATTTATAGATAGTGACTGACTGAATACTATAATATGATTGTTATTTATAGATAGTGACTGACTTTTCATTCATCCCAGAAAGGTTTTTGTTTTCTGTTTGTGTTAAGAAAACACATTAGCGCTGGGCGGTGGTGGCACATGCCTTTAATCCCAGCACTTGGGAGGCAGAGGCAGGCGGATCTCTGTGAGTTCGAGGTCAGCTTGATCTACAAGAGCTGGTTTCAGGACAGCTAGGGCTGTTACACAGAGAAACCCTGCCTTGGTGGTGGGGGTTGGGGTAGGATGAAAACACATTAGTCCACATTAATTCAGTCAGGAATGTATCGGGTTTTAAATATAAGACATTGCTTTGTTTTTCTACTTGCCCTTTCTGTTCTGTGCTCTTTTGTTTTTATTTCTTTTTCCTTGTTGTCTTTTGGATTGAGCAAAACACCATTTTATTTTTATTTCCCTTAGTATCTTGAAATTAATGTTCTCTTGTGATTTTCAAGATTCAAATATCAATCCATAGTTTTATCAAAAATTTATATTAATTGGTAATTTGGTCCTTTTCTCAGACAATGTAAGAGCCTTCAATTTTTGTTATATATTTGTATTTTGAGTTCTCTAAGGCATTTTTATTGTATAGTTGCTTTAGTGAAATACTTGAGTGAAGCATCTTCAGGAAGGAAGACATTTTTCTGGTTTATGGTCTAAGGGAATTCAATGAAGGCATGGCAGTGGGGGCAACTCATTACAGGCGGTGTTAGCACGAGGCTGCTGCTCCTTCTTTAAATAGCCAGCAGGTTAGAAAGCAGAGAGAGCCAGACCGGTTGTAGGTTAGCTAGTGGCATTTTCACCCCTCTTCTCCCCGCTCCCTTCTGGGAATCTAGCTCAGGGCTTTGTGCATAGTAAGTAAGCATAATCATTCTACCACTCTACACTTTGCCTTTACTTTGAAAGTCTTTTTCTCTGGGTCTCAAACTAGATGGGAAATTCTTTTTTCATTAAGCACTGAAATAGTTTTTTTTTTATTGTCTTACTGAATTATATTGTCTCTGAAGAAACAAAAATTCTCATTGTTTGTCCCCAGGTGCTAAAATTTTATTTTTCTTCACTTTGCCCATCAGTGTTCGACATGGTATGCTTAGATTTAATTTTTTTTAATATTTATTTATTTATTTATTATGTATACAATATTCTGTCTGTATGCCTGAAGGCCAGAAGAGGGCGCCAGACCTCTTTACAGATGGTTGTGAGCCACCATGTGGTTGCTGGGAATTGAACTCAGGACCTTTGGAAGAGCAGGCAATGCTCTTAACCACTGAGCCATCTCTCCAGCCCCCCTTAGACTTAATTTTTTTTTCTTGCCTTACTTGATTTTTGTGAGTTTCTTGTGTCTGTGTAGATCTCTCCAGTTGCAAAAAATCTTGTAAAATGATTGAATAGGGAGGCCTTCATCTTCTAAACAAGAGTCAGCAAACCATAACCTGCAAGCCAAATCTAGCAAGTGTTGTAGTGGCATACATCTATAATATAATCTCATCACTTAAAAAGAAGAAGCAAGATGATTAGGAATTCAGGGCTAGTCTGAGTAACCTACCTAGTGAGTTTATGACCGTCCTAGGTGACATTAAGATCCTGTCTCAAAATATGAGAAGGAAAAAAGTTTTATTGAGCACAACCGGATTCTTTCACTTATGTGTTTGCTCATCCTATTCACCCAGACAGTCCACACAGACATTATAAATTTTGCTGATTCCTGTTGATCTCAGTGGGTAGAGACTTTTGCATATCAGTCTTCTACCCATGTTCAGACTTAGTAAATACTGTAGCAAATACTGTCATGGTCCTAAATTTTATCAGAAAGTACTAACTTTCATCTTAGAACGCTATAGCAGATCTCCTTAGGTATTAGAATCTAGTTCTGAGCTACAGAGTGATAATACAAGCACTACCACATCATCTTTTTCAATACTTATTGTTCCTTCTGCTCTCACCAAAAATACCACCAAAGTATTTTACCCCATTCCCATTTTGTCCTTAAGATATATATATATATAAATCAGTAAATTATTCTACATTGTTTTCTCTTTGAAAATATCTTCTCTAAGGAAATTATACAGATGTTCTCATAACCATGAATGTTAACTGAGATTTTATAGCAATTGAGTTGATGCATAAATAAGCTCTTTTCTCTGATTGACTCTTGCCACACTTTTTTTTTGAGAAGGGGTGTGTACTAAAGATTAAACTCAGGGCCTTGCACATGCTAGGCAATTGAGCTGTGTTTCTACCCTGAGTTGAGTTGTGTTTCTAACTCAATTTTTTTAAAGAACTATTAGAAACTTAGTTTGGCAAGACCTGGCCTGTCCTAGCTTGTTTATGCTTGTGTTCTATGGGTAGTATTCAGAAAGTTTCCACTTTATGTTTTCTCCATAACCATGACATTGACCTTGTCTGGAATAGACTTGCCATTTATATTTGAGTCACTTAAAAAAAATCCTTTTCAGCCATTAGAGTTGTACTTATATTTCACTCTGAGCCACAGTGATCCTTCTTTGGCTCATGCTGCTAGAGTGTTTATTACATGTCCATGTCTTCCCAGTGTGAAATTCAATGAAATACTTTGTATTGTTTGTGGGTTTTCAGAAATGCTTTTCTACTATAGTTTAATTGTCCCAAAGATCAGATATTTATGTGTGCTTCCTGTTATTCCTGTAATATTTCATACTACTCTATACTTTCATTTACTCATCCATATTTGTATTTCATTGTAAGAGAATGTAAAGAGATCATGTGGCCAGAACTGCATTCAGTGAAGCATGTATTAGATAAGTTACCTTACATTCACAAGTGACCTGTGTTTCACAAACAAAGATAACCTTCACATATATTACCTCATTTCATCTGTATAGCAAGTTCCACTCCATTTTATGTGTGAGGTGAAATCTTTAGCTTAATATTCTATAGCTAGTTTGCCTGGGAGTATATGTAGTTCAGTGACATATAGTGCATGTTTTTATCACACAGGTGAAATACAGTTTTAAATAAGAAACCAATATTGCATGATTAGAAGCTCATGCTGTTCATGTTTCCTTAAGATGTGTTACTAATTGCCTTTGACTTCATTTCCTCTAATTCTTTTTGCTTCCCTTCACTCTGTTTCAGCCATATGCCTTCTCCTACATCATTTTTTATGCATACTGTTCCTTATGTCTAGGGTGTTAGTTAGGTCCCTCCCTTAATTAAGGCCATATCTCAGATGTCATCTTCTCATTGAGGTCTTTGCTGGCCACTAGATCTACATTTTTACATTCTTCCTTAACTTTTGCCCTCCCTCTTTTTGTCTCTGTAACAGCAATACCTTTTTATCTTAAATATATCTTTTTTCCTGATCTATTATTATGTTTTTATTTTAGGAACATACATTTTGTGACACTCCCACCCCTGCCCTGCAATCCCGGCTCTCTCTTGACAGGGTCTCACTATGAAGCCCTGAGTGGCTTGGAACTTGCTATATAGACCACACTGACCCTTGGACTGCCTCTAAGTGCTAGTATGGAAAGACGTGTACCACCATGTTTGGGCAGTTCATTCTGATTTCAGCTCTTGTATCCTGTTTGTAACATAACAAGTGCTTAGTAGTGTTTGTTTTGTGAGTGAATAACATTTTAAAGAAAATAACTATGTTATCAGTATGTATAAACTATAGTTGGTCACCGTGGCACACAATTATAATCACAGCTATTCAGAAGGCTGAGTCAGGGGAAACTTTTTAGCTCAGTAGTTAGTGGCTAGCCTGGGCAGCTTATCAAGACATGCCTAGAAAGAAAGACAGCAAAGGATCATGGTAATCTCACTGTTCAGAGATGATGAGAAAGCTAAAGAGGTAATCCTAGGGATGCAGAGGACAATGAGGAAGTGGTCTGGATAGTATGCTTACTGCAGTGGTTGGGAAGTAACTGGACAGAGGAAATCCTTTGTTCTGGGGTTTCTGGCTGGAGATTGGCTGTCTTCTGCATTGCATTGTTTCAGGCCGATGTAATATTCACAATGATCACTATTCAGTGATTGCTGTCTAGAAATATGATTAATTTTTTTTAACCAGTGTAATCATTTTCTGGCCTCATTTTAAATTTATCCTTATTATAACATTAGGTTTATTTTTCCTTAGGACTCTAAAACAGTTTGACACTGTAAGTTATTTTAATGGCACACTGTAATATTTTAGTCCAAAGATTTTTTTGACTCTCTGCTTTTATAGTTGTTAATTACAGAGTTTGCAGTTTCCATCTTTGCTGATGGAGAAGGAAGACAGAGGAAACTCTGTAAGAGTTTACACTATCAACACAAGCCTTTTTGTGACCCATTTTTAAAAACAATTGAAAGTAAATGAATTTCTGTCCATAGTAGTTTCTCCCTGTCCTCAAATTTTATAAGGCGCTTGAGAGTGGCACAGTAATTTCTTAGTGCTAATTGGAGTTCTTTGATAAAGCTTTCATAAGTGATTAATTCAAGCTCGTATATTATATTTGTTTTTAAGGATTGAATGGATTCTCTTGTAGCTACCTGGCCTCAGACTTGTACCATTACTCCTGCCTCAGTCTCCCAAGTGTTACAGTTACATAAAAATAGACATCACCAAATTCAGCATCTATTTTTTTAAATATTTCAGGATTAAGTTTTATTAGCATAAAACAAAATCCAGTTTACTAACTGTGATCCTAGGCAAGTTACTTTAAAACCAAAACTATTTTGTCAATTGTAAACGGTCACAGTTTACTGTGTCGTCATTTCCTGTGTCAGTCAGACTGATTGCTTGCCATCTAATAGGTAGAGTTCAAAAGGCAGTGAATGACTGCTTACAGTTTTTAGAGGATTGTTCTGTGTAGATCCTCAGCCAGAAGCAGGCACCTGTCCCTGCTTCCCCTCACTAGGGCTTTACTGCATTTGTCGGGCACTAAGGTAGAGAAAGCTTTCTGATGAGAGGTCAGTGGGCTCCATCCCTCTAGTCATTTTAAAAATAAAAGGACTTGCCTGACCCCAGACATTTTTTTTCCTATTCTGCTTTGGCCCATATTTCAAAGCAGGATGACAGTTTTAAGAATCAGCAAGCATGGCTTGCTAAATATTCCTTGATAAAAAGCAAATTTTCGAAAAAGATTAAGTTGAGCCATTTGAACTGATCTAATTGGGCATTATTGCCACTGATCAGTTATTTAAAAAACCTAAGGCTGGGCGGTGGTGGCGCACGCCTTTAATCCCAGCACCCGGGAGGCAGAGGCAGGCGGATCTCTGTGAGTTCGAGACCAGCCTGGTCTACAAGAGCTAGTTCCAGGACAGGCTCCAAAACCACAGAGAAACCCTGTCTCGAAAAACCAAAAAAAAAATAAAAAATAAAATAAAATAAAAAACCTAAGTATAAGCCCAGTATAGTTCCATATTCTTTCAATCCCAGTACTCTATGGTAGAGGCAGATAGATTTTTGTAAGTTTAAGGCGAGTCTTTTCTACCTCGTGAGTTTCAGGACAGCTAGAAACAGAAACAAAAAACAAATCCAAGTATATATCAGATATACTATTTACAATTCTATATTAATAAATTTAAGCGTATACAATGAATACAATTACTTAAGGAATAGATTTTGGTTTCTCGTTTTAAGAAGAGATTTAAGTAATAAGTTTTAATTTTGTTTCTTATGGTATATTTTATGCCATGTTTTGATAGTGATTTTACTAAGTTAAAATAATAGTTCAAATACTATAAAGTTTTCACTTGAATATATTAATTTTTTGTTAAAAATTTAAATATTTTAAGTTTAAAAAGCTTCTTTTCATTGTGGATTGGCCCTAAATTTGCCATCCTCTTGCTTCAGTTTCCTGAGTGCTGGGATTATAGATGTATGGCACCATTCCTGACTCAAATTAAACACAAAACAAAAAGAAACTTTGATTTTAGGTTTGCGCTTCTGCAAATTTGTGGTGCTATTCTATGGTCGCCATCCGTAATCAAATACATATTCATGCATATTCAGTCTCATATTCCCTTTCCTTTCTTCTGTGGTTTTAAAGACAGAGTTCATACTGTCAGTCTTCCTGTTACATTCTCTCAAGTGCTGTGATAGTAAGTGTGCAGTTCCATGATTGTTGCTATTTTATTTATAGGAAGTTTAGTAAAAATCTATATATGTCCTCCATTTATGAACTCATAATTAACAGAATGTTAATGGTAAAACCAAGAAGTGGGTAAGACGCAGAAAGGAAAAGAAACTGACTTTAAACATTTTGAAACTTTATTTCAGTGTATCCATTGCTGGGTTGAACTCACTGTGTAGTCCTGACTGATCTTGAAATGTAGAGATTCTCCTGCCTCAGTTTCCTGAGTACTGAGATTACAGGCATGCCCCAACACACTAGGCTTTGTTTTAAATTTCATGCACAGCAATCATAGACTCCTTGTCTTCCAATATCCCTAGATTACACTTCTATAAATAGACACTTTTAGTTTCATGATTGTAGGGATAAGTCCCACCCCTTAGGGGGCGTGTTCGCCTCGAGCTAATGTTTGCCTATAAATTTGAAGCATGCTTGCAGCCCTTGCTTCTGCTTTCCTGGTCTCCGCAGGAACGGTGGTTCTGTAAGTCTATTTCTCCATTAAAGCTGTATATATTTTTACAATCTGTCTGCATTCGTTTACGCCATTACCCATGATTACTTTAAAGAAAACCAGAAACAAAGAAAAAAAAATCTAACTTACAAACAGGTCCCATATTTATCCTCACCCTGTTTCTATCAATTGCTTTTCTTTTGAATTTATTTGACTCCCTAAATAAAATAGGCTAACATACTTTCCCCCAGATTTAGAGGATTCTCACCTAGAGTCATTTTTTTGTGAGTCTTTGCAATCTATCTTGCTATACAAATTCTGATTCTGATGTGCACACACACATGCATCCATGGAGGCCAGAGGAGGATGTTAGGGATGTTAGGCATTCTCCTTTATCTCTTATTTGCCATATTTCCTTGAGTCTCAGTCTGTCATTGAACCTGGAGTTTCCTGTTATTGCTAGGCTGACTAGTTAACAAACTCTGGAGATCTTGTCTCAGTGAATAAGGTGGAGAGCATTAGAGCAAGGCCTTAGGCCTTCACACTCACTCTCACATCTATGCATGTACACTCCCATACACATGTGCCACCCCGAAACAAATACACATGTGTACACAAACGTATCAATATCACACAGGGGGAGGAGAGGGAAGGAGGGAGAGAGAGATCTGTGTGTACATAGAGCCACCATAGAAGAATGCAGCTACTGAGTAGTTAGAGCTAGCATGTATATATACAAGGATGGAGGAAGAAGAATAAACTGGTGATAAGGTTTGGGCTTGGGTGGTTAATCCTGTTAATGGTGGAGAAGAAGTGGGAAGATAAGGATTAGTTTAATGGGATTCTTTTTATTGCAGCTCCCCATCTCTGGTGATAAGAATGTTACTCTTATCTTTGTATATAGAAGGCACCTTTCATACTAAAATTTTCTCTCCTTTTTGGAAGGAAAATGAAGGAGTAACTTTCTGTATTTGCTGTTTTCAAAGTCCCTTAACTCAAAATACTCTTTATGACAAAGTAGCATTTTGGGCATAGCAATTCTATGATTTAAACTTATCATGAAAAGGTTAGTTAATAGAGTCTGTAGGCTATTTTGTTAGTGAAATAATAGTGGTTAAAATATTTGGTAAATAAAACACATTTTTCTATGAAAGTTTTTTTGCTGTTTTTACATAAATATATAATATTAAAATATCCTTAATGTGAAGATTTAAACTTGGAAAAATACTTTTGTTCCTCTTGTCATACAGCTGATTCAGATTCAGCAAATGTTATTTATTTGTTTTGTTTATTGTGGTCTTTGACATCCAGTTTAGGACCACCTATATGCTAGGCAAGCCCTGCACCACTGAGCTATATATTACCCTTTTCCTACTTTCTTTCTGTAGCAGGGAATGCTACTTTGTTGTTCAGACTGGTCTTGAACTTCTCTGTTGCCCTGGCTGACCTTGTATTTAATCCTTCTGCTTCAACTTCCCAAGTAACTCTGATTATAGGCTTGACCTAATGGGCCCAGATGGCATACATTTTATTAAATACTTACTATGAATGATGTTAAATTCTTTAATCAAAATTGGATATAATTATTATATTAAATAGTTGTATTAGCTTGAAATGTGTATGCACATGTGGAAATTTTGAGATGATTTCCTTATTTGCTCGATACAGATTTTAATTGGAAGAACTTGTATTTTTGATTAGGAAAGACTGTAGTAAGCAAAATTTATAGTTATTGTAAGATTGCTTAGGAAGTAGTCAGTGACAAAGGATTTTACTAGTAATAGATACTTCTCATATAAAGTCTAGATTAAAAAAATAATAATAAAGTCCAGCATGGTTTTGCTTGCTTTTAATCCCAGAATTTGGGAGTCAGGGGCAGACAGATTTCTAAGTTTGAGGCCAGCTTGAGCTAGATAGTGAGATTCAGGCCAGCCAGGGTTCCATAGTGAGATACTGTTTATAAAAAGGTGATGCGGAGTAAGGAGGCTAGAGAGATGACTGAGTGGTAAAGAGCACTGTTTGCTCTTCTAGAGGACACAGGTTTGAGTCCCAGCACTCACATGGTGACTCGCGATTGTCTATAACTCCAGTTCTTGAGGATCTGGCCCTATCTTCTGGCCTCTGTGGGCACCAGGCATGCATGTAGTGCACAGTCGAATGTACAAGCAAAACACCCATATGTACACATAAAATAAAACTTAAAGAAAAAGCCTTGAAAGTAAAGGACTGAGTGAGTAAGTAGGATGGAAGAGAGATAAGAAAATGGAACATGGGCGTTAGTATGATCAAAATACATGATGAACATGTATGCAAGTATTATAAGGAATCTCAGAGTTCTGTATAATTTATATATGCTAACGTAGTCTTTTTGTTAGAATTTTCTGCGGTGGTAGATGCTTTTTCATAAATACATCATCCAGTGCTAGAATGGAAACAATTTAGAACTATCTCCAAATCTTGTTTAATAATTTTCTTAGTCTTTGGTTCTTACACTGTCTTTGGATTTGTGAGTTGTGCTCCAGGTTTGTTCCTACAAGCAGGGGAACTTAAAATTTAACAGAGAAGAGAAGAGAGAGTTCTAAACCAATAGCAAGTTGAGAGGCAAGGCAGAAGGGGAGAATTCAAATTGAATTTGTTCTTTTCTCTCTGAATTTAGAGAATAAACCTAGGGCTTCACACATGCTAAAAAGTGCTCCGTATCTCAAACTTATTTATTTTTACTTTTTATTTTGAAACAAGCTATAATTAAGTAGTCCAGACTGACCTTGAACTCATTCTATAGTTCCAGGCCTGCCCTCTTTCTTGGTTTCCAGAAGAGCTGGAATTGAAGGATTGCACCATCAGTCCTGGCTTATAAATTGAATTTTGAAGTCTGTATAGGATTTAGGGCCCCACACAGAGGAAGCAGCATTTCTCTTAAATGGATGTAGGAAACTGCATGGTTCTCATGGTGGTTATAGGAATCCTTGTTATTCTCAGAACTCAGGTGAGTTATATAATTGCTAAAAAGATGGACAGTTAATCACTTTTAAGCTAGTGATGTACTTTATTTACCATGAAAAGAGTTGTGATTATATTCTTAACACTGCAAAGGATCCACTGCAGGATTTTAAACTGAGAAGTAAAAGATTTTAGCATCAAGCTCAATTCTCAGTTTTGTTTATTCTTGTAGAAATTGAAATAGTCAGAATTAACAAGATAGTCCAGCTTAAAACCTCAGAGACATTATAATAAGAGATACCACCAAGAACTTCCTCCAGCAGGAGTTTCCTTATCCTTTAGGGGTCTTCCCTGAGGTAAATATGCCTCCTTGATTTCCCCACAGAAGTGAATTTAAGGATGACCAAGTTTGAAGAGTAGCTTGAGTTTATTAGGAGAACATTTAGCTTGGACTTAAATGTGGGATTGATAGAAAGATACTCAGGGTGGGAGAGATTTCAGGGAAAGAGTAAGGAGCACTGTTGAGTGTGAGCTTCTCAAAGGGATTGCACTTGCATCTTAGCAGAACCACATACCCTGTCTTAGTGACACTTGACTTATAGCTAAAGCAGTGGTTCTTAACTTGTGGGTCACATCCTATGACCCTTACAGGACCATGGAAAAACACAGATATTTACATTACGATTAATAACAATAGCAAAATTACAATTATGAAATAGCAACAAAAATAATGTTATGGTTGGGGTCCCCACAACGTGAGGAACTGCATTGGAGGGCAGCAGCATTAGGAAGGTTGAGAAACACTTATTTAAAGGGTTGCAAAGAACCTGTTTTCCCCCTTTCCTTTCTTTCTTGAAAAGTGAGAGTATTGGTGGCTCCAGAGGAGGTGTGGTGGGTGAGACTACAATCTGATAAAATAAAACCCTGGGCTCTAGGGTTGCTTAAGGGGATTGGATGGAATTCCTCATGAGAACACTAGAAAAATTACAGGTTTATGGTTGGGAAGGGAGAAAGGCCATATGTACTTAGGCATGATTCATTGCTATTTTATCATCTTATTTTGAAATTATTTTTGAATAAAAGAAATATTTTTCTCTATGTCAACAACCTTTACAGTAAATATTTGTGTTGGAATTTTTGATTCTCAAGTGAAGAAAAGCTTCAACCAGACTCTGGGGTCAGGAGCGCCTTATCTTGGCATATTCTCATAATTGTCCTTGCCTTTCTGTCATGCTTCCCAGTGACTGTGGCATTAAGGAATTATATAAGTTCATACAACTTCCAGTAGTAGGAAGAAATAGCAGATAGGTTTGTTCATTCTGAAGCTCAGTAGGATCATCGAAGACTAAGTTCCTTCTACTGTGTTTATTTTCAGTACATGGTTGTTATTCTTAGAATGTTCTTTTGTAGCAGCAAGAGGACTGCCTTACCTTCAACTTCTATGCCCTGCATGCAACATTGTTCAAAGGCTGGTAGAACATCTGGGCTTTTCTCATGTGACCCTTTTTAGGATTAAAGAAGACTGTCCTGAAAGCTACCTGTCTCTCCCCCATTTACTTTATATCCTATTAGCCAAATTGTATTCTGTAATCTTTAGTCAAGCAGTTAATGGAATTGCAAATGTTACTAAAGTTCTTTAGCTAATCAAGGATGGATACCAAGATACCAAGGTTGAGGATAATTGGAGCTTTCCTGGGAGGAGCGACCTAATATAAAGCCATGTTCCTGTTAGCATTAAAGATGAAGTAGATGGCCAGCATGAAGTCTGCCATTTTGTTTGCTAATCTTCTTACGCGCATATATATATACAGAGCCTGGATACAAGGTCTAATGAGGAATTCCGAGCTTTGAAGTTAAAACATTTAAAATTGTTTATGTAACTTCTATGAGGTTGCCAAATGTCCACACTAAAACATGGAAAATGTGACAGAGATAAAAATAAGGGGCTGGAGAGATGACTCAGTGGCTAAGAGCACTGGCTGCAGAGGATTAGTATTCAGTTTCCAGCAACATTGGGCAGCTCACAACCTTCTATAACATAAACTCAAGGGGATCTGATGCCCCCTCTTCTGGCCTCTGTGGGCATCCCCATTCACATGCCCATCAAGTACATAACTCTAACTATAAATAAAAATTAAAAGAATTAAAATGGCATTTAAAAACCAGATCAAGACAGCAAAACACTTAACAAGAAGTAGAGCTATAAACCCAAGTTTGTGTAAGTTGGGAAGAATTTCCTTAAGTTTTTCTATAACTTTAATTTGATATGAAGGTTTCAGACATGTAGAACTGTTGTGTCAGTCAGCCTATGAATATTTCAAACTAGAAGATCTTCAAAGAGTTGATCTCTGATCAACTAAAACCTTATCATCTAGGTCTAGGCCTCAAATGATAAGGTTTTAGTGTGATAGGCCCTGCCTGGGAAACTGATCACCTGATTATTCAAGAAGATAGGTTTCCATGATTGTTCTTGGCAGGGGAACTCTTTGTCAGAAATAAGCACAGAGGAGATATTTCCACTCATGTTTTCTTTTTAGGGGAGATGGGAGGAAGGCAGGGGAGCGGAGAAAAATTTACAGTGTAGTAAAAACTTTTAAAGAAGATGAATATAAAATGTGGGAGATAAAGAAAATAAATACATCTTTTGTGTCTCTAGGGGTCAAGTTTTTTCAAGTTCAGATATTAGCAACAAACTTTTCTGTTTTTTTTTTTTTTGTTTGTTTGGGGCCTTTTGTTTGGCCACTTTTACATCATCTTCTATTCTATAAGCAAAACAAAATACTTGGTTGTGTATGTTTACTGGAGCATGGAAGAGAGAGAAATAATACTGTGGTGGCACAACTGAAAATTTTAGCATTATACCTGACTGTATTGTTTTGCTCCAAAAATTTACTGCATGCCTTATTCTGTTACCCGGTAGTATTCAGATTATAGACAGTATGGTCATTTCTTTTCTTAGAATAGTGTGTTTTTCCATTCTTTCTTTTCTTGAAGGTGGATGGCCAGATGCCTAGTGAATCAGGTTTTTTGTTACCTTTCCAATGGCACTGTACTCCAGAACAAGAGGATGCTATTGGGTACTACTTAAATACGTCTTCTCCCCTCCCCCTTCGTGTCATCTGTGCACTTCTGATTACATGACTGAGGCAGGATAGACAGATAATGAAAATATGGGGCTCTGGGATGGAAATGGAGCCACTCACCATTGTGTTTGAGGCTTCTTACCAACTTAGAAGCAACAATACCAACACAATTAACAACGTTTGCTGTGAAGGTTGCTAATATAAAAAGATTATAAAGAGATTTCCTAAAGTAACAACAAGCCAGGTGTAAGGCCTGTGTTATATCTCCTGGAGGGGCCTTGTTCCTTTTCCCCAGGTGTTTCCTGGGAAGCTCAAACAAGACTGTTAATTCTGTTTACAGTGAAGATATCCTAACTTCCCTGATATCTAGACTTTTACTTTGTCATTTGTAGTCCTATTGAGTGTCTCAGGAAACACCTAGTGATCTCATTTAGATGTCTTAGGAAACCTTTGAAGTTAGTAACTTCAAACCCCACTAAAATCCTTTGTCACTGTTGTTGAAAACAAACCCTTGGAGAACCCCTTGTTTGTATGGCTTGTCTTTCCTTCTGAGTGCCTTTCTCAACTTTATACTGAAACTATATTAAGAATATCTTTGTGTAAGCTGAACTCTGATTCATAAATGGACTAGCTTTTAAAATTGTCTTCTGTGTCAAAGTCTCAAGTCCTTGCCATGAGTTAAGGTCTCCAAAAGTCTACGGGAACTCCTTAGGCCTCCTACCTCCTGCCTTTGTTTACCAAAACGTCAACATAATGAGCACCTACTTTGGGTCAGTATTATAATGAAGCTCCGAAGTATTGAGTATTATCTCAGACCGGAAAGAAATACAGCAGCTTTTGGAGGAGGTGGTGATTACCACTGTGCCTTCAGAGTGAGTAGGCAATTCCACAAGTGGGAACAGGAAGTTGTGAGACAGCTCGACACGTTCAGTAAAGGTAGCTCTGACATTTCTTCCATTTATTAATTAACATTTTTTCCTTGTTTTCCTGACTTTGCATGAATTTTCCATATTGTTAAGTTCAAATAGTGGAACATAGCTACCAAGATCTTACAGTCCAGGCTCCAAGAGGGAGATATAGACCAAATTCATAGGACCCCTGTATTATGACCATAGATGAATTAACTCTGGTGTAACAGATCTGATATCAACCTTTAGACCAAGTCAGTTATACATTGTGGTAGGAATTGAGTAAATTTGTGATCATCCACTTTTGGATAAGGTGTATATTCTAGTAAAAATCAGCTGTGGCAGAGAGGGAATAAATTAGTAGGTAGAGTGAGGGTTAGCAAAGGGCAGCTGTCTGAAAGGGATATGGGTGATGGTGGATCCTACGCACAGGAGCTTCTGCCTTTATGGAGACAGCCACTTTGGTCACATGTGGGTGTATTTCACTTGAATGCATTCACTGACTAAGAACTTTATTGCTTTGGGTTTTGTATAGAGATTTTGCTATGTAGACATGATTGCTTAAATCACTGGTCATTGTTGTTTGAACTTAGTCTTCATTCATCTTCCCCTTCCCAGGGCTCAAAGAGATAATGCTGAAAGTTCACTCCAATCAAGTGATCAGTGTCTGTCCTGAAGCTGTCCAAGGGCTTTCAGCTACCGGTCATACTGTTAACATACAAAAGATACTCATCATCCCTGTCTTAAGAGTCAAAGACTCTAGAAACTCTTATTTTTATAAACAGGGAACTAAGACCAAATATGACAAAAGATGGTTCTGCCATCCCACTTAAGAAATTACAAGACTTTTAGGAACTATATTATGAACAGATTTATACACATGTGTATATATATTCCTACTATGTCACTTTGCCTTCATTATGTAATTCTTGGAATTTATGTTCAAAGATGACACTACATCTCTGACTTTGGTGACTAGTGAATGGCAATAGCATGTACACAAATCAACTATTACAATAGTTAGTTTACATCATGCTAAATGTTAGATCATCATATCTCTTTATAGTCATGCTTCTTTTTTTTTTATTTAGTCCTCAGAGATTTTATTTAAAAATCAAAAGTAGGAAAATAAACTGATCAGTTTAGGAAAAGTGTGTGATAGTTTCAGTCAATTTTATATTGAATAAGTTAGAAGGTTTATTATACATTCACATAGATTGCTCTTTATTAGAACCAGAAATTTGCCCATATTACAAAGTCATAATTAGCTCGAACAAAATATACTAATATTCTAGATAAGCTATAAGCTCTTGCAAATCTCATAGTTTTCTACTATTAAATTATGGTAATACCGAACCAAGGTTTTAAAATTATCTATGTGCCACATTCCCTTAACTGTGTAGTCAATAGGTGATTATGGCAAGGCTTCTCACCTGTTGTTTGACACTAGTTCCTTGGGCAGTTGAGGAGAGGGAGCCTGAAATGGCCCTATCCTGTAGTCATACTTCTTCATTCATAACCCTGGGAACAAATAAGTTATTCTCCATCCCAGTAGTTTTTATTTTTTTTATTTTTAGAATGTCACATAGAGTATTATAGTATACACCTTTTAGGCCTTTTTTTTTTCAGTTTGAGATTCATCTAAGTTTTGTTAAGCAGTAGACTTTACTTATTATTGCAAGTGATACTTATTTACGTAGTATGAATGTATCACAGTTTGTGTATTCATTCACCTGCTAGAGAACATTTGGGTTCTTTCCAGTTTGAAGTAATTATAAATACAGCCACTGTAAACACTGATGCACCCAGGTGTTTTTTTTTAAGATTTAGTTTTATTATTTTTGACTCTGCAGGTGTGTATCTGCATTTGGGTATGTGCACACAAGTGTAAGTCAAGAGACACTGAATCTCTAGGAGTTGGATTTGTAGACAGTTGTGAGCTGTTTGACATGGATGCTGGAAACAGAACTCAGGTCCTCTGGAAGAGCAGCAGGTGCTCTTAACTACTGAGCTGTCTCTTGTAAGCATACATTTTCATATCTCTAGGTTACCATTGCCTAAGAGTGAGACTGTTGGTTCATATAGTAAATGTATGTTTAATTTTCCAGAAACTGCCAAGTTATTTTTCAGTGTGGTTGTACTCGTCTTGATTTCTACCAGCCAAGGTTAAAAGTTTTAATAGTTTCATTTCTATGATACTTTCATATCTTTGATATTGCCAATTAAAAATAAGCTTTAGGCACATTATTAAATATGTAATGTTATCTCATTTTATTTTGTTGTTACTGTTAGTGAGATAGGGTCTATTATATAGCTAAGACTGACCTCAAACATAGCGGCTGTCTTTGGGAGGCAGGGAAGTAGGGTGCAGAATTATCATATGAGAAAATAAGTTGTCACAGAGGAAGACTGGAAACTCATGGCAGAGGTGGACTGGCTTACACTCAGTGGAACAGGTACAAAGGTCTAAGAGTAACCCCTTGGCTCATTATAATACTAAAATGCATACCCCTGAATAATGATTTAAGATTTAATCAGAGATGTGTGTAGTTTTATGTAGCATAGCATTTAACTTGTAGAGCCGACATAATGCAAATCAGCTAGAAAACTTATGTTCTATGTATGAGTTGCATTGTCATTCTGAAATAACATAAAAGACCAAATCCTTTGTGCAGTGGACTCTTGAGCTACTGAACTCTCTCTGCTTTGCCTGCTTCCTCCCTTGGAAGTATATTTTTTTAGTCCGCTGTCCCTGTTTCTGTTGTCGTTTGCTATCACTGCTCTTTGTTCAAAGACAAAGGAGCCTGGGACTTTGCTGGTGGTAGCTTATTCCTAGTAGCAGCCAGTGTCACTCACTGTGCTTTTGCCCGGAGTGCTGGGATTCCAGGAGTGTGCCACCATGCCTGCTTACTGTAGTTTCTTTTGTTTTTCTCTTCTTGTCAATGAACATCTTTTTTTGTGCTTATTTGCCTCTTACATATTCTTTATTTCATAGATCCAGGTCCATTGTTAGATTGTGTTTTGTCTGTGCTCTTAACAGTGTTTGATGGTTTATCATTTTTTAAAATGGATTATGCTTTTGGAAACATACCTAAAACCTGGGCCTGGGGGTGTAGCTTTGCCGTAGTCTTGTGCTTAGCATGTGTGAGCTCTTAGGTTCAATCGTAAGTCCCCCAAAACATCAACTAGAAAACTACAAAAACAAAAACTTACCAAAAATCTCAAGTTTTATCTTCTAAAGGGTTTAAGTTAAGTTCTCACTCTGAAACTTACTGGCCTGACACTCATTATGTAGACCGGGCTAGCCTTGAGCTCACAAAGATCTGCCAGCCTCTGTCTCCTGAGTGTTGGGATTAAAGATCTGTGCTACCTACCACACCTCGCTTTAAAGTTTTACATTCAGATCTCTGATCCATATTGGGCTGTTTTTAACACGAGGTGTGAAATTAAGATTAGTTTGTTTCTTTTTACATTGCTGAAAATATGATCCTTTCTCTTTTGAATTACTTTTGTACTAATGTTAAAAATCAGTTGGCTCTATTTATTTGGGCACATTTCTACACTGTCTATTCTGATCATAGATCTGTGTTTCTGTCATTCACCGGTATAGCATTATCACTATTATACTTTTATAAATCTTAGGATACTGTCTGTGATCCTTATAATGTCTTTTTCCTCAAAATTGTTTCAACCATTTAAAATGCTTTGCCATGCCATATAAATTGGAATGTTGCTGTCTCTAAATCCTTCTGGAATTTTCCATTGTCTAGTGTCTTTCTCAATCTCTTTCTTCAGAGGTTTGAAGTTTTCCTTTGTAAAGATCTTTCAGCTCCTTGGTAAATTCTTCCTTGTTTAAATTTCAAGATATTTTATTGCCTTTGATATTACTATAAATAGGAGTATGTCCATGATCTTTTTCAATGTGTTTGTTGTTGGTGTATAGTTTCTTTTCTAAGTTGAATTTGTATCTTCCCACTTTGGCTGAAACTGTTGATTGTTTCTAGAAGTTTTCTGGTGCCTGGCTCGTAAAACTGGGCCCACAGTTCCACAGCTGCCAGGCAGGGGAACTATGTCCCTTTTTCCTACAGCTTTCCTTCTACTGTGTAATATATTATCTGCAAATAGGGATAATTTGACAACATCTTTTCCTATTTGTATCCCTTTAATTTCCTTTTTTTTTTTTTTTGTTTCAACCAGTGCTTCCAGCAGTGTAGTGAAAAGGAGTGGGGTAATGGGCAGCCCTGTCTCTTTCCTGATTTTATGAAATTGCTAGTGTTTTCCATTTAGGATAATGTTGCCTGTGGGTTTTGTCATACATATCCTTTATCATGTTGAGGTAGACTCTCTTTAGTCTACTCTCTCTAGGGTTTTTCAGGAAAGCTTAGAGGATTTTGTTAAAGGCCTTTTCTGCATCTGTTGAAATGATCAAGTGATTTTTGTCTTTAAGTCCACCCCTTTCTGGAATGAAGAGATCTTGATTATGGGCTTATATTTGGTTCACTAGTGTTTTATTGAAGATTTTTGCCTCTTTGTCCATCAGGGATATAGGTCTGCAGTTTTATTTTTTGTTGTATTTTTACTTGGTTTAAGTGTTAGAGTAATACTGGCTTCATAGAACTAGTTTGGGTGTGTTCCTTCCGTTTTGTGAAGAGTTTAAGAAGCACTAGTTGTAGTTCTTTGAAAGTCTAGTGGAATTCTGTGGTGACTCCATCTGGGCCTACATTTTCAATGGAAGACCTTATTACTGCTTCTATCTCCTTTATTATGGGGTCTGTTTAGGTTATTAGCCTCTTCTTGTTTTATCTTTGGTAGTTTGGATGGATCAAAAAATTAATCCATTTCTTTTAGATTTTCCAACTTAGTAGAATACAGTTTTTCTTAAAGTATCCCCATATAATATTCTCTATTTCTTTGGTGTCTGTTGTAATATTTCTGTATTTGTTTCTGACTTTGTTAATTTCAGTCCTCTCTCAATTTTTTTTTCATGGTTATTTGAGCTAATGGTCTCTCAACTTGTCTATCTTCCCAAAGAACCATGTGTTACATTTATTGGGTTTTTTTTTTACTTAATTAATTTCTGCTTTGATTTTGAAATTTCTTGGCCATCTACTTCATTTGGGTTTGGCTTGTTATTGCTTTTGTAAATTCTTGAGTTATATCATTAGGTCATTTATTTGTGCTCTTTCTTTTTAATGCAGGCACTTAGGACTATAAACTTTCCTCTTAGAACTGCTTTTTTGTTTGTTTTTGTTTGTTTTTCTAGTTTCAGTTTGTCTCAGAAACTTAATTGTGTTGAGTTTTCATTTTCATTTGGTTCTAGAAATATTTTGATTTTTCCTGGTTTCTTCTTTGATCCATTCATCATTCAGTAAGTAATGAGTTAATTTCATATGTTTGCACACTTACTGGAGTTATGTTTGCTGTCAAGTTTAACTTTTATTGCTTAATGGTTGGATAAGATACATGGGATTATTTCAGTTTTTCTGTTTAAGTTGGCTTTGTATCCCAGAACATGGTCTCTATTTTAAAAGAGCTTCCATGGGCTTCTGAGTGAAATGTATGTTCTTCAACATTTAGATAGAATATTCTGTAGATATGTTAGTCCATTTGTTGTAAGATGTTATTTAATTCTGAGGTATTTCTTTTTTTTTTGTCCAGATGACTTATCTATTGAAAAAAGTTGATCTAGGTAGTTCTTATTAGAGAACATTTATACAGAAGTAGTGGGTTTGATGGGAGATAATGCTGTTTTGACTTGGACATGTGGACTTTGCTATTTTGTTGTGTGTCTGATGGGGTCATTTGTCCTTCCTTAGCTTGGGCCAGTGCACCAGGTGTATGACTTGAGCTAGGCCAAATCAAACCGGTAGATAGATAAGCTGTTTAATTGGACCATGGAAAGATGGCTCCCAAACCAAAGATGAGTCTAAAGCTAGGCCAAACAAAGGGTTTTCACAAATGAAGAAGGTTCACATCTACAGGTCTAGAGCTCGATTTGTGGGTTTGCTGATGGGAGAGGGATGGAGTAAGGATGGCAAAGGGGGGAAAGTGATTTACCTAGGTAGGAAAGGAGGTGACTCACCCACAAAGAGGGTTTGTTACTCTCAGGTTTGGAATTAGGCTTATGAGCTGACAGATGGCAGAGAGTTAGGGTAAGGGCAGGGAGAGGGAAGTGACTTCTTGCCAGTTTAGTAAACCTGTAGGAATAAATTTGCCTGCATACTTTGTATTCCATGACCTTGTCAAACTGAGTTCTAAGATTTGAAGATTTGTCCGTGTCTTTATTTATATGTGCTTTTATTTTTTTTAAGTAGCCAATGTCCCTTGAAGATAGTATCTTTCCTTTCCTGCAAGTGTGTTCTTTGTTCTATTCCTCTTTTTATGGCACTGGTTAGTATGTCTAGTGCAGTGGTAGCTAAGGGTGATGAGCATTAATACTCTTTCCTGGTACCCCGTGTTAGTGTGGGAAACATTCATTCTTTCATCACTTTGTATGATGTTAACTATAGGGTTTTTTTTAATGGATTTTCTTTATGAAGTTATTGAAGTTTCTCTCTGTTCCCAGTTTTGTAATTTTTAGGTGTTAGTTTTTAAAATGCTTTTTTGCATCAAGTAATATGATCATGTAATTTTTCTCTGAACTACTACTATGGTAGATGATGTTCACATGGTGGACTATATTTGAATCATTCATATAGCAGACTATAGGTGGTCAAGTGATTTTAAAGTACTAACCTAGCCTAGCTTTTCAGGCAAAAACATCACTCACTTGGTGAGTGCATGTACATTATTGAATTGGATTTGTTAATATTTTATCTAGTATTTTCATTTGTTTCTATATTCATAAGTGTGCTGACTAGTCAAGTCAGCTTGACACGCAGACTAGATATCTGAAAGAAAGGAACCTCAGTTGAGGAAATACCTCCGTAATATCCACCTTTAAGGCATTTTAAAAATTTGCGATTGATGGGGGAGGGCACAGCCCATTGTGGGTAGTGCCATCCTTTGACTGATAGTCCTGGGTTCTATAAGAAAGCAGGCTGAGCAAGTCATGGGTAGCAAGACAATAAGCAGCATCCCTTCATGACCTCTGCGTCAGCTCCTGGCTCTAGGGTCCTGCCCTGTTTGAGTTCCTGTCCTGACTTCCTTCAGTGATGAACAGTGGTGTGGAAGTGTAAACAAGATAAACCCTTTCCTCCCCAACTCGCTTCTGGTCATGTTGTTTCATCGCAGCAGTAGAAACCCTAAGACAGTAAGGCATATTCGTCCTTTTCTGGGTATGCTTTTATCTGATTAAATTTGTTCTCAAAATGAGTTAGGGGTATTTCCTTTTCCATTGTCTGGAAGAAATCTTTAGAATTGGTGTTATTTCTTTAAATGTTTGTAATAGTTGACCTGTGAAACAGTTTGAGTTTGGATATTCGTGTTTCATAAAGTTTATTTTGTTTGTTTGTTTTGGCCATAGACTTACTTTGTTTAAGGGTCACAAGAGTGTTTGTGTTAACTGTTGAAACTTGAATGTATTTCAGTAGTGATTATTTATTAAAAGGTACATTTAGAAGGGCAGATTCTGGTACTAGACAGCTATATGACCTTGAGAAAGTTACTTTAGTTCATAATCTCTTTGGTCCTTAATTTATTCATCTGAAAAACCAAAGTGTTAGACTTACTTGTTTTTAAGGTTTTTTACTCCCCACTTTTTGATAATTCTGGTAGGATAATAATATATGCATTTGAAGTTGATGTGAAAAACCTTAGTTTCTACTTTTTTGATCTGCCTGTCATTCATTGAGCATTAGTTTTCTTAAATTAACGTTGCCCTTTAAATTATGTCCCATTTTTCTTCAAGTAAATAATTTAATGAACAAATATGAGTAGAAGTATTTATGTTCATGCAGTTATATATAATAATAGACTTAAGGTATATGAAAATTATCTTTATATGATCTTCATAAGAGGATTAAGATTGTTAGTTTTTAATGTATTCTTTAAAAAAGGATTAGTTTGAAATTTAGAAATATTTGAAATGCATTTCCCTTTTAGTGATATCTCTTTGATCTTTATGATTTTTTGAAGTCATATAGTTTTTCTACTTACTAGAGACAATGTGAGCATTTAATGTAAATTTTTTTTCAAAAATGCTACATTGTTATGCATTCTGTCATTTGTTGGGTTAAAGCAAAGTGAAGTAGCATACAGATTTACTGCTGAAGGAAACACAGAGTTGCAGGCTGCAGCTGGAGGATTTTACGTCGGCACCTGTGGGTTTGAGTGCGTTCAATATACAGGCTGCAGTAGGAGGCTGGCACTGACTCTGCTGACTCCAGTGCACTCCTTCGCTGCTGCTCTGCCGGTTTCTCTACTGTCCAGAAGACAAACAAAATGGTGCAGCATGTTCAGGACTTGAGGGAAAATAACCGTCAGTATGATTCAGAGGTGGGTCTGCTACACTGATCAGAAAAGAGATTATTTAACAAATATAGAGGCTTAGGCAGAGATCAGCATGTCGGATTTCCATAGCTGTTTTAATATTTGATGATAGCCATTTAAGAATGAAACTGTTAGAGTTGTGAAATCTGCATGACTTCTGTATATAGAGGTTCTGGTATATGGCATGTATAACAGTAAAAGCATACATGGAAGCTTATAAACAGATTCGTTTTATAAAATGTGTGTGGCTTTAGTGTATATAGATCTGTGTTATAAATGGTTTTCTTTTCCTCCTAGTATTAGCTTGGTTTTATTTTTAAGTAAACACTTAATACCTTTTGTATTTTCTCTGTTGCTTTTTGTTTGAGTTCTTGCCAGTGTCTCTCCTTATATCATTCATTTTGTATTAGCAGAAATCATTCTCCAGTGAGATGGGGGAAAATCAGTAGGGTGAGCACTAAAGTTGGCACATCATGTTTTATTGATGACTGTAATGCAGTGGAGTTCGCATTGCACATAGTCATGACTTAAATGATTACCTCTTCTATGAAAGCAAAATGTTTGTAAGAACAGCCATGTTGACAGTGAGTATAAAATAAAGGAGAACAGGTAGGACGAGTAAAATTTCACTGTTGTTGACTTCTTGAGCTATCTCAGCATTGATCCAAGACACTGTGGTGTTAGGAGCACACTGTAGAAACAATTGGACATCAAACACTAAAAATCATGGATGCTTAGTTCCCACCCCTTTCCTGAAGAACTTTGCTTTTGTGGGTGTATTTTGGGTTTCTGTAGCTGCCTGTAACCAAGGAGCTGTCCAGTTGAGACAAGATATATTTTCTTAAACCACACCCAACAAACAGATTCTTCGTTTTTATGCTTTGGGTACTATTTGATCCTGTGCTGATTTGTTACCATCTTCTCTGGGATGACTTATAAGTTGTAAAAAGAAATATACTATTATATACTATATCCACAAGCTCTAGCTTAAGATGTTTCAAACATTTGAGTTGTTTTACCAGCACAGAAAATCAGTGTTGTAGTTGTGCAGCATTTTCTCTGGCTGAGAGAAAGAGTATTTGTGTGATTTCATGGTGAGTGTACTGCAAGGATTCTGGTCACGCAGGAAACAGGGCTGCTGGTATATTATTTTGGTTAGTATTGTAGATAAGACATTCCAAGTTCAGTTTTTCTTATTTGAGCAAATATTTTTGAAATATTTTAAACAATTGATCTTTGTGTAGTATTAAAAAATTGCATTGCTGTCAGACTGATTTTTAAATTTATTTAGTTTTTTTCCGTAGTAAAGACATTTTGTATGTGATTAGAATTAACAACTGTATGGCTGTCTGCCACTGTGTTAGATTACCTCACCCACTTTACTGTAGACAGAAATAATACGGAATCAGCATTAATCTTAGTAGTCTGCAGAGTGTGTTTAGTGTGTACTCTCAAGAACAGTTTTTTTTTAGACTGAGCAAATTAACTCTATCTCGTAAGAAATTAAGAAAAACCATTTGTATTGTAGTTCTGATCTGTTTTTATTGAACAACAAAAAGAAAAACATGGTATTCTTATATGCCAAATTTTAAACAGTAAATAGTTAACTATAGAGGGAAACATACTGTATTATTAGAATGTTTCATGTATCCAAATGTTATATAACCCTGATGGAATGTTGCAGATGAAACAAAGAAATCTGATTGGTTCCTCATAAGAAACAGTAGCCTGAAATTCTTTTTAACCAGAGTCTTCCACAGCAGGCTGTTTGCCGGCATCACAGTGAAAACAGAAATGCCTTGGAGATGTGGAGTGGGTTAGAACTAGAGACTGACATTGCTGAGGCTCCTACTTAATTCTTTTCCTTGAATATATATCACCTTGCAGACATTTGTCCTTACCAGCAAACAGCTCCCTCCCTTTGTTATTATTAAGAGAGTGTTATGTTTTATCAAACTGATGAACTTCTTAAATAACATTATTTATTGAATAAATAATCTCTCTAAAAAATTTGAAGTGATAGAATGGGTTAATGAGTAATGTAATTTTAGGACATTCATGAATATGAATGAATGGGCTTGCTGAGAGAAGAGTACATGGTGGGAAGTCTGAAGAACAGGACACTAATAGAAACTGTTCAGTCCTGCCATTCTCCATTATATTAAAATTACTTTAATAATTGTCATCTTAAGATATTGATGATACTAAGTTAAGGGCATACTATCTATAATGTTATTCAGAGAATAGGATGCTACAAGTAAAAAACAGTTGGAGAATTGTTCTCTCCTGGCTAGTATTGAAATGTCCTTGAGATGTGGGAATAATGTGTTACCTTTCATGTATTTATTATGGCTAGACGGTCTGCTGGACTGCAGCTTAAATCACAGTAACAAATATATAAACCTTCTATGTTTTGAGCAGAAAATATTTAAGACAAAGCTGTAGTTTATTAAAACTTAAAGGGTGTTTTGTCCCCCAAGCTTTCCCTGTGTAACCTTGACTATCCTGGAACTCATTTTGTCCACTAGTCTGGTCTCAAACTCAGAGATCTCTTGCCTCTGCCTCCCCAGTGCTTGGATTAAAGGCATGTGTGAAAATTTTTATATGTAAACAGTTATTGGCCAACTTTATAGAATCTAGGAGAGGAACAATTACTGTAGCCAGGATCAGTATCTTAAATAAAGACATCAAATTATATTGAAAGAAAATAGCCAAGCATCATAAAAGAAAGCATATTTAAAAGGAACATCTGATTCAGGTATTTTCTGTGAGTACCAACTCTATTTAATAGGCTCCATTCTGTGCTTATTTTCTACGTTATCTGATATGCTAATAGAGTTGGGCTGAAGGCAGCTGACTGTGCCACAAGCTAAAAGCAAAATGGCTGGCAAGGATTAGTACTATAAATTTGCCAGAGCTGGATGCGGTTAGGATGCCATTTGTTGAAAAGGGGTGTTACAAAGTAAGATGATTGAGCTCAGATGTTTTTGACCATAAATGAATACTTTTATCAAAGGGAAATGTATAGATAGTTTTTAAGGCTTAAAAATTAAAAGCTTTATACTTATAAATAAAGTGATAAATATTTAGCTAAGAGCAAAATCTTGTCACTATCTATTTAGTTGTTATTGACATTGTGTAATTCTAAGGATCAAGTAGTTTTTGAGGGTATTGATTATAATTTTTCCAGAATGATATACAGCTGAAGTATAACAAAAGAGGAAGAACTCATTACATTCTTAGAGTGGAGGGAAATGGAGACAAGTTTCTGGGAGTTCTACGTATTTGTTATTATTTTAGATTAGTATGCATTAAGGGTAGAAGTAAAAATAATGGGAAAATTTAGAGATAAAACTACCTGTTTTTGGAATGACAATATCTATAGATTTGTATTTTAGGAAATATATATTTTCTCTGTGTAAACCCATAAACACTTTTCTTTGAATTTTAGCATTTAAAGATTAAATGACTTTAAAGTTAGTGATAAACTTTTGCATAGATTGGAAATACCTTCAGGAACTAATTAGTTAAGTTGAAGATTGTACATTAATTAGTTCACTTATCTCATAGTACATAGTAGAGTGGGTATTTACTCTAAGGGAGAGAATATAGATATTTGTCAACTCTGCTTCTCTCGTATGTAGGATAAGGTCCCAATACCCAGTGAGATCCCAGGGTTTTTTGTTTTGTTTTATTTTTTTTTCAAGACAGGGTTTTTTTTATGTTGTTCTGGCTGTCCTGGAACTCCCTCTGTAGATCAGACTGGCCTCAAATTCAGAGATCCTAAGTTCCCAGTTTTTGATGAATAGTTAATAATGGTAAGATATGTGTAAATAATAGCAAGCAGATACATATACAGGTATATCCAAATCAAATAAATTTTCACAACCTTATGTAATAAACTACATCATTTTACAATTTTGGCAGATGAGGAAACTGAGGCAGAGACTTTACCAACAATGCCAGACATTATGTGGTAAACTCAGTGTTTAGACTAGTGTGTTCCTGATTGCTGTTGTAATCTTTTTTCTAATTATTGAAGATAAAAATGTTAGCATTCAGCTCTATCCTTACCCACCAGAAGCCTACATATATCCTCATAGGAACTGCAGAGTAGAGAAAACCTTTCTACTACATCTTTCAAAATTTCTTAACTGTGTGTGTGTGTGTGTGTGTGTGTACGTGCGCACACGTGCGTGCATGGTGTTTTGGTTTTTATTTCTTGTTTTTTTTTTGTTTTTGTTTTTCAGGACAGGGTTTTTCTATGTAGCAATGGCTGCCATGGAACTTGCCTTGTAGACCAGGCTGGCCTCGAATTCACAGAGATCCACCTGCCTCTGCCTCTCGAGTGCTGGGATTAAAGGTATGTGCCACCGTTGGTGTGGTATTTTGTTTTCTAAAATTCTTTTCAGTCATTGGTTATTATCATTATCAGTAAATGCAGATGTACAGTTCTAAACTATTTAAAAGCCCATAGCAAATGTGTGTAGAAATCAATTGGATAATGGGTACAGGCAAATCGCTCCGAGATCTAATGGCTTCTTAAACACAGCTGATTAAGACTTCTGAACGTTGTTCCCTCTTTTCCACTTTATTCTTCAGGGGTTTTCCCCCTATTTTGTTTAAATTTCTGTTTCCAGCTTCCAGTAATCAAATTTTCAGTAACAGTGAACTTTCTGGAACATGAATTTGAGTTTTCTAAAATGCTAATTTTGCTAGGTATGGTAGTAGTATCTGCCTATAATCCCAGAACTCCTGAGGTGGAGGCAGACGGATTAAGAGTTCAAGGCCAGTCTCAGCTACATAGCAGTGTGAAGCCCTCCTTGGCTGTACGAAACCATCTCTTAAAACAAAAAAAAATATAGATTCTAACATAGAAAGATGTAGTAAATGCACATTTTAAAAGATTTAGAATTTGGTAATCAAAAAACCACCCCCAGAACCCACCCAACCTAGTGATGTTTGAATCTTCTTCTGAGTTGAAAAGTACATTATAAATATACTGTTTTTAGTTTAATATATTTAAAAGTTTGCTGAGCAATAATAAAATTGTTTCTGTATTCTATAACCTGTTTTTTTCCTTCATTGGTATATGTTAAACTTCTTTTATGCATAGTGTTCAATTTTTTATCACTATTTAATTTATTTAATTTATTTCCCTCTTAATAGAAATTTGAGTTCATTTCTGTTTGGTAGTTGTGGTGATAGTATATGAGTGTGAGATTATAAGTAATGCTGCAGTGGGTATCCTTGTATGCATACTAGGATTTTATGTGGGGACAGTACTGTACCCAGAAGTGGATTTGCCAGGATACGGATTCTTTGTTTTACCTTTGCTAGATTATTTCTCTGTTGTTACTGTGCGCATTTATATTTTCCAGAGAGTTACTGTACTGCCAATGTTCATATAGTAGGAATTAGTTTTTTACCAATCTTAGGAGTGAAAAGTGACATCTCACTGATTTAATCGTTTTTCCTCATTTCTAGTGAGGTTTAATATTCTTTCATGTGTTTATTGACCTTTATAGTTTCTTTATCTATTAGTAACTTTATAACTTTCATGGATGTTTTTATTGGATTGTCTTTTTCTTACTCATTTACAGGAATTCTTTGTATACCTCAAAGATGGTCCAGAAAACTGTAGCAAATGGCCCATATGGAGGCTAAAATGTCATTTTCATTATAATGTGAAAATTGTGTGAAATTCAAATTTTAGTATTTGTGGATAGTTTTGTTGGAATATGTGCACACTCATGTGTACATTGTTGATGCTTATTTTTTTTGTTACAATTGCAGAAGTAAAAAATAACCAAGATAGAGAGCATGCTGATATTGGCTGGTACAGGGGTTCAGTGTGCACCTTTGAAATTATTCTAGGTTCTTGTGTCCCAGAACAAGGAATTGGGCAGAAATACATGAACAGTAGCAAAGTAAGAGGCTTTATTAAGGAAGGATACTCCTTCAAGGAAGGGAACAAAATGGCCTGAGCAAAGAGCCTTTAGCAGATGAAACAGCCCTTTTAAACAGAGTTTGGGTTTCTGGGTATGTTCTGCTACATGCAATTCTGCATACAGCTTTATGCATCATATATCTTACTATCCTATTAAACCTCCACCCAGGGATTTGAGGTTTAATATTATAATGAGCCAGACAGTGGTGGTGGGAGTTGGAGAAGATTAAGTTTCCCACTTTGCCAACTGACTTTTTTGTATGTAATTTTGAAATGCTTTGCTTAAAGGTCTTTTGGACCTCCCCCCACCACACACTGTTCTATTGCTTCAGTAAAATCTGCAACTCTAAAATGTTTGTTATCCTGTGTTTTTCAGGCCTTTGTTCTTGATTGATTCTTGATCTGTGACTTTTCTTCGAAGTATTTTTCCCTCAATCTATATACTCCATCTAAAAATTTTGCTTTTTTAATACTCAAACTTATGTTGAATGTTTGAGTAAGTTTTAGATTATTCAATTTTATTATTTTTAATCATTCATGTTATTTCAGGACTCTTGGAGATCATAAATATATTCTTCTATAGTTATTGGAGTTTTAATTTCATATTTCATTCATCCATCTTCCATTCATATCTGTCTGTCTATCTATCTATCTATCTATCTATCCATCCACATCTTCCATTCATATCTATCTATCTATCTATCTACCTACCTACCTACCTACCTACCTATCTATCCATCCACATCTTTCATTCATCTGTCTATCTTTCTATCTTCCATTCATCTGTCGGTCTGTCCGTCTACCAATTTCTATCATAGTGATAATCATTTTTCTTACCCTATTGGTTGAGCCTTTCCTTTCTCTAATGATTTGCAATGTCAGTTTCTCTACTAGGTGGTTTCTTTTATTTACACCTGTGTCTGTTTTTTGGGTTCTATATTCACTTCTTTTCTTACTTGATTAACTATTTCTATATCAATTGGATCCAAATGATTCTTTTTTGAAATTTTTTTCTTTTCCCCTTTTTTTCTGTATGATTCTTACTACCCAGCCATTTAACTATCGTATCTATTTTTTTTTTTTGTTTCTTGGGAGAGTAATAAAAATGTAATAGTCTTAGTAAGAGCTTTATTAAGGACAAATCTAAGGGAAGAAATAGTGCTTTGAATTTTTTATATTGCATATATCATGTTGTCAGCTTTAAAACATTTTTTCCTTATAACATTTTGATCTCAGATCTTTTTTTTCCCAAAGACTTATTTATTTATTTTGTGTAGTGTGTTCTGCCTGCATGTATGCCTGCATGCCAGAAGAGGTCACCAGATCTCATTCCTGATGGTTGCTGGGACTTGAACTCAGGACCTCTGGAAGAAAAGCCAGTGCTCTTAACCTCTGAGCCATCTCTCCAGCCCTTGATACCAGATCTTTATTCTCTTTGCCATTATAACAATAATCAAACAATATAGTAAGACTCAGGCACCCACAAGTGCATCGTATTATCCTAAATACTTTAAAAAGTGTATATATGAACTGGAGATGTAGCTTAGAATGCTTGTTGAGCTTGTACAAAGCACTGGATTTAGTCTCAATCACCACATAAACCTGGTGAACTACCTACCACACACCTGAAATCCCAGCACTCAAGAGACAAAGGCAGAAATGCCTGAAGTTCAGGATCTTCCTTGACTCCATTATGTAAATCTATGTTAGAAGCCAGGCTAAGGTACATGAGAACCACCCCCGCCCGTCCCAGATGTGGGCATATGTAGAGTCAGTGAAAACCAAAACGTTATTTGGCTATAGTTTATTAGAAAGAACAACTTTGAATCATATTTATATAATTTATTATCTTTTAACTTTGTGTCTTTTCTTGTGGTTGGAGATGGGAGGGGAAGGTTATCAGCTGTCATTCTATGTTTGTAGAAGAAGGAATGTAAGGATTTTATTATGAACCAAGTGACATAATAAAATACTTCTTCTTGTCTTTGAGACTTTGACATTTTTATGAATTTGGAATGAAAATTATTTTATTTTGACTCCACAGGTAAGAGTTATTTCTTTGGTGTCTGTATAGACATTTGAAGGGAGAGAGAGGTCAGAAACTGAAAGAAAGCCAATGTTAGGAAAAACAAAGAGACATCTGATTATAAATGAAACTGAGCTGTGTTTCCAATTTAACCATTTCTGATGGGAAATCTGTCAGGTATTTTAAGTGTTAAATGATGAGAATGTTCAATCTGCATTCTAAATAATTATTCAGCTGAATCAATGTTTAGAAATAATAAATAAGGAGTAAGGGATGGATGCAGGTTGGAGATGGGAACAGATGGATAGATAGTAAATAAAAATTTCAAAGCCAGGTGTTAGAAATCTCCCCTTAGGCTGTTGGTCAGAATAAAAACAGGCTATGTCTGCCCTTGGTTGCCCACCGGAACTTGATGATAAGAATCTATTGCTGAAGATATCATACTCTTTGGTCACAGGATGGAGAAATCAAGTTGGTGCTTATTAGGAAGCTTCTCCTCTTCTGGCTAGCTTGCATGTAGTGAGGAGCGGTGGGCTGCTTCCCGCCACCTGGCTAGCTTTACTTGAAATAATTACACAGAAACTGTTTTCTTTTAAATACTGCCTGGCCCATTAGTTCTAGCCTCTTATTTGCTAACTCTCACATCTCGATTAACCCATTTCTAATAATCTGTGTAGCAACACGAGGTGTGGCTTACCAGAAAAGATCTTAACCTGCGTCTGTCTCGAAGAGGAAAGTCATGGAGACTGACTGACTCAGCTTCTTTCTCCCAGCATTTTGTTCTGTTTTCTCTGCCTACCTAAATTCTGTCCTATCAGGCCAAGCAGTTTTCTTTATTAATTAACCAATGAAAGCAACAGATAGAAAGAAGACACTCCCACATTACTTGCATAGTACCAGAAAGTGTAATAAAGTCAGCCGAGAGAAACATCATCCACAGTCTTAACCCAGCTGTGAAGTACAATAAGCAGTGGTGTGGCAAGTTATGCTCATGGTTCAGTAGTGGCACAAATGTCACTGGAGTTATGGAACTGCTTTCTGATTGTGTTTAAGACCATAGGAAGAAACACAGCCCCGTACTATAAATCTGACCAAGAACCCATGGTGAACACAGGCCCTGGGGTAAACATTACTTTTATTCTTTTTTTTTTTTTTTGTTTTTTTTTTTTTTATTGAGAAAAAAAATTTCCGCCTCCTCCCAGCCTCCCACTCCTCCCCCCCTCCGCCCACTCCTCTCCCCCTCCGCCCACTCCTCTCCCCCTCCCTCTCCAGTCTGAAGAGCAGTCAGGGTTCCCTGCCCTGTGGAAAGTCCAAAGTCCTCCTCCCTCCATCCTGGTCTAGGAAGGAGAACATCCAAACTGGCTAGGCTCCCACAAAACCAGAACATGAAGTAGGATCAAAACCCAGTGTCATTGTCCTTGGCTTCTCAGCAGCCCTCATTGTCCGCCATATTCAGAGAGTCCAGTTTTATCCCATGCTTTTTCAGTCACAGACCAGCTGGCCTTGGTGAGCTCCAATAGATCAGCCCCACTGTCTCCGTGGGTGGGTGCACCCCTTGTGGTCCTGACTTCTTTGCTCATGTTCTCCCTCCTTCTGTTCCTCATTGGGACTTTGGGAGCTCAGTCCAGTGCTCCAGTGTGGGTCTCTGTCTCTATCTCCATCCATCGCCAGATGAAGGTTCTATGGTGATATACAAAATATTCATCAGTATGGCTATAGGATAGGATCATTTCAGGTTCCCTATCCTCAGCTGCCCCAGGAACTAACTGGGGACCTCACCTTGGGCACCTGGAAGCCCCTCTAGGTCCAAGTCTCTTGCCAACCCTAAGATGGCTCCCTTAATTAAGATATGTGCTTCCCTGCTACCCTATCCAACCTTCCTTTATCCCAATCATCCCGTTGCCCCAAGTTCTCCCCATCCTACCCTTCTCACTTTTCTCTCCCCATCTCCCCTTACCCCCTCCCACCTCACCCTTAAGATCCCGATTTTTGCCTGGCAATCTTGTCTACTTCCCATACCCAGGAGGATAGCTATATGTTTTTCTTTGGCTTCACCTTCTTATCTAGCTTCTTTAGGACAACAAATTATAGACTCACTGACCTTTATTTATGGCTAGAAACCAATTATGAGTGAGTATATCCCTTGTTCATCTTTTTGGGTCTGGGTTACCTCACTCAGGATACTATTTTCTATTTCCATCCATTTGCATGCAAAATTTGAGAAGTCATTGTTTTTTACCGCTGAGTAGTACTCTAATGTGTATATATTCCACACTTTCTTCATCCATTCTTCCATTGAAGGACATCTAGGTTGTTTCCAGGTTCTAGCTACAAATAATGCTGCTATGAACATAGTTGAACAAATGCCCTTGTCATATGATCGGGCATCTCTTGGGTATATTCCCAAGAGTGGTATTGCTGGGTCCAGGGGTAGGTTGATCCCGAATTTCCTGAGAAACCGAAACACTGCTTTCCAAAGTGGTTGCACAAGTTTGCATTCCCACCAGCAATGGATGAGGGTACCCCTTCCTCCACAACCTCTCCAGCAGAGGCTATCATTGGTGTTTTTGATTTTAGCCAATCTGACAGGTGTAAGATGATATCTCAAAGTTGTTTTGATTTGCATTTCCCTGATCACTAAGGAGGTTGAGCATGACCTTAAGTGTCTTTTGGCCATTTGAACTTCTTCTGTTGAGAATTCTCTGTTCAGATCAGTGCCCCATTTTTTAATTGGGTTAATTAGCATTTTAAAGTCTAGTTTCTTGAGTTCTTTATATATTTTGGAGATCAGACCCACAAACCTATGAACACCTCATTTTCGATAAAGGAGCTAAAAGTATACAATGGAAGAAAGAAAGCATCTTCAACAAATGGTGCTGGCACAACTGGATGTCAACCTGTAGAAGAATGAAAATTGACCCATATCTATCACCATGCACAAAACTCAAGTCCAAATGGATCAAAGACCTCAATATCAGTCCGAACACACTGAACCTGATAGAAGAGAAATCGGGAGGTACCCTACAACACATGGACACAGGCGATCGATTCCTAGGTATAACCCCAGCAGCACAGACATTAAGGGCAACATTGAATAAATGGGACCTACTGAAACTGAGAAGCTTCTGTAAAGCAAAGGACACTGTTACTTTTATTCTTCTAAATAGACACAATATCAAACTGCTTTCCATATATCTGTAGACTCACAGACTAACACAGCTTTCAGACCTCATCAGGGAAGTTTCTTTGTGCAGTGAATGGTAGTTAACACAGACACTCATAGTTGGATAAATTGCAGGGAATTAAGTGTCAGTGGTGTGCTCATCCACAGAGCATCCACAAATGGGACATCTGTATCAATCCCTGCCCCCACACACCAAAGCTTAGGGATCATTATGGAAGAAGAGACAAAAGGATTGTAAGAACCAGAGGTAGGGCAGGACGGGAACATTACACTTGGCAGCTCACAGCAGATGTGATTGCTTGCACAAAATCAAGCCTGTCAGTTTTGTATTCATGGACCTACTGCCCCTACCTAAGGAGCTCTAAGCAGTTGATAACTTCTGGGAGAGGGAGAGTCAGTTTTCTTTAAGGGTGTGGTCCTTGGTAGGTTGACCATTTTCTAGTAGATGGCCTAACAACATGAGTACTTGGGCAACACAAAAGTGGACTCAGTGAATTATTTTTTTTAAAAAAAGACACAGTGTTGTATGACACTTTCAAATAATTAATAAAATATGTTTAAATTTAAAAAAAAAACTAAGCAGATAAATAATGCAAGGCAGGTGGCAGCAGTGGTGGGAGGTGGTGGGAATGGATGGAAGGACAGAATTTGGTGATTGTACCAAGTTTTTGAACATTTTAGCAAAATATCTGAAAGAAAAAAACTTAAGGGTAAAAAGATTTATTTTGTTTACATGAGTGGTTCTCAACCTTCGTAATGTTGCAACCATTAATACAGTTCCTCATGTTGTGGCCTCCAACCATAAAATTATTTTCATTGCTACTTGTTAACTGTAATTTTGTGATGTATGACTCATAATATCTGATATTCAGATATATGATATGTGATTCCTGTGAAAGGGTCGTCGACTCCCCCCACAGGGTCTCGACCCACAGGTTGAGAACTGCCAGTTTAGATGTGTCTAGTCTGGCACAGCAGAGCAGAGCAGCTCATGACAAGGTAGCCAGGAAGCCTGCATTAACGGGCTTTCTTTCTTCCTTCCTTCCTTCCTTCCTTTCCCTTCCTTTCTCCCTCCCCCTTTCTGCTTTTTCTCCTTCCTTCCTTCTTTTTTCTTTCTTTCCCCCTTTTTATTCTATCTGGATCTCTAGCCTCTGGGAGGGAGAAACCCATATTTAAGGCAGCTCTCTCCCCCTTAAGCTAATCCTTTTTGGAAATATCTACACATTTGCATTCAGAGATATGTTTTACTAATCATAGATGCTTTTTAATTAAATCAAGTTGTTCATCAAGGTTTCAGTTTTGAACTCTTTGAAGTGGAGAACTCTGATAGAGTTAGGTTTGAAGGAGTGAATGAACAGAAGGATGTAGAAGGCGCTGTGGGCTGTGTTCCACCGGCTCCCAGCCACCTGGCTAGCTTATGCCCTGAAATAACAACACACAAATTGTATTCTTTTAAACACTGCTTGGCCCATTATATCTAGCCTATTTTTGGCTAACTCTCACATCTTGACTAACCCATATCTAATAATATGTGTAGCACAATGAGGTGATGGCTTACCAGGAAGATTCTAGCGTATGTCCATCTTGGGCTGAGCTTCATCGTGTCTGACCCAGAGAGGAGAAGCATGGCGATTGCCTCACTTCCTCTTCCTCCCAGCATTCTGTTCTGTCTACTCCACCCACCTAAAGGCTGGCCTATCAAATGGGCCAAGGCAGTTTCTTTATTAACCAATGACCTTCCTCCATCAGAAGGAGAGAATTTAATGTTTGGATATTACGAATTTGAAGAATAATTGAGATATCCAAGTGGGGATTTGAAAATGTCTGGGTTTTATTTGTAATAAACATTAAATATTAGTTTTTTCTGTCAAACATCATAAAGTGTTCACAACAAGGACCTCAAATCTTTATACACTACCCCACCTTGTAAAACCTTTATGCAAAATTTTAATTCCCTCTACCTGATAAAACTTTGTGTATGCTAAACCATGCCACATTCTCAGAACTTAAGTGGCTCAAGTGCTAAAACTTTCTTGATTTCTTTCATTTCATTTGTATCATTCTTTTAAAACTAACCAGTCACAAAAGACTTTGAAGTTGGACTCCAGTCACTGTGGAAAAGACATTTTATTCTACATTAGAATAAAAACCAAATGAACTTCCTGTCCCATGTGCTTGTTCTTCTGCTTTGGTAACAACACACTCTTCTGATCAGAAGTGAAGTTTTGCCTTGTTGAGACACTTTAATTGGAATGGTGGTCTTTTTTGCTGAGACCTTGAACTTATTTTTAACACATGGACAGGCCTTTCCATTTATAAACAGATAGGTTCCCTAGTAGAGTAATGGATTGGAATCCATGTAGGAGAGAAAGTATCAGGACTAGTTTTAGGTTTTGTACTTAGATATATTAGCATTTGTTAAAGGAAATTTTATTTATATTTCATAGGCTTTTGCTGAAAATCGCATGGTGTACATATGTAGAACACTTTGCATGATCTGACACACAATAAAGGTCATATATAGGTAACAACTATTTTCATTAATGTTAGTACAGTCTAAAAAGGTGAAGCTTCACTTTTCTTTCACTTCTGTGGGGTATGTTTATGTATATTCTTTATTTAGTTCCATGTTCTTAGTAGCACACACTCATCAAACAATGTAATGAGAATGAGTGTTTGCCTCTGTAGTGAATGAAAATGAGGACATGACCGCTCCTGGGTGTGGTTGAGGAGAAGGTTTTTATTGTAGATATGAGGGAGAAAATAGCCAGAGACATCTGGAAGAGTATAGAGCAGGGAGACAAAGTAGGAAATGAGGTATGACCAGCAGACTGAACTGGACCATTGGGGGGAGGCAAGAGGTAGAGAAAGAGAGGAAGAGAAGAGAGAGGGAGCTATGTGTAGTTAGTCTTTCTTGTCAAACTTTCTTTTGGGACTGCCACCTCCTCAATAATGACACTGAGATTTATTATTAATTATGAAAAGTTTGACCTTCAGCTTAGGTTTGTTTCTAGCTAGTTCTTATAACTTAAATTAACCAGTTTCTATTAATTTATGTTCTAACACTTTTTTTTTTAAACCCTCTTCCACTCTGTACGTCTGACTTCCTCCGTGTCTGACCTCCTCGGTGTCCGACCTCCTCGGTGTCCAGCTTTCTCAGTGTCTGACTTCCTCCATGTCTTGGTGGCACCTCTCCTCTTTCTGTAGAGTTCTTTTCTTGGCCCGGAAGTCCTGCCTATTCAATCCTGCCTAGCTATTGGCCATTTAGTTCTTTATTAAACCAGTCACAATGATATATCTTCACACAATGTACAAATATCCTACAAGATGCCAAGAGGACCAAGAGCAGAGCTAAGAATGGCTGGGTTATATAGGGAAAGAGAAACTAAAGGAAGGGAAGCAAAGCTCAGGGCCTGGAGAGGTTTAGGGTAGGGGCAGGTTGGGTGTGGGGTGAGAAGTGCTAACAGGGGCCAGGTTAACAGGTACTTGCTATGCTGCCAGCCTGGTAGTCAGTTTCTGGCCCTGATATGCTAATTGGCCAATTTGCATGGCAAAATTGGCCATTTGACCTGGGTTTCTTTGGGACATAACATGTGGCCCCTTCCAAAAACTTAACCTCATGGTAAGAATGAGGAAGACCTCGGAAAGCTCCAGCTGAGAGACATTCTTCTTATTATTAGTATTCCTCAATACTATAAAGATCACCATAAATAAGTTTAAGAAGCTGTCACAGTCTGAGGATCCTACAGAGACATAATGTCTAAATGTAAATGGTATTCTAGAACATAAAAAGAGACATTAGATTAAAAACTAAGGGGATTTAAACAAAATATAGACCTTAGGTATAGTAATATGTCCTGTTGATTCATTAGTTGTAACAAATGGTTATACAGGGAACTGGGTGTGGGATTTACGGGATCCCTTTGTGCTATCTTAGCAACTTTTCCATAGCACACACGTGCACACACACTCTAGACGTAGCACTTTTCTCTTTTTACTTAGTTTTAGTGTTAGGCCTGGCATTTTACATATTCACTGTGTGCCTTGGAAACAATCATCTACTTGTAAAACACGGACATTATTACTATGGTTGCTTTACTTATGGTTATCAAGTCTGCTGTTTTTGCATTATTAGTCATCATCATTGATACTTATCTATAGCTTCAGAATCAAAATATTCTGAGTTAAATAGAACTTTTTTTGTGCTACAGATCAAATTGTTCTGGAATATGCTAGATGCTTCAGGAAATTATAGATTAACAATCAACTCATTACAAGCAATTTACTTAAAATCTATTTTTTAAAAAAGTTAGAGCTTTTAAACTGACTATATAAGAACCTTGACAGCCGAGTGGTGGTAGCACACACCTTTCCCAGCACACAGTAGGCAGAGGCAGGTGAATCTCTTTGAGTTCAAGGCCAGCCTGGTTTACAAGAGCTAGTTCTAGGACAGGTTCCAAAGCTACAGAGAAACCCACTCTCCAAAAACAAAACAAAACAAACAAGCAAAAAACCCAACCAAAAAAAAAAAAAAAAAAAACCCTTGACATCTTTATGTTCAGGCAAACTTTGAAAATATTGAAAATATACATTTATAAAAAGAATTAACTATAACATAGGTAAATTATGTTAATTGGTTTATTTTATTTGGTATAGAATGTGTCTTTTTTCTTTAGAGGAAAGGTACTGTGGAAAAATGCATTTAAAAACTAACTCAGAGGCTCAGGGTGTAGTTTGGGGATAAGAGTACATGCTTAGGCCCTGAGTTCAAACTTTTAACAGCATAACAGCATGAATGAATGAATGAATGAATGAATGACCTAGTTGTGGGTGGGTCTGGGATTCTATAGGAAAATTCTTATTGAAAAATAGTTGATATTACTGTGGAAAAATATATTTTCTTTTTGTAAAAGTACTCTGGGCAGGAAAACACAGGATTCCTTAAACTGTGTTCCAAACCATATCAGTACCACTTACTGGTTTTTCTTGAGCTTGCCTTTTTATATAAATGTGTTAATTTGAGAGCTGGCCTTAAAAATAATTCAGCAATTTCAAAAGTACCAACTGCAAAGATTTCTTGGAGCTGGATTTAGTTTATTGTGAGCCACTTGGCATTGGTGCTAGAAACTAGTGTGTATGATTGCATCTGTGTGCACATGTGTTTCATGTTATAATACACACCTTGTTCACCAGTGTTATAATTCTTGTCCATAAGTAGTTTTATTATCTAATTTCATTGATGCTACTTATTAGAGATTTTGTAAAAATTCAAAATTATTATTCCACTGCCCTTAACCTTTTCACAATAATCTGTGTGATTTTTTTGATAGAACAAAGGCTAAATCTCGCACCATATTATCTTAATGATTTGTCAGGAATTTTCAGGCTCATATTATTTACATTTTATGTTTTTAAAAGATGCTGTACTTTGATCAGCCATATAATAATCTTCTGTATGTATGGACAGGTCCTTATGATTGTTGTACAGTAGAACTACATCAATGAATCATATCATTTAATTTTAAAAGAAAATATAATAGAATGAAATTTAAGTTTGGTTCTAATTTGGGAAGAATAAGAATTATAGTCTTTATAATTAACTAGTGTGTAACAGTTATATATTCATTCCTTTATGTTGGAGACATTCAAATTTACTTTAAAAGTACTTTTTAGTTTATTAACGTAGCCTAATACACCAGTATCTCCTTATCCATGGCTTACTTTCCACTGTTTTAGTTGCCCATGGTCATATGTGGTCTGTACTTGGAAAACTCTAGAAAAAAAGTGATTTTTGAGTTAAAAAAATTGCAAACCTGTCTGAAGAGTGTGGTGAATCTCACATTGTTCTATGTTGTTGGCTTAGGGTATGAAATGCCCGTTTGTCTCTTAGGATGTTTTGAGTATGAGGTAGAATTCCTACAGACCCACTGGTCCTATTCTCAGCCTTCCTAATGCTGCGACTCTTTAATACAGTTCCTTGTAGTAGTAGGAGCGGCGGGGCTGCGTCCTCAGCACCCTGGCCGCTTGGCTAGCTTATGCCCTGAAATAACAATACACAAATTGTATTCTTTTAAACACTGCTTGGCCCTTTAGCTCTAGCCCTTACTGGCTAATTCTGCTATCCCGATCAACCCATCTCTAATAATCTGTGAGCACCGGTCTTACCAGGAAAGATTCAGCATGTCTAACCTGGCGGCTTGCTTCGTCGCGTGCCTCTGCCCGGGAGAGGGGAGCATGGCGTCTCTGCGCTCACTTCCTCTTCCTCCCAGCATTTTGTTCTGTTTACTCCACCCACCTATGTTTTAACCTATGAGGGCCAAGCAGTTTATTTATTACTTAACCAATGACCTTCCTCCATCAGTTCCTCATGTTTAGCCATAAAATTATTTTTGTTGCTACTTCATATCTGTAATTTTGCTAGTTATTAATCTGATGTGCAGTCACTATGAAAGGGTCATTTGTCACCCAACAAGATCATGACCTATAGGTTCAGAACCACTGTTCTAGACTGAGGAGGGTCTTGTGATTTACTATAAGACAAAAGTAGGTCAGAGATGTGGGGTGGGGCAGTTTCTTTACCATATTTTGAGAAAGAGAAAGTTTGTTTCTGTGGTCTATCTTGGAGAGGGGGTTAAATACCAGGAACTACAGATGAAAACCAAAATATATATACCATAGTATTATATTCCCCTGTCTCACCCTGAAACATTAAACCCTTTGAGCAATATGTTCTTGATGACCACAATTATGTTCTTTCAGTTAGTTCAGCATTTTTTAGCTTCCATATATGAGTTATGTAGTATTTTTCATTCTGTATCTGATTTACTTTAGTTAGCATAATATGTCCATGCTTGTGGCAGATAACAAGATTTGTTGCTTTTAAAAGTCTGAGTAATGTGCTTTGTAAGTTTTTTTTTAATCAATCTATGGACACGTTAGTTGGTTCTGTACCTTATTTAAATAGATTATGCATCAGTGAACATTTAACTACACACACACACACACACACAGAGGGGGGGCAGGTTATATTGATTTAATTTCTTTTGATATACCATTGCTAGAGCATATAGGAATACAGTTTTTAAGTTTTAAGAAACTTTCATATTGTTTTCCAGAATGTCTAAAGTATATTGTGTCTCATACAACTAGCTGTTGTTAGTTGTATCAGACTAACATCCAGCCAATTTATTTTTGTGAGCTATTATTTATTGGTGATTTACATTGGTATAGATTCTTGTATATTGATACAAACTTAAATTATATTAAATATTTTCCTATTTTCTTATTTATTTCTTATTTTTATTATTAAAAATTTCTGCCTCCTCCCCACCTCCCATTTCCCTCCCCTTCCCCCCACTCCCTTCCCCCTCCCTCTCCAGTCCAAAGAGCAGTCAGGGTTCCCTGCCCTGTGGGAAGTCCAAGGTCCTCTCTGCTCATCCACGTCCAGGAAGGTGCGCATCTAAACATATTAGGCTCCCTCAAAACCAGTACGTGCAGTAGGATCAAAACCCAGTGCCATTGTCCTTGGCTTCTCAGTCAGCCCTCATTGTCCAAAAAGTCTATCATGCTATAAAATGTCCAGTGTGACTGCCTCTCAGTTACCAACACCCCCACCAAATAACCCAAACCAGTTCTCTGAAGGTGCACTCAATAAACCCTGTATTCTAGAATAGTCACCCCTACTCTTCTTTGATTACTGTTTACACAGTTTTCCGTACCTTCACTTTCAGCTTGTATGTGTTCTTACAGTTTAAGTGAGTCTCTCTTCAGGCAGCATACAGTTAGATTTCCCCCCAATCAACTACTTTTTGTCTATTGATTGAAGAGTTAATATTTACATGGCTGTTGATAGGTAATGAATTGATTACTATTGCCATTTTGTTAAGTTTCTTTTCTAGTGCCTTTGTTCCTTTTTCTTCTTGCTACCTTCTTTTATATTTTATTAGCATCATTATTTTCTCATGATAGTCTTTGATTTCTTTCTGTTCTATTTTTACTTACTATTTGTTTTTTTAATTACCATGAAATATTTTTAGTCTATTTTAAGATGATAACTTAAAAACATAAAGACTAGCTGGGCGGTGGTGGCACACGCCTTTAATCCCAGCACTCGGGAAGCAGAGGCAGGTGGATCTCTGTGAGTTCAAGGCCAGCCTGGTCTACAAGAGCTAGTTCCAGGACAGGAACCAAAAGCTATGGAGAAACCCTGTCTCGAAAATCAAAATAAATAAATAAATAATAAATACATACATACATACTATATACTTTAATTTCTCATCTTATTAAAATCATAGTTTACAACTGTGTAAACCATTCACCAACATTGTTATAACTAATATGAATTTTTTCCAACAAATTTATCAATAATATGTAAATCTGATGAACGTGAATATATCCTCAGTGTGAACTACTGCTGAAATTCTGGCTTTGAATCCAGGCAGCTGTTTTCAAAAGATTGATAACTAAATATTTTTTTCAACTTTTGTATCTTAACATTTGTACTGCAATAAAAAGTTATTTATCATCATTACAGGATCAGTGTGTTTTGAATTTGACTATCTACTAACTTTTACAGATTTGTACCTTTGCCTTTTTACTGTTAATGAACACATTTTCATTTTAATTTGTTGAATTCCCCTTATTTCTTGTAAGGTAGGTTAGTGGTGATGAACTACTACATCTTTTGTTTGTCTGGGAAAAATTTTATCTCGCCTTCATTTCTGGAGGTCAGTTTTGCTTCAAAAAAGTATTCTTGATGCGGTTTGTTCTCTTTAGGACTTTGGACATATCATGCTGGTTAGTGTCTCTGTCTATGAGCTTTTTATCGAGAAACCACTGCCAGGTGTTCCCTTTTTCTCTTACTCTGTGGCTGGGTGGCTGGCCTCTGATGTCCTCCACTCCTTGTTCTCTTGCTCCTCTTCATCCTCATTTCTTCTTCTTTTTATTCTCTCTCTGCTAGCCCTGCCTGTCCTTTATCCTTTCTTGCTATTGAACATTCAGCTCTTTATGAGACCATCAGGTGTTTTTAGACAGGCAAAGAATCACAGTTTCACAGAGTTAAACAAATGCAGCATAAACAAAAGCAACACAGCTTAAAATAATATTACCCAACAATTATGGACTTCTAGCATCATTCTTTAAATAGTTTTTCTCTTTAATTTATCATCTTATTAATGTCACAGTTTATCACATAACTCCTTTCTCTTATTTTGGACTGTGGTCTGCTTTATAATAAATACTTCTTGAGTCCTGGAGGCTTTTCCCACTCAGTGTTTGTCAGGCTGACCTGTGGACTCACAGATTCTTTTCTTTGATTGAGTATGCTCTATGGAAATTTTGAGTTCAGTATTTGTGCTAATTAGTTCAAAATTTATTTATTTGTTTTGAGGCAACTTTTCATTGTATAGCCCAGGTTGCCTTCAAACTCTTGGGATCCTTCCTCCTCCCACCAAATGGTGAGTTTTGAGATAT
This sequence comes from Microtus oregoni, assembly GCF_018167655.1. Lineage (NCBI taxonomy): Eukaryota > Metazoa > Chordata > Mammalia > Rodentia > Cricetidae > Microtus > Microtus oregoni. The sequence goes on along the minus strand of NW_024543222.1, from coordinate 14,215,529 downwards.
GTAATACTGTGCCTGCCTCATGTGTGATTCTTCTTTTGCTTCCTATATTCTTGTTAATTTCTCATTTTCATTTTTTTTATGATTTTATTTTGTTTGTGTTTTCTTGTGGCTCGCTGAGCTTTTTTATGGTTATCATTTCAAAAGCATTGATCAAGTAGTTCATATATTTCTTTTTATTTAGAATATTTTTAAATTCTGTTTTTTGGTTGTGTCTTGCACCCGTTCATGTCCCTTACAACCTTGTATTGGTGTCTGTAGTTTGAAGATGTTTGTACCTATTCTGCTCTCTATAGATTGGCTTTTGTTGGAAAATTCTTTATTGTTTAGTTCATGCAGAGATTTTGGGTAGGCTCTCTGTTGTATCTATGGATAGGTAGGCTTACTGCTAGATTCTCTAGCAGATTAGTGAATACTTGAATCAGCAGGTGAGTGGGCCAGGTTTCTGGGTCTACAAGAGCTTACTTGGGGCTTGGGTCTGCTAAGGTGCCTGGAACCTGAGTCTATAGTGAATTGGTCTGTTATTATGGTCTGGAAATTTGATAATTAGGGACAGATGATAGAGACATGTAGATGAATTCTTGCCCTGTCATAAACAAGGGGTTTGTGTTTAGAACACATAATAAAAAGATTGACAACATCATAATGAGAAGTAGAGGCAAGCTCCAGGTCCACATGAAAGAGGGGTCACCACAATTTAACTTGTTTTTTTTTTTTTTTTTTTTTTTGTGTGTGTGTGTGTGTGTGTGTGTGTGTGTGTGTGCGTGCGTGCAGCTGTCCTGGACACAGTGCATGGAACAACTCTTTCAGGACTGAAAGGGAAGGAACAATGGGAAGATTTGGGGTGGGGGGATCTGAACCATTCATGAGTTTAGGATTTTCCCCCTTCTGGTATCTGTTACTTAGAGCTTATTGCAGCTAAAGGGCCACAGGGTACAGACAGAGACATCTTCAGTAAGAGCTTTCTGGTTCTGATTTAGGAGGGGAAAAGAGTCTTCTTCATGCTGAGACAGATCATGTAGAAGACCTCCCTAACCTTGTAACCTCCTGTGTTTTCTTGTTAATGACAGTGGGAACCCACATAAGACAAAATCCTAAGAGGAGAACCTTCTCTGTTAGTGGAACTGTTACTACAGCCATTTTCCAGGAGTACCAGGAACTGGAAAACACTGAAAAGATTGTAGAGAAAGCTACCTCAGGAAGTTATGATTATAGTATGGATGTGACCATAATTATCCCAATTATCATACCAAAAACATGTCAGGATTGATCTAAGAGATCACTGACCAGAGCATAGTCATGTCTTGCATGTAGGCAAGACAGATGAAACTGGAACTGTGAATAAAAGCTTTCAGAAATGGAACTGACATTTCCCAGGAGTTGAAATAAGGCTTGAAAAATCATATTTAAAATTTTGAGAAAGTTCAGGCATAATCTAAAATTACACACAAAGATTAACAAATTACATATAAAGGTGATGTACAGAGAACTAGGACGTGCGTTGGTAAGGGAAAAGATGGAGATGTTAATACCAGACTGAGTCAGTGAAATTACTGGACAAAAATGTCTTATAAAAAATGTTCCAACAGCGAGTATATGAATCTTCTCAAAATGAATAGAAAGTCAAAAATTTTAGTGAGAAAATAAGAGACACAAAAAGGAATCTAATAAGAATTTTAGAACTAAAATTTAATAACCAAAGAAAAAGTATACTTGGTAGGCTCATTAGCAGGATAGAGACCGAACAGCAATCTATGGCCTGAAACTGTGTATATACAAAGTATCAAAATCTAAACAAACCCCTAAACTATCAAAATCTAAATAGAAACAAACATACAAATGGGAGCTTAAGCGATGTGTAGGACAGAAGCAAAAGGTTAACATTTGTGCCATTGGAGTTCAAGAAGAAGAAAAATCTAAGTGTGATGATAAAGTATTTAATCAATGACTATCTACTTATCAAAACAAACTCATTGAACCTTAAACAAGAAAATGTAGAGACATTTATACCCAGTAACTATTGATTAATCAGTCTGCTAAAAACTAAAAACAAAGGTCTAGAAATCAATCTGAGAAAATGAAACAACAGTTACAATGATTAGGAAGATTAGAGACTATGCCAATGGGCCGGGATGTCACTCAATGATAGTGTTTCACTAAGCATGCAAAAGGCCCTGCCTACCTGAGCGTAATAATCCCAGTATCCTACCCCCCTGCCTCCCATGCACAAAATAACAAAAGTGGGATATAAACAAGATTACACAACCACCAGATAGCCAGTGAAATACATTCAACTTCACTAGTTTTTTAGTGAATTAATGTCTTGTTTATGTTGTTGCTTTCAGAAGAGTATACACAGATGCCAGCACATTCACACACACATACTCACTCTATGTATGTGAGGAGGCCAAACATTAAGATATCTTCCTTAATTGTTTTTCTACCTTTTTTTTCAACAAGGTGTCCAGTTTAACTGGAACCTCACTGTTTTAGCTAGGCTGGCTGGTGACTGAGCCCTCAGGGTTGGCATGCCTCTGCTCATTCAATGCTACAGTTCATAGGCATGTACCAGGCTTTTATATGGGTTCTGAGGATTCAGGTCCTTGTTCTAGTACAACAAGTACCTTACCTACTTAGCCATTGTTTCACTATTAAAAAGAGAAATACAAGTTAGAAGTCTGTAAGATTTGGGGGCATATTCGATATTAATTCATGAACTTTGTAGTGGAATAATTCCTAGAGGGTTAAAAACAACAACAACAAAAACAACAAATTCTAACTTTGAATTGGTCAGTTAAAATATCCAGCTTTGTCAAGTGTGGTGGCATAGCCTTTAATCCCAATCTCTGAGTTTAAGGCCAGCTTGGTCTACAAAGTGATTTCAGGACAGCCTGGCTATGGCAGTATTGCATCTTACAATAAGAGGCAGACATGAACACACATTAAACTTTTCAGTTAGGATGGAGAGTAGAGAACATGAAGTTCAGATAAGAAATCATTTTGGGAACACTGCACCAGGTGCAGGTTTAAATGGCAGACAGACCAGTAAGGAAGAGATTGCAATAACTGAAGAGTGTATGGTAATGGTTTAGATGAAAATAGTGTAGTAAAAACAGAGGGTGTACATTCAATTTGAAGGAAAGGCATGGTGACTCTCAGTTGTGGTCTACCTCACTATAGCTGGTGGTAGCACTTGGTCAAAGAGGAACATGTGGAATTGTGGGAAGAGCTTTAGGGTGTGGTTCTGACCATGTGGTGTTTTAGATGGCTGGCGGCATTCCAGGTAGATGGAATGGACAGCATCAGTTATGTGGGGCTAAAGCTCAGTGGAGAGACTTAAGCTAGGGAAACATTCATGAAAGGATAGACTAGATGAGAGGAGCATTTTAAACCCAGCCTTGATAATTTTTATTTTATTTAACTGAGAATAATAAGTTAAAGCAAGGCTGGGGATAGTTCAGTCAGTAAGACGTGCTTGCCTTACAAGCACAAAGACCTGAATTTTATCCCTAGATCACACGTGAAAGAAACAAACAAAAAGAGTAATGCTTTTAAAACCTGCTTATAGTTGTTACTTCTTGTTCCTATTAAGTTAGAAGTAAGTGATTACATAAAATAAAGTAAGCTGCTGAATCTTTAGTACCTTTTACATTTAATCGAAGTAAGAAGAAGTTGTAGGTTTAACTTTATTTAGTCTGATTTATTTGTTTGCTATTTAACTTAGGCTGACCTGGTACTCTATGTTCAGGTTTACTTGAAGCAATTAATCTCTCTACATTCCCTCTGCACCAGCCTCCTGTGTCCTGGGAGTATAGACATGTGCCACCAAGTGTAGATTTTAGGCTGTTTTGTTTTGTTTTAATTTTGCATATGCTTTACGGAATTCCTAATCTATTAATTTTATTTTGTGATTTATTTATGATGATATATATAAGACAAAGTGGAATTATTTATGAATGTAAATTTTTTTGTAGCTTTTTGAAAATTTTAGAAAGAGGTATATACAGTCCTTGAAATTATTTGACGTATTTTAGGCAACAATTGTATATCATTTAGACATTGTTTTTGGTCGGGTCTTCTAAGCTATAATGCTCTGAATGAATTTCAGAATCAACAAAATTCCCTCATTTCTTCATGTGTTTGTATGGTGGAGGCAAAAAGCACTTTTCCCTCCATTGAGCTTTTGTAAGTCCCTCCCTACAAAAATAAGGACAAGAGCAATTGGTTTACATAGGGAAATCCTCAAATGTTTAATGATACAAATTGTAAGAAATGAAAATAAATGATAAGCATGGTACTTTTTGATACAGATGTTACCCGAGTTAGGTCAAGCTCATTATCTCTTCATGCTGTTTTTTACTTAATGCAGATGGAGGAAGCGAGGAACCACCGGATCGAAGACAGTCGAGTGTAGATTCTCGCCAAAGCCGCTCTGGGCAAGGTAAAATTTCTTTCAGTGTCAGCTATTCTTTCATACTTCACTTGGGGACTGGGGTTTTGCGGGGCCTCTTTTAGGTATTGTAATTTCTTATTTAGAGTTTATTGATTAATCAAATGGGGCCTCATGTCACTTTTAAAATGATATTAATACTTAATTTTTTCCAACATTAATGATAAATGTCTAGATATTAATTTTGGAAAGTATCAAAGTAAACTTTAACACCATCATTGGAGTATAGTCACATACTGGTTTTTCCTCTTCCTCTCTCCTTCTCTTTCTCTCTCCCTCCATCTCTTTCTTTCTTTTCTTTTTTATTATTTTTTAAAAGGCACAGTCTCGTGTATCTCAGGCTGACCTTGAACTTCTGGTCCTCTTACCTCCTCCTAAGTGATTACAGGTGTGCACCACCACACCCAGTTTACGTGGTACAGGATGGGGATTCTTCCTAGGACTTCATGAATACTAGGCCAGTAGTCTCCCAGCTGAGCTACTCCAGCCCCCACATACTGGATGTAAAATTTTTCATCAATATAATATTTGTTGTCATAACTGTCTAAGAAGAAATGGTAAAATTGTTGTATTCTTTTAGAATCTTTCTGCTTATTTCCCTTTAAGTTTTTTGTTGTTGTTGTTGTTTATTTTGTTGCATTTAAATTAAACTTTTTTCCTGATCTGGCTACTATTCAGTTTTGTTATTTTGTGATTATAATATAATATAATTACATCATTTCAACTCCTTCCCTTTCCTTCTTCTAAACACTCTCTTATTTTTTAATACGTGTGTTTATGTGTGTGTACACACTAAATAAAATCTGTTCAGTCAGTTTAATTTTACTTATATGTGTGTTTTCAGGACTGTACCAACTGGTATGCTCTTCCCTGAAGTAGACTCTTTCTCTCTTTTCCAGCATCCTTTAGTTGCCTGTAGTTCTTTGTGGAGGGTTGAGGTAAAGTGGTGTTTTCTCTCATCCACTTTGATATGTCTGTTGTTGTTGTCCTTATTTATCTCATGTTTAGACAGTCATGTTGGTGAAGCTTTATGAACACAACTCTGATATTACCAGGAGCTGTAGTCTTCACAGTGAGATTCCTGATCCTCAGGATCTTATAATTCTTACACCCTTTCTTCTGAAATGTTTCTTGAGCCTTAGGTGTGGTAGTTGTTTTGTAGATATATTTATTAGGACTGGGCTCCATAAACTCTGCCTTGTAATTGGTTGTGATTTTCTGCAATGATCTCTTTCTGTTGCAAAGAGAAGTTTTCTTGATTTAGGAGAATCTTTTCTGTCTTGAGGTAACCTGCTGCCTTAGCTTACCCTCTCAGACATACCCATGCTCTCTGCTCCAGTTTAGGGCAGAGACCTCTGATGTCTTCTCTTAACCCTATCCATGTGGGAGATGGGAGAAGAGCCTGACTACTTGTCCTCTACATCCTCACATTGTTGATCATGGATGTTGCTCCTTACATTTCTCCCTTCTATGCGTAAGCCAGGCCTGATACACTGAACTGCACTTATGCTGTTTCTCCATACACCTGCTCTGGATCTGGACTTCAGTTTCCTCCATCTAATTGCATTTACTCTCTGTTTTCTATGACTTTATTTTATTATTATTTTCTGTGGTGTATATATGTTTGCCTGCATGTATGTCTGTATACCACATATGTGCCCAGTTTGTGCAGTGGGGAGATGGGGTCATTAGATCCCCTGTAACTGGAGTTCAGACAGTTATGAGCTGCCATTTGGGTGCTGGAAATCGTATCATACTTAGATGACATTATTTTCCATAAGAAAGTGCTTTACAGCTTTACATGCTTTGATTTTCTTTTTCTTTCTGTTAGTTGTTTTTGAGACAGGATCTTCCTATGTAGCTTGACTGACCTGAAACTTGCTATGTGATAGACCAGAGTGGTGATGACTTGCTATGACCCTCCTGCATCTGCCTCTTTAGTTGCTAGGATTTATAGACAAGCACCAAGTATGCCTGGCTATATGCTGTTGGTAAAATGTATTTAGAGCTTTTGATTGTGATATTTAAGTTGTGAATTTGTTATTTGTTGTATTTGGAAGATCTGAACTTACATGATAACTTACAAGAACTCTTGAAACATCTTTGTGTATAGTCCTCTTGTAATTCTGCAATTCATTCTTGCTGATATTTTTAACTGTAACACTTTTATTTTCAGGAAATTAAGCTTGAAATTTGCTCTCTAGCCAATAACTCTTTATGATCTTGGGGGTGTATTAGAATTTGTGTGGGTATTTATTAGCCATATTTGTATTTCTAATGTTAATGAGCTTAAAAAACTTTTAACAAAGCTGTTGCTCTTTCATTCACCTAAAATAATCTCATCATCATCATTTTATATGTTTCTCAGAGCTCATACTGACATATGCAAGGGTATATAGATATATATGTACATTCATAAATTAGTTTGAATATTTTAAAAACTGATGTATAGTTTTGGTTTTTCTGTTCTCTCTTAAGTAGTATAGCATGGTTATTCTTATATAATGTCCTGAAATTGTTACTTAAAATTGACATATTCATATAATGTAAGTAGTCAATAATATATCCTACCACTTCTTCATCTGTGTTTTAATTTATTTGTAATTATTTATAATCTTTTAAAGTTATTGTAATATGCAGTTTCAAGCACATTTTCTGTCAAAACATACTAGACTACTTAGGCATTATGATAATTTGCCTAAACAGCAATAGAAACCTTGTAGAAGTCACTTCCTACTTATCCGTATTTACGGAAGAAAAGGAAAAAAAGCATGGCAGCTAAGAAGATTGAAAATTGTATTGAATGTATAGAAATATTTTGATCTAAAGTATTATCTGAATTTTTCTGATAAGAGATAATCACAAAAACCTGGGGAAAACCCTCTATAAATCTTAATGGAAAGCCATGTTGGATGGCAAAGAATGAGGAAGGAACCTATTAGTAAAGCCTAAAGTAATATTATTATAGAATCTATATGTGTTTTATTCCATTGGAGGAGCAAGTTGTATTTAATGTTTTATTCACAGTAAAAGATTAAAGAGCTGTTTCCCACAAGGGGGCAGAATAAGACAGCTTGAAAACTTAATACTATAAAATACATAGAATTATTGGGAAGGGGAAATTACCAAGAACCAGAAAGGAAAGGAATGTAAACTAGGTATCAAGGATGTGATGATTTGCTTCATCAACAAAAATTAAAAATATCGGTTGTAATATTTGCCACATCATAAGTTTTAAAAAGTAATAATCATTTCCCAAGATTTGTCTGTCTTTCATACAGGGCTCTTATGAGGGAAGTTGAATGATTAAGTTATAAGAGTTAATCACCTTTTGTGTTTCTAGCCTTGGTGTTGGATGACACTTGTATCTTGCCTTCTGTAGACTGAATTTTGTTTTGTATATAGAACTAAGTTTCAGGGTGCAATATGTAATCTTTGGCAATGTGTAACATTTGAAATGTGACTGGTAGAAAGAATGGTGTGCTCTAAATGTACAGTGAGTGCTGAATTTTAAGTATATCTTTGTAGTCATATCAGAAATATTTACCTCTACTTATTGGAGCATTATTAATAATAGTTGCCTTAAAATCTGTTTTGTAATTCCAACATCTGTACCATCTTAGAGTTTGCATCTAAGACTTTTCCCTTTCAAGTTGAGATTTTTCTGTATCTTCATATGCCAGGTTATACAGGATTGTATCCTATACATTTTTATACCATTTGCGTTTTATTTAAATTCCAAAGAGAATATTGATTTTTTATGTTGATGTCTCTAATCAACCAGATTATATTCACCACATATCATAATTTTCATTTTGAGGCCTTTGTTTAATTTAAAAATTTACAAAGTGATTTAGGTAAATTCCACAAGTGATTCACTGCATTTGTAGACCAAAGTAGTGGACCAAACTGGACGCCAAAATAAGCCTGTTGTTCCTCTATTATGTTGAATATCTCAGATACTTTCGTACAATTAACAGAAAATTTATTATTACAACCTCTTTTCATACTCCTGAGGCCATAGGTTTTTAAAAATAATCTTTTTTAGAGTTTTCATATTTTTTTGGTAAAAAGTTTGGCAGATTATGTTCATTAAGAAATTAGTACATTTGGTTTAAGTCTTACCCTGTGGGATGCAACCCTTTTGGAGGTCGAATGACATTTTCACAGGAATTGCCTAAGACCATTGGAGAAAACTGATATTTACATTATAATTCCTAACAGTACCAAATTACAGTTAGGAAATAGCAGTGAAATGATTTTATGGTTGGGAATTACCACAACACAAGGAACTGTATTAAAGGGTTGCAGCATTAGGAAAGTTGAGAACCACTGGTCTAAGTTTTCATCTCTGTGGTTTGTTGTTGTTGTTGTGCGTGTTTCTGAAATATAGTTATGCTGTGCTCTGATGTATAGGAAAGAAAATCGTATTTCTTCTCTGATTCATATTTAGTCTTTGGATGATCTTATGCACTTTCATTGGAAACTTATATACTCAGTTTTGTTTGGCTTTTGGTCTGGTTGCTTGCTTTTCCATTTTCTTTTTCTTCTCATTGGGTAGAACAGGATACCTATATAGGGCTGCAGTGGAGTGTTTTCTTTCTGCTGTGTGGATGTCAGGAGTGGAGTTTGCCTTCTATCAGTTTGAATAAGTTCTAGTTTTGGCATGTTTTGCTATGAATTACGTGCTTTGATAGATTTCAAAATAGCTATTTTTTTCTATTCTTCTGGAAGAGCAAAGGGATTTTGACCAGTATTCTTTGTGAAAAACCTCATAAAGCATCTATAAACAAAACACAACAGAATGAGAAGGCTTCCAAAACTGGATTCCTCAGGCTTGACTCCATTGGGACTTCAACAATTCCTAATTTTCCTACCTTGTATTGAGTGAGGTACCTTGCTGAGGTTTCTGCTCTGTTAAGTCAGTACTGTGTTTTCTTGTTTGCATCTTATACTTTGGGCAAAGAAGTTTACATCATAACTTCTCAGACAAATAAAAAAATACTACTGATTTTTCTAATGATGGAAAGTCCAAATAATATTGCATCTAATGTAATATGTGTGTGTCCATATCATAACCTGGTGAGAGCACCAGGTGTTACCAATATGCAAGAAAGAGGGGAAGAAAATGGTAGAAGCAAAAAAATTGGAGTGGGGCCAGTCTTACCCTTTTATAGCAGTCTATTCTCCTGACTATTATTTTTTAACCAGTTTCTGCCAGATTATTATTAATCTTCTCACAAATGTTATGCCCCCAATCTCTGTCTACTAAATCCTGTCTCTTAAGGGTCCTACCATCTTTTATTATTATTACATGGGGATAGTATATGGGGGACCAACCTTTTAGCATAAGAATCTTTAAGAAACAAATCATATCCAAACCATTGAAATATGGGTCTTTTGTGGATTTAATAGTTCCATTAATTTAGTGCTCATTTTTTCCAGTGCTGAATATTCTCTGGATTATAGTAATCTTATAGTAAATCTTAAAATGATATACTATAAGGCTACCACCTTTGTTTTTTATTAAAAATTATTTTGAGGCTCTCGTTTCTTTATGCGTCTACATTTTAATGTAACTTACTGATTTCTGTTTTTTTAAATCCTGTTTTCCTTGGTAGTGCTTCATAACTCTAAATTACTTTTTGCCTTGAAATCTTTAGGCTCATGAATATGATCTATCTTCCATTTAGATTTTTAAATTTCTCTCCACATTTGTAGTTCAGATATGTAACTTGACTACTTGGTCCCTAGCTGCTTTGAAGATTCTAGAAATTTCAAGGAAGTAGGTCATTGGACAGGAACCCTTGGAAGGTTCTTCCTAGTCTCCAGTTACTTCTTCACTCTCTGCTTCTTGTCTGTCATGAAGTAGTGTAGGTGTCTTCTATCACACATTCCCACCAGCCGTGATAGTCTGCCCCAAGTACTTGAGCCTAACAGCTGTGCATTGAAACCTTTGCAACTGTGATCATGTGAGCACACCAAAATCTTTCCTCCTTTAAGTTATTTTCTCATCTACAGAAATAACCAATACAGAAAATTGATTCCAAAGAAGTGAAGGGTGGTTGTTACGACTGAACCTAATGTGTTGTTCTTAAGCCTTGGAACCGGTTTGCAGGAGGATTTTGCAAAGTTTGAAAGGCTATAAAATTGTAACCAGAGGTTACCTGGTGCTTCTAGTGGGGACTCAGGAGACCAGAACACCAACAATAATGAGGATAACGAAGGAAAGATTCATGGAGTTTTAGGTGAGAAGGAAGACTCTATTGAGAATCAGACTATCTAGTAAAGAATTTGTCTATATTTTGTGCATGCTGAAACTTTGAGTTAAGATTAAATTGGAATTAGTGAACTAATTTGATAAAGCAAATTTTAAGATAGTGTAGCATTCAGGGTATAGTCACTACTGGCTGCTTTTAGTCAGGTTTGAAGTAAGAATTGGGAGCGACAAGCAGACTCTAACAATTTGAAAAATGTGTGTTTTGTCCAGAAAAAGAGTGTTTCAAGTGTTGTAAGGTAGGTTGTCTTATTAAGGAGATTAGTGCCATTAAGAAAGTGAGTGCTTTGCATTGGGGTCATAGGAAAGATATGTCGAAGATTTCTCAGCAATTAGTGAGACTCCACTCTATGTAAATGTGTTAGGGTTGTTTCCTAGGTTGATAGTGAATCTACGTGTAGTTTTCATCTACATTTAGATATTTTTAGGTATTTAGATAGAAAACATATTTTCTATTTTCATTTTATTTAAAAATAACTGATCAATTCATATGCCCGTTTATTGATGGATTACTTCCTCTCTTTAAGTGTTTAATTTTTGAGCTTGTATTAAATTCTATATTTTAATCCTTTGTAGGATGAATAGCTAGAAAAGATTTTCTTCAATTCTATAGGATAACTCTTCACTTTTAATTGTTTACTTTGTTATGCAGAAACTTTTAAATACTACACAATCCCATTAGTTAGTTCCTGCTGATATTTCCTGAGCTGTCAGTAAGGGAAAGGAGTTTAGTGTCAGTCTTTTGCATGCATATAGCTTTCCTAGCATCATTTGTTAAAGAGGCTTCTTTTTGTCAGTGTGAGTTTTTGATGTGGGAGTGTCATATATCAATCTGTTGATTTCATTGGATAAGCAATAAAGAAACTGCTTGGCCCTGATAGGTTAAAACATCGGTGGGAGGAGTAAACAGAACAGAATGCTGGGAGGAAGAGGAAGTGAGCTCAGAGACACCATGCTCCCCTCTCCCGGGAGGATGCGAGAGCTCTGCTCTCTGAGGCACACGCAATGAAGCTCCGACCCAGGATGGATGTAGGCTAGAATCTCCCTGGTAAGCCACCTCGTGGGCTATAGCAGATTATTAGAAATGGGCTAGTCCAGGTGCGAGAGTTAGCCTAGAAGAGGCTAGATAGAAATGGGCCAAGCAGTGTTTAAAAGAATACAGTGTCCGTGTAATTATTCCGGGGTATAAGCTAGCCAGGCGGCCGGGGTGCTGGGGACGCAGCCCCGCCGCTCTTATTACAACAAGTTTTTGACACCCTGATAAGAATTAGATGTTTACAACTGTGTTAGTTTATTTCTGGATATTGTCTTTGGTCTGAGTCTGTATTTGTCCCAATGTCTTGCAGTCTTTCTTATTATTCTTTTTGTGCAAAATTTTTTAAGTATTTGAAATCTTTGTAGATCTGTATGATTTCTTTTCTATTTGCGGTTTCCCCCGTTTATATGAAGATTATCATTTACATTTGGATGGCATTTGCACTGAATCTGTACACTGCTTTTGGTAATATAAGTCTTTTAAACAGTATTCTTCTCATCCTTCTAGTGGGTACCTTTCCATCTTCTAGTATCTTCTTCAGTTTCTTCCTTAAGTGATTTATAGTTTTCATTGCAGAGGAGTCTTTAATGTCTTCAGATTTATGATCAGGTTTGTTGTTTCTGTTTATCTATTTTGAATGGATTGTTTTCTGACTTAAATTTCAGTGAGTTACATATTAGTATACACAGAAACTACTTATTTTCATAGGCTGTTTTTGTTCTGCCACTTGACTAAAAACATTTATTTGTTTATTAGATATAAATTTTCTAGATGAATCTTTTGTGTCTTTAAGTGAACAATTGTATTGTCTATAAGAAAGCATAATTTCTTCTCTTTTCTTATTTCTATCACCTTTGTATCTTTCTCTTGCATTTTGTTTTATCCAAGAATTAAAGTACTATATGAATAAGAGTGGACAGTAGACACCTTTATTGTGTTTCTAAATTTAAATGAAATACTTGCCATTTTTCTCCAGTGAGTTTCACATTAGCTATAAGCATCCATCTGAAACAGCCTTTGTTGTTTTACATCTAGCTCATTTTATACTTTTGTCATAAAGGGATGTTAAAGGGTTGGTTTTTTCCTCCCTGCATCTAGGTAAACTCTCTTATGACTTTGTTTTTGGTTCTAATTATGTACTATATTGCATTTACTGACTTGCATATGTTGACTCATCCTTGCATTATTAGAATACAGCCAATTTGTTTATGCTGCATCATCTTTCTAGAATGTTGTTAATTTCAGGGTACCAGTATTTATTGAAGATTTTTACATTTATGTTCATCTAAGAGGTTAGTTATACTTTTGGTTTTGGTTTTATTTTTTTGCGGGGAGGGGAGGAGGAGATAGGATTTCATTCTTCGCTCACATAGGTCTGAAACTTAGCCCAGGATGGCCTTAAACTCATGACGTTGCTCCTGTTTTACTCTCCCAAGTGCTGAGATTATAGGTATGATCTACAACGTCCTGCTTCTATGTGCGTTTGTTATTGGGGTATTGTTGGCTTTCTAAAGTGATATTGGAAGTATTCCCTCCCTTTCTATTTAATGGTCTATTAGAATTCATCGGTGTCTAGAATCTGTCTCTTTTATTTTGGGAAATGTTTAATTACTGTTTCTATCTCATTGAGGTTTGATCCCTTGGAGTTGTTTGATAGTTCATCTATATCAAATTTTCCATTTTTTAAAGGTGTTTTATAAGTATATAAAATTTTAAATATTCCATAGTGATCCTTTGGTTCTTAGTGGCATCTGTTGTTATTCACTCTTGTTTATTTTGGTTTGTTGGAATTTGTCAATCTTTTTTTATCCTTTTAAAGAGTCAGCTCTTATTTTTGTTGATCCTTTATGCTCTTCTTCTTTATAGTAAAGTTTTGTTCCATTAATTTCAGTTCTGATAATTTATTCTGTCTTTTCAGTTACTATAATAATTTTGGATTTGGCTTGCTAAAACCTTCTTGTACATCATTAGACTATTTCACTGATTTTTTTGTTATCACTGATTTTTTTAATGTATATACTCATATATCCTTTTAGAACTGTTTTCTCAATATCCCAGATATTGGTAAGTGATACTTTATTTTCATTTAGTTATAGGAATTTCAAAATTTACCCCATTACTCAAGGTCTCAATCTTATTTCAAAAGTACACTGTTCAATCTCCATGTTTGTATAGAATCTGTATACTTCCCTTGATTCTAATTTTCAGTTTCGTTCCATTGTTATCTGATGCCACAAAAATTCTTTAAATTTATTAAGACTTATATGGCCTAACCTATGTGCTTTAATTACAGCATTTTTTTTAGTTTCCTGTAATTGGGGTAGAGGTAACTCTCAGAGATACCATACACGATCAAATAAAAAGCCCAAAGCCAATTTTTGAGTCATTAGTCAGTGGGATCCCATAGACACTCCCTAACAATGCGGGATATTGCCATTACTCTTGGTTATACTCTGAAACTTGATGGTAAAACCCTATTGCTAAAAACACCTCCTACATAAGTCATAGGACATGGCGAAATCCAGATGGTACCAACTTGGAAGCTTCATCCCTGATAATTAGCTTTTATAGTGCTAGAAGGTGTTATACATGCTATCAGTAGAGAAAAATGATCACTGTCTTACCTGGTTGTGAACCTGGTAACAACTGCCCTGGCAGGACATGCCTGCTGATTTAGTAGTGGCACAGATGTGATTGAAATAGCCAACTACTTTCTGATTGGCTAAAGCCTGCCCTACAAGGCAGAACTCTTTTTTGGAACCGTTAATTGGGTTTTTTGTTGTTGTTTTATTTTATTTTTTTTTTATTTTTTTGCTACTGGCTAGGTTATGATCCCTAGGGGAAAACCTCATAGTAGTAATCTGTTAATAAACTATTTCCTAAGTGATCATTTGTTTGTTTTTGGGATAGGGTGTCTCTTTGTAATTTTGCCTGGAACTCTCATTTTGTAGAATAGGCTGACCTTGAACTCACTGATATCCTCCTGTCTCTGCTTCCAAGTGCTGGGATTAAAGGTGTCACTACCAGGCCCAGCAGTTACTATCTTTATGCATATAGAGTAGTTCATCCATCTCTCAGTCCTCATCAAAGAAGCTTCTTCTTACAGTAGATTGTCATTAATACAGATATTCATAACTGGTCACTGTTGACTGCTCAGTTTTAAATGGACAGCTGTGTCATACCCCATCCCTCCAAGAACTCTTTGATAATTGAGGATAAAGGTACAGAAAGATTCTAAAAACCAGGGATAGTGAGTGTCTGCAATGAAACAATGTTTGTGAGACGTGATAGCACCACTGCATATGTTTGTTTGTTTGTTTGTTTTACTATTTGAAATAGACCATTCCACACTGTCTTGCTTTTAGCATTTCTGGTGAGAGAGCTGATAAATTCTGATGTGTTTGCCTTTGTAAGAATTATGGAGTTACTTTCTTGTAGCTCTTAGTATTTTCTCTTTGTTTTCACCTGCTAGCATTTTAACTATTATGTGACTGTTTAAATTAGGATTTCTATTGCTGTGACAAGACACCATGACCAGAGCAACTCTTTTTTTTTATTGAGAAAAGGAGAAAAAAAAAACAAGTTTCCAACTCCTACCAGCCTCCCATTTCCCTCCCCCTCCTCCCACCCTTCTCCCCCTCCTCCCACCCTTCTCCCCCTCCCCCCACTCCTTTCCCCCTCCCTCTCCAGTCCAAAGAGCAGTCAGGGTTTTCTGCCCTGTGGAAAGTCCTAGGTCCTCCCCCCTCCGTCCATATCTAGGAAGGTGAACATCCAAACTGGCTAGGCTCCCACAAAGCCAGCACATTAAGTAGGATCAAAACCCCGTGCCATTGTCCTTGGCTTCTCATCAGCCCTCATTGTTCGCCATGCTCAGAGAGTCCGGTTTTATCCCTTGCTTTTTCAGTCACAGTCCAGCTGGCCTTGGTGAGCTCCCAATAGATCAGCTCCACTGTCTCAGTGGGTGGGTGCACCCCTCGTGGTCCCGACTTCTTTGCTCATGTTCTCCCTCCTTCTGCTCCTCATTGGGACCTTGGGAGCTCAGTCCAGTGCTCCAGTGTGGGTCTCTGTCGCTATCTCCATCCATCACCAGATGAAGGTTCTATGATGATATGCAAGATATTCGTCAGTATTGCACCAGAGCAACTCTTATAAAGGAAAACATATAATTGGGTGACTTAGAGTTCAGAGGTTCAGTCCATTATCAGCATGGTGGAACATGGCAGTGTGTAGGCAGACATGGTGCTGGAGAGGTAGTTGAGATTCCTACATCTTGCACAGGCAGCAGGAAGTGGTCTGAGACACTGGGCAGTATCTTGAGCATATATGAGACCTTAAAGCCTACTTCTGCAGTGACACACTTCCTCCCATAAGACCGTACTTACTCCACAAGGCCACATCTCCTAATAGTGCCACTCCCTTTGGTGGTCTTTTTTTTTTCTTTCAAACCATCACAGTGACACAGAGAGGTTCTTTTTTGGTCATGTCTGTTTGGGTCTTTAAATGTCTTCAGTTCTTGAAGTTTTACATTGATCTTCATTCTATTAGTAACAGTATTAGGTATTGTATTACTTTTGTAGAACTGTGACCCGTTTTCAGACAGAAACATTTTAAGCCATGGAAAATTTATTTTGGCTCATATTTTAGAGAAATGAGTCACTGAATAGTTGGCTCCATTTTTCTGGTTGTATTTTAGAAGAGAACATTGTGGCAGTGGTAGGCTCTGGCAAAGGAGAATTAATCAACTCATGACATACAGGAGGAAGGAAGGAGAGAGGCGGGGGAGAGAGGGGGAGAGGGAGGGAGGAGGAAGGGGAAGAGACCTGGTTACCTATCTACTTCATATGCTCTCTAGCTCTTGAAATTTCCAGAATATCCATCAAATAGAGAGATATCAGGACTTTAACACGAGCTGGTGGTAAACGTTTCATATCTAAGCTATAATGCATGCTTGTATGAAAACTTAAGGATTTAAAAGTTACCACCAAAGGTAAAAAAAAAAAGTGTTAACAAATAATAACAGTACAAACTAAGGGATAAAAAAAAGTGTTAACAAATAATAACAGTACAAACTAAGGGATAGGGAAAGGAAAAGGGAGAGAAAAGGCAAAACAGGAAAAAGAATATGGGATAGAAGAATGAGAGATAATAATGATAGGAAACAAAATATTAGCACAAGTAGTGAACAAAACAAAAAATCCAAATAAAGCCCAAACAAATAAAATAGATGAATATTAAGTGGATAATGGAGACACTTTGCTGCCCTCTCCCCAGGAAGGTAAACTATAGGATAGTGACTTGCTTTTTTCTGAATAGGTTAACCAGAAACAACAATTTGAAGACAGACCCTCACCACACATTTCCAGTTGGAGCTTGCTGGTTGGTAAGACCTCTGATAGGTTGTCAGCTGTTCTGCATATCCAAGCCCAGCAACACAACTGGTCTACCTGATTGAATGCCTACCTGGATGTGGAAAATAGCTGAATAATAAGTTGCATTTAAATCAAATGAGAGTGCAGAAAAGAGTCAAACCAGGCAGTCTGTTCTTCCTGTCACCACCCCATCTTCCTTGCTTAGGACAAAAGTAGGGCACCAAGTGATCCTATGTGCTCTGACATTGCCTGTCTGTTCCAACCTCCATGTGTATTCGCACCCTCCTTGGTCTCACTCTTCTTTGCAGAGCTCCTTAATAGTTCCCTAATAGAAACCCTCTGTTTCTCTGTGTAGCATGCCATATTTTCTCTTGGCCCTTCAGTGTCTAGGCCCACCATTAATGACACATTTTTGGGGTGCTGAACATGAGATGTGGTGACTAGTCAACTTCTGTAGAGCTCAGGATGTACCAGAGGATCTATAGTCAAACTGCAGATTCCTAAGAATAAGGAAGTTTGTTTTCTGCTGCATTTTGAGATTGCTGGTTATTTAATGGAAGCTATTATGTACGAAATCCTGTTAGTATTCACCAATATTTTAATTGAAACATGCATTTTTAGATTTTTTGTAGCATCAATGAGTTCAAACATAATTTTATAGGACAAAGAAGATAAAAAGAAAATGTTTCTAAGCAGAGAAATGAACTAGGACAGGCAAACTGGACTAATTGTACTATGATTCCTTAAGGAGGATTATCAGATTCTAAAATTATCAGCTTATTTTTAACAGTGGAACATTGTAAGTGAAAACTGGTACTTCAGTAAATGAAATGCAGAATTTTGAATATATTCCTTCGTAAAAAGAAATCTGTTGCTGATTTTGATCACCAAAAGACTCTTTAATTTGTAAATTACTATGATGAAATACCTCTTTGTTTACTAATCTGTAAAATAATGTAATTATAAATCAATTGTAGATAAATCAATTTCAGATATGTTCATGAAATCCTAATTATTAGAACCTAATGTTAGAAAACCAGACTTGAATAAATAGGTCTAGGAGATACAATATCCATCTGCTCAGGCGGGGGGAGGGAAAATAGAACACACTAAACATTGATCAGAAACTAAGGATAAAGCTTCAGTATCCTAGTAAAATTTCTAAAATCCAAGGAGAAGGAATAGATCCTATATTTTTGCTCCTGAAGATTGATGGCACATTAATAATGGTCAGGACTAAGGAGGGTGGACAGAACATCGCATTTTGAAATATATTTTGGATTGGTAATCTGCAAAACTGTTAGCCATGTGTTGTAAAGAGTTGGTAAAGGAAGAAATTAGAAATGATTTTCATGCTTCTGGACTGAAAAAATAATGTGGTTAAAGGTAAATACCTGTGTCATTCTTCATCTCACTACAATTCCATGACATGAAAATCACCACTTCCAAGTGTATGTACTGTTCAGTGGCTCTCCGCATATGCACTGTGCTACACAAACATCACTGCCCTTTATCTGTCACCACAAAAGAAAGCATTAGGCCTGTTTAGCAGCAGCCTCCTCCCTCTTCCTGGGATGCTCTGGAAACTGCTGTCTACTTGTTGTTGTCCTTGATTCATCTCTCCAGAGCATCTCATATAAGCAGGATCATATAGTATGTGGCTTTTGTGACTTCTCTTGCACTGAACATTATGCTTTCAAGGTTTTTTCAACTGCATAGTATTTGTTAGGCCATCATCTCTTTGATAGCCAAATAATTCTTCATTTATGTAAAATACTATATCACATTTTACTTATCTGCTTATTAGTTTATGACGCATTTGTGTTGCTTCTGCTTTTGGATATTATGAATAATGCTTCTGCAAACATTCATGTCTAAGTTTGTGTAATAAACATGTTTTCAGTGTGTTTGGTTATGTACATGAAAGAAAGAATTGAGTTACATGGTGATTCTGTGTTTAACTTTTAGATGAGCCTCCTGTTTTACAAAGTAACTACACCATTTTTCACTCCTACCATTAGTATGGTGGTCCAGTTTCTCTATATGTCTACCAATTATTTTTGATTATTTAGATTGATAATCTGCAAAACATAGTCACATGTAGCAAAAGGTTGGTAAGAGAAGAAATTTGTAGTGATTTCTATACTTCTGGGCTGAAAAATATGTGGTTAGAGGTAAATACCTGTGTCATTCTTCCTTGGACTACAATTCACATATTTTAACACAAACATACAATTCACATATTGTAACAATATACAGTTCACATTCTATAACACATACATGCAGTTCCCATCCTATAACACACATACAATTCATATATTTTAACACATGCATACAATTCATATACCCTAATACACACACATACAAGTCATACACCATGAACACACATACCCATGTCAAGATGAACTTGCAGGAATGAGTTTTCTCTTTCCACAATATAGGTTCTGGAAATTGGTCTCAGGTCCTTAAGGTTTGCAGTAAGCATTCTCACTTACTGAGCCATCACACTGGCCCATTTTTAAAGTATTTATTTATTTATTTATTTATTGTTCTTAAAGGTGAATCTAATTGACTATAAAGAAGGTTCTCATTTGACTTTGATTGACTTTTATAGAAAGCTTCAGTATCTTTTCACATACAGAGGGACCATTTATAAGTCCTTTGTAAAAGTTGTTTGCTCAGTTTTTAATTGGTGTGTGTGTGTTGTTGAATTGTAAGAGTTCTTTGTATATCCTAGACCTTAGACTCATCAAACATATTTGCAAATATTTTCCCATTCTGAGAACTGTATTTTCATCCTTTTAAGAGCATTCTTTTATAACCAAAATGGTTTTTTGTTGATCATACTTTTGGTACCATTTATCCAAACACACATTTCCATTATTGTAAATTTATTCTTTATTAAAAATATTTTGAGCCGGGCACGGTGGCACACATATTTAATCCCAGTACTCGGGAGGCAGTGGAAGGTGAATCTCTGTGAGTTTGAGGTGTACAGAGTGAGTGCCAGGACAGCCAAGGCTACACAGAAAAACCGATCTATCTGAAAAAAAACCAAAATAAATAAATAGACTAGAATAATTATTAAAAAATATTTTCTGTGTGTATATGTGTAAGCACATACATACATGCCACAGTATGTATTTGGTGGTCATAGGATAGCTTGCAGGAGTTAGTTCTGTTCTTCCTGTGTGGTTCCTGAGGATTGAGCACAGGTGGTCAGGCTTAGTGGGCCTGTACTTACTTGTCTCATCAGTCTTCACTTCTGTTCTTTTGACTCTCTTGTCATCATTCTAATTTTTCCCAACACATCTTTCAGCTTTATAGTTCTCTCTTTTATGTAAATTGGCTTTCAAATTCATCTAAATTTAAATTTCATCTTTTAACACAAATTCTAAACTTTTAGTTTCTTAACATATTAAACGTACTCCTTTAAATGCTGTAATATTTTGGTCAACACATTATATCTTTTGTCAGGTTTTTTGGTTCATTTGGCTTCCTCCCCCTTGTTCTCCCCCCACCCCTTTTACATTTATTTGTTTATTCAGTTCTAAATATCAAACCTAGGGCCTTGAGCATGTGAAACAAGCACTCTGCCCATGAGTTATATTCCCAGCTTACATGATTTTTCCGATTCATCCTGTTCAATGTATATGTGTTACTGTTAATTGATGGCCAGATATTATATATGCAAACTTGCATAAATAATTTGAGACTTATCATGATATCTTCTCTAAGATGTGTTTGTTTTTGCAGTCCTGGCAGTGCACTATTATCTTTAATTTTATGGGAGATATCCTTGTAAGAGCAAGACTCTCTTTTTCTTTTTCCCTTTCTCTATTTCCTTTCTTCCTTACATGTTTCCTTCCCTCCTATCCACCGCTCCCTTTCTCCCTCCCAGAAAATATACAAATGAATGTGTGTGTGTGTGTGTGTGTGTGTGTGTGTGTGTGTGTGTGTAAAATGAGTCTTTCTCTGTGTCACCAGCCAACTTGCAAATAATGGCATGGAGACTTCTTATTAATTATGAAACTTTGGCCTATGGCTTAGATGAAAAGTCTTAGGTTATTAAAATACCTTAAATGCCTTATTCTATAGGTCTCTGTAGTGTTTGAAGACCACCTGTTTATCTAAAATATATCTCTGTTTAATCTTGAAAGCATAATATGACTACCAGTTTGATTATTATTGATAACTAGCTACTAACCTGTTTTTTTTGTAATTATACATTATGTTTTAAAATGAGCTGCATAGATATAATACCAAAAGAATAATGGAAACATACATACAAGATAACAAAAATACCTGTAAATTTGTATCAGTATACAAAATATTTTAAACAATAGTAAAAACATAGATTATTTTCTAACAAAAATAACCTTAAATGTTATCAATATACAAAAATCCATACCAATGTAAAATATTTGAGATTAATAGTTGCCTTTTTAAAGTAGATTCAAGAATCTACCCTTTTGTTCTATCATTCCTATTCCTCCCCCCTTTTCTTTTCAGAAAGAGATCCTTGAATCTAACTTCCCTTGCTTAGTTTCTTCCCTTACCATGACAAATAACAACTTGTAACCAACTCTTCTAAATGCTGACATCCATTGAATGATGAAGAACCGCCCACCCCACCTCTTGGGAATGTGGGCATTGTGTGCTTAAAATACTTCCTGCTATCTGGGGGCAATGGCATCTTTAGGGTATCCTAAGAAAATTGAGATAATGGTCGAGTCCTGGGAGAGCTAGCTGTATTATTTGTTGTCCTGTCTCTGTGTGATGGGAAAGTACAGGACTTATCCAAAGTCCTGGCTGGAGTAGTGTGAGGCTGGCCATCTCAGCTAGCAGCTTTAAAGTTGTTTTGTATGCATAATTTTGTGGAAACTGCAACAGAGACATTCTGAGAGGCTGGATCACCTGAGCTACTTGTATTTATTGGTGTCTGGTCCTTTTTTTCTGAAAACACGTAAAAGTATATATGTTAATATATCTGTATTAACACAAGTATGGAATATGTGGTATACACAATTCAGCTAAAGATGTTTTTTCTGTTCTGTGTTTGAGCAGGTAAAAGGCATATGTCAACTTGACTGCTTAGCCAAACTGTAATATAAGTCTCTATCCATGTCGTATGAAAGGATGGCATGTAATAAATCATGAGGACTCTGCAGCCAACAAGATTTTTCATGTCTTATCCAGTCTCAGTGCTGTTTCCATGTTGAGGGATCAGCATATATGTCACCTGTCCTCTAGTCTTTCTTGGCTTTTCCCCTTTGGTCTGTAGCCAAGATCCTCAGGTCTCCCTCGATCAAATCTGATCTTCATTTATTTTGAAGAAATCCATAGCATTTCATTTCCTGTAGAAACAAAAGCACAACCTCTTCCCCAATGCAAATCATTTCTTGACTTCCATTCTGAAGCCAAGAGTTGACTGAGGTTTCTCTCCCACCTGGTCCTTCAGTTGTTCAGTCCCAAAGAAAACACACAGAGGGCTACATTAATTATAAACTGATTGGCCTATTAGCTCAAGCTTCTTATCAACTCTTATAACATATTAGACCATAATTCTTGTCTGTGTTAGCCATGTGGCTTGGTACCTTTTTCGGCGAGGCAGTCACACCTTGCTTGCTCTGTGTCTGGCTTCCTCTGTAGCTGGGTAACGACTGCAGACTGAAACTTCCCTCTTCTCATAATTCCTGCCTCTACTTCCTGCCTGGTCGCCCCACCTATACTTCCTTCCTGACTACTGGCCAATCAGCATTTTATTAAAAATAATACAATTGACAGGATAAAAGACCATTGTCCCACAGAAACCTCAGTCAACCAAATGGTGCCCAATATGGGGCAACTACATCCACATAAAGCCTGAGAGAGCTTGGGAAGTAATCCTAGACAGAAAAGAATTTAAGCATGGCTTATTGATAGTCGTATTTTCTCAGGTGGGCTCTGCTTGCTAAAGGAAAGTGCTCTCATTTAAGAGAGGCTTCCTGACTCAGCTTTAGCTGCAAAATTTTACAACTCTTAAGAGGTCCTGCCATTAAACAGTTACATGATGTTGATAAAAAGCTGACTGCATACTTTTTGGTGGTGGCAGGGACCTTGAAATACCATAAAGTTGTGGCTTTTAAATGTGGTTCTGGCCAGTACCTCTGCCATGAGGCTAGTCTCTCAGAAAGCTAAGCAATGGGGTGGATCTACCCATCAAAGCCAGGGCTTTAATCCTAGCCATATTGCTTAGCAAATTAAAGACTCATGTGGTCAGAAAGAGAAATATAGTAAAGATAGTTTCAGACAAAAAAGCCTTTAAACAGTTTACAGTGTGTTTAGAAATATATGTAAAAAAAAAAAAGAAAAAAATAAAGTCCTCAAAATAGAATAAGAAAGAAAGAGAGTAATTGGGTGTGGTGGCACATGCCTTTAATCACAACACCTGGGAAGCAGAGGCAGACGAATCTCTGTAAATTCAAGGTATAGGAGGCAGAAGCACACAGATCTCTGTGAGTTCAAGAACAGCCTGGTCTACAGAGTGAATTCCAGAACAGCCAAAGATACACAGAGAAACCCTGTTTCAAAAAGCCAAAAATTAAAATAAAAATAAAAAATAGGTTAAAATAAAGCCGTGTAAAGATAAAAATACACAGAGAGTCTGGATACTGTGTGTTATTGTGTTGTCTTTAAATTGTTTGATGAGTAAGGAAGGAGCAAAAGCTGCTAAAAGACATTTGATTATAAATATTGCTGGATTAATCCAGTATTTGTATTTTAAAAATGCTTTGACTTTAAAATTTAAGTCAAAAGATATGTTATTTGGAGAAGAGGTTTTGCTTTTGTTTCCACAGGAAATGAAGGACTGTGCATTCATTCTGCATTAAGAAAAATCAGGTTTGACCAAGGAAACCCCCCCTGAGAAATCTCCAATAGAAGGAATGGCCCAGATGATCATGAGAAAAACTAAACAAATGATATTAGATTTAGAGTTCTTGTTTTAAAATAAAAAGGGAGGGAAGTGCTGTGGGACAATGGTCTTTTGTCAATTGTATTATTTTTAATAAAATACTGATTGGCCAGTAGCCAGGCAGGAAGTATAGGCAGGAATTATGGGAAGAGGGAAGTTTCAGTCTGCAGTCATCATCCAGACACAGAGGAAGCAAGGTGTGACTGCCTCGCCGAAAAAGGTACCAAGCCACATGGCTAACACAGACAAGAATTATGGGCTAATATAAGTTATAAGAGTTGGTCAGAAGCCTGAGCTAATAGGCCAATCAGTTTATAATTAATGTAGCCCTCTGTGTGTTTTCTTTGGGACTGAACAATTGAAGGACCGGGTGGGACAGAAACTTCATTCGCTAGCCAAGACATCCCTAAAGTATAAAGGCTCATTTAATTCAGTTCCTTCCATAATCCATTGTCTCTCAGCAGCTGCCATTCTCTGTTAATTAGAATTCCAAAAATTCAAAATTAACAAAGCACCATATAAGATTCAAACTCCCTGTGTTTAATATTTCCCCTTCTTACATGGCTTACCTTTTTATAGTACTTAAAGACTTTATTATTTTTAACTATTTATTTGTTTGTTTTTAATGACTATCTATACTCTTTTTTTTTATCTGTATCTGTTTAAAGGTTTTCTTGGTCCCTTGGTCTAGATTGCTTTATTGCATGCCTGCAGCCTTTTTTGACTGCATGAGCCAAGCCTTTAAACCTTCTGCACTACTCTGTACATGGTGCTGGCTGGATCAAGCCTGCAGGCAACAGCCAGGAGCCATCTCTCTGAGAAAATGTGAGACTAGGAAGTCCTGTCTGGCTCCGTTTTTGCATGTTTGGTACTTTAAAAAAAAAAGCTTTCTCAGGTCCTATGTGGAAATATGTGCCCCCCACAGTAGACACCATATGTATCAAAAGTCTTTGTCCCACAAGCTAGCTCCCAAATAATGACATGAAGACATCTTATTCATCATGAAAGTTCAGCCTATAGCTGAACTTTGTTTCTAAGTAGTTCTTATAACTTAAATTAACCCATTTCTATTAATCTACATCCTGCCACATGGTTAGTAATTTTTACCTCTCCTCCTGCACATTCTGCTTCCTCTTGAGTCCTTTCTTCCTCCCAGACTCCTCTCTGTCCCAGGAAGTCCTGCTTAACCTCTTTCTGCCTAGCTTTTGGTCATTCAACTCTTTATTAAATGAATCAGAAAACCTGTTGGCCAAGACACATCATGACGGTGTAAACAAATATTCTGCAGTGTGTGTGTGTGTGTGTGTGTGTGTGTGTGTGTGTGTGTGTGTGTAAGAGAGAGAAATAATATTCTGAGTCATCCTAGAAGATTACAGTTTGTAAAGAATTAAAAATCCTTTTCTTATCAGCTTTTTTATAGCATTCTTTCCTTTCAACAGGTGGCATCTCCACAGAAAGCGACTGTGCTTTTGAGCCAGACTACGCTGTTCCACCACTTGCAGTGAGTGAAGGTATGCAGCACATTCGGATTATGGAGGGCATGTCTCGCTCTCTTCCATCCTCCCCCTTACTCACACATCAGTCTATCAGTGTTCGGCTCCAACCTGTGAAGAAGTTAACTGGTAAGGAATTTACCTGAATTTAGTATGTTTGACAGGCAACCTGAGAGTATGACCCGTTAGGTCACATCAGATGTGTGTATGTTCATCTTCAGATTTCCTCCCCTTTGGTCTTCCTAGTGCCACGAGACTCTTAGAAAGTGGAGCTCCTACTGATTTTAATTTAGAGAATTAGAACAGTACTCAGTTTGACAGACTGTTGTTTTCATTTCTAAGTGACCCATCTGCTGTGGGCATATTTTTCTAGGTTTTCAGGAAGTTCTTAGTTTTGCCAGAATACACTGTTGTTCTGACTTTGTTTATCAGCTTGTTCCTGTCACATTAACAGATGGAGACATCGTAATTTTAGTTTTATTAGAGCTTGACAATTCAGCAAACGTTTAGGTATTAGCCATGTTTTTGTTTGAAATCATTATTTGAAGATTTCATTGCTATGGTTGAAATGTGATGTATATATTTTTTTCTCTATAGGCCATTACAACTTCTTGGGATATTTATTGTGATTTGTAGATTGCAGTAGCACTGACATTAAATACAATCTCATGATTTGAATTGTTTATGCAGTTTATGTTAGGTTTGGAACTAGATCCTTATTAAATGGACTTTTATCCTCAACATTTTCAAGAAAGAAATTGTAAGATATAACTGAAGAATATTTCCACGTGAAAATATGTAAGCCTGGGTCATGTTGTTGGATTCTTCTGACATTATCAATATAGTCTTAAAACAAAAACATGTTAGTATATTTTAATTACACAAAATGATGAATTTCATTGTGCCATTTTAGGCAGGATACTCTTGGTAGTTGTCAGTTGACTGGTATTGATGGATTCTGAGTGCATAAAGGCATGAAATGTAAGGGCATGTTAATTGTTTCCTTTGTGACTGCTTTTGAGCTAAATAGTAGGGAGATTTAGTTGTCACGACAGGTCAAGAAAAATAGTAAGAGGAAGAGGATAAATGATACTTTTTGACTCTTCTAAATAGAATGGAGCATTTAATGTTTATATTTTTCACCAAAATTTTATTATTATTTTATTATTCTGTTTTCATAAAATGTAAGTTTGATCTTTTTACATTGCTTATTGTATTTTACGCATTTTGAAGTAACTTGAATGAGTCAAAGTATTGACACAGATTATTAGATTTTAAAAAAAAAAGGTAAAATAGGGCTTGGTAGTGGTGGTGCACACCTTTATTTCCAGCACTCAGGAGGCAGAGGCAGGTGAATTTCTGTGAGTTTGAGGCCAACCTGATCTACAGAGCGATTTCTAGGACTATCAAGGCTACACACAGAGAAACTCTATCTCAAATAAACAAACAAATAAAAAATCAAAACAAACAAAAAATTGGCTAAATAACTTAAACAGAGTTAACATAGCATGACAAGAATAAACTTTGATTGCTCAGAAATCCTCCCTTTTTGCAGTAAAAGGTGTCATTACTAAAAACCAAAAAATACAAAACCTGATAGTTCCTGTATTTTGCGTTTCATTTTTTTTTTTACACCCCTTGGAAAAAAACACAAAAACTTCGGGTATGATAAATAAGCTGGATTGCCTGGGGTCTGCAGTACCTACGTGTTTTGTTTATGTCAATTTCAATGCTAATCTAAGTAAGATATCTTTGTTAATAGATAAATAAATGTAATAACATGATTAGTAACTTACTATCCCAGAGGTTCTGTATGGCACAGAAAGTTAGGGTATGGTTGACTAATAACGTGTATGAACTGCTGAGTGTTAATTTCATAGTGTTTAAAGCATATAAAACGTCTCATAAAGTTTTACTTAACTGAAGGATGTCAAAACCTAAGAATTAAAGATTGATAGTGAATTTTAAAGCTTCTGAATGAAGGGACTATGTTTCCTCAAAGAAGATTCTGTAAAATATGTTTCTTTGGCTTTTATTCTTTTAAGTAAGGCAGATGATAAATTTTTCTATTCAACAAGGAATAAGTAAAATTATTTCAAAATAAAAAAACCTTGGTTATTAAATTGCTTATCAGTTACCCTTTTCCTAATTATGTTTTGTTATAAATAAAAAGAAAGTTAAAAGAAGTTAAAATTACAGACAATAAAGAAATACCCTCCAGAGGTACATACCAAAGGGAACAAATTTAATGAATCCATTGGGGCTAAAATTAACTAATTTATCTATTTCTATGCATTTAAACTTTTAAGTATTATTTATGTGCATATTACCTACCAAACATAATAAATAGTTAGCCTGTTTTATTTCTTTTATTGCTTTCTAACATTTGCTTTCCTGTTTTGGGGATTTACACATAAAATAATTTTTTAAGAATTATTTTTAATTTAGATATTTATTTAGAACTAAATGCTAGGTACTACTCTAGGTAAATCATAGAAGTGTAAAAGATAAGATCTTGCTTCTGGGTTTTTATATTTCAGTTCTGTGAGAGACTGATAAGAAATATATAACCACTGGGAATGGTTTTACAAACCTTTAATCCCAGCACTTGGGAAGTAGAGGCAGGCAGATCTTTGTGCATTTGAGGCCAGCCTGATTTGCATAGTTCCAGGACAACCAAGGCTACATAGACCCTTTTAAGGAGGGGAGGGGCGATATAACCAATAAGTAAGATAATTTAAATAATAACAAGTACTATGAAGATATGAGTAGGGAACGGGATGCAGAAAAATTGGGGTAGAAATGGAGTTAGGTGGAATAATGCAAGAGGAAGAAAAAAAAGGAGCAGGATTTAGGGGAAGAGCTATGGGAAGATCTGGAGTGTAAGCCTTGTAGGCAAAGCAAACAATACAAGAAATCCTGAGACAGAAATGAGCTTGGCATATTCAGAAACTATAAAGAGCTCAAATGTGGTTTAACAGAGTGTCAGAGGATAGATTAATAGAAAATGAATTCAAGAGTATGGGACGAGTCCGATGTTTTAGCTGTGGTCAGGAGCCTACTGTGATTGTAAGAGTAGTCAATGTAAGATATTACAGAGGAGTAACCGTTTCATGTCATTGTTTTTGGGTGGTTTTGCACAGATGTATGTGAAGACCTGTTTGCAGAAAGAATTACATTTTTCAGATATTTTTACTTTTTTGTAAAGAGTCAGAATAACAAACGGTTACTTTAAAAGATACAAATAGCTTAGAGCGTGAAAATAGTTTTTAAATGTATAGATGCAGTGCTCTATTCTGTACAAGCATAAGTTGATACAGCAAAAGCAGTTCAGACACAGGCTAAATGGTAAGACTGCTTAAGTTTGTATTCCAAGTCTGATTTAGTCATTCCATATTTGTATTCCTCTATAAAATAGATATACTCTTGTGTCTTATGGTGATACACTGATTATCATTAACTAAAACCATGTTTGGTAAATTTTAGATACTCCGTGTTAGCAGTCAGTATTGAAACAAGATTGTTTTGAGTTTGGTGAGAATTTTTTGAAAAATTGCCTTTAATATTAGATGCCAGTGGAACTTTAAACACTATATTTTTGAGGAACTGAGTGTAGTGAATTATGCACATAATCCTAGCCCTAAGGAAGTTGAGGCAGGATCATGAGCTCGTGGCCAGTCTGGGCTATATAGTCAGTTCCAGGCCAGAGTGGACTGCATTAAGAGATCCAGTCAATCAACAAAAAAAATTGTATATTTTTGAAATAATATTTTTATTGAACAGTGGAAAAGTATTAGGAATGTTTGCATGAATGTCTTCTATGTGGTATATGCTTCACTATATAGTTTTACATTTATCTTCATTTTACAAACAAGTTAACTAACTCATAGAGAGGTAAAAGAGGTAAATGCTTGCTAAGTTGAAAATTTGTCAAAAATAATGCAGCGAGGAAATAGTCTTTTACCAGTAAGAAAACTGAGCACTAGATAAGTTGAATACTTGCCCTTTAGCTTTTGTATCTTATTTACATTTTTGTAAAAAAACAAGAAAGATGAAGCCAGATGGTTGAAGCAGTAAATGAAAACTAAAAGACCTAAGTCTGAATAGGAGTCACTGTTGAGTTGGTTGATTATATATTGCCGTGTAATGGGAGAGATGTGGAAGAGTGTGCAGAGACACTCTAATTTGTGCCAGATTCTTATTAACTGTATCACAAAGACTTGGTATTTCTTAATCTATAGCTATTAAAGAGTTAATTGATTCATTTCTATTTAGTTTATGCCATTTACCTATCCTAATGTGTATAAACATCAAAACAAACAACTTTATTCTGAACTTTACAAATAAACTTGAAAGAGTTTGGAAATTTATGTTTATATACATGCATATATAGTGTTGTAATACATATAAAAATGAAAAGCTAATTGTCAGTAATATGGATCCATGTATGTTATAAACTGATTATACATAAGTGTAAAGACATATATGGGAGAGAAATATAACTACTACTTAAAAGTGGGAAAGTGATAACATAAGTTTAGTTCATTTCCTTTTTAATGTTTGTAATTTTTACCCTCTGGGAAATTGAAATCTCCATGAGGTGGTATAATAAATTTGCTGTGTAATCTTATTCAAATTTATTTAAACTCTCTGTACTTTATTTCCTTTGTTTGTAAAAATAAAGACAATAGCATATGTGCCTCAGAACAGTAAAAAATAGATCTGAGAATATATAAACTTTATAAGTTGGTATCTAACCTAGAGTAAGTAGTAAAATGCTAGCCACAACTGTCAGTGTCTAAGACTTCAGACTTGAGTTTCTATCAACTGTATTAATGGGCTTTCTGAGCTTTTAGAAGGTGACCTTCATGTAACTTTGAAAGCCCTTCCACTTTCTTGATGTTTAATCTTCAGATACTACCATCAAGTAGATTAGGCAGTGCATTATGAATGGTAAGGCATAATAAATTATCTGATTATGCTAAGCTTGGACATTTGAAATACTGGCTCTAGACAAAATATTGTTTTTGTCATGTATCAAATTGACACATTTACTTACTTTAGAAATATTCCATAAGAATCACCTTAAAGCTCTTTTGACATTAAAAAAGGGCCTATAAATTAAATTAGTCTACATGATCTGACGTATTCGTCGACAGTTTTTCCTTACCTTGCAGTTTTAGGGAACAATGAAATTTAAGATGTATGAGTGTGAATTTTATTAGGATTGATATGAACATTAAATATGATTTATTAGACATACCTCCTAGCAATACTAAATATTGATCAAATGTTAACTTTTGCATAAAGTGAAGGATAAATATGAACATGCAGCTTAGTTTCATAGGCATTCTAAGAGAATTATTAAAGACCTGATTTGAAAATATAAAAGGTCTATAATGTGTTAGTCTATACAATCTGGCTTACTAGACGTAACATACTATATCATATGAGTACATATTTTGAATTTTAGAAACAACATTGGCATTCTAGGTGCCCTATACATTCTTTTTGTGGGGGAGAGGACAGAGACTTATATAATCCAAGCTAAGCTCAAACTCATTATGTGAGGCTGGCTTTAAACTCTTTTTTTTTTTTTGCTTTTTCGAGGCAGGGTTTCTCTGTGGTTTTGGAGCCTATCCTGGAACTAGCTCTTGTAGACCAGGCTGGTCTCGAACTCACAGAGATCCGCCTGCCTCTGCCTCCCGAGTGCTGGGATTAAAGGTGTGCATCACCACAGCCCAGCCCCTGTGCTCTCTCTTGAATTTCTTTTTTTTTTTTTTTTTTTTTGGTTCGGTTTTTCGAGACAGGGTTTCTCTGTAGCTTTGGAGCCTGTCCTGGAACTCCCTTTGTAGACCAGGCTGGCCTCGAACTCACAGAGATCCACCTGCCTCTGCCTCTGCCTCCCAAGTACTGGGATTAAAGGCGTGCGCCACCACCGCCCGGCTTGGCTTTAAACTCCTAATCCTCCTGATTTTACCTCTGTTTCTTAAAGGTATGAGCCCCACTGAGTCCAGCATAGTCTATTTAAAAATGTAATGGGCACGAATGGCAGTCTAAACGTCATCTCTAATAACTGTTGAACTTCCCATTTTTATTTTTTGTAATATTAAATAAATATATAAAGACTTTTCAACATCTTTGTAATATGAAGACCCACCTGCTCTAAATCCCAAGGTTAATTCAGTGATAGGAACAGCAAATGGGAAGTATTTCTGGCCCTACAGAGATTATTTACTTAGTCCTTCACTACTAAAAGTAGAATTT
This sequence comes from Microtus oregoni, assembly GCF_018167655.1. NCBI lineage: Eukaryota > Metazoa > Chordata > Mammalia > Rodentia > Cricetidae > Microtus > Microtus oregoni. Next base: position 14,183,685 of record NW_024543222.1, on the reverse strand, counting down.
TGGGAATTATTACTTCCTTCAATATAAATAATTTCAGTATTCATGAGTCAGCATTATCGAAGCAAACCAGAACCAAATGAGTAAGAGGAATGGTCATTATAGACAGACAGCTTGGATGTTCATTAGCTGATAAGTGGAAGAGAGTGTGTTATAGCCATATTGTTTAACAATAACAATAAACGATTTACTTTCTCGTGCTGTGGCATGGATGAGCCTTGTAAATTCATTCTAAATAAAATAATCCAGTTGCAAAATGTCATATAATTATTTGTGAAATTCTAGTTTATGAAGCATCATGAGTAGATAGATACTGAACATAACAATTAGTGATTTCCTAGTACAACAGAGACGAGTATGTCAAGTTAGTCCTAAGAGTGTGAGTTACTTTCTGTTAATGAAAATGTCCCAAGCATAGATTACGGTGATAGTTCCACAAGTCTGTGAATATACAAAACCTGTTTTAAATGGGGGAAGGATAAATTGTATGGTATGTGAATTATAATTCTGTAAAGATGTTTAAAAAAACTCTGGGTGTGGCAAATATTGTTAACAATAAGAAAGAAAACTGATGAATTTATATTTGAGGGAGATTTCAAGCCTCAGAATAACTCAATGAATAAAGAATATGGGAGATTTGAATAATAGTTAAATCATTCAGTTAATTATAGAACTTTGTATGAAAAAATTCATTTATACACTAAACTGTTTCTAAGAATCAGTGATTTAATCAGTTTTAACAAAATCTGTGTAGTGTATATTTTCAGAGAAAGTAAACATAAAATTGGAATCTAACAACCATAAATAAGGAATAATTCTTTTCCTGCTTACAGAGTTTTAAAATAAGTTTTGAGTTAAAAATAGAAACAAAAGTTTTTAAAAATACAGGAGTTTAGTGTAAATATTAGAAGTTAGGAAATGTTCCCATTTGGGTACATTAGAAGTCATTACCTTGAATGCTTTATTAGTAAAAAGAAAGTCATTAAAGTAAATTAGTTAAGTACTTAACATAAGGACATAAAATATGGAGGATTAAATAGAAAAAAGTTGTCAACAAAATAAAAGCTGAAGTGACTAAAATTAATCAAAAATGTTACTGGATTAAAACCACTACTTTCTGGCAAAGACTAAGCAGGTACAATCTTTAAGAAGAATGGTAATAGTGAAAAATGAAAACGGGAAAAGAGGTAAATAAAAGGCAACATTGAAAGACAAGAAATGAATTAGTCACTACTACTAGTAATTGTGAGAATATAGTATACAGTTCTATAGTATACAGTTCTAGAGCACACCCTCAAAAGATGGAAGAAAACAATATAAAATTGACACAAGAAAAATTTAGCAACCAGCTTAATAACCACAGAACCAGATAATACCTGCAGTCATCAGAATCAACAGATGCTGCAGGTAAACCTTTCACTAATTAAGCCTTTCTTAACCTTCAAATGCTAATTATAGAGGTAGTTACAGTAATTATATATAATGTTTATTGAGCTGTTACTGTGTTCTGGACAGCACTCAGCATTTTACATATATGAGGAAATTCAGTCTGCACAGTAAGTAGTCTATGTGGGTAGCAGCGGCCTCTGTCTAAACACTTTCATTTTTAGCAGAGTCTGTTTGTTCTTGAATAGTCGTCATCACTGCTCTGATTGCCGTGGATGAAATATGTTTCTTAGTTACTGCAATCCATTAGCACTATTTCTATCTTTTAGAATAGTATGGTATAAATTAGCATCTTTCTGCTTATCCGCACCTGTAGATTCAGGAAAGTACTCTAGCTTTAGCTATTTTGTTTAAGGCCTGCTTAATATTAAGAGGGCATTAAAGCTGTGTGCCTTTCCTCATCTTAGTTATACCCACATGGATGTGAAACCAGACCACCGATGATGTGTGCCTGTAATCCCAGCACTCGGAGGTGGCTGAGATAGGAGGGTTGTGATTTCAGCCCCAACCTTGGCTGCCTTAAAAGATCCTGTCCATTTTTTAAAATAAATTTTAGAAAAAAAGCACAATAGGAGGTCATTTTTATTTTAAAATTATATTTTATAATTATTTTTTAACCCTATATTAACTTAGAGTGAGCAATTTTTCTTGCAGACTTTATATCTATATTTTAACATCCTTTGGACCTATAGCTCACTGAGTTTCTTGTATGATTTTATAAAACTACTGTTAGTATTTACATGTTCATTTCTTCATGTTCTTTTAGAACTCTCTAATGTAAATTGTGTTGGCCTAGATTTTGATATATTTTAAATTCTTTCCTTATAACTTGTACTTCAGTGACCTCTTCATGATGCTTATTCTATTCTTTTTAAGTATTATTTTCCTTAATAGAGAACATTAAGACAAAATAAAGGTTGTTTTTGTCTATTGTGCTGATAATGAAACAATAACAGAAATTTGTTTTCTCATAGCCCAAATGTTCAGGATCAAGGTACTGGCATGGTTAGTTGTCTGGGGAAGGTTACTCTCTGCTTCCCAGGCTAGGTTATCTAGTTGCTACGTTCTCTGGAAGGAAGGGGCCTCGTGTCTTCACATGGTAACGATGAGAGCAAAAAACAGGATGTTGCATGAAAACTCTTTTATGTAAATCCAATCCCACCTGTAAAAGAAGGAACCCTCATACCTGAGCCACCACTGCCTCTTAATACTATCACATTGGCTGTTTGCTTGAAGGAGCACCTTAATCTTTAGCAATGGTCAGAGAAAGAGCTTCTAAAGATTAAGTTTATCTGGGGGAAAATAGCATTGCATTGGGAATATGCACACTGTGGTAAACTGAGTTTGGTCCAAGTACTTAGGGAAGGAGAAGCTTTAAAGAGAAGTGAAGAAAACTACACTGGTAATTTTATTTGTTTTTTTATTTTTTTGTTTTTTGGGGTTTGGGGATTTTTTATTTTATTTTTTAAATTTCCACTTCCTCCCCTCCTCCAACTTCCCTCCTGCTCCCCCCTCCACCTCCACCTCCAATCCTAAGAGAGGGCAGGGTACCCTGCCCTGTGGGAAGTCCAAGTCCCTTCCCCCCCTCCATCCAGACTTAGAAAGGTATGCATCCAAATAGACTAGGATCTCAAAAAGCCAGTACATGCAGTAGAGACAAATCCCAATGCCATTATCATTGGCTTCTCAGTCTGCCCCAATTGTCAGCCACATTCAGAGGGTCCAGTTTGATCCCATGCGCCTTCAGCCCAGTCCAGCTGGATTTGGTGAGCTCCCATTAGAATAGGCACACTATCTCAGTGAGTGGACAAGCCCCTCATGGTCTTTACTTCCTTGCTCATATTCTCCCTCCTTCTGCTCTTCAACTGGACCTTGGGAGCTCAGTCCAGTGCTCCAATGTGGGTCTCTGTCTCTGTCTCCATCTGGCACCGGACGAAGGTTTTATGGTGATATTCAAGGTAGTCATCAGTCTGACTATGGGACAAGGCCAGTTCAGGCACCCTCTCCTCCACTGCCCAGGGTCCTAGCTGGGGACATCCCTGTGGACACCTGGGAACCCCTCTAGAGCCAAGTCTCTTGCCAACCGCAAAATGGCTCCCTTAATTAAGATATCTTCTTCCCTACTCCCATATCCATCCTTCCTCCATTTCAACCATCCCACTCCCCCAAGTTCTCCCCAACCCTCCCCTTCTCCCTTCTCTTTCCCCCTCTCCCCTTCCTTCCACTCCAGCCCCCACCGCCATGCTCCCAACTTTTGCCTGGCGATCTTGTCTGCTTCCAGTTTCCAGGAGGATCTATATATGTTTTTCTTTGGGTTCACCTTATTACTTAGCTTCTCTAGGATCGCGAACTATAGGCTTAATGTCCTTTCTTTATGGCTAGAACCCACTAATGAGTGAGTACATACCTTATTCATATTTTTGGGTCTGGGTTATCTCATTCAGGATAGTGTTTTCTATTTCCATCCATTTGCATGCAAAATTCAAGATGTCATTGTTTTTTACTGCTGAGTAGTACTCTAATGTATAAATGTGCCACACTTTCTTTATCCATTCTTCCATTGAGTGGCATCTAGGTTGTTTCCAGGTTTTAGCTATTACAAATAATGATTCTATGAACATAGTTGAACAAATGCTTTTGTAGTATGATTGGGCATCTCTTGGGCATATTTCCAAGAGTGGTATTGCTGTATCCTGAGATAGGTTGACTCCCAATTTTCTAAGAAACCGCCACACTGATTTCCAAAGTGGTTGCACAAGTTTGCATTCCCACCAGCAATGGATGAGTGTTCCCCTTACTCCACATCCTCTCCAGCATAGGTTATCATTTGTGTTTTTGATTTTAGTCATTCTAACAGGTGTAAGATGGTATCTCAAAGTTGTTTTGATTTGCATTTCCCTGATAGCTAAGGAAGTTGAACATGTCCTTAAGTATCTTTTGACCATTTGAAATTCTTCTGTTGAGAATTCTCGGTTAGTTCAGTACCCCATTTTTTAATTGGGTTATTAGAATTTTAATGTCTAGTTTTTTGAGTTCTTTATATATTTTGGAGATCAGACCTTTGTCTGATGTGGGGTTGGTGAAGATCTCACATTCAGTAGGCTGCCTTTTTGTCTTAATTACTGTGTCCTTTGCTTACAGAAGCTTCTCAGTTTCAGGAGGTCCCATTTATTCATTGTTGCTCTTACTGTCTGAGCTACTGGGGTTATACGTAGGAGGTGGTCTCCTGTGCAGGCTGCTTCCCACTTTCTCTTTGATCAGGTTCAGTGTGGTTAGATTTATATTGAGGTTTTTAATCCATTTGGACTTAAGTTTTGTGCATGGTGATAAGTATGGATCTATTTTCATTCTTCTGTAGGTTGACAACCAGAATGCCAGCACCATTTGTTAAAGATGCTTTCTTTCTTCCATTGTATAATTTTAGCTTCTTTGTCAAAAACCAGGTGTTCATAAGTGTGTGAATTAATATCCGGGTCTTCAATTCAATTCCATTGGTCAACGTCTCTTTTTTATGCCAATACCAAGCTGTTTTCATTACTGTAGCTCTGTAATAGAGTTTGATATCAGAGATGGTAATGCCTCCGGAAGATCCTTTATTGTATAGGATTGTTTTGGCTATTCTGGTTTTTTTTTGTTTGTTTGTTTTTCCATATAAAGTTGATTATTGTTCTCTCAAGGTCTGTGAAGAATTTTGTAATTTTAAAACAATGAACTGTTATATTTTACTCTTTTGGCTTTTTGAGGGGTCCACCACATAGCTCCCTAATAAATCACATAGGCTTATCTTTGTTATGAATGGCTGGCTTTAGCTTGGCTTGTTTCTTGCCAACTTTTCTTAACTTAAATTATCCCATTTATGTTTAGCCCAGGGGCTTTTATCTTTCTCTATTCCTGTATACCTTTTCTTTCCTTCTTACTCCATCTCTGGCTATGTAGCTGGTTGGCTGACCCCTGACGTCCTCCTTTCCTTGTTCTCGCATTGTTCCTGCTTTGATTCTCTTATTTATACTCTCTGCCTGCCAGCCCTGCCTATCCTTGCTCCTGCCTCCCTATTGGCCGTTCAGCTCTTTATTAGACCATCAGGTGTTTTAGACAGGCAATGAACCACAGCTTTGCAGAGTTAAACAAATGAGCATAAACAAAAGCAACACATCTTTACATCATTAAACAAATGTTCCACAACATAAACACAAATAACACATCTTAAAATAATATTCCCCAACAATGATCCATGGCCACACGGAGTAAAAGGAATGGTACCACTCCACCCCTGAGTAGCTAATACTGAGGGAGTATTCTTAGAGAAGTATCTGTGTGTGTCTGTGGTGGTGTAGGGTGGGGTTGTGATAGCCTTTGTGTAAGGCTGTGGTTTGGGCAGTCTTTTGTGATATTGTGTATCAGGTAATCATACAAAATTGTTCTTCATTTTGCAGTTAAAGTTGGCATAAGGCTCACAACTGTTATTCTGTCAGCTTTGTACAAGAGTTGTAATTTTTCTGTCTGTAACTTGAAGCAGAATGTTGTTTGTCATGGAAAAACTCTGGAGTCAGTTATTCTTGGGGTGAATCTCTGACTGGCTCTGCTACTTAGCTTTATGAACCTGGTCACATTATTTGTTTGCTCTGAGTATGTTTTCTTCTTTGTATTTATTATTTGTATTTTGCCCTATATTTTATGGGTCAAGCAAGATGATATGTATATCAAGAAGTTAATATTGACAGTTTAGCTCATAAAAGATGAATTATAAATGCAAGTTTACAAACAAGAATTACTACTTCATTATCTTATGCAGTGGATCAGTCTTTCCCTTACTCATGGTTTGATTGTTTTTAATATCTCCACAATCTTCTCTTTGCTATTTTAAAACAGTTCTTCTCAGTTGGCACTTTTTTCTTGCTCGACAGTATAATTAAAGGGTTTTTGTACTCTGTCTTTGATTCTTCTTTGTCTCTGTATATGCCCCTTTTTGAACACAAATTTTTTTATCAGAGCTGGGCATGATGTAGCTCAGTGGAAAATTAGCATGATGCCCTGGGTTCAATTTCTAGCACTCCTTTCTGTCACACAATTAATAAAAACCCAGAGACAGATACTGGGGTTCAGCCTGAAGGTGAGAATAATAAAACAGCCAGCCGCTGGCTCTGACCTCTACCTCAGTCCAAAATGGCAATTCTGCCTCCAGGAATCCCAGAATGAGATTGGGTCTCCTCTCCCCTCTTATACTCCTCACTAGGGCTGGGATTAAAGGTGTGTATCACTACCGCCTGGTTTCTGTGGCTAACTAGTGTGGCTACTGGGATTAAAGGTGTGTGTTACCATTGCCTGGTCTGTAAGGCTGACCAGTGGGGCTGTTTTATTTATTAAAATACAAATGAAGTATTATTACACCTTTCCTCTCCCTAAATTTAAAAATTGGTGAGTAATCATATTTATTTCTTTGGATGATTCTATATAATTAATAATATATAAATTACATTTCATTTTTTTTATCTAAACCATCTGTTTTTCCTCCTAAAATTCTCAACTATTGCCTCATAGTTTCTTTTCTCTACATTTTTATAAGTCTCTTTACCTAAAATCTAAATTGTAGAAATGATTTATTCACTATTTCTTTTAGAGTTGTGGCAAATGAAGGATAAACTAGGACCCCTAGGACCTGAGATGGGGGGGGGGGCAAGTTAGCGAGATCACAGCTATAAAGTTCTTAAAAGGAACCCTGCACAGTAGTGTTGGCAGAGTAGCAGGACACGAGTAGAGCCCGTCAACCTTAGGGAATCAAACAGATGTCAGGATAGTTCCAGCACTCAAAGGGCTGAGACAGGAACATCATGAGTTTGCTACCATCCCAGGCTACATAATGAGATCCAGTCTCCAAAAGTTAGTTAGTTAATTGATATCTGCGGGATTAGGGCAGACAAAATTCCAGGGGGCAAATAGACAGTAAAAGAATGTACTACGTGTTTGCTATTTATCCTTATGAGCTATCTATAGTGAGGTGGAGATATGGCTTATAACTCTGGACTTAAAAGAACTGTATTATAGTCAAGAGCTTAGTTGGACAAAAATATGGGTCAGAATTCCATATACAGATGGGCTGGCAGACATGTTTCAACAGCTGAGGGTGGTTGCTGTGAACCCCATGACCTGAGTTTGATCCCTTAGACCCACATGGTAGAAGATGCTTTGATCCGCACAGCTTGGGTGTGGAACCTGACTGGTGTGGCAAATGAATGAAGAAAAGGAAGTCTCCCAAACACACACAGAAAAGCTTGGGTTAGTTTGTTCGTCTACACTCTGATGGAGAGTAGCACAACTACTGGAGCAATGGTACCGCACAGTGGGGAGGAGTTAGCTAGTAGTCTCTGTAGGAGGTGCCTGCACAAACCCGTGTCAAGCATACACATTCTCTCAGGACTCATCCGTTCTTTACACGTTCACTCAAGGTTTCTTGGGCTTCCTACAAGGAAAGAACCAATTCCCAAAAATTATCCCCTGCTTCCACATGCATGCCATATCATCACCAACTCCACCCACCCAAATAAATGTAATAAAATGTGACTTTTTAAAAATTTGCAATGTTTTAATAATAAGTTTAGATTTTTTAAAAAATTATTTTAAATAAGTACATACACATTTATTTGCAAGCTCACTGTCTAGGTTTAGGTAGATTGGTTTCTTTTGAGTTTCTGTTGGCTTACATGTAAAGTGAAGATGACAGTACTTTAGGCTGAAAGGAATACAGAAGTATTTGTAAAGAATTTCTTTCTGTGCCGATTGCTTATTTTGACAGGTATGTAAGTATGATTTGGGGATGACTTACTTGTTTCTTTTTTAAATAATTTATTTTTATTTCATGTGCATTGGTGTACATCTGTATGAGGATGCCGGTTCCCCTGTAACTGGAGTTACAGACAGTTTTAGTTGTAAGCTGCCATGTGGGAGCTGGGAATTGAATCTGGGTCCTCTGAAGCGCAGTTAGTATTCTTAACTGCTGAGCCAACTCTAGAGCCCTGGGGGTGACTTATTTGTAAAATAGCATTGTATTTATCTGCTTGTGGATCTGTAAAATTCTCTCTCATAACCCTGGATAAAACTCAGTATTTAAAATTAAAAAAAAAAGAAAGAAAAGAAAAGAAAGCACTGGGCTGTGTTCTATGAGTCCTGCTGAAAGGAAGAGGGAGTGTATGTGCTGGGAAGTTGGGGGAGCAAGGTCATGACCTGGGAAACCCAAAGAGACACCTTAGCTCCTGGAGGCTCATGGACTCCTATTTGAACCAACCATTAGGGAACCTGCATGGGACTGACCTAGATCATCTGCGTGTATGTGACAGTTGTGTAGTTTGGTCTGTTTGTAAGGTTTCTAGCAGTGAGATCAGGACCTGTCCCTAGAGCTTAGCTGGCCTTTGGGAACCTATTCCCCATGCTGGATTACCTCGCCCTGCTTTGATGCAGGGGGAGGAGCTTGGTTCTGCCTTATTTTGAGACACCATGCTTTGTTCAAGCCCATGGGAGGCCTGCCCCTTTCTGAATGGAGACAGAGGAGGAGTGGATGGGGAGGAGGGTAAGTGGGAGGTAGTAGGAGGGGGACTGGAGGAGAAGAGGGAGGGAAAACTGTGGTGGGTATATAAAATAAATCAAAGAATGTTAATTAAATAAATAAAATAGTTTCTTTCCATATTATATAGACCTCTTTATTTGTTTTGAGGGATGTTTTTTAACTTAACTATGACAATTCATTTTTCTTGAATTTCTGATTTGTTTAAATTAATAAGTAGATATGAGAGCTAAACTTTTTCAAAATGTAAATGTGTAGGGGAGAAGGAGATGCAATAAAAGAAATCCTACCAGGTAGAAAAGTTCTCCATCACATGGTCACGGATTCCCTTGGATCCATTTTTAGCAGCAACATGACGGTTCTAAGAGGTAGATACCGTTTTTTTTTATATTTATTTATTATGTATACAATATTCTGTCTTTGTGTATGCCTGCAGGCCAGAAGAGGGCACCAGACCCCATTACAGATGATTGTGAGCCACCATGTGGTTGCTGGGCATTGAACTCAGGACCTTTGGAAGAGCAGGCAATGCTCTTAACCTCTGAGCCATCTCTCCAGCCCCTAGATACCATTTTGTAACCTGACAAATACCAGGAAAATTATAGGAAGATGGAAATTCCTCATTCCTCATAAAAATCCTCCACAGTTTTATGTGATGTTCCTAGAAATCTGTTTTTATGCTTCAATGACTCTGTCCTTTCCTACTTGCTTTATGTTCACCTGCTGTAGAATGTGAGTTTAAAATGCCAAATATGGGTGTAAGAACTACCTGACGTCAGCCACTAAGAATACTTCTCATTCACACCGTTTCACAAAGGGCAAGTAAATACCCCTAATTCAAAAGGAATTATTAGCAGTACAGGATAGGATGGGATTGTGAAAGGTTTAACAAAAAATATATACTAGGTTTATAGTACAATTTTTACAGCATTAAATCAAATTGACAAATTCAACAAGTAAGAGCAATAAACATAGCTCATGAAAAAATATCCCTCTGATAAGATTTTTAAACACCAGAGGGCAGAGTGTTCTAAAAGACTTTACATTCAGGTACCTTTTATTATAAACATACCATTCCTTTCCCAAATGACAGCCATTCTTTCATGTTGTTGCATGAATTGTGAAACCCACAAAATTTACCATTAGCAAGTTTTCTGCAACAGTCGGCCTGATGACTTTGTGTTGTCAGTCTAGTGAGCAGTGTTCTAAGTTACAATGGAGTTGGTTGAACACCTGTGTTTCCCTAGTTTCTGATAAAAGTCTGTTTCTGGTTTCTGATAGTGGTTATTTGTTTAAATACACATCTGTATTATATGGTAAATTTTCTAAGTACAGATTAGTTTAATGAAGTAAGCAAAGAGAGAATATGTGTATTTGATCTGTGTACACCAGTATACACTCATTTTTAAGTTGATTTTTTTAAAAAGAATTTCTTGAGTACTCATTTACAGTTTCCACCTTGCAGGCTCTTCTAACTCCTGTATCTCTCACCTCCCATTCCCTCTCATTTACAGCCTCTTCTATAACTACAGCTGTTCATACATATGTATGTATACAGTGTATTGAGCCCAGTAAGTGTTCTTTTGTACATGCGTTTGGGGCTGACCACTTGGGATTGGATATGGATTTAATAATAAAACCATTCAAGAAGAGCCCTTATGAGCTAGTGATCTATTTTAAGTGTTGTAGTTGTAACATAAAGGTATTATCACATGATTGGGCAAGTTTTATTTAGTATTTAGGTTATAAAAGCAACATACAAAGTGAAAACAGCATAATGAATCCTCAGAAATACCTTAAACATTATTCATAACATTCATGAAACAACAATATTGCTTTTCAGTATGTCCAGTCCTGACAGCTTGTCCTTCAGAGGTGAAAGTGTCTTATTCTCTTATTGATCTTCAGTAATTTTCTGATGTGTAGGCAATCGTGTTCTATGACTTTTAAACAGTATATGTGCTTCTGTGTGAGAGGGTGCTGGTGATTGAAGCAAGAGCCTCACACATGCTGAGCATGCTTGTTTCTCTTATCTGTTATCACTGTTGCAAGCTGAATTCCTTGATCTGGAGCTGTAGCCATTTATAGGAAAGATGTAGGCCCACATAAAAATCTGACCAACGCTTGAATTACTGTAACAATTCAAGAAAGACCTGATATTCTCTCTGTGAGAGTGGAGAGTTCATATATTCATCTGATCTCAATATTGGTCTACCTTGGAGCACTGGTCCACTTATCTCTGATGACCATCCCTATGAGAAAACTTACAATGGGGGAGGAGTGGAAACAGGACAGGCATAAATAGAGAATTTCATGTAAATTTAGATTCATTCTCTGTATTTGAATCTGGGAGTTAGGATTTGAACAAGGGAGTTAGGAATTAGTAATCAAGGGAATACTGCTTAAATCTCTTTTTGCCTTTTAGTTAAATGAACCATTTTAAGCAAAACAAAACCTAAATGCTGTCTTTTCACATATCTCTACCATATCCTCATTCTCCAGCTCCTGTAAGGCATAAATACAGTAGGTAAATGATTTCCAAGTTTACAGTATTTTTTTTTTCAGAACTATTCTGAATCTAGATAATACATGGATCACCTCAACTTGGTTTGTAGAATGACATTTTGTGAGAAAAACATGTGTGTGCTTTGACCCCAGATATTAAATTGTTGATATTCTAAAGTCATGACTGAAGAGAATTTTCTTCAGAAATAACTAATGGGACATGCTAATTGTCTTAGGTAGGGTTTCTATTACTGCAGTGAAGCAAGTTGGAGAGGAAAGGGTTTATCCAGCTTACACTTTCAGCATTGCTGTTCATCACTGAGAAAAGTGAGGACAGGTTTTTGGAGGCAGGAGCTGATGCAGAAGATATGGAGAGGTACTGCTTACTTGCTTGCTTCCCTGCTTTCTTATAGAGAGCCCAGGACCACATATCCAGGGCATGCACCACCCTGGATTGGGTCCTCCCTCATTGATCACTAATTGAGAAAATGCCTTACAGCTGGATCTCATGGAGGCATTTTCTCAACTGAGGTTCCTTCGTCTATGATGACTCCAGTTTGTGTCAAATTGACACAGCATCAGCCAGGACAATAATGTTTCATTTAAAAGACTTATTAGATAGAAGACCACAGTGGGAACACAGAACCAAGTAATGCCATCTGTAAAATTGTCAAGTTAAACATGAATGCTCACTTTTCACTTGACCTTACTAATTAGATGAAGTAAAACGTAGTTTAAGATTATCTGAAGCATATTTTGTATGTCTGTTAATGTTGTCATTCTATGGAAAACAATCTTATTTTCTCACTATTACTGTTTTCTAAGATATATATGTCATGGCAGGCTGTAGAATTATGCTTTAAGTATTTAACCTCAAATAACCCTTTAACCGTATTCCAAGGCCTCCTCATCTACTCTGAATAAGGAGAAATAGTCACTCTGTTAAGTGTGAACAGTATGATGACTCTAAATATTCTATCAGACATGAAAATTAGCCTAGAAATCTAAGTACTATGGTATAGCTCCAGTCCTGGGTACTTAAAAAGCTAAGACAAGAGTATCTGTGAGGTCCCAACCAGCCTGGGCAATGTAGTGTGTGTGTGTGTCTGTCTGTCCGTCCCTCCCTCCCCCTTCTCTCTCTACTTCCCTCATTCTTCACTCCCTTCTCAAAAAATTCCAATCCTAGAAAATATTTAACTTTTCATATCATTTTTTATTAAAATCTACTTAAGCTCATTTCTACTTTTTATCTTAATTATTTTTCTTAACTAGGTATTTTTATGTAAAATAGCACTTCAGGTCTTGGAATTGTATTGTTTTATTTTATTCTATTACCAGAATAACTTTAGGGAGAAGGTAGAAAATATGTTATTGCTCATACTTTGCTGATGATAAATCTAGTGATGGGAGTTATTGAGTTACCCATGCTGATGTCTGGTAAACTGTAGTAGGAGACTGCTCGTTTGTTTCCTGGCTGCCCATACCTGAAATAATCACACAAATTGTATTAATTAAATCACTGATTGGCCTATTATCTCTAGCTTCTTATTGGCTAGCTCTTACATCTTGAATAAACCCATTTCTATTATTTTATACTTTCCCACAAGGCTCATGGTTTACCAGCAAGGTTCCAGCTCCTCTGTCCCCAGCAGTGGCTACATGACTTCTGTCTCCACCTTCTTTCTCCCAGCATTCAATTTAGTTTGCCCCACCTAGCTCTACTCTGCCATATCACAGGCCAAGGCAGATTCTTTGTTCATTAACCAATAAAAACAACGCATATTCAGAAGGACCTCCCACATCAGTAAGCAACCAAATTCATGTTACAGCTATAATCAGAAGAAGACACTGCAGTCCTAGTCACATTTAATGTGGCTGCTATCATTTCTAGAGATTAGTGCATCAGGAATCTTTTACCAACAGATACATATTTTATACTAGAATTATTATCATAGTGCCTGCCTGTGAAAGAGAACAATAGTGCATTAATTTCCAAATTATTTTGCTTTACATTGTGTCTTAACATTCCATTATATAATTGGCAATGGAAAAGAAACACTTAGTTATGAAAAAGAATGATTTAATATGCAACTGCACTCTAAATAGATGCAATAGAATAGCACCAATGGTCTGTGCCCCAGAGTCTAATAAAAGATTTTCCCTCATAGTTCAGTTCAGGGCCATATCTGGAATACTGCAGAGGAGAATACCATTTCAGCAATCCTTATATTGATACTATTCTTAAGTCCTTCTCCTATACGTCCTTTTGGAAGCTATCCTACTATCCACTGGAGGGCAAGGAACTCTTCTGGATTCTTGAGAGGAAAAGAAAAGCTATATAGAAGAAATTTTTTTCCAGGTCTTTAGAAGCATGGGGTGGAACAATAACCTTATCACATGAAAATTATGAAATTCACAATCAATTTCTTTGATTGTGAATGAAGGCAATAAGCATCTTTAGTGAAGTTTTGGTATCTTTGAACCTTCCTGTATGTAAAACGAATCCAATAGCATATCTCTCTTTGAAGATGGTATTATTGCTATTTTATGAGTCAGGCTGTTGATGACACTGCAGTTTTTGGTATATCTGATGCATACTGTTCTAAATAAAAGGTATTTAACCTGAATATACCTGAGAATTTAAAAACAACTTTTTTGCTATCTTAGATTTAGGTAAGTTTTATATTGTAGCGATATATCAATGTCTGATTTTAAAATCTGACCCAATATATTATGAAGATACTGCAGATTTATGTGTTAGCTTACCAAAGTACTATATTTTATCCTTTAAATTGCCTTATTATAGGTTGTGAGATTTTTTTTGTTGCTGTTTACATAGTAACTGCATTTTTGCAGTGTGTATTTACACAACTCAGAGTCAGAAATTCAAGAATTTAGATTCCTAAAGAGGATCAGAGGAGTTTGTAGCTTTAAGGCACAAGATGCTTACAGCTTTTTAATATAAATTGTTCCCAGAATCCATGTCACAGCTCCTTCTATGGTGCTGCTTTTTTCCCCCTCTCTCTCGGTTGCTATGACAACAGCAGCACTGCGCCATTCATCAGCTCTGGACCTGGGCTGCACTGTTAGTCTTCCGTGTTACTCCTGAATGTTAAGAACATCCGTGAATCATTCACTCTGGTTAACGCTATGCCATTAGAAACCTCAGAAACAGTTCTTCAGCAATTTTCTCTAGCAGAAGAGTAAACTAAACTGCGCCACAGAGAAAACCTGTATAAAAATAAATTTCTCTCAAATGGGATCGTACAATCTGTATTTGCTGCAGTATTCTGAAAAAATAACTTCATGTCAAGCAATCTAATGAAAAGATCTCGTCTATATAATATTTCTTGAAGTCATTAGATGTTCAAAACAAATACAGCAGTGCTTGCTTGTGTGGATACAGAAGGAAGCAGGTGATGTTGTTAGGGGCTATAAGCCCCTTTGGGAGCATCTCTTGTGCATTGGGACCATAATCAGCATCTGCTAGAAGAAGTGTCACCTGTGAGGCATAGTAAGTTCTGGGCAATAAGAAGAGCTGGCTGGAGAAGATGAAAGTGTGGATCATTACTAATGTGTTAGCACCAAGAACATGGCTAGTGAATACTCCTGGAAATGGGAAGCAAACTGCAGAGTGTTGTCAGATGGGGAAGGAAGAGTAAAGGCTGTGAGTATGAGAAGCAGAATATTTTTACGTTCCATGGTTTCTGAGCTGTAAGGCCTACTTTGAGATTTGTAGGGTAAGAAATGCAGCCTAATAGACTCCAACACCTCGTTAGCAGAAAATCCATTAAGAAATTTTCATAAGCATTTGTTTAATCTTTAATTGTGTTCTTTTATGTATTGTTTCATGAACCTTTAAAAATCTCTTGTTTTTTAAAAAGAACATTTATTGCGAAGAAATGAGTTTTATTGTAACTCATTTTATTGTTGGGTTTCTATGTAAATGTGAAGGTCAGATTTGTTTTTCAACATTATGATTCCAGAATGGATCTCTACTTTCCATTGCAGTAGCCTTATCAGTAAATTCCCTTTTTAAAAAATTAAAGAAATGTAGACTTGGCAAGCAGTCTTTCTTAATGCATCACATTATCTGGAATGTTTAGAAATAAATGAATATTTCTGCATCTTTTGAGGATACAATAATTGTTTTGAAAAATGGCTTTTTTGCTAGTCATATTTGTTTGAGTCTATTTTATCAGTTAAATTTAAACTAAATTATATTTCTGCCCTTTTAAAACTTGCACTTTCCAGATCAATTGGTAATTTCTAACTTTAGATAAATTTAGTGTACATTTGTATTTTATAGACTGCTTATTTTCTGCTTTTTAATTTTCTTTTTTTAGCTATTTGGCTAACCATGGTAACTTAGAAATGACCTAAAACTAGGAACTGGATTTTTAAAAATTAGAATATTTGAACTGATCTTCAGCCACCTCAAAAAAGAAAAAGAGCATTTTGATCTGCACTTATTCTTTTTATTTGTATCTTTTTGATTTGGAAAATGTACATTAGACATGAGGGTGGATATCTTTGACTTATAAAGTTAGATGAAAATATATTTTGTACTTTGGATTTCTGATCTTCTCATGTTTGAGACTTTCATCTATAAA
Organism: Microtus oregoni; assembly: GCF_018167655.1. Taxonomy (NCBI): domain Eukaryota; kingdom Metazoa; phylum Chordata; class Mammalia; order Rodentia; family Cricetidae; genus Microtus; species Microtus oregoni. The sequence goes on along the minus strand of NW_024543222.1, from coordinate 14,167,569 downwards.
TCTACATATGAATATATCCATTGTTTAGAAACCTTTAAATATGAAGAATTACTATATTAAGATGTAATAAAACGCTGTTATTCGTACTCAGTTATGTGTCATTACTGAAACAATTTTGCTTCTCTTATCTATGATTAACATATTAAGTAAATTGAATATTTGCATTTTAAGTGTTGTTTTGCTACTTAAAATACAATTAAAATTTTACATATACTGAACTACTATGTACATTATAAATTGATACTCCTTTGTACCCTCATAAATCTCATAAATGTATATAAAATATTTTATATTGAATTACCTCTGAAATCAAAATTTTTATTAATAGTAACAAAGACTAATTGATATTTTTAATAAGGTTAGGATTTCTTATTGTTTTATTTATTTTCAAGTAATACTCCTTGGCATGCCCTTTGATTTTCATGTTTCTAGCTTTATCCAGTATGGCTTATAAATTGTTTCTTTACATACATTGGCTAATTTAAATTTTACCTATAATTTTCCATATTTTAGAAGATATTGTAGTGTGTCCTTTCACAATAATCAGTCCCTATTCTGTTGGGTTGGTGCATGTCTGTGTCATACCTTAGACTTCCTAATGTGAAAATCATTCAAGCTACAGATTTATGTGACAGTATTCTATGAAAAAGTTTCAAAATGATTTGACTTTGTCTTGCAGTTTACTTTTTGGAATATTTTTAAAGTCTTTTTGATATTATTCACATGACATATAAAGTCTTAGTTGATAGTATTACTTTCAATTGGGATAAAATAGAATAAATATACCTAATACATAACATGCAAAGATTATTAAAAAAAAGGCTTAAGTGTCCCTTCAGTTTCATTGACTAAAATTTTAGTAATGTGCTAATAATGCTTCTGAATGCCCAAGATTATGGTAATAGCAACAATAAACTTCCATTAACAAATACTAAAACTAAAAAGAAATATTAAAGCTAAAAGTTAAGTTGATATTTAAAACCCAAGAATGAGTCCCTATTTTTTTCTCATGAAACGTCATAACGTTTCAGTAATAAATGTGTGTTCTTTACTCCCCCATTATTAATATATATATATATACTGTCATATATATCTGTAAGTACACACACATATATTTTATGACAGTATAAAATATATAGGCATATATTTTTTTATACTGTAAGCTTTACAAGTTAAGGCAGGCTAAATTTTTTTTGTTATTCAACTATAAAATCAATGCAATAATACTTTTTTATAGTATTAGTAGTATAGGCATTAATATAGCCTGCTGGGCATGGAAACAGATGCCTGAAACCTTAGTACTGAGGGGTGAAGATAGGTAGATCAGCTTCACTTAGATAGCAAGTTTGAACTCGAGTTTGGGGCCATTCTGGGCTACATGAGACCCAGTGCCAAAATAAAACAAAACAAAGAGTAATGAACCAGATGTAGTGAAGCATGCCTGTAATCCCAGCATTTAGGAATTAGAAGGAGAAAGATCATGAGTTCAAGACTAATCCTGGGCTGCATGAGGAGATCCTGCCTCAATAAACAAGAAAATAAAAGTAAAGTTAAACAAAACCAAGGAAGATAATAACTAGGATCCACCAAATATACTTGGCACCAAAGATTATTCTCTTAGAGATACCTCCTCTTTCTCTCCTCACTTTCACTCTCTGTTGGCCCAAATTGCTGCTGCTTGGGCTTTCCCCTAGGAGTTCCTTTAGGACAGACATTTGAATGTTTACCAAATAGGCTATGATGTCTAATTTAAAAGCAAATAGATGTGTTGGCTTAAAATGCAACCGGCCTTGAATTCAGCCCCCAACAGCACACAAAAATTCAGATGGTAGCACACAGCTGCAATCTCACCTTTCAGAAAGTCTAGGTGGGTAGAACAGGAGTTCAAGGTCACCTCTAACATTGCAGGTAGAAGACCTGAGTTGCTTTAGACTTTGTTTCAAAAAACAAAACAACAAAGAAAAAAACAAACCTCAGCATTCCTAGAAAGTTTCACAATTTTCTCTCCTAAAGTTTTCTTCATTTATTTTCATTTTATCATCAATATATATATATTGATGATAAAATGAAAATATATATATATATATATCCCCCCAGATATTTAAACAAACCTACTCTGAAGGAGTTTTGCATTTTATACACCCAAATATATTTCCGTTTACCTTTAAGTTTTAAACATGCTACTTGGATCACCTCCATTTTAAAAGTGGAGATTCTGAGATGAAAGAAGCATGTGCATCTTTGTGGAGAAAGAGATTAAGAATCAGTAGCTAAGATGGAGGTGAATGTGGTTCAACCGGGAAGGTCCACCCATTCAAAAGAGAGAAGAGTAGTGGTTTGGAGTTGAGTCTAGCTGTAGAGAATGAGAAAGGAATCTGTTGTGCAGCTGCAGAGGAATGACCATAGAGAAGCTGTTTGCAAACCTCTACAAAGTTCTCCATTAAAGTACATACCTGTTTAACCCTTTCATATCTAACATATTGGACAGCCAACCCTTTTCTCCGTATGTAACCCTCCAAGATCGCGTGGAACAAGTGCCTAAAGAAGCTCACTTTGCCAGCTAATGAAGGTTAGATCATTTATAAGAAGAGCAGATAAAGATGTGGAATGTTGAACAATGCAGCAGTACTTGGTACTCCAGAGATGATGGAAAAATTACAATTTAACAAATGCTCCAGATAAATTTTACTTGAAAATCTTGCAGATTTGAATTTTTTTTTTTTACTTGACATTTTAATTCAGAATCTCTTTGTATAGCCCTGACTATCCTGGAAGTCACTGTTTAGACTAGGCTGGCTTTGAACTCGCAGGGATACTTTTGCCTCTGCCTCCAGAGTGCTGGCATTAAAGTCTGCACCACCACACCCAGCAAGTTAGTGATTTTTAAGTTAGAAAAAAAAGTTTATATTGATTATTTGGATTAGAAAAGAAGATGATAAAGTAACCAGAAAAATCTTGAAAGTAAGAATATACCAGAGAGTAAACACATCAGTTTATCTGGAGTAAACCTTTTATGAAAGGGTGCTGAAAATTACTGACATCAAATTGAAACAGCCTTTGGAAACGGTGATAAACCAAGCTGACAGGAGGGAAAGTACAAGAGAAAAAAAGATGAAAACAAAACAAGCAAGTTGATACTGTGAAACATCCATTCTTGATGGCAAGGTTTAAGGATGAGTTTTGATGGCCTCAGTAGGAATAGAGAGAGATTAGGGCAAGTTTCCAACATCTAAATTTTAAAGTTGTACACACAGACAGTGTTTTAGGTACTTGTCTTGTATCGAGACAAAAGCAACTTAAGAAGGAAGGGTTTATTTGGACTCACAGTGTAACAGTGTAGTACATTTTAGTGACAGGAACATGAAACAGCTGGTCATGTTGCAATCAGTAGGATGAATACTACCTCTGTGTGTATGTGCGCGCGTGTGTGTGTGTAAAATGTACAAGTTAAGCATGATTGATAAGGATTCCAACTTAGATCTTTATCACCAGTACCAGCCCATAGGGAGTCAAAAAGTAAACCTTAAGAAACATCTACCAAAGTGTAAAGCATCTGTTAAAAAGCAGATGAGATGGCTAAGGATCAGTATGGAGATGCTGGGGAACCAGGATAGTAATCTTCATAGAAGCTGAATTCTGGGAGAGTTTAGAGATTCTTAGAGCACTGGTTTCAAATTTGCATAGAGAATATTAATTCACAAAGGACCAAGAATCTATTGGCATGCTTCTGCTCTAACTTTCCTGAGCTGTAAAAACCCTTAGGTGTAGTGTTTTACTTTTACTGATATTCATATACTGTTCATTTAACAAAAGAAAAAAAAAGATTACTTAAAATTGGAGTAGATTTGGGATAAGGAAGCATCTAAGAAATTCACAGCCAAGCTTGCTTTTTCAGAGTTCTGATTGTTTGGAGATTTTTATGTTATATGGTTGTATACAGTATTCATCAAAACTTTGAAGCATAAAATGTTTATCTTTCCCAATTGATCATGCTGATTCTACAAATTTCTCATTTTTATAGACAGATGAGGCTATCCCTAAACCAGATGACTGTTTTCTTTTGACTCTGGCAGTATGATATGGTAATTTAGATTCTGCCACTTGCTTGCTGTGTGACATTGAACACATAGATGACATCTCTATGCCTTAGTTCCCTCACTCATACCCATAGCGTTTGTAGGGATAAATAAAGTGCTGACAGCATGCTGGAAGACTTACCACCCAGTAATAGCAGATGACGATCATCAAATCATAACAATTGCAAAATCCAACTGACCTTTTTGTATTTATTTACTTTAGCCATTTTCACTTTTACTTCTTATGTTTTTAAAGTAAGCAGAAAGTAGTTAAAGCTTATTTTCATTTTTGGTTTGATTTATAAGGAGCCTGTGCCAAAACAAATAAAAAAGCAAGAAACAAATGTATTGCCTCTACTATAATGAAAAGTATAAAATTGTGAAATACACATTTAGTACAGAAAGGGCTGTTCCAAATTTTAGCATTTATTAGAAATGTAAGGTGGTCTTTTTGTTTTACTTATTTTTAGTGCGTATAAATATGTATATATATACATGCATATATGAGTATTTTGCCTGTTTGTGTGCCATACATACACACATCTCCTTGGGTCAGTGTTATGGACAATTGTGAACTGATATGTAGGTGTTAGGAAACAAACCTGGATCCCTTAAATGCTGACTCATCTCTTCAGTCCCCTAGAAATCTTAAATTTTAAATTATTTGCCATTATAGTATAACCTAAGGCTGTGAAATATTGTGTGTGCACTCTGGATTGAGTCTGCCTGGATTTGCCTCTTGACTAACGCAAATCCATGCTGTTTGGGGGCAATCCATAACACCTCTGTGCCTCTTTTCTTTCTTCTTTTTGTCTTCAAGAGATAGGTAATACCTGTTGCCTCTTCAATAGGTTATTATAAAGATTAAGTGAATAAATTTTTTAACAGTTTGAATTATAAGAAATATGTGTAATTTATGTTTTGCTTCCTTATAAGGCAGAAACAGTATTTATCCTCTATTCTATCTTCAGTCTGTAATCCCATGCCTGGCATATTGTAGTCCAAAGATCTCTCATGAACGCTTGTTGAGTAGATCAATAAAACATACTGAGATTGCTTGGTGCTTCAGTAATAGTCTCTATTTCAGTTCCTGTATCTGAGCAGGCCAAAGCAGATAATCTAATTGTAATGGGAAGAGCATTTCCTCACTAAGGTTTTATTAAAGTGAGAGCTTGAGGCTGCATGACTCACCATTTTATTATTGACTGATCAGATTTGTGATGATAAACTCTTTTAAACTGAGGCTGGTTTGTGCCATATGAGTCACACTCCTCATCCCAGTTCTTAGGAGTCACTGACCACAGTATAGTCCTAGAAAAGAGAGAATTAGTTTGTTTTATGTCCAGTTTGATCTGCTCTCAAAATATGTTACTGAAAATTGCTCTGGTGTCTAAGATACAGCTCACCTGCGCTGAGGTGGAGGCGCACTGACCTCGCGACTGCCACATGATTGATTAAGTGCCCCAAAAGGACAGACTTAGTTTGCCAACAAGGAAAATAAAATTGGTTGTTGTTTTTCTTGTATTCCCCATTAGATAAGTATTATCTGTTATGTAGTGGAATTCTTGACATCTCTCACTTTGGAGATAAGGTTTTGCTTTAGTGAGCAGTTTTTGTAGATAACGGTAATGCTTAGTCTACTTAGATTACAGTATTGTCTGTGCATACAATGTGACATTGAACTATGAGTTAGCTCTTATATGTCTAACTTTTTAACACTTTTGATTAAGTGTATATATAATTTTCCTAGGTTATATCTTAGATTTTGGAAAACATGATTTGTCATAGCTTATCTACCTGCAGTGGTTTTGTTTTTGATACTTCTCAGATGGTGTACTGTTGAGAGAGTAACGGAGATAGAAGTGTGCTGCAGCGTAAACTCTCTGTTGCGGCAATCAAGTCCTGTTTAGTATTTCTTCACTGTTTGGGTTGTTGCTCCTTCCAGTTACTGGCACTGGCTCTGGTTTTCATTGTTTCTTATTTTTTATTCACTTGTTTGTTGCTGCCACGAGCTGAATTCAGGGCCTGTGTACACCGTGTACATGCTTTGCAAACTGAGCCATGTTCCCAACACCACAGGATTTTCTCCTGGCTACTCTTTTCTAAATCTAAACTTTGACAATGGATGCATTAGTTGTTCTCACTGCTGTGACAGAATGCCTAACAAAAGCATGTTATGGAAGGAAGGGTTTGTACTTAGGGATTGAGTGCAGTTCACAGCAGCAGCAGAATGAGACAGCTGGGTATTACTGTGTCATGGTGAGGAAGCACTGAGCAGTGAATGCTCATACTTAGTCTCTTTTCTTTTTATTCTATATGGGACCTCCAACCCATGGGATGGTGCTGCCTATATTAAGGGTGGGTCTTCCTTCATTAGTTAAATATCTCTAGAAATGCCCTTAATAAAGACACCCAGAAGTATGTCTCCTACGTGATACCAAATCTGGTCAATATAACTATAAAAATTAACCCTCACAGCTGGTAACATCTGAGTCCAATTTACACTGAGGATAACCCTGTCCTAGACACTGTGGCTTCAAGCTTCCAGTTTTAGAAGCTTTCTTTACTGACATTTATCTAACTGCTTCCAGAATTAATTCTTTCTGTTCCCTTTGTGATAGCTAGAGACTGTTACCAGGACTAGGAGGCAACAGTGTGAACAGTCTGTTCACAAGTTATTCACACCAGGTCTTTTATTATATTTTTTAAAATGTGCATAAGAATAACTGTCTCTTAAAGATAGATTTCACCAAATCATGTTCCAGGTTCTTAACACTGTGCCGCATATAATGAACCCTAAGTATTACATATATTTATACCATTAGTATGTGACGACAGTTATATAAAGGAAATTTAAGTGATTTTTATGGCTGCTTTCAAATTTGCTTTGTAGCCCTGACTGGCCTCAGACTCTGTCCTCCTGCCTCAGTTTGATGCCAGTTTTATGAAACTGATTTTATTTTTTACCTCTTTAGCTTTTGTTGTTCCATACTTTTACACAATTGTTCAGTTTTATTTTTTTTCCATGCATCCAGTGAGATACATTAGTTAATGAAAGGACAGGACTTACTAACTTTAGACAGTGACTAAAACTAGAAATTTGAGGTTGCTTTTTTAGCTTCCCCCTGCCTCCTCCTCCTCCTCTTTTTTTTTTTTTTTTTTTTTTTTTTGAGACAAGAGTTTCTCTGTGTAACAGTCCTAGTTGTTCTGAAACTAGCTATTGTAGACCAGGCTGGCCTTGAAGTTGATCAGCCTGCTCTTACTCCCAAATGCTGGGATTAAAGGCATGCACCACCACCACCACTAGGCTTATCTTTCATTCTTTACTGTGTTATGCAACATGACTGCTGTCTCCATTCTCCTTCTGGATTCCACACACACGCCTGCGCACGCACACACACACACACACACACACACACACATATCTTAAAATTGTAACAGTGAACAGAGCAGTGCATTTATTCAGTTCAAAATAAAGGAGATTTGTGAAACCCTAACAAATACATCTAAGCCAAGTTGGTGCCTACTCTTTATATGTCACCTCTCTTATCACATTACCCAGTGTTTCGTGGTTTTATGCAATCCTTGTTCCTACTCCTGTACCGTCCTCCCTGGCATAGTGCTCATCTTGTTCTCTGGCTGTTTTCCTCCCATGGTTTACTTTCTAGCAGAGAAAGCAATTCAGCTTCAGACACTGTTTTTCTTGTCTACCAATCATTTACTTATCCTTTTTCCTGTTCCCTGCCAAGATGATACCAGAGCTTCAGAGACTGAAAAACAACTTGCCCTCTTATAGGACTGGTAATTTCTGACTAAGATCCTAAGGTCAGAGAAATGTGATTCTTGACCCAGGGTTAGAATTACTCAGTGTTCTTTGGTGTGAATTTCCTATTGTGACTAGTGACAACTGCACATTCCAAAACAAGCCAGAAAGTTACTGAAATTCACACTTAATCCTTAAAAATGTTTCCGTAGTCATTTCCGCCCTGGGACAAAATAACATTTACTTTTAATCTATTAATTTTGAAAAGTTTTAATTGACACATAATAGTTATATTTGTAGAATATTCTATAATATTTTCCTACTTATATACAGTATGTAGCAATCAAATCAGGGTAATTGGACTATCACCCACTCATCGTTACCTAGTATTTTGATTATTCAAAGTCCTACTACTTTGGAATACATAGTTGCAATCAGTTATTCTTGTAACCCATCTGTGTGCATGTGTTACTATATTGTGCAAATGTATGTACAAGTAAACTTTTTATGCAAGCTTGTGTAGAGGCCAGACATTGATACTGGAGCTATCTTCCTCAATCATTTCTCCACCTTATTTTTAGACTAACGTAACTTGGAACTCACCATTATTGGTAGACTATCTGGACAGAGAGAGCCTCTAGAATCCACCTATCTCTGCCTCTAGAGCTAGGATTTTAGATACATACCACCATGCTCATATTTTATACTTTAGTGATAAGGGTCCAAACTCAGAACCTAATGCTTCCCCAGCAAATACTTTACCCACTAAGTCCTCTTCCTGGTCCCTCTGTTAACTTACTCTTAGCCAATTTTATTCTAGTACTGCCACAAATCTCATGCTTAGGCAAATTATGGCAGTTTCTACCTCTACACTGAATAATTAAAATCTTCAGATAACTTGCTTAAATTTTTTGGGAAAAAAAAAACAGTTCAGAGCAGCTAGTAAAGGCAGTAAAATGCCTATGACGTACATTATTATTCAAGTCCTTTTCTGTCTCTCAAGTGTAGGGAAAACATTTTTTCCCTGAAAATTCCTTTAGGGAATTTTGTGTGATTTTACCCAGGTAGCAAACGTTAGGCACTATTAATTGCCAGTGCAAAGGGGCAGAGAGCAGTGTCACTGCATTCTGTACGATTCTGAGTTCTGTCCTCAGATTATCTGATAGCCCTATAGAGCATATACACTAGTGAATTTTTATTACTCATATGTAGTAATAGAACAGGTAGAGTTTATACTTCAGATTCATAACCTCAGGACCTTAGGTTCTAATATGTAACTTAGCATACTCTTAAGTCACAGGTAAAGTGTTCAATGCTTTTGTTTTTAGCTTTCTTGTATTATAAACAAATTGCCTCCAACATTGTGTACCATAGAAGACATTTCATACAAGTATGCTTGGTACCATGTATATTCTGCTAAAAGTAATCTTTATTCATTAAATACCAGTTTCTTATTTGGGGGCAAAGAGAGACGCAGAAAGAACTGAACCAAGAACTGTGAACAAATTACTTTTTGCAGTTAGATGTTGTAAGTCATCTTCACTAAGGTCCAGCTCTCGGACCAGCATCCTAAAAGTTACTATATTTTTCCATGTTCCTCCATTGCTTGTCAACACACCACCACCACTACTGCCATCATCATTATACACTATCAAATGTCTAACATCGAGCCCATCATAATGTAAGGCATTATGCTGTTTTAAAAGATTAATCCACTTAAATATTTATGATGACCCTGAGAAGTAAGTGGTGTCTATTAATGAATCCTACATCCACATTTCAATTTCTGTTCCACGTATAGCTCAGCCTGTGGCTTTGGGTGACATATAGCTTTGAGGTCTGTTTAGTGGTCTGAATAATAAATATCAGTATATCTTTTTTTTTAAATGGGATCTACTCTTTAAATTTAATTCTTTTTTGGTTTTTCAAAATAAGGTTTCTCTGTGTTGCTTTGTCCTGAACTAGCTCTTGTAGACTATGCTGACCTTGAACTCACAGAGATTTGCCCACCTCTGCCTCCCCAGTGCTGGGATTAAAGGCATGTGCTACTACCGCCCAGCATGGCTCACATTAAAAAAGATGAAGAATCTTAAAAAGTTGAAAAAGTTGAAAACTAATAGCAGGTCATGTAACACAAGCCTCACTTTTATTTATTTTTGAGACTGAGTCTTGCTCTGTAACCATGGCTGATGCTGAGATTACAGGTGTCCACCACCAAGTGAATTTACTTGCTATGTTTAGGATGTGCATATGCGTTTCAAAAGTCATGTGCTTCAGGACTAAGGGGATGGCTCAACTGATAAAGTAAGAACCTAATTTCAATCATCAGTACCTGCGTGAAACTAGGCTCAGTAGTGCATGCCTATAATCCCAATGCTGGACAATTGGAAACAGTAGGATCCCTGGGTCTGGATGGCCAGCCAGCCTAGCCAAATGGATGAATTCCAGTTTCACTGAAAGATCTATCTCAAACAGTGAGGTGGGAAGCTATTCATGAGGACACTTAACATCAACTTCTGGTTTACACACACTTGTGCATATATTTGCACACAAATGAGTACCTATTTGCCCATATATATGTACACACATAGGCTTGTGTTTGGGGAAGGCATCAGTTGTTTTTAGATGTTGATGTTAATATTTTATGTAAAATAATAGGAAGGCCACATGCTATAAAACTTTAACCAGAGACCAATGCAACTTCCAGGCCAGGGGGCTGGGATGGATGCCAGGGGCCGGGGTTACACTCTTTACTTAACAGTAGGATCTCTGATAATTTTAGTTACACTGTTTTTGTTTCTTGCATTTTGTATTGTCCTCTGCAACAGTTTGCCTTTTGCTTTGTAATGTCATATAGAGATAAAAATTTGCATCTGATTTCTCCTTGAAATGAGAACTTCTGGTAATTTATTCAAGGTTCTATTAACTTCAATAATTAATGTCTGTTGGAATGTCTTAAGGTTTTGCAGTTTTGTAACACCATGTTGTTTCCATATTTATTGCTTATATGTTCTGTCTCTAAGTCTTTGTGTCTAGTATATTCTTTTTTGTGGCATAACATAATGGCACAAAATTATGACATGTGGGAATGCACTCTTGAGTAGTCTTGAGTACACTTTAGAATCACTGGTCTTCTTCAGCTTTAGTTACTAAAGGTGGAGAAGATGAACAGATTTCTTATAACTTCCAAAAATATATAAATAAATTTATTAAAATTAATTTATTCAACAAATAACATATCTATTCTGTTCTTGGCATAACTATAGGCACTGCTGATGTCACGGAAGTATATAAAACAGGTGAACCTGTCTCTCATCAGACATTCTTGAATAATAAACAAAAATGCAACTTGAAACATTGCAAGAGGCTCTTTCCCAGTGTAATGACTTAACTAATATTAGACTTGCCTTCCCACAGGAAACAACTGTTTTTGGACACACTGAGCTGTTGACAACATGGTTACATAATCACTGAGTGAAAGGATAGGGTAGAGGTTAAGATCTAGGTAAACCTTGTTTTTTGTTGTTGTCGTTGGTGGTGGTGGTGGGTTTGTTGCTTTTGTTGTTTGTTTGGTTTTTTGGGGTTTTTTGTTTTTGTTTTTGTTTTGTTTTGTTTTGTTTTTGCCTAAATTATGTTCTATTGAGAAATCTAAGGATGACAGTCCTGCTGAGCTAAGGAAACGAAGATGAGAGGCTAGTGTTACGGAGAATGCAGCAAGGGCCTCTGGGGCTCTAAAATAATAGTGGAGAATACACTGCACAGAGAAGTTGCATTAGTGCTGGGCATGGGGGCACATTCTGTAATCCTAGCACTTAGAAGGATGAGAGGAGGGAATTACAAGTACCAGGCCAGACTGCACTGTATCAAGTGAAAATCTGTTTTATTATATTAAGTCACTGTAGTGATGAGATGATCATGTTATTTCAGTCATGATTGTACTCTGTTTGTTAAAAGGACTTTGGAATAAATATACACTTTTATAAATACAAAGGGTAAAAGTGAGCTTGACAGACTTCAGTCTGAATTTGAGTATAATTATACTTAGATAATGTGAATATATACCAATTCATTAAGATGGAAAATTTGCTACTTCCCTGTGAATCTGGTGTTAGCTCTTGTTCCTCCTGGATTTTGAAAAAAGTACTTCAACTCATGTACTTCTCTTCCCACCCCTTGCTCTTCAGCACTCTGTTCTTCCTTCCATTCTCTGAGATGAAATAATTGCTTTCTTATCTGTCTTTTCTTTTTTCTCTCTCATTGTTATAGGAAGCACATTTTTTTCAGATTTTCTTTCTGTATGAGGTTTTGTGAGTTACCATAATGAAGCTTTTATCACACATTTTCAGATATTTCTAGTCCTAACACAGTTTAGAAACTGAATTTGAGAGCCCACTAATCAATCTAATGCTTTCAAGAATGACTTAATGATTTACTCTTGATTTAACAAAGTAACTTTAGCTTTTCTGTGTTGAAATATGTAAAAACACATTCAGTCTCTGCTTTCTCCATCCTTACTTTTAACTTCTTACTATGACATTAGTAGAAAAGCTTTAAAGGTATATAGAATTGGATTGGGCCTCCTACAAGATGACAAGGAAAATTAACAGAATGGGCTGTTCTGATTAACCCAATGAATACCTTGTTCAAATGACTTAAATCTGTTCATGTGGAAAGTTCTTTAAATTGCTAATTATATCTTCCATATATATATATATATATATATATATATCTGATATTTCCTAATTTTCTTACCTAATCAATATTCCAATCATGACTCTGATATGTTGTTCTTACTAAGAATATTTCATCAATAATATCCTTCATATTAGGTACCAGTTCTTTTTGTTTTGTCTTGTTTTTTTTGTTTTTTTGTTACTGTTTCTGGCATCCTGAATCAAACCAGGGCTTTGTGCATGCTAGAAAGTCACTACCAAGGGCTGTATACCCAGATTTCTAGTCACTTTGGGGTGGGGCGGGGAGCATGGAGTACCAGTTTAAATTCAGTTGCTGATAAATGTTTTGTTTACAACTGTCTTAGTCAAAGTTCTATTACTATGAAGAGGCAGCATAACCAAAGCAACTTTTATAAAGAAAAGCATTTCTCTGGGGCTAGCTTACAGATCAAGGTTTAGCCCATTATCATAATGGCACCATGCGGGCAGACCTGGTGCTGGAGAAGTAGCCAAGAGTTCTACACCTGAATCAGCAGGCAACCAGAAGAGAGAGTGAGCCACTGGGCCTTGAATGATCTTCTAAAGCGCCAGATCTCACCCTTAGTGACACATTTCCTCCTAGGCCACACCTATTCCAGCAAAGCTACATGTCCTAATCCTTTAAAATAATTCCACATCCTATGTGCCTATTCGGGCCATTTTCATTCAAGCCACCACAATAACCCAACAGAAAAAGATATAAAGTGGAGAATTAAATTGAGTTTCCCTGTTGAGGTACAGTTTGGTATGATAAACTATTTGTCAGTTTTGTTCATTTGGCCTAGCATCTTCACAAGATTTTGCTATACTTGCTTACAACTGGACTTGTTTATAACATTTTCTGGAATTTTGTGCTCATAGGTAATTTTTAAAGTTGGATTTGTTCTTATTTTATGTAAATAAGTATTTGTCTGAATGTATATCTGTACACTGCGTGCATACCTGGTGAAGGTTTCTGACCCCCTAGAGTTAGAGTTATAGATGATTATGAGCTATCATATGGTACGAAAAATCCAACTCGGGTTCTCAGAAAGATCAGTAAGATCTTAATCACTGAGCCATCTCTCCATGAATAACTAGAGAGATGACTCAGTGTATAAAATAATTTGCTACTCTTCAGAGGAGCTGAGTTCCATTTTAGTGCCCATGTTAGACAGCTCTTAACTGTGTGCAACTCCAGCTGGCCTCTAAGGGTCCATGTGCATGTGCACATACACACACACAGCATGCATTTACACATACATACATACATACATACATACATACATATGTGTGTGTAAAGCAAAATAAAATAAAAATTCATTATAAGAAAATAATACTCTATAATCAAACTGGAAAAACATTGTGTACCATAACTAGAAGATAACTTGACAGATTCATAAACTTTCAAGCAGCTTTAAAAGCTAAATTGTTCCTCTTGGTTAAAAATGAGGATTAGTTGGTATTAGTGCTACTTTAAAATGTTCTCCATGGCATAAAAAGATTGACAGGTAATTAAAACAAGAATTATGTGATAATTAGTTATATTATAATAGGCCTGATACCATAACAGCCTTAAAAATCTTTGTGATGCCAGGTGGTGGTGTATATGCCTTTAATCCCAACACTTGCGAAGCAAAAGCAAGCGGATCTCTGAGTTTGAGGCCAGCCTGGTCTACAGAACATGCACCAGGACAGGCTCCAAAGCTACTGAGAAATCCTGCCTTGATAAACAAGCAAAAAAAAAAAAAAGGCTTTGTGATTTCATGCAACAAATATCTATTTCTGATTTATCCAGCAAGTTTGGACGCTAGGACAGTTGAACCTGAATCTGGGGTAACTAGTAGTCTTCTGGCTTTACCATCTCGACTTGAGATTTGCTTTATGATTGTTGTTAGCAAGGAAGAGGCAGACTGTAAACTTACACAGAGGTTGTGCCACTGTTGTTTATTGGCCAGAGTAGTCACATAGTTCTTAAATTGCATAGGAATTGAAAGTCATAACTGCACCTGTGCTTAGAACTGAAGGGAGACAGGACTCTGATAAGCATCAGTGATGTCTGCCATGCTATGAACTTCCATAATACTCACTTTATTTTTTTTTGGATTAATTAAAAATTATCTCACATCTAAGTAGTCCCATAATATTGGGGAGCAGTATTAGCAATGAAATAATATTTGAAATAAAAATACATGTATATTGTTTTCTATCATTTTATTACTCTGGCCCTTCATAAGAAGTCTTGTGATTCTGATGTCCCATTTTCAAAATAGGGTTAAGTGTGTTCTTTATGAAAGAAATGTATGAAGGTCAAGTGGATTTAGGCAAATGTAGATAATGTATAAAGTACTTATCTAAGTCTTAGTTGTCATATATTTGTTGCCTCGCTTTTTTGAAAGCAGAAGTCATTTTTAGAGCTATATATCTGCAATTAGAATCAGGCTCTAAAAGAAGTTTCATATCACTAAGAAAGAAGCTATATGTAAGTTCCATACAGAATTAATTCCTCCCTGCTGGCCTTTGGTTTGCTTGTTTGACTTGTAATGTTAGGACTCAAACCCATGGCTTCTTTCTTATTAGGGAAATAGTCTACCACTGATCTACACACTTCTACTATTCTTCCTAAAACAAAATTTGTAGCTGAAGTATTATTATACTACTGAAATATCCATTTTTTCATATTTGGTACATGGTCTCATAAAGCCCAGTCTAGCCCTCAGTTTTATTATGTAGCCAAGGATGGCCTGAAACTCTTGCTCTTTCTGCTTCTATCTTCCAGTTGCTGGGATTATAGGTGTGCACTACCATAACTGATTGAATTTTTTTCTAAAAAATTGTTCTTACATTCCATTCTGCTTTGGAGTACCATATAATCTCAGAGTATGATTTAAAAATTTGTGTAAATTCTGTAAGAAAGCTATTAATAGGTGTAATGGTGGAAAACATTAGTTTTTAAGCTTTAAGGTCTAAGGCAGTAGTTCAGTGGTGAAAGTGCTCTGGGTTTGATCTACAGTACAGCAAAAATGACAAAGGAATGGAAAACCATTTTTACTTGAACATTTACTTGGCAAGACTTTTAAGTTGCATAGTGTGGTATCAATATTCATTTCCTCTGCACTGTCATTTTAGCCACATATACTAGAAAGAGCCTGTTTTTATAGGTCAGTTGTTTCTGTCTCAACTTCTTTCTTAATTTTCTGAAAATGCTTTAGAAGTGTGTTATTCTTACTTTATACTCACTCAATTAATGTAATCTTGGCAGCTCATCCAGGATGTAGGTACTGTTGTGAACTCAGAATGACTGAAGGGCATTGTTGTATACAGGATTCTACGTAGTGCTAGAAAAAGCAGAGGGTGGAAATCTGGTTTTAGCTTCTGGTTTCAAATCCTTCACCGTCCATCTTTTCATTATTCTGCTACTGTGTTATGCTGCCTCTGAATGCTGTGTCTTGAAATCTGGTTTATTTTCCATAACTGTAGCCTTCACCATCCCATGTCTCAGTAAATTGTAGGTGAGCTGTTATCATATTTAGCACCATGCTAAATATTTTTGCTAGAAATATGACCTTTTCCTTTCAAATGATTTTATTTCTTGAGTCCATAAGTATTTTTCTTCAACCTACATCCTTAGACTTGTCCATAAGTATTTTTCTTCAACCTACATCCTTAGACTTAGAATTCTTAGTAACATAAGATCAAGTTCCCAATGTTGGCTCAAATTACTTCTTAGATAACTGCTTCCTGTCATCTCTCTCTCTTTTTTTTTTTTTTTTACATTGGTGCTTGGTCCATTAGCTCTAGCTTCTTTTTTTTTTTTTATTGAGAAAAGGAAAAAAAACAAGTTTCCGCCTCCTCCCAGCCTCCCATTTCCCTCCCCCTCCTCCCACCCTTCTCCCCCTCCCTCTCCAGTCCAAAGAGCAGTCAGGGTTCCCTGCCCTGTGGTAAGTCCAAGGTCCTCCCCCCTCCGTCCATAACTAGGAAGGTGAACATCCAAACTGGCTAGGCTCCCACAAAGCTAGCACATTAAGTAGGATCAAAACCCCGTGCCATTGTCCTTGGCTTCTCATCAGCCCTCATTGTCCACCATGTTCAGAGAGTCCGGTTTTATCCCTTGCTTTTTCAGTCACAGTCCAGCTGGCCTTGGTGAGCTCCCAATAGATCAGTTCCACTGTCTCAGTGGGTGGGTGCACCCCTCGTGTTCCCGACTTCTTTGCTCATGTTCTCCCTCCTTCTGCTCCTCATTGGGACCTTGGGAGCTCAGTTCAGTGCTCCAGTGTGGGTCTCTGTCTCTATCTCCATCCATCACCAGATGAAGGTTCTATGGTGATATGCAAGATATTCGTCAGTAATGCTATAGGATAGGGTCATTTCAGGTTCCCTATCCTCAGCTGCCCAAGGAACTAACTGGGGACATCGCCTTGGGCTCCCTGGAGCCACTCTAGGTTCAAGTCTCTTGCCAACCCTTAACTAAGAATTGTGCTTCCGTGCTCCCCTATCCAACCTTCCTTTATCCCAATCATCCTTTATCCCCAAGTTCCCCCCATCCTCCCCTTCTCCCTTTTCTCTCCCCAGCTCCAACAAAATACCTGTTTTGACTTTTTGTTTATTTTTACCTATCCAATCCTATCGAATCAAATCAGTTTTCACTTGTTTTGTTTTTGATCAAGAAAACACTTTTGATGTACATCCCTCTTATGAATTATAATGATGCTAGGTAGCATTTTTTCTTTTTTGCAAAGAAATCAATGTAAATGCAGACTTTCAAGGACAATATCATGCGCTATCTTTGACTTGTCGTTTTTTGTTTTTTATATGGTGGTGTTATGACTGTTGAGCATCCTGTCTTTTCTGTGATTATGCATACTTTGCTTTGCTGGCTTACAGATAACAGTAGCTATTAATTACTTGGCTCTGATTACCATTATCTTATATAATACTTTAGCCAGGCAAAGCACCACACACCTGCCGTCCCAGAGCTCTGATGACAGAGGCAGAAGGATCACTGCAAGTTTAAAGTCAGCCTAATCCAAATGGTGAGTTCTAGGTCAGCAAGAGCTACAGAATGAGACCTTGACTCAGTCAAACCAATAATTTAATCCCCTTATTAGACAAATGAAGTAATGATGATGGTAGATAGTAGAATTAATTAAATATCTACTGAATAAAGGTACAAAGGAAAACAAATAAAATATCCATTGTGAACTTTAAAGATAGCCTCAATTTCAACTCCCTGAGAAGGAAAACAAGTCAGAATGACATTGGGCTCCACAGATCTGATAACTCTGCTTGCTGTAAAAGTACGTATTTTAGAAATAGGTTTCATTTTTTTCCTCTTCCACAACCAATGCAAATTCTGGCTTATACCATTGTCCACATCTCTTTTGTAGTCTTCAGCTCTTTGCGTTTTTCTGTATTTCTAAGACCATGGTCTTTCCCCTTGACTCCATCCCATAATTCTCAAACATGCTTCATTCCTCCCTCAAGTTCTCCTGTTGTCCTCAGTTCCTTTCTCACATCTCTACCCTAAGGTACTGGTTCCTGTCCATTACTCAAAAACATATTTTCAGACTTTTTTTATACATATAAAGTCCCTTAATGAGGGACTAGTACTGTCTTTGTCAGAACTCAGCAGGTATAATGATTATTCTAAGGCTAGGACTGTGAATTAATAAAATCCTAAAGAAGGACTGAAGAGCTTGAAGAATAAAATTATCGCCCGAAGAGATGGCTCAGCAGTTCAGAGTTTCTTCTGAAACCATGAGAACCAGACATTGTTATGACAAGCATCATCCCACAAATACCTCTAACCTTAAAGAAACAGACCCAGTACCCTTTTCTGGCCGGTGCCACGTCTACAGTCATACCCACCCACTTAGGTACATATGCACACATTAATTTTTCTTCATAAAGAAATACCAAATCAAATGTTATTTTTTTTAATCAGTTGGTGGGGATATAATGAGATTTGGGTGTTTCTTACTAATCACATGCATATAACTTGCAAGATCTTCATTTCTAACAATGATTTAACAAAAACAGGCTTAAATTTTGCACTTATAGAAGAGGAGAGAATTTTGCTTTTCCAAAACTTAATTTTGTTTAAGAACCATACTATTAACACTATTAGTGCCTCACTTATATTCCCATGGAGACAATGACAGGCTTTATGTTGTGTTTTTAGCATATAATTCTAGTTTATGTACATACACTAAGATTTAAATTGTGATTTTGTTGTCTGTTAAAAAACATCTTTCATTCTTTCATAATTGATAGTTTTTGGCCTCCAAAAATAATAAAGGAGAATTTTAGTCATTTTAATGACCAGGACTTTTTACAGCAACTTTTTTATAGCATCTTTTAGGATTAACTTTGGATCCCTTAGGGGATCAGTAATGGATAAGGATTTTGAAGTACATGAAGAAACTGTTGAAGAAAAGTTCACACATCTTAAGACACCTGTAGCTATGTGGCTAGTAATGTATTCACGTAAATTCTACATCCAATTGATCCTTTCTAGTGCTGTGCTAAACAACTTCATCTTACTGTAATGTAATTTAATTCAGTTTGAAAAATATCAAAGTAGTTCATCTAATTATTTCTTTTAAGATACTGAGCTGATTTTTTATAAGATGCTTTACTGAGCATTTGAATGTAAATCAATAATGCACTTAATCACCCACACATACACAAAGTCACTAAATAATATTTATTTGCCCAGATGGGCAAAGTGGTACACACCTGTAATCCAAGCTATTGGGATCCTGATTTCAGGGCTAGTGTGGGCTATATGATAAGACCCTGTCATAAGGAATTTGAATATGAATTTTCAGTAAGTACAACTTCAAGTTTATGAATATACTAATATAATAAATTATTTTTGTGGTATGGAATATTCCTATTCTATAGGCTTCATGATTAAATATGTAATATCTCTTTAGCATCAGTGTCAAATTGGCATGAACTACTTTGTATTTTAGTATCCTAGCATTGTTGACTTCCTATATTAATGGCTAAGTAGTTAAATAATTGATTTTCTTATTAAACTACATCAATATTTAATCACGTTTTTAGTACTTACCATGGCTGGGTATCAAAGTAATTCTTTCTGGATAAACTTTTTATTGTAGTTGTAATTAAACCCTAAAATTTCTTTCAGTGCTTTCCTTAGTTAATATTTTTGTATTTTATGACACAGAAAGCAAAGATAAGAAAATTCTTTCTTTATAAAGAGAGGAAGTAACCAAAGGTAGTGAACAATTAGCTCAAAGTTTTGGATATTAGATTTTAGCTTTTCCCATTTTCAGTGACTTTTAAACATGACCCATCTCCTGTATGAGGAATGCAGTTAATTTTTTTTTTCTGGCACAAAACCTAGGGTAACCTGATCTGAGTCTGACAGAGTGTGTCGTTCATTTAAGTGCTTCCATCTGTTGCCTGCTGCTCCCCTTACTCATGACCCCTCTGTGTTTCTCTCTTTCCCTTTCCTTTTCCCTTTCCCTCTGTTCCTCTTTCCTTTTTCTCACCCCTCTTCTTTTCTACTTTCCTCTCTTTCCTCCTTTCTCTTTTTGTCCTTAGCCCCTCTGAGGAAGGCAAAGTTTGTTGAGAGCCCACGAATTCCAGAGTCCGAGCTTGGCTCCCCAACTCTCACTTCAGCTCAGAAACTGGACGTGGATGCATACTGCCCTGGTAAGCATGCATGCAGTGTCTGCTTTGGAAAAGGGAGATTTGCGCCAGGCCCACCGAGCAGAGCAGTGCTTTGCATGTATACTTCTCATAAAAACATATTATTTCTTGTGTCTTAGCATCTATTCTCCTAAAAGAGCATAGGGTTTTACTGTACATCTTGTTTTGTTATTGGTGAAAGTAAGTATTAAGAACCGTTTCAAGGATAAATTGCAAAATAATTTTGGCAATGAAATTTCAGGATTATTTTTGTGATTTGAAATAATTGAAGACATGTTATTTTGGCCATGTACTGATGGGAACGTTAAAAATTTGTATAGACTGTTCATTCAGTACTGTACCTTTTAAGCGTGACATGTGCCTAATTGCGGCTGGAATTTTGGATAGCTGCAGAAACACTTTAGATATTAGAAACATTAAACTTGAATTAGATACCTGAGTTTGACTCGTTTTGGACACTCACTTTATAGATAACCTCTTCCTGTGAATGGCCTGCAAACACATGTGGGCTTCACTAAAACTGTTCTTGTTTGGGAGCCAAACTGAGACAGACTCATTATCAGTGCTTAAACTCTTTCAGACTTCAGTGAGTTGCCTAGCAACACCCTTTACACTCTCTCTAAAGTGAGTCTATAGAATTGTGTCAGAAACATTAACAGCTCTAGCTGAAAATACAGATCAGAACAGTAGTAACGAACCTTGAGATACTTGTTTTTAGGTCTTTTGTTTATTCCTGCTCTTTAAAATTAATGTTAAACCACTGTGGAAAAAACTAAAGAGTACATATTTCTTCCATTGGAGTGAGAGGACAGAATGATTCTACTTCTAAAGAGGTATCCATAGTCTGATTTGAAATATCAGGGTTCTAGATCTCTGAGGCAAGCTAGGACAAGTTTAAATAAAACCGTAGAAGAAAACTTGGGCCACACCCAGATAAGTAAAGTATATTTGACTTTATGAGTCCATTTTGAATATTGAAAAACCTTGGGGATTTTATTCTTAGACTGTTCTTTGTTAAGTCAGTAATAGTTTTGTATTAGAAATCAGTTTCTTTGCTTCCCAAAGCAACAACAGCTCTTTGGATAGCACTGTATAGGTTCTTTGTCCCATGTTGAGGTGCACTTTGTAGCAAATGGCGTATTGTACTTTACACTTATTTGTAAACTTCGGTGTTATAGCATAAAATAAATGCTGAATTCTCTACTGCATTTCCTAAATGCCCCCTCTTGACACTCTTTCCACTCAGTACTTTTTTCCCCCTCTCTTCTCATCTCTTTTTACCCTCCTTCCTTTCTTCATTTTGCTCCAATCCTTTGAGTGAGGGCTCTAACACAGGTTCTCACACAAGCTAAGCAAACCCTCTACCCCTCAGCTATACTGCTATCCCTCTAGAGGCTTTTCCTTTTCTAGATTCACAAGTCAGAATGACTGTCAGGGGAGCCTAATCTCCTTAGCACCATATTAATTATGTTACTGATGTAATGTAGCTGTTGTTCTGGTCATGACGCAGAGTAGCTGTGACCTGCGAGTGACTGTGCTAAATCACTCTAGGCAGTCCTAGCAATGTGATTATGTATGCATATTTTCCTCAAGCATGACTTCTTTGTTGGTAGAATCAAACTTGAGTTAAGGTCTTTAGAACACCAGAAAGAATCAGCGATGCCAGAATGATTGTTTAAATGCTTTGTAGGCCTTCCTTTTACAATCCTAAACAGAATGATAGTATAGAAACTTTGTACCAGTTTGTGCTTTTATAACGTTTTTAGCTCCTCTAAAAAGTAAGTTTTCTTTTGAGATGAGAATGTAACCTGAGACTTGAATATAGTATTTCTAGGTAGTATCAAGAATTAGCAGTAAACAAAATGAATTAATGAGTATGCAACAGACAAACCTGAGACTTAGAGAAGGCTACCCCAGAGTACAATGCGTTGTCATACTGAGTCCACTGATTGAAAGGTTTCAGAAGCTGCCTTAGATCTGAGATCTCCCTGCCCTCCTGCCCTCCTATCCTACCTTGTTTTTCCTCCCCTGAAGCAGCAGGGGCACAGACTTTCTCTGAAGTTGCATTACCTGCCTAAAGATAGACTCTCTGACAAAAGGAACACAGTTGTTAGCAGTCTTCTTCCAGGGAACCTCACCAGCAGGAAGAGTGACTGTCACAGCAAAGGAGACTGAAGATTGACACCATGCCTAGGAGTCAACTAAACTTTGTCACAGGATTTCATTTATTCTTCTGCAAGTCTGCTTATCTTTTAAAAAAATAATTTACTGTCCCTAAGTTGTCCACATCATCTCTCCTCTGTGAAGAGGACCTATAAACATAGTGATGTTCTTGGGCATCTTGATACTTCTTTGCTGCCTAGGATGCATTCAATACATTTGCCTGCCTTTTCCATTGGCCTGTCTACTGTTAGCCTATTTCATAAATTCAGTTATCAGAACTTTAGAAAATAGAAAGAAGGGGATATTTTTTCTACTTCTACAAAACAAGTAGCAAATCCATGGGTTTTGTAATTGTTAATGTAAGATGTGGGGTTGGTGAAGGTCTTTTCACATTCTGTAGGCTGCTGTTTTGTCTTGTTGACTGTGCCCTTTGTTTTACAGAAGCCTCTCAGTTTCAGAAGGTCCCATTTATTAATTGCTGTTCTCAGTGTTTGTGCTACTGGGTTTATATTTAGGACGTGGTCTCCTATACCAATGAGTTTAAGTGTACTTCCCACTTTCTCTTCTGTAAGATTCAGTGTGGTTAGTTTTATGTTGAAGTCTTTGATCCATTTGGATTTGAGTTTTGTGCATGGCAATAGACATGGATCTATTTTCATTCTTCTACATGTTGATATATAGTTATGCCAGCACAATTTGTTGAATATCTTTTCTTTTATCCATTTTATATTTTTTGCTTCTTTGTCAAAAATCAGGAGTTTGTAGGTGTGTGGATTGATATCCAAGTCTTCAATATGGTTCCATTGGTCCTCCTATCTGTTTTTATGCCAATATCAGGCTGTTTTTCATTACTGTAACTCTGTAGTAGAGCTTGAAGTCAGGTATTGTGATGCCTCCAGAAGTTCTTTTATTTTACTGGGTTGTTTTGGATATCCTGGGTTTTTGCTTTGGAACTAATTCTTGTAGGACAGGCTGGCCTCAGACTCACAGAGATCTGAGTGCTAGGATTAAAGGCATGTGCCACCACCCCCCAGGAATTACATGTCACTTTAATGCCCCATTCTTGGACCCCATATATTAGTGAGTAAAATCTTAGGTTTTAGAGTCAGACCTGGATTTAATATCTTTTTCTTTTTGACAGGGGAGACAGGCACAGGGAATTAAATGAAGGGCTACGTTGAGCTAAATCCCCAACTTATCTGGATTTAATTTCTGACTCTCTTTCTGCTAGGTGTGTAGTGCTCTACTTTCACACATACCAAAAAGAGGAAAAAAAGCTTTTGAGTATATTACCATAATTCCAGCCCTCAAGAGGCTAAGGCAAGATTATTAAAAGTTTGATCATCTGGGCCATACTGTGAATTTGGGCCTAGTCTAGCTTACATACTAAAATGTGCCTTAAAAACAGTAGGCCTAAACATACTCATTCTGAGACCAGAGTTGAAAGGACCAGAGAAACCACTTGTTTATTAGTCAATCACCAGAGCACAAGTTCATAATAATTCTGTTATCTAGGTAAAGCTATGTGCCTGAGTCCCAAGAAATCCTGTAGAAAGACATAAACTTAGAGTGTCTCCATGACTATACCCCCAGTTTCAACAGTTACAGTATTTTCACTCTGACTCCGTTTGTTCCTCTGCCTCATCTTTAGTTGTGGCCAAGGGAACTAAATGTGGGGTGATGCCTTAATACCAGCTGCTCTGTGAGT
This sequence comes from Microtus oregoni, assembly GCF_018167655.1. Taxonomy (NCBI): domain Eukaryota; kingdom Metazoa; phylum Chordata; class Mammalia; order Rodentia; family Cricetidae; genus Microtus; species Microtus oregoni. The sequence continues at coordinate 14,143,485 of NW_024543222.1, read as the reverse complement.
GGGGAGGTACCAGAGTCCCTTGCTCTCATTTTTGCTGATTTGTGCATTTAGGAGCTATTTTTGCAAGAACATGGAAAAGCTCTTGTACTTTCTCAATACTTGGTATGAGTTACTTATTTTTTAGTATTCCAAAAAGGAAAACTTCAACAAACTGTTTAAGAACTAAGAAATGGAAATATAATCAAGTTTGTTTTGGTAGTTGGGTCAAGATGTTTTTTTTTTATACCTCTGTTAGAAAGAACACAGAGATTCATTTAGTATTACCACAAAGAGATGTCATATTTAAATCGATGAGAAATCAGTAGTTTGTAATGAATGGATTGTGTAAATGGCATAGCACATGCTAAGAGAATGCTGAGAATTAAGAAAAAAATGAAAGACAAAACATTTCATTATTTGTTTGCAGCCATTATGTTAGGATAAAGATTAGAGGTTTAAATGATTTTCTATTAGGTATTTGCCTCTTTGGAAAATAATCATTATTTTCTCCCTGGGTATTGCCTACTTGAAGCAGAAGGTACTTTTACAGGTGATGTATACCTGCTGAGTAGAGAATTGGTACCTTTAAAAGTAAAGGCTCATAAAATGTCTTCTGAAATATTCACTAGCTTTTTTAAAGCAGCTTAATTTTTTTTCTTGTGTTATATTTATCACAGAACTTAATTTTCTGTGATTTAAATTGCATTTCATTTCTCCCATGGTTATGGAATGGTGCCCATGTTTCATAAGTGTATATCTAACACCTAACTCGGTGCTGGACAGCCAAAATTCTCAGTAGAAAAAAAAATTTTTAAGTCAGTAAGTATTTTCCCATATTGTCTAATATCAAATAACTGCAGTGTATTCTGTTAAAGAGAAAAATAAATAATCATAGGAACAGGTATGGTGATGCATGCTTGTTATCCAGCACTTGGAAGGCTGAGTCAGGAGACTTGATGGGACTTTGAGGACAACCCGGGCTGTAAAAGACCCTGTTTCAAACAACCAAATATTTACCAATTGCATATTTTTTTAAATCTCATATTTTAACATAGTAATGCAGTTGTTAAGAACATGGGCTCCCTGGACGGAGGTGGTGCGTATGCCTTTAATCCCAGCACTAGGGAGACAGAGACAGGTGGATCTCAGTGAGTTTGGGCCCAGCCTGGTCTACACTAGTTCCAGGACAGGCTCCAAAGCTACTGAGAAAACCTGTCTTGGGGGGAAAGAGGGGGGGTCTTGAACCAGACAGCCTGTATTTAAAATATTAACAGTTGCTTTATTGACACTGAGCCCTTAGCAAGCAAGATCTTCATCTTTGCAGATTTTTCTACTTGTAAAATAGGATATTATGAGTATTAAATGATTTAATATATTTTATGAACATAGGGATTGATCAGCTAGTAGTGCCTTAGTAAACATTATGTTTAATGCTGTCAACACTATCAGTAATGTGGTATTGATTAGAAATAATCATTTTTAAAACATTAAATATTTTGTATGTAGTCAGTTTTTTTTTTTTTAAATAATTTTTTTTTATTAAGAAAAGAAGAAAAAAAAACATAAACAAAAAACAAGTTTCCACCTCCTCCCAGCCTCCCATTTCCCTCCCCCTCCTCCCACCCTTCTCCCCCTCCTCCCACCCTTCTACCCCTCCCCCCACTCCTCTCCCCCTCCCTCTCCAGTCCACAGAGCAGTCCAGGTTCCCTGCCCTGTGGTAAGTCCTAGGTCCTCCCCCCTCCGTCCATATCTAGGAAGGTGAACATCCAAACTGGCTAGGCTTCCACAAAGCCAGCACATTAAGTAGGATCAAAACCCCGTGCCATTGTCCTTGGCGTCTCATCAGCCCTCATTGTTCGCCATGTTCAGAGAGTCCGGTTTTATCCCATGCTTTTTCGGTCACAGTCCAGCTGGCCTTGGTGAGCTCCCAGTAGATCAGCTCCACTGTCTCAGTGGGTGGGTGCACGCCTCGTGGTCCCGACTTCTTTGCTCATGTTCTCCCTCCTTCTGCTCCTCATTGGGACCTTGGGAGCTCAGTCCAGTGCTCCAGTGTGGGTCTGTCTCTGTCTCCATCCATCACCAGATGAAGGTTCTATGATGATATGCAAGATATTCGTCAGTATTGCTCTCGGATAGGGTCATTTCAGGTTCCCAATCCTCAGCTACCCAAGGAACTAACTGGGAACCTCATGTTGGGCACTTGGGAGCCCCTCTAGGGTCAAATCTCTTGCTCACCCTAAAGTGGTTCCCTTAACTAAGAATTGTGGTTCCGTGCTCCCCTATCCACCTTTCCTTTATCCCAATTCTCCTGATTCCCCAAATCCCCCCTCCTTCCCTTCTACCTTTTCTCTCCCCATCTCCCCTTACCCCCATCCCACCCCACCCCCAAGATCCTAATTTTCTCCCCGGCAATTGGGTCTACTTCCCTTAGCCAAGAGGATAACTATATGTTTTTCCTTGGGTTCACCTTCTTACTTAGCTTCTTTAGGTTCACCTATTGTAGACTCCGTGGCGCTAATTTATGGCTAGAAACCAATTATGAGCGAGTACATCCCATGTTCATCTTTTTGGGTCTGGGACACCTCACTCAGGATAGTGTTTTCTATTTCCATCCATTTGCCTGCAAAATTCGAGAAGTCATTGTTTTTTACCGCAGCGTAGTACTCTAGCGTGTATATATTCCATACTTTCTTCATCCATTCTTCCATTGAAGGGCATCTAGGTTGTTTCCAGGTTCTGGCTATTACAAATAATACAGCTATGAACATAGTTGAACAAATGCTTTTGTCATATGATAGAGCATCTCTTGGGTATATTCCCAGGAGTGGTATTGCTGGGTCCAGGGGTAAGTTGATCCCGAATTTCCTGAGAAACCGAAACACTGACTTCCACAGTGGTTGCACAAGATGGCATTCCCACCAGCAATGGATGAGGGTACCCGTTCCTCCACAGCCTCTCCAGCAAAGGTTATCCTTGGTGTTTTTGACTTTAGCCATTCTGACAGGTGTAAGATGATATCTCAAAGTTGTTTTGATTTGCATTTCCCTGATTGCTAAGGAAGTTGAGCACGACTTTAAGTGTCTTTTGGCCATTTGAACTTCCTCTGCTGAGAATTCTCTGTTCAGTTCAGTGCCCCATTTTTTAATTGGGTTAATTAGCATTTTAAAGTCTAGTTTCTTGAGTTCCTTATATATTTTGGAGATCAGACCTTTGTCTGTTGTGGGGTTGGTGAAGATCTTCTCCCAATCAGTAGGTTGCCTTTGTGTCTTATTGACTATGTCCTTTGCTTTACAGAAGCTTCTCAGTTTAAGTAGGTCCCAATTATTCAATGTTGCCCTTAATGTCTGTGCTTCTGGGGTTATACATAGGAAGCGATCTCCTGTGCCCAGCTCCTGTAGGGTACTTCCCACTTTCTCTTCTATCAGGTTCAGTGTGTTCGGGCTGATATTGAGGTCTTTAATCCATTTGGACTTGAGTTTTGTGCACGGTGATAGATAAGGGTCTATTTTCATTCTTCTACAAGATGACATCCAGTTGTGCCAGCACCATTTGTTGAAGATGCTTTCTTTCTTCCATTTTATACTTTTAGCTCCTTTATCGAAAATCAGGTGTTCATAGGTTTGTGGGATAAAATCCGGGTCTTCTATACGATTCCATTGGTCGACTTCTCTGTTTTTATGCCAGTACCACAGTTTTCATTACTGTAGCTCTGTAATAGAGTTTGAAGTCAGGGATGGTAATGCCTCCAGAAGATCCTTTATTGTATAGGATTGTTTTGGCTATCCTGGGTTTTTTGTTTTTCCATATAAAGTTGATTATTGTCCTCTCCAGATCTGTGAAGAATTTTGATGGGATCTTGATGGGGATTGCATTGAATCTATAAATAGCCTTTGGTAGAATTGCCATTTTTACTATGTTGATCCTACCAATCCAAGAGCAAGGGAGGTCCATCCATTTTTTGGTATCCTCTTCAATTTCTTTCTTCAATGCCTTAAAGTTCTTGTCAAATAGATCTTTCACTTCCTTGGTTAGATGTACCCCAAGATATTTTATGCTGTTTTTGGCTATTGTGAATGGTGAAGCTTCTCTGATTTCCCTCTCTGCTTCCATATCCTTTGTGTATAAGAGGGCGACTGATTTTTTGGAGTTGATCTTGTATCCTGCCACATTACTAAAGCTGTTTATCAGCTGTAGGAGTTCTTTGGTGGAGTTTTTGGGGTCGCTTATGTACACTATCATATCATCTGCAAATAACGAAAGTTTAACTTCTTCCTTTCCAATTCGAATCCCCTTGATTCCATTATGTTGTCTTATTGCTATTGCTAGAACTTCAAGCACTATATTGAAGAGGTATGGGGAGAGTGGACAGCCTTGTCGTGTTCCTGAGTTAAGTGGGATGGCTTTGAGTTTCTCTCCGTTTAATTTGATGTTAGCTGTCGGCTTGCTGTATATAGCTTTTATTATATTTAGGTATGACCCTTGTATCCCTAATCTCTCCAAGACTTTTAACATAAATGGATGTTGAATTTTGTCAAATGCTTTTTCAGCATCTAATGAAATGATCATATGGTTTTTTTCTTTCAGTTTATTTATATGCTGGATTACATTGATAGATTTTCGTATGTTGAACCAGCCCTGCATCTCAGGAATGAAGCCTACTTGATCATAATGGATAATTTTTCGGATGTGTTCTTGGATTCGATTTGCCAGTATTTTGTTGAGGATTTTTGCGTCGATATTCATGAGTGAGATTGGCCTGTAGTTCTCTTTCCTGGTTGAGTCTTTGAGTGGTTTTGGTATCAGAGTAATTGTGGCTTCATAAAAGGAGTTTGGTAATGACCCTTCTGTTTCTATCTTGTGGAATACATTAAGGAGTATAGGTATTAGATCTTCTTGGAAGATCTGGTAGAATTCCGCATTGAAACCATCTGGTCCTGGGCTTTTTTTGGTAGGGAGGTTTTTGATAACCTCTTCTAATTCTTCGCGACTAACAGGTCTATTTAGATTGTTCACCAGGTCCTGATTTAACTTTGGTATATGATATTTATCTAAAAAAGTATCCATTTCCTTTACATTTTCCAATTTTGTGGCATATAGGCTTTTGTAGTAAGATCTAATGATTCTCTGAATTTCCTCTGTGTCTGTGGTTATGTCCCCCTTTTCATTTCTGATCATATTAATTTGCAAATTCTCTCCCTGCCGTTTGATTAGCTTGGATAGTGGTTTGTCAATCTTGTTGATTTTCTCCAGGAACCAGCTTTTTGTTTCATTGATTTTTTGTATTATTTTCTGTGTTTCTATTTTGTTGATTTCAGCCCTCATTTTGATTATTTCCAGTCTTCTACTCCTCCTAGGTGAGTCTGCTTCTTTTTTTTCTAGAGCTTTCAGGTGGGCTGTTAAGTCTCCAATGTGAGCTTTCTCTGTTTTCTTTAAGTGGGCACTTAGTGCTATGAACTTTCCTCTTAGGACTGCTTTCATAGTGTCCCATAAGTTTGAGTATGTTGTTTCTTTATTTTCATTGAATTCCAGGAAGACTTTAATTTCTTTCTTTATTTCTTCCTTAATCCAGCTATGGTTCAATAGTTGACTGTTCAGTTTCCATGACTTTGTATGCTTTCTGGGGGTAGCATTATTGTTGAATTCTAACTTTAATCCATGGTGATCTGATAAGACACAGGTGGTTACTAATATTTTTTTGTAACTGTGGATGTTTGCTTTGTTACCGACTATGTGGTCGATTTTCGAGAAGGTTCCATGAGCTGCAGAGAAGAAGGTATATTCTTTCCTATTTGGATGGAATGTTCTATAGATGTCTGTTAAGTCCATTTGATTCATTACCTCCACTAATTCTCTTATTTCTCTGTTAGGTTCCTTTCTGATTGACCTGTCCATTGGTGAGAGAGGAGTGTTGAAGTCTCCTACTATTAGTGTGTGCGGTTTGATGGCTGCCTTGAATTTTAGCAATGTTTCTTTTATGTACGTGGGTGCTTTTATATTAGGGGCATAGATGTTCAGGATTGAGACTTCATCCTGATGAACTGTTCCTGTTATGAGTATAAAATGCCCCTCTCCATCTCTTCTGATTGATTTAAGTTTAAAGTCAACTTTGTTAGAGATTAGTATGGCCACACCTGCCTGTTTCTTAGGTCCATTTGCTTGATAGGCCTTTTCCCAGCCCTTTACTCTGAGTAGGTGCCTGTCTTTGTGGTTGAGGTGTGTTTCTTGTAAACAGCAGAATGTTGGATCCTGTTTTCTTATCCAATCTCTTAGCCTGTGCCTTTTTATAGGTGAGTTGAGTCCATTGACATTAAGTGATATTAATGACCAGTGGTTGTTAACTCCGGTCATTTTTTTTTAGTCGTAGAGTTTGTGTGTTTCCCTTCTTTGTTTTGTGTTGGTGAAGGGTCTCTAGATGTCTGAGTTATTGTGGTCATTGTTGGACTCCTTGGTTAGTGATTTTCCTTCAATTACTTTCTGTAAGGCTGGATTTGTGGCTGCGTATTGTTTAAATTTGTTTTTATCCTGGAAAATTTTATTTTCTCCATTTATAGTGAATGAAAGCTTGGCTGGGTATAGTAATCTGGGCTTGCACCCATGGTCTCTCAGTTTCTGCATTACATCTATCCAGGACCTTCTGGCTTTCATGGTTTCCATGGAGAAGTCAGGTGTAAGTCTGATAGGTTTACCTTTATAAGTAATTTGGCCTTTTTCCTTTGCAGCTCTTAATATTCTTTCCTTATTCTGTATGCTTTGTGTTTTGATAATTATATGGCGAGGGGATGTTTTTTTTTGATCCAGTCTATTCGGTGTTCTGTATGCTTCTTGCACCTTCATAGGAAAATCTTTCCTTAGGTTGGGAAAGTTTTCTTCTATAATTTTATTAAATAGATTTTCTGGACCATTGAGCTGCCCTTCTTCTCCTTCTTCTACTCCTATTATTCTTAGGTTTGGTCTCTTTATTGTGTCCCATATTTCCTGAATGTTTTGTGATGAGAGTTTGTTGGACTTGCTGTTTTCTTTGATCAGTGTGTTTATTTTCTCTATGGTATCTTCAGAATCCGAGAGTCTTTCTTCTATCTCTTGTATTCTGCTGGTTATGCTTGTTTCTGTAGTCTCTATTCGTTTACCTAGATTTTCCATGTCCAGAAGGCCCTCTGTTTGTGTTTTCTTCTTTGCCTCCATTTCAGTTTTCAGGTCTTGAACTGTTTCCATTATCTGTTTGATTGTTTTTCCTTGGTTTTCTAGGGTATCATTCACTGATTTATTCAATTCTTCAAACTTTCTGTTATATTTCTCATCCATTTCTATAAGGGCGTTTTTTACATGCTGTTTAAGGGTGTCAATCACTTTCATGAAGTCAATCTTTTCTCCTTCCTCTTGATTAAGGGGTTCTTGTCCTCCCGTTGTGGGGTCGCTTGTTTCTGGTAGCTTCATGTTGCTTTTCAGCTTGTTGGGCGAATTCTTGCCTTGACGTCGGCCCATCTCTTCTTCCAAATGCTCCCTATGGATCTTCTTTTACCGGATTAGTTCTCCTTGCCTACCAAACGCTGTCTCTCCCCAATGTTGGCTCTCCCAATGCTGCGTCTCCTGGCGCCGAAAGATCAGGCCTCCTTGCTGGTTGGGCAGCTCGCAGACAAAGCGCCTACCCCGCTTGGTGCAGGCAGGCCACAGAAACAAAGGAACTGCTGCCCCCCCGGGAGCCCCGGGTACTCGGACTCAGCGCCCAGATAGGCTGGGCTGGGCGATGCCACGCGCCAAAAGAGGGCAGTGGGGGCGAAGTGGGGAGGGCTCTGGACGGAAGCTGGGTGGGCCAGGAAGAAAGAGGCAGCACCCGGGGAGTAGAGGCCCTGCAGAGAGCCCAAGCAGGACAGGGGGCCAAGAAACCCCCGAGCTCCCCGTCCCAGGCTGGCGCCGTGGGCCAGAAACTCACCCCAATGCTGGGTCTCCTGGCGCCGAAAGATCAGGCCTCCGTGCTGGTTGGGCAGCTCGCAGACAAAGCGCCTACCCCGCTTGGTGCAGGCAGGCCACAGAAACAAAGGAACTGCTGCCCGCCCGGGAGCCCCGGGTACTCGGACCCAGCGCCCAGATAGGCTGCGCTGGGCGATGCCACGCGCCAAAAGAGGGTAGTGGGGGTGAAGTGGGGAGGGCTCTGGACGGAAGCTGGGTGGGCCAGGAAGAAAGAGGCAGCAGAGAGCCCAAGCAGGACAGGGGGCCAAGAGACCCCCGAGCTCCCCGTCCCAGGCTGGCGCCGTGGGCCAGAAACTCACCCCAATGCTGGGTCTCCTGGCGCCGAAAGATCAGGCCTCCGTGCTGGTTGGGCAGCCCGCAGACAAAGCGCCTACCCCGCTTGGTGCAGGCAGGCCACAGAAACAAAGGAACTGCTGCCCGCCCGGGAGCCCCGGGTACTCGGACCCAGCGCCCAGATAGGCTGCGCTGGGCGATGCTACGCGCCAAAAGAGGGCAGTGGGGGCGAAGTGGGGAGGGGTCTGGACGGAAGCTGGGTGGGCCAGGAAGAAAGAGGCAGCAGAGAGCCCAAGCAGGACAGGGGGCCAAGAGACCCCCGAGCTCCCCGTCCCAGGCTGGCGCCGTGGGCCAGAAACTCACCCCAATGCTGGGTCTCCTGGCGCCGAAAGATCAGGCCTCCGTGCTGGTTGGGCAGCCCGCAGACAAAGCGCCTACCCCGCTTGGTGCAGGCAGGCCACAGAAACAAAGGAACTGCTGCCCGCCCGGGAGCCCCGGGTACTCGGACCCAGCGCCCAAATAGGCTGCGCTGGGCGATGCTACGCGCCAAAAGAGGGCAGTGGGGGCGAAGTGGGGAAGGGTCTGGAGGAAGCTGGGTGGGCCAGGAAGAAAGAGGCAGCAGAGAGCCCAAGCAGGAAAGGGGGCCAAGAAACCCCCGAGCTCCCCGTCCCAGGCTGGCGCCGTGGGCCAGAAACTCACCCCAATGCTGGGTCTCCTGGCGCCGAAAGATCAGGCCTCCGTGCTGGTTGGGCAGCTTGCAGACAAAGCGCCTACCCCGCTTGGTGCAGGCAGGCCACAGAAACAAAGGAACTGCTGCCCCCAGGGAGCCCCGGCTACTTGGACTCAGCGCCCAGATAGGCTGGGCTGGGCGATGCCACGCGCCAAAAGAGGGCAGTGGGGGCGAAGTGGGGAGGGCTCTGGACGGAAGCTGGGTGGGCCAGGAAGAAAGAGGCAGCACCCGGGGAGTAGAGGCCCTGCAGAGAGCCCAAGCAGGACAGGGGGCCAAGAAACCCCCGAGCTCCCCGTCCCAGGCTGGCGCCGTGGGCCAGAAACTCACCCCAATGCTGGGTCTCCTGGCGCCGAAAGATCAGGCCTCCGTGCTGGTTGGGCAGCCCGCAGACAAAGCGCCTACCCCGCTTGGTGCAGGCAGGCCACAGAAACAAAGGAACTGCTGCCCGCCCGGGAGCCCCGGGTACTCGGACCCAGCGCCCAGATAGGCTGCGCTGGGCGATGCCACGCGCCAAAAGAGGGCAGTGGGGGCGAAGTGGGGAGGGGTCTGGACGGAAGCTGGGTGGGCCAGGAAGAAAGAGGCAGCAGAGAGCCCAAGCAGGACAGGGGGCCAAGAGACCCCCGAGCTCCCCGTCCCAGGCTGGCGCCGTGGGCCAGAAACTCACCCCAATGCTGGGTCTCCTGGCGCCGAAAGATCAGGCCTCCGTGCTGGTTGGGCAGCCCGCAGACAAAGCGCCTACCCCGCTTGGTGCAGGCAGGCCACAGAAACAAAGGAACTGCTGCCCGCCCGGGAGCCCCGGGTACTCGGACCCAGCGCCCAGATAGGCTGCGCTGGGCGATGCTACGCGCCAAAAGAGGGCAGTGGGGGCGAAGTGGGGAGGGGTCTGGACGGAAGCTGGGTGGGCCAGGAAGAAAGAGGCAGCAGAGAGCCCAAGCAGGACAGGGGGCCAAGAGACCCCCGAGCTCCCCGTCCCAGGCTGGCGCCGTGGGCCAGAAACTCCTGTAGTCAGTTTTTATCATAGGGTTTGACATTTGAGTTGAATTGTAAACTCAAGCAGAATTTCTATCCGAAAATTATTCTCTCTGCTCCTTTTTCTTCAGTCTACTATTCAGCATCATACTCGTTGAAGTATTAATTTCAGATATGACTCCTTCATCTTCCACCTTCCACTCTCCCAAGACAATTTTATTTATTTCTTCTCTATGCTTTTTAGTACCTCCTTTGATTTGTAAAATAGTTCTTATATACATCAGCTGCTTAACATAATCATTAGAAAAGTATGAGAAGAGGAGTTGGTAAAGTTGTTTGTGATTTGTTATTGCAATAGTATTGAATGTATTTTATACCCAATGGGAAAAACTTAACTAAACACATTATCTTTAATTTTTGAAAGAGGAAGGTTCATCTTTTATATCAAGTTTCCCAGAGGCCTGAGAGGTAAGATAGTAAGATCCAGAATAAAACTGAAAATGTGTCTCTCAAAAGCTGAACCAAACTTAGGCCCTCTTACCAAATGAGTCATTTTCCAGCACCCCAGATGATATGTTTTAATACATTTTGTATATAATTTCCTCCAAGTCTTTAAAACAGAGATTTGCTTGCCTCTGCCTCCTGAGTGCTGGAATTAAAGGCATGCTCCACCACCTCTTGGCTTGGAAGATCTAGACTTTTATGGTATTAAATTTGTTAATATCTAATAACTCTACTTCATTTGAACATTTAAATAGATATTGAATTTGAAATATTTACTTCCTTTTTCATAAGTTTCACTTCTTTCTTCAAAATAATTATTCCATTCTGAAAGCCGATGCCTGTGTCCTTAATTCATTGTTTGTGGATTTTTTTTTTATTAACATTCAACATAAATACAGAAAAGTGTCTGAATGTAATTCTTTGTTCTGAAATCTTATGAAGTGAACACACTCCTATGTATTAGGTGCTACCAGACTTGAGATACAGAACCTTATCTGTTCTGTGCTCTTGTGTTCAGATGCTTTCCTCATGCCTCCTCCATGCTCTTACCTGTCTTTTGTTTGTTTCACTGCCTTTTTAGCTTTATATAAGTGAAGTCCTTTAGTGTGTATTCTTCATATTTTGCAAGGTGTTTTTATTGCTCTTATTTCATTTTCCATTATTTTTTTTTATTTTTTCATTGAAAAGAAAAAAAATTTCTGCCTCCTCCCAGCCTCCCATTTCCTTCCCCTCCTCCCACCCCTCTCCCTCTCCCCCCACTTTTCTCCTCCTCCCGCTCCAGTCCGAAGAGCAGTCAGGGTTCCCTGCCCCGTGGAAAATCCAAGGTCCTCCCCCCTCCATCCAGGTCTAGGAAGGTGAACATGCAAACTGGTTAGGCTCCCACAAAGCCAGAACATGAAGATCAAAACCCGGTGCCATTGTCCTTGGCTTCTCATCAGCCCTCATTGTCCACCATGTTCAGAGAGTCCGGTTTTATCCCATGCTTTTTCAGTCACAGACCAGCTGGCCTTGGTGAGCTCCCAATAGATCAGCTCCACTGTCTCAGTGGGTGGGTACACCCCTCGTGGTCCTGACTTCCTTGCTCATGTTCTCCCTCCTTCTGCTCCTCATTGGGACCTTGGGAGCTCAGTCTGGTCCTCCAGTGTGGGTCTCTGTCTCTATTTCCATCCATTGCCAGATGAAGGTTCTATGATGATATGCAAGATATTCATCAGTACGGCTATAGGATAGGGTCATTTCAGGTTCCCTATCCCCAGCTGCCCAAGGAACTAACTGGGGACATCGCCCCGGGCACCTGGGAGCCACTCTAGGTTCGAGACTCTTGCCAACCCTAAGGTGGCTCCCTTATCTAAGATATGTGCTTCCGTGCTCCCCTATCCAACCCTCCTATATCCCAATCATCCCGTTTCCCCAAGTTCCCCCCATCCTCCCCTTCTCACTTTTCTCACCCCCTCTCCCCTTACCCCCATCCCGCCCCACCCCCAAGATCCCAGTTTTATTTTTAGCATCTTATTAACAAAATTTTCCAAAAAAAATGACACCTACCAGTCACGTGGCACTCACAGAATTGTTCATATGAACAAAATCTGAAATCAACTATCAATAATGATTGATGGTTGATTGTGAGTGCCACGTGACTGTTAGGTGTCATTTTTTGGAAAATTTTATTAACAGGATGCTAAAAATACAGGTTTTGAAGAATGTTATAAATTTTAAATTACATTTATTTAATGGAAAAAGCAGTGAGAAGTGTAGGTGTAGCAGGTGTGTGGAAGCCATTTCTCAACTTTTGTTAGATTTTTTTTCATTGACTTGGGGTGCAGGGATTTATTTTCTGGATACAGGCCTCTGTTGGTTATATGAATTGCAGTTTTTTTAAATTCTGATGTCATTTTAAAAAAATATAGAACGCTTCTTGAATTTGTGTGTCATCCTTGAAATTGGATCATGCTCATCTCTGAATCATTACAAATTTAGTATATGTGCTGCCAAATTGCAGTTGTCTTTAGCCACTGTGTCGCTTGCCTTTTCCCTTATACTAGTGTCTTATTTATAGACTTTACTCTGCCAGATTTTGCTTTGTTGTTGTTGCTTTTTGTGTATCAAGGAATTTTGGGGGCTGGAGAGTTGGCTCAGAAGTTAAGAACACTTACTACTCTTGTAGAAGACTTAGATCAGTTCCCAGTACCCTCATCAGGTAGTTACCAACCATCTGTCACTCTATTCCAGGGAAACCAAAGCCCTCAGGATTCCACAGGCACCTGCACTCATGTGTAGATATCAGGGGGGACCGTGAAGGTGTCCATACAGGCAGTGTTCTGCTAAGAGATGAGAACGAAAATATGGTTCAAATTGATCAGACTTTGGAGAGTGTAATGCCAGCTAGTTCATTGTCAGTATATTTAAATCTTTGAAGAAAGAAATTGAAGAAGACACAAGAAAATAGAAAGATCTCCCATGCTCTTGGGTAGGTAGAATTAACATAGTAAAAATGACAATCTTACTAAAAGCGATCTACAGATTCAATGCAATGACCATCAAAATCCCAGTACAGTTCTTCACAGACCTAGAAAGAACAATACTAAACTTCATATGGAAAAGCAAAAAACCCAGGACAGCCAAAACAATCCTGTCCAATAAAGGATCTTCTGGAGGCATCACAATACCTGACTTCAAGCTCTACTACAGAGTTACAGTAATGAAAAACAGCCTGATATTGGCATAAAAACAGATAGGAGGACCAATGGAACCATATTGAAGACTTGGATATCAATCCACACACCTACAAACTCCTGATTTTTGACAAAGAAGCAAAAAATATAAAATGGAAAAAAGAAAAGATATTCAACAAATTGTGCTGGCATAACTATATATCAACATGTAGAAGAATGAAAATAGATCCATGTCTATTGCCATGCACAAAACTCAAATCCAAATGGATCAAAGACTTCAACATAAAACTAACCACACTGAATCTTACAGAAGAGAAAGTGGGAAGTACACTTAAACTCATTGGTATAGGAGACCACGTCCTAAATATAAACCCAGTAGCACAAACACTGAGAACAGCAATTAATAAATGGGACCTTCTGAAACTGAGAGGCTTCTGTAAAACAAAGGGCACAGTCAACAAGACAAAACAGCAGCCTACAGAATGTGAAAAGACCTTCACCAACTCCACATCAGACAGGGGGCTGATCTCAAAAATATACAAAGAACTCAAGAAATTGGTCATCAATAGAACAAATAATCCGATAGAAAAATGGGGTACAGACCTAAACAGAGAACTCTTAACAGAGGAATCTAAAATGGCTGAAAGACACTTAAGGAAATGCTCAACATCCTTAGCCATCAGAAAAATGCAAATCAAAACAACTCTGAGATTTCATCTTAGACCTGTAAGAATGGCCAAGATCAAAAACACTGATAACAGCTTATTCTGGAGATGATGTGGGGTAAAGGAAATACTCCTCTGTTGCTGGTGGGAATGCAAACTAATACAGCCCCTTTGGATATCAGTATGACGATTTTTCAGAAAATTAGGAAACAACTTACCTCAAGACCCAGTAATAGCACTTTTGGGTATATACCCAAAGGATGCTTAATCGTACTATAAGGACATGTGCTCAACTATGTTCATAGCAGCTTTGTTTGTCATAGCCAGACCCTAGAAACAACCTAAATGCCCCTTGACCGAAGAATGGATAAGGAAAATATGGTACATTTACACAATGGAGTAGTACAGAGAAGAAAAAATAACATCTTGAATTTTGCATGAAAATGGAGCTAGAAAACATTATTTTCAGAGAGGTAACCCAGACACAGAAAGACAATTATCACATGTACTCACTCATAAGTGGTTTTTAAACATAAAGCAAAGAAAACCAGCTTATAAATCACAATAATTCCACAGAACTTAGACAACAATGAGGACACTAAGAGAGACTTACATAGATCTAATCTATATGGGAAGTAGAAAAAGAGAGGATCTCCTGAGTAAATTGGGAGTGTGGTAATCATGGGATAGGGTGAAGGTTGGGGGAGAAAGAGGGGTACAGAGACTATATAGCTCATTAAAAACAATAAAAAATAAATAAAACACAGTACAATTTGGGAAAAAGTTTCCAGGCAACAATCATTTCCAGGTCATCAGCTCAGTCCTGGTCCACCAATGTCCCTGGACTGGATCCCCTCCTGCTCCCGTGGAACTTGCTTTCTCAGGCCCACTCTGGCCTAGGTAGCTGGTTCAGTCCCCAGTCGTTCCCATTCCAGGTGCACAGTAACGCATAAGGTGTGACTACATAGAAACTCCTTTACAAAGTACTTGTGGCCATAAGGGTAGGTTCTATAGGTAAAAGGCCTAGTGTGGTCTCTGACCAAGATAACAATAGAGGTCAGCGGGTTATAGAATATATGTGTTATTATAGTTGCTGAAATTAAAATACTATAAACAGTATGCTTGCTACTAGGTTACTTGTTTTACAGTGCAAGAAATCAAACACAGGGTCTTGGACACAATAGGCAAATGTTCTCTCACTATGTACACCCTTAGCGTTTCTTATTTCAACACTCATTAGTTACACCATTTCCTTCCAGCAAGACACTAAATCATGGTAATTGGAAGCCTGAATTTTGGAGTCAGAGTCTGAGTTCTAATCCTAGTTTTTCTTTGTGTGACTTTGAACTGATTATACTCTATATGCCTCCGTCTAATCGTATGTAAAGTGATAGTAATAATACCTACTTCATAAAGTTATAAAGATTAAGTAAGGTAGGCTGAATGTGGGGGTGGGGTACATGGCTGTGATTCCAGCACTCAAGAGGCTGCGGTAGGAAAATCATGAGTTCAAGGTCAGCCTGGGCTGTATAGTAAGACCCTGTCTCAAAACAACAAAATGGAGCTTCCTACCCCCATAACGAGTGAAACAATCTGCTCTGTTTTATTAAGCCACTGAGATTATAGGGTTATTTGTTTAACACGTACTAGAAGTAGATGAGGGAAGAAGATAAGTCAAGACTGCTGGCATCTGATATCATCTTCTTATAATCAAGAGATAGTGTCACATTTTTCATGAAGAAAGTAGTTGATCCAGGTACTGACATGTGCCTACTATTCCAGCATTCAGGAGGCTAAGACAGGAGGGTGTGTAAGGTCAAGTTCAGCTTGGGCGATGGGGCGAAATACTGCCTAAAAATGATTTTTAATGATTAAGATTTGTAAAATGTTTAGAATATCAACTTGTGTATATTACGTATTTTAAGTGTGTCACTAAACACATCATGTAGTGATCCTTTTATTTCCATATAGATTATAGCCTTATCTCTTACATGTTTTGTAAATTTTAGTAAAACCTAGCAATAAAATTTTGTTTAGAAAATATTTGGTAATTATAGCCTTTTAGGAGAAAATGAAATGGAGTCTTGAATATCTAGAGACCTAGAATCTATGGTAAAAGTTGAGAATTAGTTTAATATATAGCAGAGAAAAGGGATTGTTTGTGAGCTGAAGGAGAACAATTTATCATTTTATTTAATCAGTAAACAACAAGCTTCAGTCATTTGAAAGAATACTAGCACATAAATGCATGTTTACAGTATAAAAATAATTCTACCTATTATTTCTGTTCTGTTGAAAAGAAATTTATGGTGCCCATTGAAAGGAAAATAGATTCTCTGACGTAAATTCAATAATAGTTTTATCTAGATTTCTTCCACAGACAGAACTTTAGTTTAGTACTAGTATACAAAAAGATACATGCATCTCTTGTCTAATCCAGTTTGTGACCATAGGAGGGAAGTCAAGATAAATAAGAAACTGAATGTTAAAAACCAAAACTTTTCTTAGCATTTGAAGTATTTAAATGTTTAATACTGATTATCATAAATTATAAAAAAACTTTTGTATCCTGGTGACAAACCATGTGACACTATAACTAAAGTTTGCTGTAATAGAAAGATATAAAAAGCATTCTAAAATACTACATAGGATTTGTGTATGGTTTCTTACAAAGTGAGAGTTGCTTGCATCTGAACCAAAAATACTTACTTATGGCCATGTAAATATATCATTTAAAAAATTCCATATCACATTTATAATGAATCATTTTAAGCTCCCTGATTCAGTTTTGATTGATTAAAAAAAAATCTTCTTAGGAATGAGTAGTATAAGGTAGGGGCAGGGGGATGGTCCCCATGGATGGTACTATTTTCTCTTCAGCATCTCTCAATGGAAAAGATAATTCTTATAGTGGCCATTAAAATGCCACTCAATCTAGACTGGAAACCCAAAAGGCTAATTGTATGGAAAAAATGTGACATTCAAGCAAGAAGGCTAAAATGAATAGCAGAGATCAGGAATTTTAAGAATCTAAATTTCAGGGCAAAAATGAGCCATGGTTTCCTTTTGAAATAATAAAAATATTCTAAAATCAGATTGTGGTGATGGTGGTTTAACTTTATGAATAAACTGAGAGCCACTGCATTATATAATCACTGAAGTAAAACTTACAGTATATGAATTCTGTCTCATTTGGGGTAGAAGATGAAGTGGTGGTGACTGAAGCTCCTTAGCTTAGAGTAGGAGCACAGCCAGTATAAGAACGTTTGTGTACAGGGTCACCTTAGGTAACAGTTAAATGTGTTACCTGGAGGGAAAACAGACTAAGGACAGAGACCACTTTGTTAATATTATAGGAAGAGAATTATATCTTATGAACTAACCCTAAGGAGGTATTGAGTTAAAATTAGAGTTGTCACTGAGAACTCTGTGTGTGTAGGTTTACAAACAAAAATGGAAATGTATATGTATAAATAATGTGTATATACTTAAGGAAATAATATGTGTGTAGGTATATATATTTGCACATATATGTACATATAAATACTACTTTACAAATATATGTGTATATGAATACAATGTAATTGCTCATTGAGCAGGTCCTGGAGGAAGTGATACCCCAATAACAATTGACATGCCTAGTATATAGCTTTTATACCTTCTTTTTTCTCTAAGAAGAACAAAGGCCTCTGAAGAGCTTTTCTGATTCTGTAACTGAAACAGGAAAAATACCAGATGAGCCTACAAAATCATGCACCATAGAGCTATGTCCAAAACATGGCAAGAATGTGTTAAAAGGCCATAAGAACCAAATTTAAGAAGCTTGCTTACCCTGGCTAAGTATAAAATGATTTAAACTAAATACTGATAGTAACCAATTATAACCCAGTATGTAAGATAGGAATCAGTGAAATGGATGGGTCGGTGGGTGGATGGATGGAGAAGAATCACTATTTGAAAACATTGATAGTAATCCAACCAGGGAATGTTAATACTCCAAATAGAAAAATTTATTAAAGAAATGTCAGACAAGTATCTATTTATACATCACTATTCATACTATTCACTGTAGCTAAAAGCTGAAAACAACTATCCAGATGTCCAACAACAGATGAACGAATGAATACTGTTAAAAAGGAATGCCATTCTAAAACATGTTACAGCACAAAGAACCTTGAACCCATTATACAAAGTGATATAAGCCAGAATCCAAAGAGTAAAATACTGTATGATTCTATTTACACAGGGTGCTTAGAATAGGCAAATTCATCAAGGAAGAAAGTAGACTAACAGTCACTAGGGGCTGGTAAGAGGAGGAGGACAGGGAGAAAAATCACTGTTTAATGCAGCTGTATTTCTTGGGCGCAATGAAAAGTTCTAAAAGTGGATAGTGACTGTGGTTACACAACACTGTATATCTACTTAAGGTAGAAGAATTTCAGCCTAAAAACAGCCTAAAGGAAATTCCATATATGTGGAATTATTGTTATGTATATGTGTGTATGTGTCTATATGTAACAAAATATATTAATAAATGAAGCATTTTATATAATTCCATCAAAATGCTTATTAACTACAAGGGGGAAATATAATTTTGAAATAGAAAATTCTGGTACGCACTGGCATGACCAAGTGATCCAAGTTAACATAGCAAAACTTTTTTGACATTTCTGCAAAGAAATGCATAACCTGGATAGACTCAGAAGATAAATTGAAGAACATTGCACTAAATACCTAGACTGTAAGCCTTATAAGAGTCAAGGTCATGGCAGTTAACAGTAAAGTACTGTTTCTTAGTTTGAACATGATGTGATAACTAAGTGAGTTGTGTAACGCTGCAATGCTCTCTAATCTAGAGCACATCACCAAGGATTCAAACTTGGTTCAGCCTGGGGCTGAGGTCATAGTAATGGGAAAGGTCAGGATACTGATTTCTGGCCTGTGAGTTATACAAAAGAATGTGTTTATAGAAAATGGTCAGCTATGGAGGATAAGGAGAATTCTATGTTTTGTATGGCTGGGGGGGGGGCAGAAATTCTTTGTACTATTTTGAAACTTTATCAAAAGTTTAAGTTACTTCAGCCTATAAAAGGAGTACTTACACAAACTCTTTAAAAAGAGAAACCATCTAAAGAACTTGAATGATGGAGCTGTTGCAACTAAAACATAGATCCAAGAGTGAGACTGTTTGAAAGCTACTGGTCAAATAACAGGACCATTAACATGTTACAGTGTCACATGTAACCTTTACATGTTACCATGCTGCAAAAACATTTCTTCAATTCAAGTATTTTTATACATAGATTGAGAATAGTCTCAATAGATTGTGAAAATTACAATCTTTAAAAGTAGGGAAATCAAGGGCTCGGGAGAGGGTCCAGTTATTAAAGTGTTTGCGATGTAAGCCGGCAGACTCGAGTCCAATCTCCCACCCACATAAAACCTGTCATGGTGGCACATGATTGTAATCCCAGTACTGGGGTGGTAGAGACAGGCAGATCTCTAGGACTAACTGGCCAGCCCTTCCCAGCCAATCTTCCCTGGGAAAGTGAAAGACCAGCATCTCAGAAACAAGGTAAATGCTGCTCAGGAACAACACTGAGGCTTACCTCTGACCTCTACACACACAAGCATACGTGCACTCATGCAGAAGTTTAAAAATTCAGCTGATAGACTTGAGCATTATAATTTTTGAACTTAGAATGTGAAAACTAAAGAAAAACAAACAATATAAAAACAGCAATAGAACTAAACCATTTTGTTTTTAAGATTTATGTTTGCTGTCTTCTTGCTGCAGGTGATGTTGAACAGGAACTTGGTCCGCCTCCTTCTGTAGATGAGGCAGCAAACACACTCATGACTCGTCTGGGTTTCCTCCTTGGAGAGAAAGTCCCGGAAGTACAGCCAGGTGATCAGTACAGCATGGAAGTACAGGATGAAAATCAGGTAAGCTATGCCCTATCAACTTGACTAACCAATGGAAATTAGCATTTTATAGCAGGAAAGAAAGATGATGTGGGTGTATGCTCATCCTGAAAGGAATGATATCAATTGTTAGAATTCATTTTGTGGCCTATAATTTAATTTCCCATAATCACAGTATTTCTTGTTTGTGTTTTATATGTGCAAAAGTCAAAAAACAAACTAATGAATGACTAAATAATAAGTTACTCAAATGAAAGAACTGAGGGATTAACACTGCACTCTTAATTAAGAGTATACACTATTCTCAACTATATATGCATTATTGGCAGGTTGATGATATGCTGAGCCTAGAGCAGATCTTAATCGGTTTCTAAAACTACCAATTACTTCTACCACAGTAGAATTAATTATAAAATAGCTTAGAAAATGACAGCTAACGTTAAACATCCTCAAAGGTTTAGCAATCAAATAATATGAGTCTCAGCAGCCTTTGAATCCAGAAAATTAGAAAAGATTTTAAACTGTTGCAATGAAAATTAAGTATAACATATAGGATGTAGCTCAAGGTTTACTGAAAAATAATAAAGACTTGTTTTGAATGCATTTATTAGAAAAGTTGAAAATCTGAGAAATTAATGGTCTGAGAATCTATGTCAGAAAGCTTTAAAATATTATTTTAGAGTTAACTTTCTTTTGGGTTATGTCCTAGTTTGCTTTTTGTCAACTTGACACAAGTTAGAGTTATCTGGGAAGAGGATCTCAGTGAGAGAAGTGGGGCTGTCAGATTGCCTGTAGGCATTTTCTTGATGAATGCTTGATGTGAGGGCCTAGCTCACTCACTGTGTGTAGTAACACCCATGGGCAAGTGGTCTGAGACTGTAAGAAAGCAACCAGAGGAAACTAGTGGGAACAAACCAGTGAGCAGCAATCCTCCATGGCCTCTGCTTGAGTTCTTCCTCCAAGTTTCTGCTTTGAGTTCTTCCTCTGACTTCCTTCATGATTGGACTATAACTGTAGGCTGAAATAGACTTCTTTTCCAAGTTGCTTTTAACCTTTATCTCAGTAATAGAAACCTAACTATTTCAGTGACTTACATATTGAGGCCTGGGGAGATGTCTTGACCTACCCCTATCATGGGAACCAATCCTAGGGCCTTATGCTTGCTAGGCAAGAGCTTTACCACTGAGGTAACTCTCAGATACTTTTAATTTCTTGATATTTTTGTCAGGTTAGCATATGACTGTTCTAATAATGACCACTATCGTGATACCCTCCTCCTTCTCATAGCCAAACACTTTATTTATTTATTTATTTATTTATTTATTTGCTACAAAGCTACATTTCTTCAAAGATGATAAAATTACTCATCTTGCTTTTGAGAGTCTTCATGTCATTGTGATTTCAAATCACGTTACAAGTATGTAGACTGTGCCTTACTTTTAAATAAGACCGTATCTCCAAGTAAAACTCTAAAGCATAGGCTGGGAAATAGCTGGTGGTAAGTGACTGGCCAGCAAATGAAAGGCCCTGGTTTAATTTTTAGCCTCCCACCAAGGAGAAAAGAAAAGAAAGGTGACAAGATAACAGGATTATTGTAACAGCAATAATGCTTTGTAAGCTGAAAGTGCCATATAAATAGAAAGAATACAGTAATATATAGCATAATTAGCATGTACAATATGTAAGACTATGTTTAGAGAATACTATTTCATTACCTTCATATTTTTAATAATTTCATTTTTGTATTTATTATTATTACTATTACATTTATATATTGGTGTATGTATCGGAAAAATGTACCTTGGCATATATGTGGAGCTCAGAGGGCAACTTATGAGAGTCAGTTCTTTCCTTTACTGTGTGGGTCCCAAGAATCAAACTCAGGTCATCAGGCTTGCTCAGCTATCTCCCTGGTCCCCATTTTCATGTTTCTTTCTTTTCTTCTTATTAAGTGTATTGGTATTTTACTTGTATGTAAGAAGTGAAAGTATATAAAAATATTTTTAAAACTGTTAAGCATTACATAAACATAAAACTAATGACACTTGTAGCTTCTTGGAAAAGAATATTTTTAAATGTTCTGGAGCCACAGAGAAAGTGGCTCTATTGACCATTGGAATTTGTAGTCTAGGGAGACTATTAAGAACTAGGAGATCATGATCTTTGATAACTTTCTGCTGAGCTAAATGCTTTGACAAAGATGGACTACTGCATTCCAGAAGACACTATAGTGAAGATGTCCCAGATTAGTACTATGGTGGCAGAATCTAACAGGTAGGTTAGAATAGATCATTTTCTGTAAAAGAACAATTACTGGAAGTGATAATTAATTCTAGTAATTTTATTTTCTTCTTTCAGCAGTCCCTAAGGTGTTAGGATGAATGTTAGGAGTTTCTTCTTCAGTTTGCCTGCATTTTTTAAGTATTATGATTAGACAAGTGTATGTGTGTACATGATGTGTGTAGTATAAAAGCGCATATATAGAGGAGCACATGTACAGCCGTGCATATGTGGAAAAGTCAGAGCATAACCTAATGGAGACAGTTCTCTCTGCATTATCTGGGTTCCAGGGATCAGACTCAGGGCATCAAGCTGTGCAAGAGGTCTTATCCACTGGGCCATCTCACCAGCCATCCACCTATATGTGGAACCTTAGAAAAGGTCCAGAGAGTGAACTTGGTTTTGCTCCGTTTGGAGAATGGTTAGAAAACTGGTAAAAGCTTGTAGAATTGGAGTAACTTGAATAGATATCCATTTGGCCTACAGCATGGAAAATAATATCTGCACCTCGTTTACTAGCCTTCATATATAAATGTAGGGGTTGTCTTTTAATTCTTAAGCCTTGAAGAGTTTTCTGAGTTTCTAAACAATTTACAGCTTTTGCTTTTATATTTAAGACTTTTAAAGCATGTGTTCAATAATAATTGCTTTATTTTTTTAGAAAGTAACATAAAAATTGTGAATTTGGGGTTAACCTTTACATGGACTATATTATGTATGTCATACACTGCCTGTTGACAAAGACCAGAATGAGAATCTTGTCTGCATATAGAAATAAGTTGTTAACAATGAATTCATCCCAAAATAAAACTTCTTGATGTATGACAAGTATAGATATACCTGTTGTAAAACATCGAGTGCAGTTCATTTTATCAGCCTACAAGCTATGTAAACTGAGTACAGGAAGGGTAAAATTGTGTGTTGACCTCCCTATAATGGTTGGGACCAAGCTAGTCCCTTTACCACATATTACAATGGTTAGAATGAAATACGTCACCAAGATGGTTTCCTGGCTGAGAGGTGGAAGGAGTGGAACTAACTTTCTTCTTCTAGTCCCTAGCAAGGGCAGGCGAGTGAAATCACCTTCCTTCCCTTATTAGTGTATACTAAGGCCAAGACCCTCTTGCCCTAAGAGTCCAGGGATGATCCCCTCTCCCACAGTGCCAAAGCCCTCGTGTTGTGTTTGTGAGCCATCCTACATGTGAGGCAAATGTACAACTGACCACTAAGAAAACATTGTGTGTTGAATTTTTAAATTGAGGTGCTATAGAGCTCTGTCTGTTGGTGTTGTTGGAGCTTTTTCTCAATGTGTCTCCTAAGTGATTTTGCTGCACTCCTGTGTAAAAGGATTACTCTAGTGACCAGTAATATTTCGGAAAAGACAGAGGTTACAAAGAAATTGAAACTCCTCTTTTTTTTATTTTATTTATTTATTAAAGATTTCTGTCTCTTCCCCGCCACCGCCTCCCATTTTCCTCCCCCTCCCCCATCAAGTCCCCCTCCCTCATCAGCCCAAAGAGCAATCAGGGTTCCCTGCCCTGTGGGAAGTCCAAGGACCACCCACCTCCATCCAGGTCTAGTAAGGTGAGCATCCAAACTGCCTAGGCTCCCACAAAGCCAGTACGTGCAGTAGGATCAAAAACCCATTGCCATTGTTCTTGAGTTCTCAGTAGTCCTCCTTCTTATTTAGCTTCTCTAGGATCACTAATTATAGGCTCAATGTCCTTTATTTATGGCTAAAAACCAAATATAAGTGAGTACATCCCATGTTCCTCTTTTTGGGTCTGGCTTACCTCACTCAGGATAGTGTTTTCTATTTCCATCCATTTGCATGCAAATGGAACTCCTCTTTTCTCTGGAGAAATACTCTATAGGAAAAGAAATTTACCTCAGATTTTGAGGGCTTATTTCATTGTAAATAAAAATCAGTTTCTAATATTACTAATATGACTGAAAGTATTTATTTGGTTGTAATATAATGAGACTTAGTTTAACTCAAATGTATATTTTATAACCAGGTATTGTGCAGAATCTAAAATCCAACACAGATTGAACATAAATAATTAAACATGAGGATTGTATCCACATTTTTTTGTTATTAAATGTAGACTCAGTTTCATCAAAGAGACTATTGATGGAGACTATATGTAAAAGAGTTGAAAGGCTTCTTTTAAATTTAATGTTTAAACATATTAAAATTTATCATTAGTGCTTCTTCACATAATTTCGTCTTTGATCACGTATGACTTTTATAAGGATAAAATTAGTGCTTGACCAAAAAAAGTACTTTTATTCACTACTTTGTAATTTATTTGGGAAGAAAGAGCTGAATAAAAAATTGAATCTCATTAGTTAGACAAATCAGAATATATTATCACCAACCTTTTGGTAATTTTTAATCCCTTCATATTAAAGACTTACCAAGGAAAGCTGGGCATAATGGTGCACTCATGTGGTAGGAGAACTTGGGACAGGGAGGCAAGAGGATCAGTAGTTCAAGATTGTCCTCCTCCGGAAACTTAGAAAGGTCATCATCTCAGTTGTAAGAATTATTCAAGATAGAAATTTATCTTCGCATGTAATCACTTTTTACGAGAATTAATTTTTGTGTTAACACCGTTTACCTTGTATTATTAGAGAAGCTTATAGAATAAGGTATTTTCCTCTGCATTTGTGACCTGTGTATCAAAAAGACCCTTCTTTTCATTAAGAACTTTATTTTTCCTCAGCTACAGAGTTATTCTTTTTCTAGTCAAAGGAGGGTTTTTTAACAAGACAAAGTTCCAAACCTTCCAAAAGTTTCATTGATTGGAAATAGCATTTTGTGTTTAAGAAGACATTTCTGTTAGTGAACAGAAATGTCCCTGGTAATTTCTAAAGTAGAAAAATAGCCACAAGTCTCTGTTCATGTTAAGTGGTCAGGTTTTACCTTAATTGTAGAACATGGGATTTCTTATCCTGGAAACCTAAGACTAAGCCAGTGTAGCAGTTGGAAAGGCTACATTGATAATATTTATTGTTTTTTGTTTAGTCAATTACTATTTGGCCTTGAGATGCATTTTTACAGCTGACCAGTTGATCTTACTTTGTACTGACTCTAATTTTTCAGACCTCAGCAATCACCCAGCGGATAAGTCCCTGCTCCACCCTGACTAGCAGCACTGCCTCTCCCCCTGCCAGCAGCCCCTGCTCTACGCTCCCACCAGTCAGTACAAATGCAGCTGCCAAGGACTGTAGCTATGGCGCTGTCACCAGTCCAACCTCCACCCTGGAAAGCAGGGACAGTGGCATCATTGGTGAGTTCCTTTTTTATAATAATCATTTTGTATCTTCTTATTCTTTTTAAATGCAAACCTAAGATTTTCAGAGATATATATTGAGATATGTATGTAAACTTGTCCTTTTTAAAAATGTTGAAGCAGTAAAGGTCAACAAAATGAGAGACATTTGTTTCTACTTAATCACTTTTTTCAGGCCTTATTTGATAAGTTATAGAACATTCTATACACTGGTTTCTGTAAATTTTCATGTTTTTTCTCTGCTGCCACCATAATTGTCCAGAAAAATTAGTTCTTCACTAGTGTAGTAGAATTTTGTGAAAACAGATAAAGGAGATTAAGATTGAATGGCTAAAGATCTGCAACTTGAGTTGTCCTGGAGTCTGTTCGTTTCATGTGTGATGAGGTTTAGAGGTCCCTTCTGACGTGGTTTTTATTAGTAGTAGAACATCCCATTTTCTGCCCTTAACAAAGTAGAATAAGTTTATTCTGTTGCTTATAATTCTGGGACCTTAGCCCATGTGTTCATATGACAAAAAAAGGAACCCCATATGCTGTGGGTCACTGTAGAGACACGGAGCTCAGAGCGTAGGTCCAGTGATCTCTCAGAGTCTGCACCAAGGTGAGTTACTGCTGAATGCAGCCCAGAAGCGTGAGCCTACATAGGCAGAGTATTTAAGTGATCTTCCTGTCCCGCTCCAGAGCAGACTCAATGCTCTGTCTATCTCCCCCCTCTCCAGGACACCTCATGGCTTGGACATTTTCCACAGGTGCACAAACCCTCTGGTTGCTTAAACTGGGTTTTTGTCTAGAATCAGCTCCCAGTATGTAAAGAAAGAAGTCTTCTAGAGTGAACATAGCTTTCATACTGGCAAGGTACACTTGACAGGCCTGGCCCTCAACCCCTTATTACAAGCAGTAGGAAGCAAGAGGAACTCTAGTAGACTACAGCTATAACCCAGCACATACCCAGAAAATTCCAGTAGTAGAGCATCCAGGAAGAAGCCTTTTTAATTCTTTGCCTCTTTTCCTTTGTTTTTCTTATTACTATATTTAAGTACTGTTTTTTTCTTTATATTTTGCAATCTTTTGTATTCTTCTTCTTACCTTTATACCTTTTGTATTTTGTAAGTTCATTTTTTATTTCTTACTTTATTTCTCCTTTTCACTAAACTTCTTTTTTTTCCTTTCTTGCCCCCTTTATTTTATTAATTTTTAAATCATAATTTATGTTACATTATTTTTTGCCACTCTTCCATGTTCATTCATGATGTAGTAGTTGTCTTTAATTGATTTTTTAAGATTCGTTTTCTTTCTCTGATTTCTTTGGATGGTGTTGCCATTTTAGCAGCATGTTTTGCCCTCTGAGTGGTTTGGGGGCCTCAAACAAAAGATGCTCACAAAGAAGACCCCATATAAGATCTGAGGAATATCCATGCAAATCAGTACACAGGTATCAAAAGAAATCTGAAAAGACAATGCAACCTCTCTCCTAAAATTCATAACCCTTCAGAAATTGAATCTAAAGATATTTAAATGCTTGAAATGCCAAAAAATCCAGAAGTCTCATTTTAAAAATAATCAATAACCTCAAAGAAGATTAAAAGAAACAAATGAAGTAAAGTCCATTGATGACTAGGTCAACAAACTCGGTCACTAAGTGGGAAAAAAATTAGTAAAAAGATTCTGAAGGGGGAGAAAAAACAACAACAAATGAGAATGTTGGAAATAAAAATCTCAATAAGTCAAGTAGGACTGAAGCGATGGCTCAGTCAGTCAGTACAGTGCTTACAAGGGTGACCTGAGTTTGATCACGAGAACTCACATTTTAAAAACAAAAACAAAGAGTCTTGATGGTACATGCATGTAATTGCAACTCTGGGAAAGCAGAGACAGGGATCCTTGGGCTTTCCTTAGCTGGTCAGTCAGGATACAGTAGGGATTCTCCATACCCTGTACTAGTCACAGTAATCAAATGATGCTGTCAGCCAAAGTGACCATCAACAGATGAATAGAGTATATACATACACCGGGGTTTATACAGCTATAAAGAAGGATGAAATGCTATCATTTGCAGAAAAATGGAAACTTGGAGATTGGCACATTAAGTGAAATACACTAAACTTAGATTAAAATTTTTCTCATATATAAAATGTAGATTTTTGTTTTAATAATACAAGAAATTGCTGGGCATGGTGGTGCATGTCTCTAATTTCAGCACTTGGGAGACAGACAGGCGGATCTCTGTAAGTTCAAGGCCAGCCTGGCCTACATGGTGAGTTCCAGGGTAGCCAGAGCTACACAAAGAAACCCTCTCTCAAAAACAAAAACAAGGCCAGGTGGTGGTGGCGCACACCTTTATTCCCAGTACTTGGGAAACAGAGGCAGGTGGATCTCTATGAGTTCGAGGACAGCCTGATCTACAGAACTAGTTTCAGGACAGCCAGGGCTACACAGAAAAACCCTGTCTCAAAAACAAAAACAAAAAACATGAATAGAATGAAGACTATCTAAGAAGCAGAACGAACTCATTGGTAGAGAGATGGAGGGCAAGAGAAGGTTGGATGGTGGAAATGTAATGAACTGTGTTTTTAATGTATTTCCTTTAATAATTGGGATATTAGGTATATTTTAACAAGTAGTCTGAGATACATTCTTTTCAGATAAGAACAATAGCAGTATAAAGCGGTGTATATACTCTGAGAAGAGAAATGTCCACCTTAAGAAAGTTGGGCTTTGCTCCTAAATGTAAGTGGACTTTCTGTATATTTCATTTCTGCCTGACAACCGGGCAATAAAAATGTCATAGTCTAAAGCCAACATTGTGTAGAATAATACGGAAGCATAAAATATAGACAGTTAGACTGGGACTCACCTTGGAGTAGCCATGTTACAGGAAGATCTGGACAATAGCCCCAACTAGACCCCAGACTTAGAACAATAAATATTAATCTGCACAGAGCTGCCTCTCTGCAGGTCACACTCTGAACTTAGAAGAATAAACTAAAAGTCACTGTTCACACTGAGAAGGTCATTGCCAAATTGCTGCAGTGAGTTTTCTATTGAGCGATGTGATTTCATGATTGATTTCTTCACTGATAGTATAGACTGCAGGTTGCATCATCCTACCAGCACCATCACGACCTGATTCTGATCCAAAGGAGAAACTTCAGAAGCTTAGAAAACAGTCTTTGACAAAGGAAGAATGCACAAAGATGAAACCAGAGCTGGAAGCTACATATTTTTCAGTATTCAAGAAGACATTTGCATGATGTGTTCCTGTGTCGTGTTATAGCACATCCTATTTTAAGAAAAGATTTAAATTTCCATATCTTCTTGGAATGTAGTCAAGATTTGAGTGTGTGAGGAAAAAAAGAGAAATGAAGATTTCTTCAAAAATATGATTGAATCAGGAGCTAGAGTAATTGCTTCAGTATTGAGTCCTTTGAGCATGAGTGATTATTTCTTTTAGTCTGTCATTACTGAGTCGGGAATGCATCTGTTAAAACCAGATGACAAGATCCTACAGAATACAGAAGGTGATTGCCATAGAATTGGTTCTTCATTGTATGTGCCTTTGGAACTCAGGGTTCTACAGATAGATGCAAATGAAAATTATAATTAAGAACATTAAATATATGTTCAAAGAAAACTTTATATTGGCAGCATAGAAAACAAAATACTTGTATATAGGCAAGCATTTTCACATATTTTTGTTAAAATAATGACAGTAAACTTTTATGGGAAAAGAAGTAAACAAGCACTGCACATCTAAAAAGCACAGGATTCAGGAAGGTGAGGCAGGAAGATTGAAGGTCTAGGCTAGCAAGCGCTACACATCAAGACCCTGTTTTGAGGGTGGGAGGGAGTAAAGAAAAATAAAAAGTTCCTTAAAATTTTTCATTAATCAGTATTTCTGTGTGCACACATGTGTTTATATACTCATGATTGGGGACAGAACAGGATGCTGCAGCATACATGTGGAAGTCAGAGAACATTTGTGGGATCAGTTTCCTACTTCCACCTTTATATGGACTCCAGGGATTGAACTCAGGTCACAAAACTTGTACAGAAAATGCCTTTACCCAGTGAACCACATTACCTTCCCGTCTGAAGTTAAAGTTATTTTGATTAGGTTATCAACTGCTAGATTCTCTCTAGACTCCTGAAAGTTTGGCTGTGCACATCCTTAAGTGAGTACTCAGGGGTGAGAAGTGAAAGGGGAATGAATGTTTTCTGTCATCCAAGGCTAGAGAGTATTCCTCTTCAGTTCTGTACATGCAAATTCATGTCTATCCCGAGACAAAATCATTTGCTTTTCTCTTCATGGACTGCAAGTATAGTTTGGCATTTCTTTTTATATGCAGATTAATCTGTGTAAAGCTTTTCTCAGTTTATTACTTGCCCTTTATGCTCAATCCCTTCCCATTGTAGGTATTCTAATATGTTTATATAGCTTCTTAGATTTTAATGTAGCCTTTCAAAGTATATGTTACTGTGATGTGTGTTTTTTGTGTGTGAAATATACAAAGTCTCATGTTATTATAAAACTTTCTAAAGAACTGTGTAATACCCATTTTCTCTGACTGCCCCAAGTACACTAAGCAAGCATTCCTCACATTTCATTTATGAACATTTAGCTTACCCCCACTGCCTGTAATTCACAGCATTCCTCAGATGCATACCTGAAACTAGGACTTCTGGGTCATGAAAGTATGTGAGAGTGTTTCCAGCAGTGTATAAAGCATCTCTTCTCTTTTCTCATATGTTTGTCATGACTTGCTACCATAATCCCCCAAACCCCAAAGTATGAGTATTTCAAGATAAATTTATACCAACTATATTTGACTACAAGATCTCATCTGAACTGTGAGGTGGTTTATACTCCTTTCCCACTCATCTCTTATATTTATATATTCTGTTGAAAAAAAATTTATATTTCATTTTAAGATGCTATTTCCCAATCATGTATGTAATTTATATATGAATTTTTAGCCTTTCTAAGATTAGAAAATATCTGTATTGTGTAGCACAACTGACTCAATTTCATAATGAAAGTGTAGACCCAGATTATTTGACTTAATAATTTTAGTAACTAATGGTTATAAAACCGTGTCTCTCTTTACTTTGCATTTCTTATACAAATTTCCCATTACATGCAAAAGTAAAACCTAAGTACAAAGAAAGCAGCAAATATTGCAGGTGGGAGAAAAATGAGCCATTAGAAACAAAAACAAGTAATAGATAAGTAGCAGAGATGGAGCAGTGCAGTACCCCGAAAGCCAGCTAAGACAAAAGGATGCTGGGAGGAGTAAGTGGAGCCTTGTGAAGAATACAGAGAGCTTGAAGACTCCAAGGGGTATGAGGGTGTTTAACAAATGGAATCAAATATTTTTCTGCATTGTTTTTCTTTTAAGGATTCCCAAATCAGAGCATTTGTATATATTGTATCCAGTATGAATGTCATCTGCTATTTACAGTATACATATTTATACTTATTTAAATTTGCTTATTTGAAATAGATACTGAGTAGGTAAAAAGCATATAACAAGGTTTTATAATACAAAATCAACACAAAAATAAATTCCACTCCTGTATCCTAACAACTGAAAATCCAAAACAAAATTAAAATTAAGAAAATAAGTCCATTGGGAGCTGGAGAGATGGATCAGAGGTTAAGAGCACTGACTGTTCTTCCTGTGGTCCTGAGTTCAATTCCCAGCAACTACATGGTGGCTCACAACCATCTATAATGAGATCTAGTGCCCTCTTCTGGCCTGCAGGCATACATGGAGGCTGAACACTGTTCACATAATTAAATAATAAATTTAAAAAAAAAAGAAAAGAAAAAAGAAAATAAGTCCAAAAATGATTATAAAGTAGAACTGGGAAGATGACTGTGCTGGTAAAGTAATTTCCATGTAAGCCGAGAACAAGTCCCACTCCTAATACTCATGTAAAATGGTGGCCACAGTGATGTGCTCCTTTGATCCCTGGGCCGGGGAGGCTGAGACATGAGGATTCCTAAGGATTGCTGGCCAGTCAGTCTAGCCTAATTGGCAAACTCCACATCAGTGAGAGACCTTGTCTCAAAAAATAAGATCAAGATCAATTAAGCAAGATACCCAACATCAGCCTCTGGCAAACATGCCAAAATATTTAAAATACTGTTTATAATAAATAGGAAACTAGAAATGCCTCAGTTTTTAAATACTATAAATGTCTTCTCTAGAGTCCTGAAAACTTTCAGATTACTAGTTATTTTGATCCTATGTGGTCTTGACTCACCTCAAATATGATACTCTATGTACCACAGAAAGCTTTCCCTATGGCATCCTATCTTCCCCCTCAAAATCACAGTGCTCTTCAAATATGAGCTGGAAAACTCAAATACTTGTAGAGTAGTTTTATATTTTTAATTTTTATTAATATAATTTTATTAGCATAAAATTTTGTGCCTTACTACCACTAATTATCATCTGCCATTATTACATTAAACAACAATTTTTATAACCCGTCTTTCTGAGATAAATTTGTTGATGTATATATATATATAATTTCCAATATTCATTCTTTATACCAAGTTTCGATTAGATTCTTTTGGAATGGATGTGTAGCAAATGATGACCAAAGTGTGAATCCATTTTGGTTTCTGTCTTTTATTTACCTGAAAAATCACAGTTCCCTCCAGAAGAGTTTAATCTTCAGTCCCTCTTTTAGTCATGTCTTGGGATTATTTTTTCTTTCAGTCTTGAATTTTTTGAAAGAATTGATTTTATGTCTAATAGCCTTATATCATTTAACACCTACAGACTATTACCATGTTCATTGTTCATTGATTATGTTCACTTTTATGGCCAAAAAGCAAAGTTAACGGCTCTTCCTTTGTTCTTTAAGGAATATTTAGTCCAGTAGGATGTTGTGTTCTTTATTTCATCCAAGTTGCCCTCTGAGTCATTTGCTGAGTCCTAGATAATTTGGATTATCTTTTTCGTGCCTTTCTTACTTGTTTTCAGAAATGGGCAGTCTCATTACTAAGTTTTCTAGTCCTGTATTCTCAACTCCATCATCTTTCCAAAGTGTTTGCTTATAATACATAGCATTAGATCTTAAGTATTCATTGGGCTGTATTTGTATTGCAATGTGTGTGTTTTTTTTTTTACAAATCTGGCACTTTGTTCATTGAAATTACTTAAAAGATCAAATGACATTTTTCTTGTATAATTAACCTGATGAGGTTAATAACCACTTTGTTAAACAAAGATTGTGGTCCAGATACAATGTTTGAATTCTTTTAGTGCGTTATGATCCTGTAAGAAATCTGTAGAGAACTAATCAGATCATATCATTGAAAGGCTCTATAACCTTTGTCAGAAAGCTTTCATAAAGGTACTGGAGAAAGAAGAGAGTGCAGATATGCCCAGGGGGACCCAAGTACTTCCAGATGGAGCTCTCCAGCTATTCTGTAATCGCTGCTCTGACCTGAACATAAATCACCAAGATTTGTACAGACAGCCTTGCTGTCATAGAGAGCTTCCAGGAATTTCCACTCAAATAAGTGATGCCCTCAGGCCACATAGCCAAGTCAGACTGTCTAAATCTTTCACATATAAACTATTAGGAAACAGCTATTCCTGGGTGCACCAGAGAAGTTTCAAACTTTAAACAGCACATTGCTTACTCCACTTTCCTTTGTCTTGGTCAGTAGCCAGTACCAGGTTTCCAAGCATCTCTGGAGATAAGCATAGAGTGAGTGGTTCAGCCTGGCTGTAAAATAATTGTATGTACTACTCTACATATAGATAGAATTTCTTCTTAGGCTTGGAAACTGAGATTAAAAAGTAATTACTCCCAGGATGTCTTAGTTAGGGTTACTATTGCTGTGATTAAACACCATGACCAAAAGCAACTTGGAGAGGAAAGGGTTTATTTGGCTTACATATCTAGAGTTCATTGAGGGAAGCCAGGGAAGAAACTCAAAGTGAGCAGGAACCTGCAGGCAGGAGCTGTTACAGAGACCATGGAGGATTAGTGCTTACTAGATTGCTCTTCTTGGCTTATTCAGCATGTCTCCTTATAGAACTCAAGACTACCAACCCTGAGTGGTACTACCCACAATTGACTGGGCCCTCCCACATCAATCGCTTACTAAAGAAATATTCTATAGATTCACCTATAGCCTGATCTAATGGGAACATTTTCACAGTTGAGGTTTCCTCCTCTCAAATGACTATAACTTGGGTCAAGTAGACATAAAACTAGCCAGTGCAGTGGTCATACAGGCCCACATTCCTCCAAAAAATGGACTATGGATATTTTCCTTTGTTTAAAAAAGGCGGGGGGGGGGGGGGAGTGGTACAGGAGAATTGTCTGTATTCTGTCAAACATGTTTTAAATAAACCCTGATTGACCAGGCAGGAAGTATAGGTAGGACAACCAGACAGGAAGTAAAGGTGGGGCAATGAGAACAGGAGAATGCTGGGAAGGAGGAAGCCCATTCCTCCACAGTCCTGCCCAGATCACCAAAGAAGCAGGATGTGACCTGTCCTGCTGAAAAAGGTACTGATCCATGTGGCTAACATAGATAAGAATAATGAGTTAATATAAGTTATAAGAGCTAATACAAAGCCTGAGCTAATGGGCCAATCAGTTTATACCTTATGGAAACCTCTGTGTGCTTTTCTTTGGGACCTAATGACTGTGGGAACTGGGCAGGACAGAAACCCCAACAAAGCAGGGCCTCATGTTATACCATAGAATGATTGAATATGCAGATATCAGCATGTTGCTGTAAATAGCATTTTATTTTATTATTTTATTTTCATATATGATCTCTTTCAGAGTTACCTACCCTTCTGAGGTTAAGGATTTATGATTTGTTTTTTGCATCACTGCAACTTGACACATACTACTTAGTTAGGCTACAGCAAGTCATTAGATAGGTAGGTAGTTAGAATTAGTTAAAAGTCACCTAAAAATGTAAGCATGACTAAGCAAAAATGATGGAAATTTTAATTGGTGATGGCTGGTCAAAGAATTTACCTTCTGATATTTCATGTGTGAGTTGATTATTTTAGTTCTTTCTATACCTACTGATTCCAAGCCAATAAAACCAGCTTAGTCATACTTTCTGTGCAAAATTTCCAAAATACAAGTAAGCTCCATAAAAATTGTTAGGGAATATCCTCAAAAACTAAAATTACATCTGGCATCTGATCTAGTTTTAGTGCTCCTAGATTCCCAAAAATGTCTGTCGTCATGTCATAGAAATACTTAAACATCCATGCTGTATTGTAGCACTGTTCTCAATAACCAGGAAATGGAACCAGCCTAGATATCCACCAGCAAATAAGTAAGTAAAATGTTAGAGTTACCACTAATATCCACATGACAGAGTCTATACTAGGCTGTTTTGAGATTTCTTTTGCCAATGGACTTAATCCAAAACTCTTCACTTTAGCCTCAGGCAGACTCTTCAAATGAGGGAGAGAAAAAAAAAACAGCCACTGTCTTCACCAAAATATCACAAAAATGATTTCTAAGCAACATTCTAAAATTCTTCTCTGAAAGTTTTTGAGCCAACCCCCAGCATTTCAAGTCATTATCAGCACCATTGTCTAACATGCTTCTACTAGTGTGCCCAGTTAAGCAATGCTTAAAGCATGACACTGCTTTCTTACCCAAAGTACCAAAGTCCATATTATTCCAAACAAAAGTATGGTCAGGACTATCATAACAATACGCCAGTCCCTGGTACCAACTTCTGCCTTAGTTAGGTTTTTGTTGCCATGAAGAGACAGTATGACCACGGCAACTCTTATAAATGAAAACATTTAATCAAAGGAGCTTGCTTGCAGTTTCAGAGGTTTAGCCATTATCTTCAGGGCAGGTAGCGTGGCAGCATGCAGAAAGAGGTGGGGCTGGAGCTGAGAGTCCTTCATCTTGACTCAGAGGCAACAGGAAGTCGACTGACAGTCACACTGAGGGAAGCTTAGCAAAAGTGACCTCAGAGCCCACCCCACAGTGACACACTTACTCCAACAAAGCCACACCTCCTAATAGTGCCACTCCCTTTGGGAGCCATTTTCTTTCAAATCACCACATTTGCTCACTAGTCTAAAATAGTCAAAGCAAATGACCAGATTTAGTGAGTATGAAATTGCTATCTGGAGTGACTGAGAATTAGGGAATTATGTTAAAAAATGCTCTCATTTGTGGAAATCCTAGATTATTGAGAAGGCTGCCTTCTAAAAAGCTGAAAACTGAAAGTCTATTCTTTGGCAGTAACCTTAAAAAGGAAGTCTAATTGGTCTCTTCTACCTGTTTCCCTAACACACACACACACACACACACACACACACACACACACACACCAAAAAAAAAAAAACCTTTACCCAGTTTGAAAATACCTGAATATAATATAATACTGGGAACTATGTAAGCATTTTACCACTACTGATATGCAAAGATAAGTTCTATGTTTTAGAACAAGTTATATATCTCTAAAATATGCCATCATGTACATTTTTTCAAAGTAAATCATTCTTTACTTAAATGTTTGCCCAGGTAACATATACATTTATTCCCTAGGTAGAATATTTTTAGTATGAGTACTATAAAAATTGCACTGAAGAATGAGCACATTTATTTTCTGCATCTTGTTAACATTTGCAGCATCCTCTGAAACTGCAGAACAGCACAGCCAGAAATAGAGTTCGTTGCTCACTATTTCTCTGGTTTCAGAACGATGGCAGTGGGACATTAGCCTGTGTCCTCCCGCTTGTTTTCTCCCTTCTTCAAGTGGGGTTATAGAGTTGATACTAAGTTGTTTGATTTTTTTTAAGATTTCTTTATTTTTATGTGCCTGAGTGTTTTGCCTGCTTGTATGTTTGTGTTTCATGTATGAGTTAATTTTAGTCCCTAATTTTTTCTCCATGTTCTTCTCTTTTCAAAAGAGTTTCTGGATTCCACAGCTGGTTAATTTTTTAAAGTTGCTACCACCTACCTCATCTTTCGTTTCTGCTTATCTTGGTTTCTCCTTGTTTACAAAGACTGGCTGAGATACAGGAGCACAATTTTTCTTGCTTCATTTTATTAACTGCCTACCCTTCATCATACATTCATCCATTTCTTTTGGTTTTTACAACTGACTACTATGCAGGAAATCAAAAGTGCTAAATTTGGGGATTTGACTTCCAAAATTCCCAGGTCCCCAAAAGTGTTCAATGGCATTTATAATTTCATTTTTCCGGAGGACTCCAGAGTGTATACCTCTTCCCTGGTTTCCCTTTAGTTTTGAGATAGGGTCTCAATTCTGATAATCCAGGCAGGCCTACTGTATAGCCCAAGCTGACCATGAACTTGTGATCATCCCCCCATGCATCCCAAGTGTTACAGACCTGTGCCGCCACTCTCACTTCTCTCCCTCAGGTCTCAGAGTTGAGTCTTATTTCTTCACCTTTTCTAGTTTCTTTTTCCAAATCCTTTTTCTTTGTGTGGTTAGAAAAAAAAATCTTGTTTTTTTTTCTTAAAGGAAGTTTAGGTTTTATTTTCTAATTTATCTTCTTTTGTATTACAAAATTCAGACCTCCACTTAAATTTACAGAAATAAAACTATACTTCATAGTATTATGGAAATTACCTCCTCAGGTTCTTTCTTTTCTTTGGAAATAGCCACATTCAAATTATAGGAAGAGAACATGAACTAAGTATAAAACCCTCCTGGGATGATATGTTTTATTCTTTTAAAGTTATTACTAAAAATTCAATAATTTAGACTTTACTGTTCTTCATATTTTCATTTCTGGGGTTATGAAAATGTTCCTATTCATGTATAATTATTAATAAGACTAGATAAAATTCTAGAAGACCTTTCAGGTTTTAGTTTAATTAAAATCATTATTCTTTAGCATGCCACGTACAAGTGATATGCAAAGGATTAGAACTGAGAAGAATAAGAAAGGCCTGTGTCGCTTTCTTATTTGAACAGGTTCTTTCTATTGTATTAATTTCTATTTTGTTGTTGTTTATTTTAATCATATGTTTTATTGTTGTTTGGTGCATGTGTGCGTACAAACATGAGCTAGGAAATAAGTTAAGTGGGTAAAAAGTACGAGGAATAGAGGGAGTTTAAAGAAACTGTTGGTCCTCTCTGGCAGTCCATAAAAATATGCAGATACATTTTGGGTAATTCTAAAATCTTAGCATTGATGGGCCATGTTCTTGGTGCCTTGGCACTGGTGTATGAATTTGTTTAATTTAAAGAAATTGTTAAATACATGAAAGATATGATTGTTTAATGGTTTTGGTCATTTAAACATCTAGGGGTAAAAAGGACATAGTAACTGAAAGACAATGTTAGTAGTATTCTCATCTACTAATGAATTTTTAATCATAAACAGATTAATTTTTTCTTTTTATTTTTTTAAATATCAGTATACTTTTTTTTCAGCTACGCTGACAAATTATTCGGAAAACATGGAGCGTACAAAATATGTTGGGGAAAGTGGTAAAGAATTAGGATCTGGAGGAAACCTAAAACCATGGCAGTCTCAGAAATCCAGCATGGACTCCTGTCTGTATCGTGTAGATGAAAACATGACTGCCTCCACATACAGTCTGAATAAGATCCAAGAGAGGAATTTGGAAACGGTTTTATCCCAGTCAGTACAATCTATTCCTTTGTATCTCATGCCTCGACCAAATTCAGTAGCAGGTAAGTTGTGTTTTCTTTTTCTTGTTTAAGAATATTTTGCTGAATATGTAGTGAACAGAAATACGACCAGTCTTCCATTTGTGTTTCTGTACCTTATGCCTTTGAAACTAGGAGAAGGTTCATCTTTTTCATCAAGTGGTTTCCCAGTTCTCCTCCCAAGATTTGCAGAAACATATAACAAAATCAAAAAGAGGGCAAATAAACTAGTTAATCTTATTGTTTGTAAAAATTTTAAGGTCTTGGTGTGTAGCTGAGTGGTTTAGCATTTACGTCATATGCATAAGGTCTTGGATTCAGTTTCAAGTACTGCAACAAAAGTTTTAGTTTGAGGTTTTAACTTTTAAAACTTGAGTTTTAATAACCATTATTTAATTGGAGCATATTTTGGTAGTTTGAATATCAAAAATCATCATCCATCGTTTAAATGAGCAGGCAAGAAACTCAGCTTCTTTTTTCTCTCAGTTCAGTATTTTCACAAAACCTTTACAGGCTTAGTTTAGAAAGCCGGGTACCTTCATTTCCTAACTCAAACAAATGCCACTAGCAGGATCAGTCAAAAGAATGATACAGGAGGATAAGTAACTGGAATACCAAGTCTTTTTTTTTTTCCTCAGTAACTACACAGGAGTAATGTCAGGGATATTTTTAATACAGCTATGTTGCTATTCAATAATTCAAACCAGGAATTTACAAAAATAGCCATCCTGACATTTTCAAAATGTATCATCATCTGCACTTTGTCCAGACTACAAAATAAAAATTGTCTTTGCCTTTCCCTCTTCCTAATTAATGCCCGGACAGATCTATTTTGTGATATGGAATAATAAAACATTACCATCAGACTTACTTTCCAGGGATATTATTAGTTATGCAATCAGGTGTGGTGGTACTTACCTGTAGTTCTAGCATTCTGGGGATAGAGATAAAAAGGTCAGTAATTGAAGGCCATTCTCAGATACATAGTAAGTTTCATACCAGCATGAAGTACAAACACAAGACTCTATTGAAAAACAAACAATGAAATGATTCATTGTGTTGATGCTAGCTTCTTGCCACTCATTTTCTTTCTCTGCCTGTTCTTTTGGTTCTGACCTCTGGGGGAGAAAAAAATACCAGCACCTGTTACCAGGCATGATGATGAGGGAATGACTTATCTAGAAGATTCTTCACTTTTATATGGTGACAGCAAATTTTCTCTCTTAGGTCCTACTAAATATATTGATCTTTATTTAGATGTGGTGCCTCTCATATTGCAGCCTGTAGTGATGAGGCAAGCAGGCCATGTTCCGCCACCCAGCTAGCTTTACCCGAAATAATTACACAGAAACTGTATTCATTTAAAACACTGCCTGGCCCATTATCTCTAGCCTCTTCTTGGCTAACTCTCACATCTTAATTAACCCATTTTTAATAAATCTGTGTATCACCACATGATTGTGGCTTACCAGCAAGATTCTAGCCTACATCCATCTCTGGCCAGAGAGCTATGGCGTCTGCCACACTGCCTTTCTACCCAGCATCCTGTTCTGTCTACTCCACCTACCTAATTTTCTGTCCTATCAAAAGGCCAAGGCAGTTTCTTTATTTAACCAATGAAATCAACACAAAACAGAAGACCCTCCTACATCAGCAGCCAATTGTATATATTACTAACCCCTCTTCATGTTGCCTTGTGAAAGTTTGTATTCAAGGACCTGAAACTACTTTCAGCTACTCCTTTTTTCCTGAGTGATAAACTTACATTTCTGACCCTGAAGTTTTTTTTTTTATCTTCTTCCACCATCCAGGGTCATTAAGTAGAGTGAAGTATGAGATCCTTCATTGTCCATTATTATGAAATACCACATGCAGTCATAGCCACAAGATTAGAAGGATGGCATTGCCAAGCATTGATGGGATTGTGATGGATAAAATGACTGCATATTAATGGAGTATGTTATACATTGGTTTTCTTAAAGCTAAATATATATTACCTAAAACCTAGCGATTGTACTCAGAATGTCTGTGAAAAATAGGCGTTCACAAACAATATTGCTTACTGGTTGAAGAGCAGTCAGTTTTATTCCCATTGTTAATGGTGCTGCTTTGACCATGAGTGTATGAGTATGTAGACATGCATGTTTTCATTCCTCTTAGGTAGGTACTTAGGAGTGTACTTGCCCTTCATGTTAGATTTTGAATTTAACTTTTTAGGAATATGCCACATTATTTTACAAAGTATACCAACTTACTATGCCCTTTTACATTCCTAACTAGCAAGGTACTAGGGTTCCTGTTCCTCTATGTCCTTTCCATCATTGGCATTTGTTTTACCTTTATGATTATAATTAATGAATGTAAGGTGATATTTGATGATGGCCTTAATTTTCAATATGATAATGCTTAATAATACTGAACTTATTTTATGTACTTACTAGTACTTACACATTCTCTTTAGTGAAATTTCTACTCATACCTTTGGTATAGCTTTTGATTGAGTTGTCTGCCCTCTTACTGAATTTTAAATGTGTATATATATATATATATATATATATATATATATATAAAATTTTTCTAACTATAAACATGTGTTTGCAAATATTTTCCCCCTTTGATAATCATCTTTTAATTTTTGTTGATATATTGTAAAGCACAAAAGTTTTAATTTTGTTGAAGTCTATCAAAATTTTTAGTGGACATTGATCTTTGGTAATATCTTTTCTTCATTTCATTAGCAGGTGTATTGTTTATATTACATATTATAACACTAATCTCTCTGTCATTTGAGTTTGTTTTGATTCAAGGTTGGAGATTATTTCCTTCTTCTACATACTTTGTGTTCTCCCTTTCCCTTTCCTTCTTCTCATATTAAAACAAAATTCTATTATCCTTAATCGTTTTGCCAGGAGGTCAAAGCAGTGTCATTTTAAGTCTTTCTAGCTAACATAGCTCTTTGGCTTTTGAGAGAGGGCTGATCAGACAACTTTAAAGGAAAATGAAGACCAAATGAGATGGGTCAACTGGTATAGTCATTACTCTTGCCTAGTTAGATCCATAGAACCCTCTTGACAAAGGGAGAAAACCAAATGTCACAAGGTGACACATATGGACATATATAATTCACTCAATAAATAAATGGATAAAATTATAGGGAAACGTGAATATACCATTAGAGGCCAGATAGGATGACCCTGAAGAATTAGGCTCTTATACTGTTTAAATAGTGTGCATGACAATGACAAGATACTTTATCAGGTAATTCTTATAAGTGGTGCTGGACAAGGCTTACTGTTGCTTAGAGAGCAAGTCAGCAGTCAGACAATGGTTTGTTTCAGATTGTTTTCTGACTCTGGAAACCATGGTTTTATTTTTTTATTCATTTATTAAAGATTTCTGCCTCCTCCCCGCCACCGCCTTCCATTTCCCTCCCCCTCCCCCGATCAAGTCCCCCTCCCTCATCAGCTCAAAGAGCAATCAGGGTTCCGTGACGTGTGGGAAGTCCAAGGACCACCCACCTCCATCCAGGTCTAGTAAGGTGAGCATCCAAACTGCCTAGGCTCCCCCAAAGCCAGTACGTGCAGTAGGATCAAGAATGCTTCCACAGAGACAGGAAAATGAGCTGTGAACCAAATGAGTCATTTTCAAACATTGATAGACTGTAAATTTAAGATATTTCCAGAATGTAAGGAAATAAAGTTACTTCCATAGGGAATACCCTGCGAAGTATATAATGTATAAGAATCCAGTAACACCATGAAATCTGGTAATTAAAATAATATATCTAAATTAGTTTTCTTAGCTTTGAAGAGTCCCATCTTTACATTTTACCTCTGTCTATATACATATATGTTTTCATACACTTTTTAATGTGTACATAGAAATGTTTCTGCAAAGTGAGTAATGTAAACCTTGATGATCAAGAATAACTGAGAAGCTGGATGTGATAACACACACCTTAAATCCTAGTACTCAGGAAGCAGAGGCAGATGGATCTCTGAATTCAGAACCATACAGTACCAGTCTAGGACAGCAAGGGTTGCACAGAGAAACCTTGTCTCATAAAACAAAAAAAGTAACCGAGGTTTTCAAATAGGAAAAAGTCAAGTGTATTTATTCTTCTTTGTTTATCAAAATTCTAGTTTGTGTACAAAAGTTTCAGTCTATTTTTGTATCACTGTACTTTGCCCATCCTCATTCTTCATGAACCTCCTCGTCCCTGCCTCCCAGTGGTTTCTTGTGATCCCCAGAAATGGTCT
Organism: Microtus oregoni; assembly: GCF_018167655.1. NCBI lineage: Eukaryota > Metazoa > Chordata > Mammalia > Rodentia > Cricetidae > Microtus > Microtus oregoni. The sequence continues at coordinate 14,101,292 of NW_024543222.1, read as the reverse complement.
CCTTCCTGCTTTCATAGAAAATATTTTTAATCAAGATTCTTCATAACAGAGGAAACACGCAATATTTGTCCCTCCCCTATCTTCTTCTCTTGTTCCCCACATGCTTATTCAATTGTCTTAAACATAGAAGCCCCTAGGAGTCATGTAAAGGGGGGATTAATATTAGAAATAAAAGCCTTTGTTCAAATACAACTTCTTAACTTCCCTTCTTTTTTAAACTTAGTATGAGTAATACAAAGAGATCAAATAATGTTGAATAACGGTGTAAAAAGCTACACTGACTGTGTAGTGTGATGGGTCACCTGTAAACTCAGCACTTAGGAGTCTGATATCGTTAATGGTCAGTTTGCACCAGGCTGGGAACACATTTAATAAAGTACTGTCTTTACTACAAAAAAAAAAAAGTTAAGATACCATTTGCACCAATTTTAAAACCTACAGTAGTAATCTCTTAAGTGATTCTTTCTATGTTATATATTTCTGCCCACTTTCGGAAGAGAATTACATTCTTTTGCATAAGTTCCCATGATGCTACACATCTGTAATCCCAGAACTTGGAAGGGGAAAGTGGGGCAAGAAGCAAGAAATAAAGCCATCTCCTCAGTTACCTTGTGAGTTGAGACTGACCTTGTCTAAAAATCAAAGAAAAGCTTAAGTAAAATAAAAACAAAATTATTCTATGAGACAAAGACCCTGTTTGGGGCTTTACAACCCTTTTTTTTTCTGGGACAGTAGAGTGAGCTCATATACAACTGTTCTTAACAGTAAATAACTTTAATTTTTTTAATCTTTTTACTTTTACTCCTAACATATATAGTATTATAATAACATATATATTATAAAATTCCTAAAATAATCATCTGTATTTTATCAACTGAAATATATGTTGGTCAAATAGATTAGCTGTATAGTTTTAGAAACGTGACTAACATAAATTAGGTTCTACATCCAAGGATAGTACTGTTTACTGGAATTATAAGACCTTTCATCTTGATGACTAGGGATATAGTGGAGAGGAAGTGCACTAGCCTTTCGAGTGGCAAAATGACCCAGGGTGACTTAGGACAGTCGGTAGCTTGGGTTTTTCCTGAAGTTGCTCAGTTTTCTAAATACAAATTTAGATTTCATATACCTTTAAATTAAAATTCTAAGCGATGAAAATTTTAAAGTCTGAGTTTCGTGGCATGCCTAGTTTGAGTTGTTGTTGTATATTTGTTTTTAAGCTTTGCGTTGGAAGGAAGTGACTATTGTGGATCTGTGGTTGCATGGCTGGAATTATCAACCGGCTGTCAGTGGTCATCTTTGGTGTCTTAAAATGAGATTGGCAATGAATTGGAAGCATGCAAGTGTCTGCAGCAGCTGTTGTTGTGCGTTGTGTGGGAAAGAGGGTTCTATTGGAAAAATACAAACAAACTCTTAAAAATGTTATCTCTCCATCCATTTGTTAGTACTTGGAGCAGCACAGTTTTCTAAGAAAAGATCTTTTGGCCATTTGAACTTCTTCTGTTGAGAATTCTCTGTTCAGATCAGTGCCCCATTTTTTAATTGGGTTAATTAGCATTTTAAAGTCTAGTTTCTTGAGTTCTTTATATATTTTGGAGATCAGACCTTTGTCTGTTGCGGGGTTGGTAAAGATCTTCTCCCAGTCAGTGGGTTGCCTTTTTGTCTTAGTGACAGTGTCCTTTGCTGGACTGAGCTCCCAAAGTCCCAATGAGGAACAGAAGGAGGGAGAACATGAGCAAAGAAGTCAGGACCACAAGGGGTGCACCCACCCACAGAGACAGTGGGGCTGATCTATTGGAGCTCACCAAGGCCAGCTGGACTGTGACTGAAAAAGCATGGGATAAAACCGGACTCTCTGAATATGGTGGACAATGAGGGCTGCTGAGAAGCCAAGGACAATGGCACTGGGTTTTGATCCTACTTCATGTCCTGGCTTTGTGGGAGCCTAGCCAGTTTGGATGTTCACCTTCCTAGACCAGGATGGAGAGGGGGAGGACTTTGGACTTTCCACAGGGCAGGGAACCCTGACTGCTCTTCAGACTGGAGAGGGAGGGGGAGAGGAGTGGGGGGAGGGGGAGAGGAGTGGGGGGAGTGGGGGAGGAGTGGGAGGCTAGGAGGAGGCGGAAATTTTTTTTCTCAATAAAAAAAAAAGAAAAGAAAAGATCTTAAGCAAGTAAATGCAGATTTCAAATCTAAGGGGATATAAATGAATCTGATTAAAAACTATGATGAAGATTTTGTAGAAAATCAAAAGGGGCTTTTCAGCAGTCAGAATAATGACTTTATTTGTATAAATATAGCAAAGTGGCTTCTGCCCAAATATGGGAAACAAAAGTTTCCCTGCAGCCTCCATCCGTGTTCTAGCTCAGCAAGAGCGATAACTGTATCCCTATGGTCTGTTTCCATTAGTGACAACTGACATAAGAAGAAATAACTAAATAGGCGTCTAAAATCAGTATGGCAGATTTCTGAAATGCTCTTACCAAATGTTGTCTGCTGGGTGGTTTTTGTTTTTTGTTTGTTTCTGTCCAAAATATATCTAAGCTATATTCACTTTTTAAAGAATGCTTTTATTTGTTAAATGCTTTACAAGTATTGGTCTTTAGCTATTTCAATCTAATAAAAATCTAATTTTAAAATAGGTTTTCTCTCTTTTTCCTATTCCCTCTTCCTCTGCTGAAAGCACAGTTTTTAAATGACAGGATTTATTGACTTCCTTTTAGATGTTTTTCTTTTACTTAAAAATTTTTATTGTAGATTTATTTTTTCTATTTCCTCATATTGCTTGAATTTATGTAATTATTTTTTATATTTGCCAAGTGTTCACTAGACATTATAATACTAATTTAACCTGATAAAATTATCTCAGAAGTATTTGCCAGTATACTTTCAAAGTAAGAGTGACATTATGAATGGGAATGTATTTGTCCTTACAGAGCTCTCAAGAGTCTTTATAGAGGAGGATGGTATTATTGTTATAGTTATCTTCAAAGTTACCCAAAGGCACAATGTTAATTTGCTTATTAATTAATTGTTTAAATATTACCTTAAGCTCAAGATACAGGTATTAAGCCAGGAGATGGTGGTGCATACCTTTAATCCCAGCACTTGGGAGGCAGAGGCAGATGGGGTCTCTGTGAGTTCGAGACCAGCCTGATCTACAAAGTGAGTTCCAGGACAGCAAGGGCTGTTACAAAAGAGAAACCCTGTCTTCAAAACAAAACAAAAAGATACAGATTTAAGTGTATAATATTTAGTCATTGCTCAGGCATTTATTGAGCATGAACTATTCAAAGCACTGTTCAGAGCACTTAATTGTCATCTGTTGGAAAACAAAGATCCTATCCCCATGAAGCTTACTTTGTAGTTGGAAAAAATAAACATAATAAATAATTTACATAATATGATAAGTGGTGCTCTTTCAAAAAAAGTAAAATCAGCATCAGCATTATCTGAGGAAAGATCTGTACATCACCAGGCCAAGCATATTCAGTGGTGTCAAGTATTAAAACAAAGGTGATAGGGTTGAGGCTAGAGCCAGCAGATCACTAAATGTAAGGAGGGCAACACTGAGCATTATGCTCAGGACACTTAGTTCATTGTCTGAAGAAATAGGATAATCAAAAATAAATCAGATGTTACCACTTGGTCTAAACAACCTAGTACATAAGTAGTATGGAGACACGCCTATAAACACCAGCAGTTGAGAAGTGGAGGCAAGAAGGTTGGGAGTTCAAAGCCACCCTCAACTTAGTGAATTGAGGCCTACCAGGGCTCATGATTTGACTGGGAGATCAGTCAGAGAAGCAGAGAAAGTATAACCAGAGTACCTTCTGACAAAGGGAGAGAGGTAAGATTGACACATTATGACAAAAAGTTTTCTCAGAAAATTACTTGGGTTGGAGATGCTTCAAGTGGCAGGGTCGAAGAGTTTGATGTAATCCCGTTTGGTTCCTTGTACTTCTGTTTTGAGTTTTCTACAAAAACCCTTCTCCATCAGGGTTGCTCCATTTTGCTTTTGAGTGATTTCCTAGTTTGGGAACCTTGCCGTGTTTTCATTCACATGGTGAGTAATGAGTGTTCTCCCTGCTTGTGCACTTCCACTTCCCAGCACCACTACTGAAGAAATTTCCTTTCCCTGGTGTATATTCTTAGCACTTTTGCTAAAAATTAGTTACTTGTAGAGATACTTTTTTCAATCTTTATTCTGCTCCTCTGACTCCTATGAATCTATTTTTATGCCAAAACATGTAACGTTGATTACTAGAGCTTCATAGGGTTTTGAAGTCAGGTAGTATGTTTTCTGTGAAGAATTTTGATAAGGATTCAGTGAATCTATAGATCACTTTAGTAGTGTGGACATTTTTAACCGTATCCATTCTTCTAATGTGTGAGCACAGGATGTCCTTCCAATTTTGCAGTCCTTTTTAGTTTCTTTTATGTTAGTTTCTCATTGTAGAGCTTTTTTATCCCTTTATTTTAAAATTTAGTCCTAGATATTTCACTTACTGCTTTTGAGTCTTTTTTAAATGAGATTGATTTTTTATTTCTTTTTTTTTAGAATATTTGCTACTTAATGCATCAAAACACTACTTTAAGTTTTTTTATATATAAGATTGTATAAACATACAGCTCCAGGCCAGTCTACAGATAGAGCTCCAGGCCACCCAAGGCTACATTGAGACCTTATCTCAAAAAAAAAAAAAAGTGGCAAAAATATTAAGACTGTGTTGACATTTTTACTGTCGATTTTGTTTTTAACATATTAATAAGTATTATTGCCTAAGGTTAGTCACCACAAACAGCTTTCCTATGACCTATATTTTCTGTCCATGGGCTTGTTTCCTTAAGCTGAGAAAATTCCAGGCTTTTTCCTTTACCCCTTTTGCTTCCTCTTTTACTCATTTATAATCAAGTATCACATAAGGTGATTTATGTTACTAGTAGTAAAAGTGGCTTGTAAAACTTTCAAGGCAAACCACTATGTCATTTGTCTTTGGTTTTCATTGCTATAATAAAGCACCACGACCAAAAGCAGCTTGAGGAGGAGAGGGCTTATTTCATCTTTACAGCTCTCAGGTCACATTCCAGGAACACAAGTTAGGAACTGAAACAGAAGGTGTGAAGGAATGCTGCCTACTGGTTTGCTCAGTTTGTTTTCTTATACACCCCTCCTCAACACCACCTGTCCAGGGGTAGCACCACCCACAGTGGGCGGGGATGTCATACATCAATTATTAATAAGAAAATGTTCTACAGGTTTGCCTACAGGCAATCTGATGGAAGTGTTTTCTCAACTGAGGTTCCTCTTCCCAATAACATATGCTTGTGACAACTAGCACATCATCTTCTGTAAATCTCACCTGTAATAGAATTTCTCACCCAGAAAGAAAGGAAAATCGTTGCAAAACATTTGAGGCCCAGCAGTCATGAAGAGATAATCCTTGGGCTTTCTTCCCTTCTGCCACATTTATGCTAATCTTCAGTGATAAGTTGGTAGCTGTGTTTTCTTGCAATAAAACCAATATTTTATTTTAAACACTTATTTTCAAAAGCTAAGTTGTTTAAACCACTATCTAGAACTTACTGAAGTAATAATTTTAGGCCTTTCTAGTTTGTTTCTGTTCTCTATTTGAATATGAAATGTATTTCTCTGTTAATATCATAGAACCTCCCTTGGCAAGTGATAAGATCTGTGAGGTTCTATCTTAAAAAATCAGGTAGAATGAAATTTCAATTTTCTTTTAAATACTTGGGGGTTTTGTTGTTGTTTTATTTTTTTTTTTGGTCTTTTGTTTGTTTGGTTTTGGTTTTCAAGACAGTATTTCTATGTGTAGCTTTGGAGCCTGTCCTGGAACTCACTCTGCAGACCAGGCTGGCCTCAAACTCACAGAAATCTGCCTGCCTCTGCCTCCAAAATGCTGGGATTAAAGGTGTGCACCACCACCACCTGGCTAATACTTAGTTTCTTAAAGGCATAAAATAAGTGAATTATATATTGTTCGGGAGAGGGTTATTTTTTGCTGGTGTAAGCTTTGAGTCAAAGGTATGGATGATAGCAACTAGATTTTTTTAAAGTTTTCTAAACTTATGCATGATAACTATATTTTTTTCTGTCTTGTTAGCTACCAGCTCTGCCCACTTGGAGGATCTTGCTTACCTGGATGAGCAGAGACATACTCCTTTGAGAACTTCTCTTCGAATGCCAAGACAGAGTATGGGTGGAATTCGTACACAGCAGGATCTAAGAGGTCAGAATACAGAGGGCTGTAGTGGTGCCTGAGAACAAGTGAAAATGGATAATTTTCAAAGTCTTTATTCTCCTATCCCCAAACTTGATCTTCCTTTTAAGACGTGAGATGATCTAGTTTAATATGTAACTAGATAGTTCCACAGATAGATTGTACTCATAGAAGTGTGTTGTCATTTTGGAAGAAACCAAATGAAAAGAGCTGGTAGTGGTAGAGGAAAGAACCTTCCTTAAGGTCCTGGAATTCAGAAGTAACTCTGACCAACTTTAGTCCTAGAGGTATTATTGGAGGTAAACTGTGTTTTACTATAGAATTACTCTCATTTTTATTCTAATGACCATTTCTAGTAACATGTAATAATTCCTTTTCATGGTGTTTCAGATAGTGCTGGCAACATATAACCAACATCCTTTCACTCACTTAAGCGCTCTATTAGAGTTACTTTTCTCATTTTTATGGCAGAGTACACAGCATTTTCAGGATGGAAGTGCTTATTGTAGCTCACAGTTGGAGGATATAGTTTATCATAGCAAGGAAATCGTGTCAGCAGGAACACAAGGCAACTGATCCCACTGCATCTGTAGTCAGGAAGCAAAGAAACGTGAATGACAGTGCTCAAATTCACACTCTCTTTATTCAGTCTGGGACCTCACCCCATGAAATGGTACTGTACACATTCAGGGTGAGTCTTCCCTCCCTAGTTAAGCCTTTCTGGAAATGTCTTTATGGACACTCCTCATAGGTATATTTCTATGCTGATTCTAAATCCATTCAAGTTGATATCATAAAGATTAACCATCACAGGAACCTATTTCTTTGCCTTCTCTGTGGCAGTGTACATGCTATAAAAGAAATGTAGTCTTTCATTTTGTTATGAAAATAATATCACTGAGGAGACTCCTCTGTTCTCTGTGTCACTTTGCTCAAAATGAACCCTCTCTGATAGCTTTTAACAAATAACATTCCTCAGATATCTAGCAATCTATAGCTCAAGCATTCTTTTTATTTTTTAGCTTATTTTCTTATTGCTTTTGTCCTGTATCCTACCCTAAGCAGTTCAGTGACACATGCATTTCTCACACAGGAAAGAACTTACTCATGCAGGGACTGCTCATTCTGGAAACCATTTTCTTCATAGCTTTTCAGTAATGGCTAAACAAATAAAAGACTGATTTATTACAATTGCTTTATTGCAATATGTTACCATAGTCACATTAACAGTAGTTAATAGTATTTTAGTTTGGCTCCTTATCTTTCTCATAGTATTTATTATTTCTATAGTTTACCATATACTAGTTGCTTGGTATATTCAGTTTTGTATTACCCCCCTAGAAAACGGAATTATTGGCCAGCAAGGCAAAATGGCTCAGCAGATAAAGGGTGCTGACCAGCAAGCCTGACAATCTAAGATTGACTCCTGGGACTCACATGATAGGAGAACTGACTCTCCGACTTTCACACATGCATGAACACACTGAATGTCTTCAGAAAGAAAATGGAACTGTGTCAAGCACTTACTTTAGAATGTTTATACCCAAAGCTTCAACAAGTTTAATGAGAAGAAAAATTTATTTGTTCCAGGACCTCAGTGCACAGAAATGTTGAATAAAATTGAGTGCAACTACTTATCTGACTAGATCTTCAGGTTCGTTTGCAAATCTGCCACACTGACATCACCTTGTATTTCATTACTGGAAAAATAACAGCATTTCATTTTCTCATTTTCTAAGCCTAGGTGTACTACATAGGAAAAAATGACAGATTTCAGCTCTGGTAATTTAGGGTCTCCTTAATACTGAGTCCTAGTATTTGATATCACATACATGCTTCTAGTATCTAAAGACTTAATAAGATTTTGGTTATACAAAATCTTATCAATTCTGGTGAGATTGATATTTACATGCAGATATCAATTATATCTTGATTATAACAAAGATTTTTAATTAAATAATTGAGCTTCAGCCTGAACATTCAAATAATAAAAGTGCATCCAAAGATTGATGAGAAAAGAAAGCAAACTTGGACAGATTATAGACCTTCTTAGCAAGGCTTTATGACTTAACAGTTATTATAACTCAAACTTTTCACTTCATTTTAGGCACATAACCAGATTGTTTTCCTGACATCATTTTCGAAAGCTTGTTACATTGTGTTTTATTTAAAAACATACAAATTGCAGTCAGATTTCAGTTTGAAATCTACTTTTTCTGATTATAGTTGAAGTAAAACTACCTTGTTCCCAAAAAAACAATAAAATGATTGTAAACGATTTTAGTATTATGTATTCCTAGAGGCCAGTAAGATGGCACAGCAGATAAAAACACTTAATCCTCAGGCCTGGTGACCTGAGTTCAATCGTGGAGACCCACAGATAAGGAGAGAGCTGACTCCTGCAAGCTGTCCTCTGACCTTCACCCCACTCATTGTGGCACATACTTTACAAAAATAACTAAATATTTCCAGCTTATAATACATGTGTGTAAGTGTGCATGCATGCACTCACACTCACACACACATTTTCAAGTATTATTAAGTTTTATGACCAGGCTTTGGTTTGGTTTGGCTGCTCTGGAAACTGAACCTAGAGCTTTACACATGGCCACTGAGCCGCATATCCAGTCCTATACAGTAGGGTTTTGTTCTGTTTGGATATGTATGAGTGTGGACGTATGTACACATGTATGCAGGTGCCCACTGAGGCCAGCAAAGGATTTTAGATCCCCTATAGCTGAAGTTATTGGAGATTGTGAGCTGCTTGATGTGGGTGCTCAGAACTGAAGTCCAGTCCTCTAGAAGAACAGCAGACATTTTTAACCACTGAACCATCTCTTCAGCCCTGAAATAGTTTTTTTTAACCACAATTCTAGTGTCATATAGTGCTAAGTCTTTAAAGATGTATACTGTGCACCTATAGTGTATCCAGTGGTAATTAACTGTATTGGCTAACTGATTTCAAGCGTAAAGCCAGCCTGTAATATGTCCACTAGGTATAGTCTATATTGGCTATACTCTTAGATTGTGAAGAATTCCATAAAGCTTTTATTTATATGACTTGAGGTAGTATTTACCATTTTATAAACAAATATGTCAGATACTAGTTTTAGCTGTTAAATATAATAGTAGGTTTTTTAAGTAATAGAGATTATTAAAGTATCTGTATATTCAGGGCTGGAAAGGTGGCTTAGTAGTTAATAGCACTTATTGCTTTTACAGAAAAACAAGTTTGTTTCCCAGCACCCACTTGATGACTCACAACCTTCCATAACTCTACTTCCAAAGGACCTAGTACCCTCTTTTGATCACTGCAGGCAGTAGGCATACACATGGTATGCATATATACATGCAGCAAAAAAAAATCACCCCTCATATACATCAAATAAATTAAATAAATGTTTTTAATTTTATGAATAATGTGACTTGTTACATGATAACATCAAGAAGGTGTAAAAAGTTTCATGTAGTTGTGAAAAGCTGACTTGGTAAAAGGAAAGTAACCTCTTTTTTGGTTTTTTGAGACAGGGTTTTTCTGTAGCTTTGGAGCCTGTTCTGGAACTACCTCTTGTAGACCAGGTTGGCCTCGAACTCACAGAGATCCACCTGCCTCTGCCTCCCCAGTGCTGGGATTAAAAGCATGCGCTGTCATCACCAACCAGCCAAAAGTAACCTCTTAATGTCATGAGAATAGCTTCAATTTTAAGGCACCAAACATGTCTTGGAAAACCCAGGGGTTCCCAGACTCTTTAATAAACAGCTTAGAGAACATCATTGTAATTGAAGATAAATGTTATATCTCAAGAATTTTATGGTCTGTTTACAGAAATGCAAAAGAGGGAATGTTTTGAGAGATTGAAGATGTTAGAAATTGCCTATGATCATGGTTTATGAATAGATAGAGTTCATTTAAAAATTACCTTAGCAGTAACTAAATTGTTTAATCATAATAGTTGTGTTTTGACTACTGGCACGAAAGTTATTAGGGTAATCTGAGCTAGAATTTTTGGATCTTCAAGTAAGTCACATTTTTAACATTGGCTTCATTAGTGAAAAGCCCTTTTCTTTTTTAATACAGCTGTTCTGACCAACTGTTCTATAAAACTGATGTTTCCAGAAACTAAGCCCAACAGTAGAGAGGAAAGTCACACAAGTACACTGACCAGAGTCGCTTTGAAGCAAGATAGCAGATTCCTAGGTATCTCTTGCTCAAAAGTTTAAACTCAAATTTTGAAGTAGTCATAAAAGGTGGTATTCTAGCGCAGAGTCCATGACTGCTAGCCTGCGCTTAAAGCCTGTCTTTAAAATATTGTTAAATTGAATTAACTTTATAAAACTTTTTAACTGAAGGTTGTATAATTACTTAAGAGTTTTATTTTTTTATTTAGTCACTATTGTATTAATATAGGATTATGCTAGAAAATAAACTGAAACGTCTTCCTCCTTTTGACTACCTTAATGAAGTAAGTCTTTCATGCCATGGGAAAAGCAGAAATTATGTTTGCTACCTATTGGAAGGAAAAAACATGTAATTTTTCAGATAGAAGTAATACAATACATCGTTTGATAGAACATCAAAAGGGAGTTAAATATACAATATAAATGTTAGCATAATAACTTTAGATAATAGTTGCTTTTGGTAAATTAATGGAAAATTATTAGTGATAAGACCCTAACCTGCCTATTGTTAAATTATAATCATACTGTTTTGCTTGAAGAGATTACATGTTACTAATTAAAGCTTCATTTCTCAATATTTGTTGGTTTCCTTGGGCCCTTTAATAAATCTCATTACATAAAGACATTTACAGACTTTCTCTTAATTGCTGCTTTGGTAGACACTAGGATAGAGGGTATGTCTGCAAATGGTTGTCTAGTTCATTGGCATAGTTTTGTAAAACTGATTCTGGAACAGTTAAGTTGGCTTAGAGGATCTGCTTTCAAAGCAGTAAGTTTAATTTTCATTAAATAAAATCAGTGCATCACAGCATGTATAAATCCCTCACATTTCTGAAACAATGAATTCTTTATGAAGCTGACTAAGATGCATGTTATCAAGCTGAATGCTATTGCATTAGCCCACTGAGTCATGTAGCCCTGGAGTTGCTTAGTCACCCTATCCTGATTATTGCCTAGCTGACTGGCACATTTACAAGGGAATATTCCATCAGTAGTTTTTATCACTGTTCATTAATTTTATAAGCAATATTAAATGTCATTCTTAAGTAGATTCAAAAGCTAGAGAAAGCTTGCATCCACAAAAATGTCTGCATATGACTGTTAAGCTAGTAGACTGTATATTCTAGTTACATGAGATTTACCTACAGCCAGCTTTTCTGCAAAGTGCCTTAAAAATTGAAAATTCACAATTTAAACTGAATTTCTTTGAACATCCGATAAAAACTAGACTCTACTTTATTTGAGTGTTCTGGCCATGATTTTTTTTCAATTTTTATTGCATTTTATTTATTTTTTGTTAGGATAAGGGATACACATGTGCGATAGTGTGCGTGTGGAGATGAGAGGACAACTTGAAGGAGTCGTCCTCCCCTCTGCTCTGTGTCCTGGGGTCAAGCTCAGGTCATTAGGCTTGGCACAAGCACCTTCACCCGCTGAGCTATCTTGGCTGTCCTCATAATTTGTTTGGTTTTCTTTGGTTGGTTTAACTAATCACTATAGTTGTTCTTTATACACACAAATCTGTTTTTATATAAACCAGTCTTACTTGGTAAGTTACTAAATCTTACAGTTAGAAAACACAAATAAGAATTAATACTTAAAAAGTTTTCTTATGAGACCTGCAGGGGAAAGATAACCTTTGAGAAAAAGTTTACACCACATCATCTTACAAGAGATGTTTTCAACTAAATTAAACTTCAAGAATCAGCTCCATATTGATTCCTATCATTTCTTCAAAAGTATAAAACAATCAAATGAAGAAATCATAATGTCAGTAAATTCACTTGGCTAATATCTTTCCAAAGCATTTCTTAATTCATTAAGATGATTTAAGTTTTATGTGTAAAATATTTTTATAGAATAATTTCCCAAGATACTAATAAAATTATAGAATCGGAAATTTCATTTGGAAGGCTGTAGCCATTTCATTAATAAAAGTTTACCTAGAAACGTGTTACTTTTAAATTTTAAGTAATTAAAATAACTAGTCTTGATATATCCAAAAATAAATGTATCTCATTTTCAGTGCCAGCTATCTAATAACACAAAACTCAAACTGTTGACATAATTATACAGTAATGTTATAAATTGTTTCTCATATTTAAGGCATTACTTTTTATGTTTTCCCTATATATTTGAGGTATTAAATTTGATGAAGTATTTTTAAAGTAGTAATTATTCCAGGAACTGGGTTTTTCTTGTTTCTTTTATTGTTCTGTGAAGATCCTTGTCCTCTTCCTGAAGATTCCAATCAAGAGTGATTCCAGATTGGTTTTTTTAACCAACATTTTCCTATAAGGCCAGTGTCTTACAGGATATAAGGATATACAGCTCCATTGGTAGAGTGCCTACCAAGCATGCCCTGAGTGTGATTCCTAGTACCACATAAATGAAGGCAGGAGGATCAGAAGGTTAGAGGCATCCCTGGCTACATAGTGATACACAATTCTCTGTCTAAGAAAACTGGTAACACCCTGACCATAATAATTAATTATTATGATGAAGCAAGAAGAAGTCCTAGGTAAGTCCCAAGTTTTTATCTTAGAAGACCAAAATACTTGGAGATACCTTATTAACTAAGGAGGCAAATGGAAAAACAAGAATAAAGAAATTAAATAATCTTGGTGAAATTTCTCAAGTTTGTGTTTCCCGTTAAATATCCAAGTAGATGACTTGTTTATCCCAAGTATGGATATTGAACCTAGAGCCTTCTGTGTGCAAGTCAAGCCCCCCAGCTCTAGCTGCAACCCTGAACCACTTTTTATTTTAAGATAGGGTCTCATTAAGTTGTCAGTCCAGCCTGAAACTCACTAACCCAGTAAAGCCTTGAAGTAGTATAATCGTCCTGTCTTAGCCTCCCAGAGTAGCTGGAACCATAGACCTATACCACCAAGAACAGCTACATAATTAAGGCTCATAAATTGTTGGAAATGTTGCACAGAAATGTGGTTCTTTTACAAAGGGGGGGGGGGGGACTGGACAGTAGTGGCATGCTTCTTCAATTCCAGCACTCAGGAAGTGAGGCAGGCAGATCTCTCTTAAGTTTGAGGCCAACCTGGTTTACAGAGTGAGTTCCAGGACAGCCAGAGCTGTTACACAGAGAAACCCTGTCCAAAAAAATAAAAAATAAATTTAAAAAGGAAAAATTGGATGGTCAAAAAAAGAAGGGAGATAAAGCAGAAACCTCAAAGGGAAGAGGCCTGAAAAGAGCCAGTATGTTTTCGGTATCCTTTTTGTTTTCTTATATAAGTGTGTGTGTGTGTGTGTGTGTGTGTGTGTGTGTGTGTGAGAGAGAGAGAGAGAGAGAGAGAGAGAGAGAGAGAGAGAGAGAGAGAGATGATGATTAAATGATTCCACTTAAATACCTGTTTCAGTTCCTGGTGAGGGAAATGGTAGCAGTTATACACTGTGCTTAACAATTACACTCATTCTTCACAGTGGTGCTGTTTACCTTACCTGAGGACAAGAAAGCTAACAAATTCCTAAAGTAAGTGACTAGCCCAAGGTCACACAGATAGCAAGTAACAAAGATAAATCCAAACTTAGTCCTGAATTCACCATTTTACTGCTCATCCAAAAGGTGTTTCTGCTTTACCTATTTATTTTTAACAGAATTCATCTAGCATAAACATTTTTCAGATCATTGTCTTTACACTATTTTTATAGGATTTGATTTTAATTATTTCACATCTTCAAAATTTCATTCCCTGACATCGGAATACATGCCTCCATTAGTTTTTTCTAGAGAAAACAGAACAAACAAGTCCTTGTGGAAACTCAGGAGACAAGTGATCCCCTAATGTGGTTAAATATTTTCCTCTGCATGTCTTTTTTAGCTTTAATCTCTCAACTCTGTATGTGTGTGTGCATACAAATGTCAGAGGATAACCTACTGGAGTCATTTCTTTCTTTCCACCGTGAGGGTCCCAGAGATCAAACTCAGATAATCAGACTGGTGGCAAATGTCTTTACCTGCTGAGCCATCTCTCTCCAGCCCTCAATATTTCTTAAGAATAAAAAAAATCAGAGCCAGTGTGCAATTGAACATGCACACCCACCATCTCACACACAAGCACAATGCAAACTCACATAGTAATAATAAAGTTTAAAAACATTTTTTAAAAAGACAAAACTGGGTGTAAGCACACTTACACTGATAATCCCAGTATTTAGGAGGCTGATAAAGAAGGATTCTAAGTTCCATGCCAGCCTGAGCTACCTAGAAAAACCTTATCTAAATAATTAAGCCTTTTAGGGTGTGGGAGGTAGTGTGGGTGTGTGTTTGTTGTATTACTTAGTAATATCAGATTTTGTTTGACACGTCTGTGTTTTCTCTCTTATTTTGTGTCAAGAATTATATGCGTGGCATGAACACTAAGAACGAGCCTGAGATTATCTTTTGCGCTAAGGAACAGAGGTGCTTCCGGGCCAGGCTTTGTGTTCATTACAGAAGAATGTAAGCTAGCTGTGCAGCTGCGCTTCTGTTTGTGCCAGACCCTGTCCATTGCGTACGCTCTTTCTGCTGCCAGTCCTGAAACGGGCTTCGTTTTAAATGACTCATGGTGTTTTCCATGAGTAAGTGTGCTTTAGTCAAAAGCCATTTAGACAAGAGCCCTCCTTTCTCTTCTACCTCCTCTCCTGCTGTACTGTTTATATTTACATTTGGATGAGCAGGTCCTTCCGTTAACTTTAGTGTATCTTGTGTTTGTTTGGTTTTCTTCCTTTTTTTTTTTTAGGTCTGTCCTTGCCTTTTTTTAATTAATTAATTAATTTTTTTAAAAAAAACTTTTTTTCATTTTACATACCAATCCTAGTTCCCACTCACTACCATCCTCCTGCTCGACTTCCCCTTACCCCGGCCCCTATTCACTCCTTAGAGAAGGTAAGCCTTCCCATGGGGAACCATCACTTTGAGGCAGGACCAAGTCCCTCTCCCCTATATCTAAGCTGAGCAAGGTATCCCTCCAAAAGAAGAGAGTGGGCTCAAAAGCCAGAACAAGCAGTAGGGATAAATCCTGGTCCCACTGCCAGTGGCAGCACAGGCTGCCCCAGCCATACAACTGTCACCCACATTCAGAGAGCCTAGTTTGATCCTATGCTGGTTCCTGCACTGTCAGTTTGGAGTCAGTGAGCTCCCATTAGCTCAGGTAAGCTGTTTCAGTGGGTATCCCCATCATAGTCTTGATCCCTTTGCTCTTATTATCGCTCTTCCCCCTCTTCAACTGTACTTTGGAAGCTCAGCTCCACTATGGATCTTTGCATCTGGTTCCATCAGTTGCTGGATGAAGGTTCTATGATAACAATTAAAGTAGTCATCAATCTGAGTACAGGGAAAGACCAATTCAGGCACCCTCTCTACTGTTGCTTAGGGTCTTAACTGGGTCCATCCTTGTGAATTCCTGCAAATTTCCCTAGCACCTGGTTTCTCTCTAACCTCATAATGGCTCCTTCAATCAAGATAAATCTTTCCTTGCTCTCTGTCTCTGTCCTTCCCTCATCTCAACTATCCCATTCCTTCAAGTTCTCCCCCCCTCCCCTTCTTCCCTCCTCCTTCTCTTCTGCCCTCCCTTCTCCCCCTACCCCCATGATCCCTATTCTCTCAAGAGCTCTTGTCTATTTTCCGTCCCAAGGGGGATACGGGTATGTTTTCCTTACGGTTCTCCTTGTTACCTAGTTTTTCTTGGGGATGAGAACATGAGGGAACAGGATGGTCGATTTGGGGAGAGGATCTGAGTGGCAGAGCAACAAAAGAGATATCTTGGTAGAAGGAGCCATTACTGAGTTTAGAGAGAAACCAGGTGCTAGGGAAATTCCCAAGAATCCACAAGGATGACCCTAGCTAAGACTCCTAGGATCAGTGGAGAGAATACCCGAACTGGCCTTCCCCTGTAATCAGATTGGTGAATTGAGCCTTCATCCAGTAACTGATGGAACCAGATGCAGAGATCTACAACCAGCACCAGGCCAGGCTCCAGTAATTCAGTCGAAGAGAGGGAGGAGAGATTATTTGAGCAAGGGAAGTCAAGATCATGATGGAGAAACCCACAGAAGCAGCTGGCCTGACCTAGTGGGAACTCTAGACCAACAGTTGTGGAGCGCCAATGATCGAATGAGGCCCTCTGCATGTGGGAGACAGTTGTGCAGCTTGATCTATCTGAAGAGCCCCCGGCAGTGGGACCAGGCTCTATCCCTGATGCAAGCTTTTCGGAGCCCATTCCCTATGGTGGGATCCATGTTCAGCCCTAATGCAGTAGGGCGAGACTTGGTCCTACCTCAACTTTATCTGCCAGGCTTTGTTGGCTTTCCATGGAAGGCCTTACCCTCTGGGAGGAATGGGTAAGAGGTGAGCTGGGAGGGGGGGGGAGGAAAACTGTGGTTAAAATGTAAAATGAAATTAAAAAAGAAAAAAGGTTTCTTTACAAAGCTTATCTTATTCGAATGCTTTGTTGGAATGTTTTCTATCATTTTATTAGGAATTTTTCAGTTATACAAGGAGTTTTAAAACATTAATTAGAGCTTATATATCCACCACCTTGATTTTATCTTTTTTTCTTATATCTTCTCATCTACCCACATCATACTTGACCTGACTTTCCATAAGCATTTCAAAGTAAATTACAGACAATACAGTTTGCTGGAATACTTTTTAAAGGGTGAGGTGAGATGGTCTTCTGCCTTCTAGCTGTCCTGGGAGTGCTGTCCAGTGCCTGCAGTGGAAAAGCCACATACTGTTACTGAGTAGTACTACTAAGTCTTCTTTCTTCCTTAGCACCATCATAGTGCAATAGTGACTTCTCAGTGGAATATTTCAGTGGTTTCTACCACAGATAAGCTCTTTGAAACTAGCTAATATCCAAAATAAAGAGACATTCAGTTACGAATATTCTTTACTTCCCTGCCCCACAGTCCAGTCCTAAATTTATGTTTGGATACATTAAAAATATGGCTTTCTTTTAATGTCAGTCTGACAAAAGTCCTAGGTACTGAGGCACAGAAACTGTTTCCTGGCTGTTTTTGGTGCCTACAGTTGTTTTACCATATGGTACTGGTCTAATTTTGTCTGTGTTCTTCTCTTGAGACTTTTATGAATAGATTACATTTTTAGAAAAATTTTAAAATAACTTTTTAAAATGTCAAAGCTTTCTCAGTAGGAAAAGATGTAATATAGCATTATGTCAGTAGAAGAATGTTATCTTTGTCTTACTCTATATCCAATATTGACCTGGAACTCTCTGTATAACCTAGATTGACCTCAAACTTGAAGTGATCTTCCTGCCTTTGCCTCCCAGGTGCCGAGGTTACAGGCATGTGCCATCATAGCCAGTGCCAGAAGTCGTTAATAGAATTATTCTCCAAAATGGGAGCTTTTACATTGAATTACTACTTACTCCATATTGTAAATTAACATTAATCATATTCATAAAAGCCTCTTTTGAAACCAAATCTAAAGTAATCTTAGACCTGAAGAGATAAGTCTGTTTAGAAAGCAACTCAGTCTCTTAGTAACTATTTTCACTGGAAATGCAGTCTCTGGCCAGACATGTCTCCTTATCCAGGACAGGAGGGCTGAGGTTTACAGGCATGCATAGCCACACCCAGGATCTGAATTCATGTCTTCATGCTTGAGCAGCATGTGCTCTTTTCCCACAGATCCATCTATCCAGCTCCCAAACGTATTTCTTAAAGACAAGTACAAGACAAGTTAGGAAACAAACAGCAATAAACCTAATTAATCCTCATGCAATGCTCACATCCTGTAGAAAAATGCAATATAATAGAAAAATCTGGATCTTGCCATCAGAATTAGGTTTTTATTCAAATTTTGAAATCAGTCATGTGGACTTAAGTCTCTATCCTAAATAGACAGACACATCTATGAAAGTATTACAAGAATTTTGTGACAGTCTATGATTTTTCCTCTGATCAGAAGAACTCACCCCTGAGGCAGGCCTAAGTAAGGGTTGCCCTTCTTACCTCCCTAAGGCATATAGCAATGGGTCACGTCAACTAACATCTGTATTTTCTTCTCCCTCCCTAGAGTTCTGAGACAGCCAGCTAGCTCATACTTTCTCTTTTCCTCTTCCTCCCCATTTCTTCCCCTCCTTCTCCCTTCATTGTTTAGAAAGAGTACTCAAAAAAAAAAAAAAAACGGGTTGTTAACCACTAATGAATAAGTCCTTCCATTGAAAGAGCCATAATCTGTCAAAACTAACTGTTCAACTTTTTACCTCTCTAGAATTTAAGCAAAACTTAGACAGGAGAGTGATGAATAAAAAATGATACTGAATTTCAACATTTGATGGAATCTCTGAGACTACCTGTTGACTACCAGGATAATAGAACAAAGACTTTAGGGACCAGTTTGCAACAAGGAAATAGTCTTTGCCAAACTGATTGAGAGAGCAAGGCACAGTGATGTGTTTGGAGTCCCAACTATTTAGGAGACTAAAGCAGGAAACATGCATGGGCCCAGAGGTTGAGACCAGTCTGAGCTGTGTGTTGAGACCTTGTCTCAAAATAATAACAGCTATTTTGGAAAAATCACAGATGAAAGAATGACTATAGCATCAAAACAAGGAACAACAAGAAGCCTTCAAAGGAAAAATTTAAAATTTAAAAACTAGATACCACATAATAGTATTCAAAATGAAGTTCTCCAAATTATACCACATACAAAAAACTTTAAATATTTCTGTTCATCAGGAGAAGTAAAGTGACAAAACTTACTCTGAAGAATCTGAGACATTATTCTTAGCCAGGCTAAGACTGTAAATCAGCTGAATTAAACACGTACTATGAGCTAAAGGAAACAATGGACTTAAACTAAAATAAGAGGGCTAGGGATGAAGCTCAGTTAATAGTGTTTGCCTACATGCATGAAAGCCATGGGTTTGATCCCCAGCACTGTATAAACCAGACATGCGGCTGAGCCAGGAGGATTGAAGTATATGTAGTAAGAGACTGTCTCAAAAAGGGGGAGGGGAATTGAGTTATATTACATAAATGAGAATCTGATGAAGATTTTTAGATTTAATATAACAGAAAAGGGCCATTGGAGATATTAAAAAGAATAATGTAATCATTGTAATAAAAATTTGTCTGAAAGAATATTCGGTTTGAGAAGCCTGAGGCAGTAAGTGAAGTTAGGGAAGCCAGATCCAAAACTAAAGATAACAGGGAAAACCTGAGGGAGGGAAGTGGGAACACTTAGAAGTCAGCAGAGGTGACTGGGATAAGAAGTCTTTCAAATGGAAAATATTCAAGACTTCTGAGACAGGCTAAGATTGTTAGGGCAAGTTCGATTTTTAAATAACAGGAACTTTGATTTTAATTACATTCTGGAGGCATACGTGGGCTCCAGTGCAGTGACAAAATACTGATCTCCCCTCCTGAAATGTGAAATCTTTCAAGAAAATTCCCTGGAGTGGTTCCCCTTTCCAGTGTTCATTCATTCAGAAAGCATTTCCTGATGCTTTACTGTGTACCTCAGATTCTGTATCTGCTGTTGATAATAGTGGTGGCTCCTGCCTCCACGGAGCTTATACTGTCATTAAGGAAATGAGAATAAATAAGGAAACAGCAAACAAAAATAAACTGTTGCATTAGATTACCGTGTGAGAAAAGGAAGTAAAAATGGTATTTTGATAATTCACTGATAGAAAGCAAGCCTTTGCATAAAGAAAATGATGGTGGTAAAGGAACAAAGACTACAAAGTTATCAGAGTAAGCCTCTGTGACAAAGTCACATTTAAGGTGAAACCTGAAGAATAAAAAGCTTACTAGGTGAACCGGACATAGTCAGAACAGCAGGTGGGGACTGGAAGGCCATCCAAACCCTTGCAGGCCATGAAAAGGTGTAGAGAGCCACTGGAGACTCCTATGTAAAGAACTATGTGGTACTTTTGTCATCAGATCGGTCCAGTGCCAGCACTGGTCATTGCGGACTCAGTCAGAGCCATAGATTTCTCATACCAAGTGAGAAAGGTGCCCTTTTACCGCCTCTGCTTTGTTCATGCAGATCTTGTGAACTCCTTTTCAGCCTCCTGCCTTTCCCAGTGTGAGCAAGTACTTATGGCAGCTCATATAAGCATCTCTGCCCTTGATATAATATAGTAGTAATTTTCAGCCAGCCTGTCTTAGAAATTCACACCAAATCCTATACATATTCCTCTTCCCAGTGGCCTGTATAACATCAAGAAAACAAGTGTAGGATTTATTAGATTTTGATGCTCTGTAGAATTCAAACTCAGTACAGTGCTTGAATAGGTATAAAACTGCCACATAATCACTACAGAATGTGGTACAGTTAGGGTTTTTCTATACAGATTAATTCATTAGATGGTTTTGTTCACTTCAGTTAAAATTGAAATTTGTGCATGCTCCAATGCACCTCAAATTTTAATTCTCCCTACATGTTGAGACTTTGTCTTCAATTCACATTTAGAAGAAAGGATGTTAAAGTAAGAAAACTATTTCTACACAGTGATAAAATCTTATTTTGCACCAAGATTTGGGTTCTTCTCACTTCCATAAGCCCTTAGACTTAAAACTAGAAAATCTCAAGATTTGTTTTCCCTTTACAATTATATCCCCTCCATTCTTAGCATTTTCCAGGACTTCTGCAACAGTGAGAAGTCTTGAAGATGTCTACCTTTCTTCAGCGATGTTTTGCTTGTGTTAGATCCACTTCAGGGAGCCACTGCCCGTGGGGAGGTGTAAATCATCTGCTCTCCTGACAGTCAGGCCGTCCTGGCAGAAAGAGCCAACTTTACATTTCAGTCATTCCCTCATGCAGCTGGAGTGTCCTTATCCAAAATGCTTAGGACCATATGAAGTTTTGGGGCATTTCAGTTTTCAATTTTTTTGACTAGGGATTTACAATCTAAAGCTAAAATGATGTAAAATCAATATGTAGTTTCCATATGTATATCTATATATATATATTGATTACTGGAGAAAAGTACTCAAAAGTATAAACTTGCTTGTTAAATTCACTGATTATTTGATTGTTTAATTTAGTTTCATCATACCATATGAAGGAAATCAGTAATTCCGATGAAATATTTTCTTCCTCTACCAATGTGGAAAATAACCACTTATTTTTAGCCTTTTTAAAGTGTTTTAAAGTGTTTGGGGGTAGATGTGTGCACATACGTGTGGAAGTCAGAAGTCAGTACCACACATCTTCCTCAAGCACTCTCCACTTGTTTTGTTCTGTTTTAGGCAACGCCTCTCACTGAATCTAGAGTTCATCAGTTTATCTAAACTGGCTAACCAGCTAGCCTCAGGGATTCACTTGCCTTCTTTCCCCAACTCTGAGGTTGTAGAAGCATGCCAACTTCATGTAGATGTTGGGGATCTAAAGTTAGGTCCTCATCTGAGAACTCTAATTTTTCAAAAAAATTATTTTTAATATTGTCATGTTCTAAAACCACATTTTTTCTAATGGTGTGTATTATTTGCTTTAGTTTGTATTTTTTTGTTCATTTGTTTGTTTTAAGACAAGATTTCACTATATAGCCTTGGCTGTCTTAGAACTCACTGTGTAAACCACGTTGGCCTTGAACTCACAAAGATCTCTCTGCTACCTTCCACCATGCCCCACTTCAAAGAGAAAAAATTTTTAAATGTTTGCTTTTTACATTGTTCTGTGAATTTTCTGGGGGTTTTAGTTTGGTTTGGTTTGGGTTTTTTTTTTTTTTTGAGACAGGGTTTTTCTGTGGGTTTGGAGCCTGTCTTGACACTCTGTAGACCACGCTAGTCTCAAACTCAGAGAACTGCCTGCCTCTGCCTCGTGAATGCTATCATTAAAGGCATGTGCTATCTCTACCTAGCTATTATCTGTGTTTTTTAAGGTGTGGCGGGGGGGAGGTGTAATACTTGCATGCAGGTGCTCACAGAGGCCAGAAAAGGAACTCAGATCTCCTGGAACTGGAGTTATAGGCAGTCGTGAGCTGCCACGTGCTGGGAACTAAACCCAAGCCCCCTGAAAGAACAGCAAGCACTCTTAATTACTAAGCCACTTTCCCAGCATTTATCTGCGGTTTCTAGATAACACTGAAACTTAAGCATGATTTTCAAACATATAATGTATAATCTGCTAAAACAAATTCTTTACCTCTGTTTTATGAGGATGTATTATGATTATGTTAATAACAAAATAGACTCTAGGGGCTAAAGATAAGACTTGGCGGTTAAGGGTGCTTACTGCTTTTGCAGAGAATGCAGGTTCAGTTACCAGCTCTCGCATCAGACAGCTCCAGCTGCCTTTAACTATGGCTCCAGCAATCTAACACTTTCTGGCCTCTGAGGGCACCTCTACACCTGTGGTACATAATCTCATGCAAGTACGCACACACACCTACATGAGTTTATATCTACTTATCTACATATTTATTTATATGCATTTATATATACATAAATTTTTAATTCTTAAAAATTAAATCTTCTAGTGAAAAGTTTGAATGAAATATTTCTGGTAACAGTCATAACTGAATAAATGAAGTGGACAAAACTATATAATAAAGTTCACATTTGTTCTAGAATTATTTTTGGAGCTTTTTGTTTGTTTTTTCTTTGTTTATTTTGGTTTTAATTTGGGGGGGGGTTCGGGTTTTGTTTTGTTTTTGTTTTGGTTAGTTTTTTGAGACAGGGTTTCTCTGTGTAGTCCTTGCTGTCCTTGAACTCACTCTGTAGTCCAGACTAGCCTTGAACTTGAGATTCACCTGCCTCTGCCTCCGAGCACTGAGATTAAAGTCTACCATCACCTGGCCATGCTTTTGGTTTTTTGACCCAGGGTTTCTCTGTATAGCTTTGGATATTTTTTAATCTAAAAATAAAAATTAGTAGACTTTATTATCACCTAATAACTAAATGAGTGTAGCATGAGCACAGAAACTGACCTATGTAGAACAAACTCAGCAACTCTGCAACAGACCTCATATAAGTAAAATAAAGTAAGTATATCAAATGAATGACAATTTAAACTGCCAGAGGAATAAGTGTTTCACCTGAATACATCATCTGTAATAAGAAAATGTGGCAGGTATAAGAGGATTAATGTAGTAAATGTTAGATTAAAAACAAAGTCATGAACTAAGGAACTGTTCTCATTGTCTTTTCAGTTTTTATTTTTTTTTCTTTGTTTTTAAGAAGTAAGCAAGCCTGTTTACTTTGCATTGCTTTTCTACAGGGATGATTTTCAAATTACATACTGGTTCAACCATATTGGTTACTAAATATTGAAATGTATTGTTAGTGGTTAGTAAAGAGCTGTTGGTTTGCCCAGGTTCCTCTGAGGAGCTCCACCTCTGTCTTTCCCCTCATCCAGCACTAAAAGATCATCTCCCCAAGTCCAGAAGCACTCTTTAGGATCTTTTCGCTATTCTTGCATCCCTGCTGATTCCTGCTTTGGGGGACTTTACTATTGTTTAACAATTTTTTAAGACTGTCCTGATTTTCTTGATGTTGTAAATGAATCATTTGTGTTTTACCATTTTCTATGTATGATCTGCCCTCTGAAGTGTCTTAGTAGCTCTAACATACCTGCATTGTTTGTGTAGCCAACTTTCAGGGTTTTGTTATTCCAGAAAAGCCCTCACACCATCATACTGCAACTCTAATAATCTTAAACTGTTTCCCCACCTCTATTTCTCTCAATGATGACAGTTTAAACTAAGTTATGCCATGTCTTTTTGTTCCTTCCAGTTCGCTTTGCACCTTACAGACCTCCAGATATCTCCCTGAAGCCCCTCCTCTTTGAAGTGCCCAGCATCACCACAGAGTCAGTGTTCGTTGGCCGAGATTGGGTATTCCATGAGATCGATGTTCAGCTTCAGAGTTCAAACGCCAACGTGAACCAAGGAGTAGTGATCGTGGGAAACATTGGGTTTGGAAAAACTGCCATCATCTCCAGACTGGTGGCCCTCAGCTGCCATGGTACACGGATGAGACAGATCGCCTCTGATAGCCCACACGCCTCCCCCAAACGTACGTATTCCTTCCTAAA
Organism: Microtus oregoni; assembly: GCF_018167655.1. Taxonomy (NCBI): domain Eukaryota; kingdom Metazoa; phylum Chordata; class Mammalia; order Rodentia; family Cricetidae; genus Microtus; species Microtus oregoni. The sequence continues at coordinate 14,076,860 of NW_024543222.1, read as the reverse complement.
AAAGAAAAAAAAATTCCACTTTATGTCCCTAAAATATTTTCTGACATTTTTATATTAGAGCATATATCCTTTTATTCCTAATCTGTGAAACCTGAACCATGTGAAGACCATTAATTCAAAATTCAAAAAAAAATCATAATAATCTGTGTATATCTAGCCCACATATCCAGTAGTCTCCAAAGTGTATCAGGAAAACTTTTTGTGGTTTAAATGTGTGATGCTTACCTGTTGGTCTGTCTTTTGGCTAATGACTCTAGCGATTGCCTATAGTCATTTGTAAACGTCATTGTCAGGGGATCTACAATCTGTGCCCACTTCTTGTTAAATGACAACACAATCTGTTTGTGGTCTTCATTTCTTTGCAAATGATGTTGGTGCCACACTGCTTGAACTTGAGCTCCACTGTGTCCTTGAAGGATTTCTCCAGCTTCCTTAGGGAAGGCTGCTGAAGTTCTCACGTGGTGCCCGACTCCATCTTCGTCACAAGCTTAGTGATCACCACTGGGATCTTGATTGCTTCTTTGTAAACACTCAATAGTACGTCTTCACATACTTACAGATGTTAATTTGTGCCGTCATTTATCGACTTGGTGAGATAGTTACTGTTTTCTTCATTTCACAGATAAGTGATCTGAGACTCCAGGTTTTTACAGCCAATATATAGGGAAGCAATGCAGCCTGGTTTCAGAAGCAGCCATTCTCTTCCCCCTTTTCTCGGCTGCCTTTTCTTATGGCAAAACTCATTTAGGGACAAAAGTAAATGGATGTGTATAAGAGTTCTTCCTGTATAAAGCAGTCTGCCTCTCCTTGATGGCTGAAAACAGAAAAGAAAACGCTTGCTTTGCTGATCCTAATCAATCATACAGCCCTAATCAATCATATAAAAAAAAACCACTGGAGATGATTTGTGTGAGACTGTAGTAGTCACAGGGTCTAGAAATCTAACAGAAACTCACTGAATACATCCAAACATTTTAACTTTTAAAATTGCTTAGCAGTTCCTATATCAAAGAGATGATTATCTCTGGTACATGTAAGAATTCCTAACATATAAAAGGACCTGGTACCTAAACAGAAAACTTACTGAGTAAGATTATATGGTAAACTCTTACATTAGAGGAATACCTTGCTCATGTTCCCAAATGAATTGCTTCTAAGGTAGATTGACATCTTATCGTGAGAGTCCAGAATTTGGGATTGTGCTCGGGAGGCAGAGAGGGGCGGATCTCTGTGAGTTCGAGACCAGCCTGGTCTACAGAGCTAGTTCCAGGACAGACTCCAAAGCCACAGAGAAACCCTGTCTCGAAAAAAAAAAAAAAAAAGAATTTGGGATTGTGCCGCAGCATTCAAATTGACTATATGGTACTTTGTGACTGTAAATGTGCATTAATTCTTTGGATCTCAGTTTTGTCACTTGCACCCGAAGAAGTATGACTAGCTGATTGTTGAGAGCTGCTTTGAGGAATAACGATGTAGCTCAGTGACAGAGTACTTGCTCAGCATGCCTGAAATGGAGTTCAGGCCTTTACACGGCAAATAACAGTGATAACAAAGTAGAGGAGCCTTAAAAATAGCTTCTGTGCTGAAATGTTGAGTCAAAGAACATGCCTTCATGGTTAGAAGTGAATTTCCACACCTATTCCAGTGTTTCCTTCGAGTGCTTACGTATCTACCACACCATACTGCTGCTTATCTGAGTAGTCCAGGAGTTGAGCTATTTGAGTGTGCCAGCAAGAAAACTGGCTGGCTAACACTTCTCTGGCAGATAGTAGTGGCAGGATCATGCCTAACAGAAGAGAAATCCCAAAGCCAAGGATAGCTGCTTTGTCTACAAGCAAAGTATCTGGGGTCCACACATCAACCAGGAAGAACAAGAGTAAATAGAAAACAGTCTGTATACTCTCCAAAGCCGATTTGTCAAAGGTAGTTTATTGTTATTCTCTAATAACTGTTGCCTTTTATCTCTTGGGAATCTCCAGAAACAATAAAACACTCCCCATTTATAAAATCATCTCCACTTTTATTGGTGTAGATCTGACTCTTATTAACTTTCAAGACTTGAAAACAGTAGGAGAAATAAAGTAGATGCTGCTATCTCTGTCAGAGCTATACAGAACCCACATTGCTTTATGAAAAATATTTGTTTCTGTAATCTGTTGGCATTTAGACTACCTTTTGCCTCTACCACCCTCAAATAACCTGTTCTTAAAGAAAAGTCAAATATAGTGGACTGATAGGATACACGCTGTCTTTATTTTGTAACTGGAAAAATAAGATTTCTACATTTTATGTGTGATTTGCCTACAACAAGTATGTGTGTGCACCACATGTGTATTTTGTATCTACAGAGGTTGGGTGAGGAGATCACATTTCCTGAAACTGGAGTTACATACGGTTGTAAACTGTCATGTGGGAGTTAGATTGTTTCTGGGTCCTGAGTCCTTTGCAAAAGCGACAAGTGCTCTTAACCACCTACCCATCTCTCCAGCCTGCAAGCTATTCTTCAGCATAAATCTGTTACCATATGAGCTAGCAATATAAAAATATTACCTGAAGCAGCAGAAGTTAAGGAATAAGAATAATGTCAGAGGCTTGGCCTAATTTTCTATAGTTTAGCATACTTTAAACTTGTGTAGGTTTATTTGGAATCCCTCTGGCTTTCTGAACCCTCGGGCAGTGATGCTGTGATTCAGTTATAGTAATAATGGAAAACTAGGACGTTATAGAGCTTTTGACTTATCTGTGTGTCATCTGTTGTTCTTTCTTCTGCCTCCTCCACACCGAGCAGTACTGCTGCGAAAGATGTGAGCAGTTTAGCCTGAGGTACTTTACTGCATAGCTCTCCTTCCCCCACATTCAGTTCCACAGCCTGCCCCCTCCTTGTCATTTCCCTTATAAGGTAGGGAAAAGCTGTCAAGGCAGACACTAGCCTGTCATCCTGCTTCCCGCCTACTTTCACAGATACAACACCACCATCATTCTCTGCCGTCATCATTCTCCCCCAGCATACACAAAGAACAAAAACATTTTGTGAAAATAGAGTGTTGCGTAATTCAGACATTATTGCGTCCACTACAAGCACACTCAGTGTGGTAGGTAGGGAAGTTCTGCCTAATACAGAATGTATTTTCCTGCCACTGGAGGTCCCAGTGTAGTTACCTGGACCTGACATTTGTCAACAGCCGCCAAACAGCTGCTCAGTTAAGTAATCCCTACTCTGCTCGGTTAAGAAATCTATTTTGCTAGTTTGCTGAGTACACTGACTTATCCATTAACTTCTATTTCTACTGTTCTTTGCATGCCAAACGGAAAATAAGCCACCAAACAAAAAGGAGAATAGCTAGAGGACAGAGTATTTAGACAGTAATTACTCAAAAACCAAGTTCCAAACAAGGGAACATAGAGCCATGGACAAGAGTGAATCAGCAAATGTAATACAGTCACTAAACTTGAACTCCAAGTGTCACACATCTCTTCAGACCTGCTTCACTGCCGTCTCTTGTACCCTCACCCCTGCAGTTGTTGCAGGGTAACCAACAGCTCTATTCCATGACAGTAGAGTGGAAGAAATCTAAATTCACTTTTACTGGTGCAAAGTTAAATGATACTACTTTTTTCTATTCTTTCTTATAGCTGTTGACCACCCAGTAATTTTGTTTTGTTTTGTTGGTTCTTGTTTTCAAAATATTTTCTTTCCTGTTTGTTTCTGTCATTTCTAATAATGAATTTTCCTTTTTTAATTTTCTAATACTTTATTGCTTACACCACTTGAAGCATAGTTTTCATGTAGTTTTCAGTGGCATCATAACACAGTACCATGTTTTAAACAGCCCTGGTATGTCATATTCCAGTTCTGTGACTCAGAAGTCTGGTTTCTTTGTTTAATCCAAAGATAGTCTTACAACTAGCAAGAACCAGTTAAAAATTAGAAAGTTTCTTCTCTTTTTTAATATTATTTTACACACTTAAAATGCTCAATTCCTAGCTGGGCATGGTGTACACATATAATCCCAGCACTCAGGAGACAGAGCAGGAAGATCAAGGAAGAGTTTGAGGCCAGTCTGACAGCAATGTAAGGATCAGCCACAGACAGACAGGTAAAATGAGCATAGTGTGTCATCATCTGAACAACAAAGTAAGTATTGGTCTTAAATAAATAGATCAATAAATGAAACAATTGAATAATAATGATAATAAATAAAATGAGAGTAGTGTAGCATATCTGTAACTCCAGGGCACAGGGAACTGAAGCAGGACGGGTGCTGTTGAGTTCTATATGAGCCTAAACATAAAGAAATCTGCCCAAATAGTAATGCTCTATCTCAGAATAAAGTGAAAAACAGTTCTGCATTTTTAATATATCCAAATACTGTATCACAGTCACCACAACCTAATTTTAGAACAGTTGATCCTACTAAAAGAAACTTGTATTTCTCAGCAGTAAATCCCTACTTTCCTTCAAACTCCTCATCTCCTACCCCAGAAAGCCCCTACTTTACCTATTGGTATGGATTTCCCCATCTGAATGAATATTTTATATAAATATAAGCACATACTGAAGATTTGAAGGGCCTGATGTGGTATCATGTATGTTGCAGTATGTGGATGTATTTCACTTCCTTTCTTCAAGTAGCAAGCAGTTCATTGTGTTTATCCATTCATTAATTGATGTATAGTTGATTTTCTATCAGCTGTAAATTTTTCTTCTCTGGCCATTGATGTACAAGATTCTATTTAGATGTGTGTTTTTTACTTCACTTGGGTATATAGTTAGGAATGGAATTGCTTGGTCATAGAACAATTTATTAAAGGAACAACATATTAAAGGAATTTAATATGCCTTTAGTAGAGCAGTGGTTCTCAACCTCTAGGTCCGTGACCAGCATACCAGATATCCTGCATATCAGATATTTACATTATGAATCATAACAGAAAAATTACAGCCATAAAATAGGGACAAAATAATTTTATGGTTGGTCGTCACCACCACATTAGGAACATTACTAAAGGTCACAGTATTAGGAAGATTGAAAACCACCAGTCTAGAGTTTTATGATTCTCTGATCAAACATCTCATCTTCTTAATTCAGATGTAGATGCCAACAGAGAACTACCGCTCACCCAGCCACCTTCAGCCCATTCATCTATTACCAGTGGAAGCTGCCCAGGAACTCCAGAAATGCGCAGACGGCAGGAGGAGGCCATGCGAAGACTTGCCTCACAGGTACAATAGGATTCCCAAACTGGGAGCCTGCGAGTTTCATTTTAGCACTAAAGCAAAGGTGGGAAGATTCTTAGCAAAAATAGGTAAAAGTGTCCGGGAGAACATGAAGAAAAGTTTCTCTTTTTCCTTTGTTTTAATGCTGTGATGGGATGAGAACCTCAAGACTTAGAAGAAAGTCTTCTAATGAGTTAGATAAGGGTGTTGGCCGGTCTCGTCAGTCACCATATAAATAAACAGTAGTTTGCATTTTTATTACTGGTTCATAGTTCTTCCTACTGTACCATGTAGTCGTGTGTGTGTGTGTGTGTGTGTGTGTGTGTGTGTGTGTGTGTGTCTTTCGAGACAAGGTTTCTCTGTAGCTTTGGAGTCTGTCCTGGAACTGACTCTTGTCAATCAGACTAGCCTCAAACTCATAGAGATCCGCCTGCCTCTGCCTCTCAAGTGCTGGAACTAAAGTACTGCACCACTACCCAGAATCCATAATATTTTTAATTTAAATTTCCTATCTTTCTCAAAATAGCATATGCACAAGAAAAACAAATAATGCTCAAAACTATCAGTTGACTTCTTTACCCAGCCAATCAGCTCCCATAAACTGTACATCCCCAGTCTTTTTTGATAGAGTTCTTCAGCATTATCTTCAACCTTTTCATTTAAAAAAAAAAAGCAAAAATAACTTTTTGGCTATCATAGTTTTAATATTAAATGACTCTTTTCTACAGTTGGTCCCCTTGTTTACAAAGCATTTTAAAATTTTATTCCTCTAGTGTTCTCTGTCTCTCTGACTGTCTGTCCCTCTCCCTCTCTCTCTCCTCTTCCTCCCTAATCCCTCCTGGGAGGAGAGGGGACAGGGAGGCTGGGAGAGTATGTTGAGGAGAGAGAGTAGGAGAGAAAGAGAGAACTCATGTGACTTAGTTTGCTTGAGTTTACAAAATCATTTAGATGATCCATTCTTTATTAGAAATACCCAGAAATTGGTGTCCATACATTTTAGGGGATTTCTTTCTTAAATTGTTCACATCCTTTCACAAAGAATTCTCCAGCCTTTTACCTAGAGAATATATATACTGCATGCCAGTGTTCTAGAGCTGGTTAAAATACCACTGAGGTTTTAGTCGTCACTATGCAAATTTTACTGAAGGCCTCTTTTTTTTTAGTTCTGCACCCAACCTCTACTTTGCTGTTTTGGGTATAGCTAAGCTTAGATTCTCCCAGTGTCTCTAGTCAGTAAACATCTCTTCTCTAGATGCTGAAAAGGTGATCACCTGGGTAGGGAATCCTGGTCTCTGTTCCTTTCCCAACCTTCCTCCAAAGTACCTGGTACTTTTAATTCTTGTGCTTTCCTGAAGTTTCAAAGATGGTCTGTAATACTGCCAGTTTCATATTTCCTCATAGAAATCTGTTCCAAGCAAGGCATAGTGGCTCTTAGTCTCAGCACTTAGGAGGATGAGATAATGGGGCTTCTAGGAATTTGAGGGAAGACTAAATGACAGTGGGTTCCAACCAGGGCTGTAGAGTGAAACTCCATGGGGTGGGTGAGGTGTTTATCATTCCTATTACTCCACATTCAAATGGACTTCCAGAACAGCCCCAGATTTCCCTCATATTCATTGTCAGCTCACCGTGACTGTAGGAGACATCTCTGCTTTTTTATAAATAGGGTGTCCCACCTGTTCTTTAGAATAATGTAAATAAATACAGAAATAGATGAATGTTGAAGAGATCCCAGCATTGCATTCAGTTATTCACTTAGGATGACCAGCAATCCAGAAATGAGTCACACAACACAAATGATCTGCACTGTGTAGCCTACATTCTTGTGGTGGGAGAAAGACAATACTCAAATAAGCACATAATACATCAGATGGTGGTAGGTGCTAAGAAGATAAAAGATGTTCTATCTGTCTGCTTTGTTACAGCTTCCTCCCTCTTTCACCAAGGAAAGAAATCAGAAGTTCCTTATTTTCTATATTTGAAAAGTTTTAAGTATAAGTAGGCTATTAATGACTGTTTATCCTTTCTGGAGGAGTGATCACATTCTAAATCTCATGATTGGGTCACCTTCAAACAAAATATAAATGAGTCTGTTTATTCCTTGAGATTTTAATATTTTATTAAATATTCTATAATAAGTTTCCCCTTATATTTGATGTTCATGTTTAATATTCAAAAATGTTAAATATTGTTTAAGTTGGAAATTGGTGGCTATTTACATTAAGTTCAAAAATTTTAGAATTCTAAGAACAACGTACAAATACATTTTGCATGTGAGGATTTAGCATGTTTAAGTTTATGCTAAACATTGTATAAGAAATGGCTCCTAGTTGAAAAATGAATATTATCCTAGTAATTGTGCCACATTACAGTTCGGCTATAGAAGCTTGTGCTGTGGGAGCACAGAGCAGAAGCCAGCAGCCTTGCTTCTCACCATAACCAACCAGTAAGTGGACAGCTGACTTTTAAATGAGATTCTCAAGTCAGTATTTAAAAAAAAAATATCAAGAGCCTCTTGATTTGAGAGTCCTTGATGTCAGTTCCTCTATTTCAGTAATTGCCACTGGTAGTTCATAGTGTCCTTGCTGCTTCTTGTGCTAATTAGTGGGAGACACTGAAGAGTTGGTCAGCTTTAAAACCGTCTTGTACACTGAAGAGACACTTTCCACTTGGATTGTAACAGCTTCTGCTAGATCAGCACCTGTCAGTCTGTCAGTTGTATGTCCAATTAAGCATAATCAGTGGAGAGGCACTGGAATTCATTTAGGTTTTTTCTTGTGTATATAAATTTACCTAGAAAAAGGTGAGTTTTCCATTTTTTATGCTTATTACTATGATGTAGTCATATGCATAGAATTTAATATAGGGGGCTGGGGAGATGGCTCAGCAGTTAAGAGCATTGCCTGCTCTTCCAAAGGTCCTGAGTTCAATTCCCAGCAACCACATGGTGGCTTACAACCATCTGTAATGAGGTCTGGTGCCCTCTTCTGGCCCGCAGGCACACATGCAGACAGAACGTTGTATACATAATAAATTAAAAAATATATTTAAAAAAGAACAAAACTTACTTTTTAAAAAAAAGAATTTAATATAGGATGGGTTAATAGGGCAGCAACACATTGGCATCTGTTTAGTAAAATTGTAATAAGTGTGGAGACTGAACTATTTGAGATTTTGTTTTGTTTGCTTTTCCTTAATCTCATAGTATTCTAACCCTATATGGTACTCATTATTATCTCCATTTTATACATGGGAAACGCTGGCTCCAGTGATTCTTTTTCCAAAGCTATGCTGTTAATAGGTAACAGAGCTAGGATTCATAGCCTGTATGTGCCTCTGTAAGGCTATTATCATTGTCTTAATTCTGTAAAAGATGGAACAGGTGCTCAAGGACCGGTGCCTTTAACCACTGCTGCTTTTCCAGTGACAAGAAGGATCTTTGCTGTGTGTTCTTTTAGAAACTCTCTCAGTCGTTGGATATGCCTTCAAAGTAAGAAAGCTAGGATGGAAGTGTTCACCTTCTCTGATTTTGCTGAGCTATAATTTTTTCAAAAAAAAGTTTCTGTGTGACTAACAGCCCTTATCATGTAAATGTTTAATCTTTAAGAAGATAATGCATATGAAATCAGATAATAAAGAAACCTATTACTTCTAAAATGTGTCGTAAGGAATCAAAAACTGGGTTTTTTTTTCCCCAAGAAAGAATTTTTATGTAAGAAAGAACTCTATGTCGTTCTTGCCATTGCTGTACTATGTAAGAAAAATGTCAAGTGATCTTAGTTTTTGGAAGTGATGTTGCTAAAAGCAAAAGCAGCCATCATTTTGGCAATCTGGTAACATTAAGTATGTTGAACCTAATATGGACATGTTAGGCACAACACATAGGGAAGGGTGAGCAGAGTCAGGGAATATCTGCAAGGCAGTGTCATGAAGTTTAATTAGTATTGGTGTAGGTGTTCTTAGAACCATGAGAACAAATGAGATCCAAGTCAAGCAGCAAGTAACCTATAAATAATGTTTTCACGTGTCTAAGGATTTTTGTCTTCTCAAATTAACACTGACCCAGATTTCATCTACATTCTGGATACAAGTATAGGAAAAACAATCTTGTATATTTGTCAACTTCAGTGTTTGTTGTTTGTTTGTTTTTAAACTGCATCTTACACTAGGACAGTGCTTAAGTGTTAGCTACTTTATCCCCAGCTCTTAATACAAGGGTTTAGCATATAAATTGGTGTTAAATGAATAAGGAAAGTCCAAACTCTTCCCTATACTGAAACCAAATAGCCTTTCTCTTGTTGCACTTTAGTAAAATCCAAACGACCTCATTAAAAAAGCTTCGCATGGGCTGAAGATGTTGGTGTACTCTATAATTCTAGCACTCAGGAGGCTGAGATAGGAGGCTCAGGAGTTCCAAGCCAGAAGTTCCAAGCCAGTCAGGACTGGCGTTGTCAGGCAGGGAGGAGAAATCACATGAGAGCAAGAGATGTAGGTCAGCAATAGAATGCTTACTTTCATACACAGGGCCCTGAGTTCAATACCCAGCACTGAAAAGGTTAAAGGTTATTAAACATCCTTACTTCTCCAACTTTACATTCATACACACATATTAGTATATGATTTTATGTAATCACATATATGTATAGTTTCTGCTTCAGCCTAAAATAATTAATTGCAACATAACTCTATTCAGAAGGACAATTCTTCATTCCAGAGGGGTTACAAATAACAAATATAGAAGAAGAGAAATTGAACATCCTTTAGCATCATACTAATCATTGCTGCAGAAGAGATCCACTGATAGATAACAAAGTTAATGGGCAAGTATTTAGAGAGCAATGGGACTTACATAATTTCAAAAGACTTTCTTCTAAGATATTTTTAACCACAAAAAACAACTTTACAGTTGCAGAATCTTAACTTCAACCAAACAAAACAGATCAGTCTCATCAATAGCAAGATATACTAACATTGAAACCTATGGCATGACTCATCAAGAACACAACACTGTTTTTATGGTATTCATCCCGAGAATAGGTCTCAGATCATCAGACAAACCCAAACTGAGAGACATTCAGCAAAATAACTAGTCAATATTTGAAAACATCAGAGTTGTGTAAAATGACTAAAAGTCTCTTATAGATGAAAGGAGACTAAAGAGAAATGTGCTCTGTGGGGTCCCTGATGAGTCTTGAATAGGTAAGGACCTAAAGGAAACACTTAAATTTGAGTAATGTCTTTAGGTAAGATTACTAAGTGTTGTTTAGATTTTTAGATAAAATTATTATATGTTAATTTACTGGCTTTTATAATTAAAATTATATAAAATACTAATAAGGGAGACTGAATGAGAAATAAATGGAAGCTCTGTGTACTACTTTTGCAACATTTCTGTAAGTCTAAAATGAGTTCAAGTTGAAAAATAAGTCTCATTGCTTAAAACAAAAAGGAGAAGGGGAAGGTAGGGCTTTTAACTGGAAAATTGCTGAAACAGAACCCAAGCCTGGGAACTATTTTTAGCCTCCAGTCTCAGAGTGATGATTAGAATCAGAGTTAAGAAACAAGAACAAAAGGAGATAAAGTAGTTATTTGCAGTCAACTTTCCGATCCCTAGAAATACTAAAGTAGCTGGTGTGGTAGTTGCTCACATGTTCTATTTTATGTGATAGCTGTTTTACCTACATGTTTGTCTATGTACCGCAGAGTGTGCTCTTCTCTTCAAGGCCAGAAGAGGGCATCACAGATAACTGTGAGTAGCCACATATAAGCTGGGAATTGAACTCAGGTCATTGGAAAAAATAGCCAGAACCCTTAACCACTAAGCTATCGCTCTAGCCCCAGTGACTCACACTTCAATCTCAACTCTTAGGAAGCTGATAAAGGAGGATCACTGTAAGGCCAGCCCCATGTACATAGTGAGTTCAGTTTTGTTTGTTTCTTTGTTTAAACTGACTTAAGCATTGAAGGATAGTGCTAATAAATAAATCAGGAGTATTGAGTGGCTTACAAATGTTAGCACTGACCTAAAGGAAGAGCTGTTGTAGCTCTAGAATTTAAAAGATATAAATGCCACTTGTTATCTAAGCTAGATGTTTTTCTGTCCAAATAGGTACCATATATTCAAAACTGCCTTTCCATCGTATGAGATTACCTTAATTCCTCCATAGGTATTATTTGAAGTAGAAAACGCACTATGATGTGTGAAGTCTTGAGACTTTTAACACAAACCTGGAAGATTTGCTGCCACTCAATTCTTTGATAAGGTTTATGATATGTTTTACCATTTATTGGATGTAACATTAAATCAAACATTGCCTCCCTCCACCTTTGGCAGTACTAAAGATGAAAACCAGGGTATCATACCTGCTAAGCAAGCATTCTGCTACTGAGCTATATTTCTAACCCAATCAGAATATTTCGATACTGTATTACATTTATTATTATGTGTGTACTCAAGTGTCTAGGTCAGAGAGAGTTGTGAGTCTCAGACCTTAAACTCAGGTCCTCAGGCTTTGTAGCAATAGCCCTTAACATGAAAGCATTTTATCAGCCCCCAATCAAAATACTATATTGACCTTCATCCTTTAGTATATGTGGCCTGCCTGCTTCTCCTTTTGTTCTTCCCTTGAAAGAAGAGCACGTTTACTTACTATTTTCCTTCAAAGATAGTTAACATACATAAAACTTGGGGTGGAAAGATGAATTACATAAGAAAGACATAGCTATAAATGAAATTAAGACAGTGATTTGAGAAATAAGAATCTACCCAAGGAAAAAAAAAGGTTGTGCCTGTTGGTTTATTAAGGCAGATTGATTCTGAGCCATTTCCAAGAAGCTGTCACTAAATCAAGTATAATAACTTCCTCAACACTGTAGACTGCTGTACAAATGTGCCTTTGATCACTAGTACAGTGTGATACTGGGAAAAATGCATTGTCTAGGCTTGCGTCCTGTTTTTATATATAGGAAAAGTTTTAGATCATATCAAAAGACAATCTAGGAGGCTAAGAAAGAACTCGTTCTTAAGCGCACTAGCTGTTTTTCCAAAGGACCTGAGTTCAATTCCCAGCACTTACACAGCAGCTCACAATCATCTGTAAACTCCAGTTCCAGGTTATCTGACACCCTCTTCTGGCTTCCACAGGCATTAGACACACATCTTCCTTAGTTGCTCTTCATCTTATTTTGAATCAGGATCTGTCACTGAAACTGTAGCACACTGATAAGCTATGGTAACTGGCCAGAGAGCTCCTTATCTATGCCTCCCCAGTGCTGAGGTTACTGGCACACAGCTGTTTTTACATGGGTGCTGGTACTTTATCTGACTGAGACATTTCGGTACTTATCACATAGTTTTGATGGAATTTATATACATATTACATAGCTACTTTGAAGTGTGTGGTTAGTAACCTATTTTGAACACCTTGCAAACCTGAAGGTATTGAATTGATTTTCTACCTGAATTCTTCAAAGAAGTCAAGACTTTATATTTGAATACTAAATACTAAAATTAAAAAGAGAAGCAGCTTTAGAAAATGTAACTTTAACACTGACCTTTGTTAAATGAAACCTTGTTTATCCAAGTACACATGTGATTTTTAACAAAATCAACAAAAAAACCCTCTAAATTTTATCTTCATCTGTAAAATGATACCCCATTGCGTTGGGCAAAAAGCAATTAAATTATACAAGGCCTCTGGAATCATTGAAGCAAAATATAGTGTGATTATATATTGGTTCAAAAGTTTACTGGTTTTTTAATTATGTGGAGATTTGTGTTCTTGTAGACAATAACCCCTGGCTTCACCATTGACTGAGAGGACAAGGTTTCTATTTGGGCTTCTTATACTTCTTATACTTTAAGATAGATAATAAAGCAGGGACTAATGTACCTAAGGAGTGGAGCTTTTTTAAATACAGCCTCTGATTTCTAGTCCCCTTATTGAACTCAGACTTCATTGTTTCATTCACAATCAGTTCCTGTCATTAGCTTTAAATATGCAATAATGTCTCCTGTGTTGTTTGATTTCCTTTGTGTTTAATGAGAATGATTTTTTTAACTGTTTAATTCTGGCATTTCCAGAATATATTAAAGAGATGACCACATTTACAGATGAGAAGTTTTTCATAATAGAACTCCTTTATGAGAGATAACGAAGAAAGCATTCTCGGTACATCCCTCAGTGCTAGTAGGATGTCAGAGTTATCTATAGGCACAAAGATAGTAGCTAAAATGAACTTACAGAATGTTGATGACGGCGATGATGAGTAAGAGGAGCGCAGAAGAGATGATGGTGAAATCACTAACATTATTTCCCTCTTACTGCTTTCTGAGCACCGTGTCAGATTCTTTCCATATATCAAGCTGAATTTCTCCTATCGATGCCTTGGTTTCTGCAGTATCCCATCACTTTTCTGAGCAGTAAGAGCTAGAAGAGCGATCTGTATTAAAGTCACTCCCTATGCTAGGCATAATGGCATACTCTGGAGATGGAGGCAGGAGAAGCAGGAGTGCCAGGCCAACCTTGGTTTCTTACTGCAACTCTATCAAAAAGAAAAAGGAAACCCTCTTTTGTACTTTCTCTTGAGGCAAAAATAACAGCCAGAACAGACAATATGGAGTAAATTCTACACGTTTCTAACAAGCAGCTTAAAACAGACAGCCAGAAATCCCAGATCCTAAATGTTATTAAGACTCATGAACTCTTAGTATTTAAGAGCCATATTTAGCAAATCCTCACCTCTTTCCTTACCTTTTATCTTATTTTGGTACTTTGCCTCTGTCTGGACTTTGAGAAAATATTTACTGATAATTTTTAAATATAGATTATTTTATTTTATGGTTTTTTTTTTTTTTTTTTTTTTTTTTTTGGTTTTTCGAGACAGGGTTTCTCTGTGGTTTTGGAGCCTGTCCTGGAACTAGCTCTGTAGACCAGGCTGGTCTCGAACTCACAGACATCCACCTGCCTCTGCCTCCCGAGTGCTGGGATTAAAGGCGTGCGCCACCACCGCCCGGCTATTTTAAAGCACAACTGTAACTAAAAAGTGATGTAAGCATGTGTATTTGTTGATTTTCCTCTTGTTTTATTTCTAATGCTGTTTTAAAAGTCTACTTTTCTATACTACTGTTTTTTTCGATTTTTTTTTATTGAGAAAAGGAGAAAAGAAAAAAAAACAAGTTTCCACCTCCTCCCAGCTTCCCATTTCCCTCCCCCTCCTCCCACCCTTCTCCCCCTCCTCCCACCTTCTCCCCCTCCCCCCACTCCTCTCCCCATCCCTCTCCAGTCCAAAGAGCAGTCAGGGTTCCCTGCCCTGTGGTAAGTCCTAGGTCCTCCCCTCTCCGTCCATTCCTAGGAAGGTGAACATCCAAACTGGCTAGGCTCCCACAAAGCCAGCACATTACATAGATTCAAAACCCCGTGCCATTGTCCTTGGCTTCTCATCAGCCCTCATTGTTCGCCATGCTCAGAGAGTCCAGTTTCATCCCATGCTTTTTCAGTCACAGTCCAGCTGGCCTTGGTGAGCTCCCAATAGATCAGCTCCACTGTCTCAGTGGGTGGGTGCACCCCTCGTGGTCCCGACTTCTTTGCTCATGTTCTCCCTCCTTCTGCTCCTCGTTGGGACCTTGGGAGTTCAGTCCAGTGCTCCAGTGTGGGTCTCTGTCTCTGTCTCCATCCATCACCAGATGAAGGTTCTATGATGATATGCAAGATATTTGTCAGTAGTGCTATAGGATAGGGTCATTTCAGGTTCCCTATCCTCAGCTGCCCAAGGAACTAACTGGGGACCTCGGCTTGGGCATCTGGGAGCCACTCTAGGTTCAAGTCCATTGCCAACCCTAAGGTGGCTCCCTTAACTAAGAATTGTGCTTCCGTGCTCCCCTATCTAACCTTCCTTTATCCCAATCCTCCTTTTTCCCCAAGTTCCCCACATTCTCCCCTTCTCCCTTTTCACTCCCCATCTCCCCTTACCCTCATCCCACCCCACCCCCAAGATCTCAATTTTCTCCCCGGCAATTTTGTCTACTTCCCATAGCCAAGAGGACAACTATATGTTTTTCCTTTGGTTCACCTTCTTACTTAGCTTCTTTGGGATCACCAATTGTAGACTCCGTGACCCTTGTTTATGGCTAGAAACCAATTATGAATGAGTACATCCCATATTCATCTTTTTGGGTCTGGGTTACCTCACTCAGGATAGTGTTTTCTATTTCCATCCATTTGCATGCAAAATTTGAGAAGTCATTGTTTTTTACTGCAGCGTAGTACTCTAATGTGTAGATATTCCACACTTTCTTCATCCATTCTTCCATTTGAAGGGCATCTAGGTTGTTTCCAGGTTCTGGCTATTACAAATAATACTGCTATGAACATAGTTGAACAAATGCTCTTGTCATATGATAGGGCATCTCTTGGGTATATTCCCAGGAGTGGTATTGCTGGGTCCAGGGGTAGGTTGATCCCGAATTTCCTGAGAAACCGAAACACCGATTTCCAAAGTGGTTGCACAAGATTGCATTCCCACCAGCAATGGATGAGGGTACCCCTTCTTCCACAGCCTCTCCAGCAAAGGCTATCATTGGAGTTTTTTATTTTAGCCATTCTGACAGGTGTAAGATGATATCTCAAAGTTGTTTTAATTTGCATTTCCCTGATCGCTAAGGAGGTTGAGCATGACCTTAAGTGTCTTTTGGCCATTTGAACTTCCTCTGCTGAGAATTCTCTGTTCAGTTCAGTGCCCCATTTTTTAATTGGGTTAATTAGCATTTTAAAGTCTAGTTTCCTCAGTTCTCTATATATTTTGGAGATCAGACCTTTGTCTGTTGCGAGGTTGGTGAAGATCTTCTCCCAGTCAGTAGGTTGCCTTTTTGTCTTGGTGACAGTGTCCTTTGCTTTACAGAAGCTTCTCAGTTTTAGTAGGTCCCATTTATTCAATGTTGCCCTTAATGTCTGTGCTGTTGGGGTTACACATACGAAGCAATCTCCTGTGCCCATCTGTTGTAGGGTATTTCCCACTTTCTCTTCTATCAGGTTCAATGTGTTCTGACTGATATTGAGGTCTTTAATCCATTTGGACTTCAGTTTTGTGCATGGTGATAGATATGGGTCTATTTTCATTCTTCTACAGGTTGACGTCCAGTTATGCCAGCACCATTTGTTGAAGATGCTTTCTTTCTTCCATTGTATACTTTTGGCTCCTTTATCAAAAATGAGGTGTTCATAGGTTTGTGGGTTAAAATTCGGGTCTTCTATACGATTCCATTGGTCGACTTCTCTGTTTTTATGCCAGTACCACACTGTTTTCATCACTGTAGCTCTGTAATAGAGTTTGAAGTCAGGGATGGTAATGCCTCCAGACAATCCTTTATTGTATAGGATTGTTTTGGCTATCCTGGGTTTTTTGTTTTTCCATATAAAGTTGATTATTGTCCTCTCAAGATCTGTGAAGAATTTTGATGGGACCTTGATGGGGATTGCATTGAATCTATAAATTGCCTTTGGTAGAATTGCCATTTTTACTATGTTGATCCTCCCAATCCAAGAGCAAGGGAGGTCCTTCCATTTTCTGGTATACTCCTCAGTTTCTTTCTTCAATGCCTTAAAGTTCTTGTCAAATAGATCTTTCACTTCCTTGGTTAGAGTTACCCCAAGATATTTTATGCTGTTTGTGGCTGTCGTGAAAGGTGAAGCTTCTCTGATTTCCCTCTCTGCTTCCATATCCTTTGTGTATAAGAGGGCGACTGATTTTTTGGAGTTGATCTTGTATCCTGCCACATTACTAAAGGTGTTTATCAGCTGTAAAAGTTCTTTGGTGGGGTTTTGGGGGTCGCTTATGTACACTATCATATCATCTGCAAATAACGAAAGTTTCACTTCTTCCTTTCCAATTTGAATCCCCTTGATCCCCTTATGTTGTCTTATTGCTATTGCTAGAACTTCAAGTACTATATTGAAGAGGTATGGCGAGAGTGGACAGCCTTGTCGTGTTCCTGAGTTTAGTGGGATGGCTTTAAGTTTCTCTCCATTTAATTTGATGTTAGCTGTCGGCTTGCTGTATATAGCTTTTATTATATTTAGGTATGACCCTTGTATCCCTAATCTCTCCAATACTTTTATCATAAAGGGATGTTGAATTTTGTCAAATGCTTTTTCAGCATCTAATGAAATGATCATATGGTTTTTTTCTTTCAGTTTATTTATATGATGGATTACATTGATAGATTTTCATATGTTGAACCAGCCCTGCATCCCTGGGATGAAGCCTACTTGATCATAATGGATAATTTTTCTAATGTGTTCTTGGATTCGGTTTGCCAGTATTTTGTTGAGGATTTTTGCATCGATGTTCATGAGTGAGATGGGTCTATAATTTTCTTTCTTAGTTGAGTCTTTGTGCGGTTTTGGTATCAGGGTTACTGTAGCTTCATAAAAGGAATTTGGCAATGCCTCTTCTGTTTCTATATTGTGAAATACATTAAGGAGTATAGGTATTAGTTCTTCTTGGAAGTTCTGGAAGAATTCCGCATTGAAGCCATCTGGTCCTGGGCTTTTTTTGGTAGGGAGGTTTTTGATAACCTCTTCTAATTCTTCGCGACTAACAGGTCTATTTAGATTGTTCACCTGGTCCTGGTTTAACTTTGGTATATGGTATTTATCTAAAAAAGTGTCCATTTCCTTTACATTTTCCAGTTTTGTGGCATATAGGCTTTTGTAGTAAGATCTAATGATTCTCTGAATTTCCTCTGTGTCTGTGGTTATGTCCCCCTTTTTATTTCTGATCCTATTAATTTGCGTGTTCTCTCTCTGTCGTTTGATTAGTTTGGATAAGGGTTTATCAATCTTGTTGATTTTCTCCAGGAACCAGCTTTTTGTTTCATTGATTCTTTGGATTGTTTTCTGTGTTTCTATTTTGTTGATTTCCGCCCTCAGTTTGATTATTTCCAGTCTTCTACTCCTCCTAGGTGAGTCTGCTTCTTTTTTTTCTAGAGCTTTCAGGTGGGCTGTTAAGTCTCCAATGTGAGCTTTCTCTGTTTTCTTTAAGTGGGCACTTAGTGCTATGAACTTTCCTCTTAGGACTGCTTTCATAGTGTCCCATAAGTTTAAGTATGTTGTTTCTTTATTTTCATTGAATTCCAGGAAGACTTTAATTTCTTTCTTAATTTCTTCCTTAATCCAGGTATGGTTCAGTAGTTGACTGTTCAGTTTCCATGAATTTGTAGGCTTTCTGGGGGTAGGATTGTTGTTGAATTCTAACTTTAATCCATGGTGATCTGATAAGACTCAGGTGGTTACTAATATTTTTTTGTAACTGTGGATGTTTGCTTTGTTACCGACTATGTGGTCGATTTTTGAGAAGGTTCCATGAGCTGCAGAGAAGAAGGTATATTCTTTCCTATTTGGGTGGAATGTTCTATAGATGTCTGTTAAGTCCATTTGATTCATTACCTCCATTAATTCTCTTATTTCTCTGTTAGGTTTCTGTCTGATTGACCTGTCCATTGGTGAGAGAGGAGTGTTGAAGTCTCCTACTATTAGTGTGTGCGGTTTGATGGCTGCCTTAAGTTTTAGCAATGTTTCTTTTATGTACGTGGGTGCTTTTATATTAGGGGCATAGATGTTCAGGATTGAGACTTCATCCTGATGAACTGTTCCTGTTATGAGTATAAAATGCCCCTCTCCATCTCTTCTGATTGATTTAAGTTTGAAGTCTACTTTGTTAGAGATTAGTATGGCCACACCTGCTTGTTTTTTAGGTCCATTTGCTTGATAAGCCTTTTCCCAGCCCTTTACTCTGAGTAGGTGCCTGTCTTTGTGGTTGAGGTGTGTTTCTTGTAAACAGCAGAGTGTTGGATCCTGTTTTCGTATCCAATCTCTTAGCCTGTGCCTTTTAATAGGTGAGTTGAGTCCATTGACATTAAGTGATATTAATGACCAGTGGTTGTTAACTCCGGTCATTTTTTTAGTCATAGAGTTTGTGTGTTTCCCTTCTTTGATTTGTGTTGGTGAAGGGTCTCTAGATGTCTGACTTATTGTGGTCATTGTTGGACTCCTTGGTTAGTGATTTTCCTTCTATTACTTTCTGTAAGGCTGGATTTGTGGCTGCGTATTGTTTAAATTTGTTTTTATCCTGGAAAATTTTATTTTCTCCATTTATAATGAACGAAAGCTTGGCTGGGTATAGTAATCTGGGCTTGCATCCATGGTCTCTCAGTTTCTGCAGTACATCTATCCAGGACCTTCTGGCTTTCATGGTTTCCATGGAGAAGTCAGGTGTAAGTCTGATAGGTTTACCTTTATAAGTAATTTGGCCTTTTTTCTTTGCAGCTCTTAATATTCTTTCCCCATTCTGTATGCTTTGTGTTTTGATAATTATATGGCGAGGGGATGTTTTTTTTTTTTTTGATCCAGCCTATTCGGTGTTCTGTATGCTTCTTGAACCTTCATAGGTATATCTTTCTTTAGGTTGGGAAAGTTTTCTTCTATAATTTTATTAAATATATTTTCTGGACCATTGAGCTGCACTTCTTCTCCTTCTTCTACTCCTATTATTCTTAGGTTTGGTCTTTTTATTGTGTCCCATATTTCCTGAATATTTTGTGATGAGAGTTTGTTGGACTTGCTGTTTTCTTTGATCAGTGTGTTTATTTTCTCTATGGTATCTTCAGAATCTGAGATTCTTTCTTCTAACTCTTGTATTCTGTTGGTTATGCTTGTTTCTGTAGACTCTGTTTGTTTACTTAAATTTTCCATGTCCAGCCGGCCCTCTGTTTGTGTTTTCTTCTTTGCCTCCATTTCAGTTTTCAAGTCTTGAACTGTTTCCATTATCTGTTTGATTGTTTTTCCTTGGTTTTCTAGGGTATCATTCACTGATTTATTCAATTCTTCAAACTTTCTGTTATATTTCTCATCCATTTCTATAAGGGCGTTTTTTACATGCTGTTTAAGGGCATCAATCACTTTCATGAAGTCAATCTTTTCTACTTCTTCTTGATTAAGGTGTTCATGTCCTCCCGTTGTGAGGTCGCTGGTTTCTGGTGGCTTCATGTTGCTTTTCAGCTTGTTGGGCGAATTCTTGCCTTGGCGTCTGCCCATCTCTTCTTCCAAATGCTCCCTTATGGATCTTCTTTTACCGGATCAGGTCTCCTTGCCTACCCAACACTGGCTCTCTCCAACGTTGGCTCTCCTGGCGCCGAGAGATCAGGCCTCCGTGCTGGTGGGCAGGTCGCAAACAAAGCGCCTACCCTGCTTGGTGCAGGCAGGCCATAGAAACAAAGGGACTCCCGCCCGCTTGGGTGCCCCGAGGATTGGGACCCAGTGCCCCTCTATACTACTGTTTTGAATAAATGCTAACAATATTAATGTACAACTTCATTCTCAGTCTTGCTTCCTGTTTCTTATAATCCAGGAGTATCCCATTTTTATTTATAAACATCAATTTCATATTGTGATATTATAAATATATACAATGGAAGTATTCTATATAAATTTTGACTATGCGTAAGTTATACAGTTGAGTTAGCAGCTTTTATTTTTATTTGAAAAAAATTGAGGAAATAGAGAAACCAAAGACAGTGTTGGGGGAATGTTCATATGGTAATCATATTTGCTGATAAGCCTGTTTGCACTCTCACCTTTCTGTAGGTGGTTGCCTATCACTATTGCCAGGCAGATAATGCCTACACCTGCCTGGTACCAGAATTCGTCCACAATGTTGCTGCTCTGCTCTGCCGCTCACCTCAGCTGACAGCTTACCGGGAGCAGCTTCTTCGGGAACCTCACCTGCAAAGCATGCTAAGCCTTCGGTCCTGTGTTCAAGACCCCATGGCCTCCTTCCGGAGGGGAGTTCTAGAACCCCTGGAGAACCTCCACAAAGGTATAGATGAGGTCCTGAGGAGCCCTGATCACTTGGTTCATGATAAAGAAATGATTATATTTACTACATTGCCAAAACTAAATGTTCCATAGCTGATGTCTACAGAATATAGCTTACAGAACCTTGCTCGGGTGGAGTGTGATGGTGCACAAGTCTAATCCCAACACTTGAAAGAGGCTGGGGTAGATGGACTGCTTGAGTCCAGGAAGTCAGGACCAACCAAATAAGACCCTATTTCAAAAGAACAAGTTCTTGTAGAAACTGATACCTCCTCCTTCCTTTGTAAAAGTTCTCATTTTGATTTCCAAATGATTTCAGTTTTCCTATAATAAAGTAGCAGAGCTTCTAATCCTTTCTGTGGAATTAGAATAAATCAGTAAAGTTGTAGCTCCTGCTCACTGTTACAGGGTTTGTATGCTTCGAAACGCTGTAGTGTAGAAACTTGTATAGTTAGAAAACATCTGCAGTCTGTCTATTGCCCCATCCATGCCAATAAGGCATCCTGTGGTTGCACACCACGGTATTTACACTAGAAATCTCTTGAACTATTCACCTTGAAAGGTACTTAAAAAGGCATATGATCATTTTGTGTAAATAAATTGTATCAAATCAAAAATTCATTTAATGAAAATAAAATTAATGGTCTCTGTCTCCCTCTCAGGCGCATACTTTTCCTCGCTTCCCCCCACAGCCCTGGTGTCCACTAAAGCCTAAGTACAGTCCTCTCCTTAAGCCAGCCCATACCTTCCTAAACCTCTCTTGGCTACACACTTTCTTTTACCTTTTTTAACTTTTATTTTTGGTGTGGGGAGGTGAGTTGAGGGCATTCAAATATAGTACCTGCCCATGAATGTACACATCCACATGGACAGAGAATGAGGGCGGGTCCCTTCCTCTGTAGCACAGGGTCTCACTGGCTTGCTGTCTCCACCCCGCCAGCACTGGGGTCACAGGCGTGTGCAGCCGTACCCAGCTTCTTATGTTTGTGCTTGAGATTACAACTCTGTGGCAGAGCGGGTACTATTGACCACTGAGCCATCTCTTCACCCTTTGCTATACTTTTTTTCTATTACATTTAATTTATTTTGTGTTGTATGCTCACATCACAACTTGACATGATCAGAGGACAGACTGTGCTAATCAGCTCTGTCGTCCCACTGTGTGGGTCCTAGGACCAAATTCATGAGATGTGGAAGCAGGTTCCTTTACCCACTAAGCATCCTTACTAGCCTTCCTCCACTCATAACAATGATTTGTCAGCACTGGAAGCCAAACAGAAAAGTAATAATTATGTATCTCAGTTGTGCTACTCAACACATTATTATATACATGTAAAAATCTTAAAATTTAACATGAATCTTGTTTTGTTGTGTTTTGTTTTTTTTTTTTTCAAAACAGAGTTTCCTTGTGTAATCTTGGCTGTCCTGGAACTTGCTCTGTAGACCAGTCTAGCTTTGAATTTACAGAGATCCGCCTGTCTCTGCCTTCCAAGTGCTGGGATTAAAGGTGTGTGCCACTGCTGCACAGTTTAACATGAACATTTAATGAGCACTTACTGTATGCCAATAAGTTT
Organism: Microtus oregoni; assembly: GCF_018167655.1. Classification (NCBI taxonomy): domain Eukaryota; kingdom Metazoa; phylum Chordata; class Mammalia; order Rodentia; family Cricetidae; genus Microtus; species Microtus oregoni. The sequence goes on along the minus strand of NW_024543222.1, from coordinate 14,054,196 downwards.
TGTGATGTACAAATATTAGTTGTTTCTGCACTTATCTCTTTGACTAAATTGGGTGCAATTGAATTTAAAACCTTTCTTGTGTTCAACTTTTATCATTTCTGTTATTTTACCTTGAACATGGTAGATATTTCAGGCAGTGCATTTTGAATAGGGACATAATACAGGAAACGGCTTATGTGCGTGCTTTTGTTCTGTTTGTTGAGACAGGGTCTCTGTGCAGTTCTGTCTGTCCTGAAGCTCACTGTGTACACCAGGCTGGCCTCACACCTACAGAGATTCTGCTGACTTTTGCTCCCTCCATGCTCCCATGCTAGGATTGAAGGCATGTGTCACCAAACCTGGCACTGCTTGGGTATTTTAAAAGTGCAATGATAAAAAAAAAGCTATAAAAAAGAGAATATAAATATATTTTTTGAGTCTGCTCCAAATTTTCAAACATAACACAGTTTATAATTTTACTATAAGATATAACTACTCATTCATTTCTCTATTTCCAGCTTTAGATATCCCTATTAATATAACCCTGAGTGAGTTCCTTTGCTTCATCTTATTCTGGGGATTTCTACTCACCATTAAAGTCATGAGCAACAGTTGTGAAAACAATTTATAAAACATTAAAAATTGTATGATTACTAAAAAAGAAAAACAAAACAATAGAAAATATTAGGCAATTCATATTAAAAATTATAAAATATAAATGGAGTAGTACATTAAAATACAGAAACTATCAGACTGAATAAAGGACAAAATCCAATCTATATGTTGTCTACTCAGTTACTCAAATATGACACAATTGAAAGTGAAAGGATTTAAAAATTATGAGTAAAACATAAGCCATAAGAAATCTAGAGTAGGGGGCTGGAGAAATGGCTCAGTGGTTAAGAGCACTGCCTGCTCTTCCAAAGGTCCTGAGTTCAATTCCCAGCAACCACATGGTGGCTCACAACCATCCGCAAGGAGATCTGGTGCCCTCTTCTGGCCTGCAGGCACACATTCAAACAGGATACTGACAATACTGTATACATAATAAATAAATAAATCTTTAAAAAAAAAGAAATCTAGAGTAGCTTATTAATGTCAGAATAGACTTCTAGACAAATAGTGTTAGTAAAAACAATTAATAGACACAAATGCCAATTCTTCATGAGATATAGTAATCCTAAATTCTGTACCCAGTATCACGATTTCAGAAACATAAATAAAAAATGGATCAAAGAGCCTAACAGGCAACACCCTCTTAAAGATAGAGATTTTAATGCCTCTCAGTAACTATTTAAACAAGTAGGAAAAAAATTAAAGATACAGAAGATTTGAACCAACCTACTCTGATTGGTATTTACAGAATATTACCCAATAAATGTAGGATATATATTTTCTTCAAGAAAACATAAACTATAATCAGAACTGTATTCTGAACAAGTCACAAAAATTCTAAAAGTTTTCCAAGTCTGGTAGTGCATGCTAAGAATCCCAGTACTTGGGATACTGGTGTGGGAGAAACTATGAGATCCAGTCCAACCTCTAAAACAAAACAAAAAAAATCAAAATCAAAATATCAGTCTAGGGAGCTAGTTTAGTCATAAAATTGAAGGACCTAAGTTTGATCCCAAATACCTATTTAAAAACAAAAACAAGAATAGAAGTATACCCTTGTGATCCTGGTGCTGGGGAGAAGGATCAGCTGGGTCCCTGGGGCTCACTAGCAGTCATCTAGCCTACTTGGCACGTCCCTGGCCAGTAAGAGAGCCGGTCTCAAAAAAAAAAAAAATGTAGACAACTAGGGAACAACATCCAGGGTTGCCTACTGGCCTGCACATGTGGGTGTGCACACCCCAAAAAGTTAAAATATTGCAGCAGTGTTGTCTAAAACAATGGAATTAAATTAAAAATTGATAACAATAAAACCCCTAAATATTTATAAGTTAATCTACTTCTAAATAACCTTTGGGTCAAAGAACAGGTCATACAAAGAATGTATAATATTTCAAAGTGAATAATATAAAATCACTTGTATAAGTTTCTAACTTAATCTAGAAAAATATAAGGAAAATCTGCAGGGTTAGTGTAAAGAGGGAAGTGATCAAAGAACAGTATAAAGCTGGTGTGAAATTGGATAAGCAAGTCTCAGAGAGAATGTTCAAGAAACAACATCAGAAATTAAGGGCTGGTACCACTACAATTCATAAAATATTTTTAAAAGAAACCATTATAAATAATTTCATAGCAATAAAATTCAACAAATTCACTAAAGAAGCATGGCTGTTCTTAAAACAAACACACAGTTTACCAGATAATAACTCTAAAAGAAATACAAAAACTATATAGCATTATAGCAGTTAAATTTAATGATAATTTAAAAGAGGAAAAACTTTCTATCATGAAAACTACAGATTCAAATGGTTTTAGTGATTATATTCAACATTTTGAAAAAAATATGTTTGATACAGATGTTTTTAAAAAAACAGAAAAGAACACTTCACAGTTTATTTAATCAGGCAAGCATAACATTGACATCAAAATGTCAGCCATAAGGATCTTTTAAAAATAAAAAAGGAAATAGATTATAGACCATTATTCCTCATGACCATGATAACAAAATCATAGAAGAAAAAAAAAGCTAATAGCAAAGTTAATTTCTACTTCTCCAGGAATGCAGTGTTAGTTAACACTTGGAAGTTAACTGCTATAATTTATCTTAATATGATAATAAAAGAGCATCCATATAATCATCCTAATAAGTACATAAATACAGATGTCCATCAACATAGTAGATAAGTATATTGTATATTTGTTCAATAAAATTCTTCTTAGTAATATAAATAAACAGATATTACACTCAACAATGTTAGTCTCAGAAACTTTATATTGATCAAAAGAAACAAATGTATGTAGCCTGTGGTGATAGAAATCAAAGCAATGGCTAGTCCATTAAGCACTGACAGGAAGGGAACTGAAAGGAATTTTCTTAAATAGCAAAATTCTTTAATTTGATCAGGGTTTTGGTTTCATGATTATATATATTTATCAAAACTCATCAGAGTATATATATTTTATTCTCAGAGGTAACTAAAATTTTTCTCCCAGGAAAAGTTTTATGGAAAATACTTTTCAATTCATAGTCAGAAGTTAGATTTCAAATAATACACTTTTCCTTTAAAAAAAATAGACAGTCTTTTTCAAAAGTTTTAAAGATTTCACAAGTTTGAAGGTTCTCAATAGGCATTAACTTTAACCACCAATATGAAATGAAGAAAGACAATTCTGATGAACAAAACAATGCCCTGTGGGTCTTTATTAATAACTCCTGAGTGGTGGTGTGACTTCAGCTCTAGCTGCTTCCTCTTCTCCTGCAGTGTCTGTAATCATTATTTATCCCTGGTATCTACGGGACTACTAGGAAAGACTCCAAAGGTTTATTGAGGATATGTGTAAGCAGAGGTAATGAGGAATACCCAGCGAATGTTGTGTACAGAGATTAAAACAGGAGTCAAAGGGCTTAGGGAAGCTTTCCAGTGACTTGTCAGCTGGAGCAATGACTTGTAAGGATCAAACAACTTAAAGTCTTTTCTTAGTCCATGAAAAATAAGAAAATGAAACTATCTAGGTTTGAATAGGAGTAGATATGGATTTTAAAAGTATATAAAAGTTAGTATCTTTGTTTTTAATTAAAATATTTTTCTGTGAAATAATTCTAATAACAAATAGTAGTTGCAGACAGTCCAGACATGGCTCAGCCATTAAAGACTAGGCTCACGACCAAAAAGTAAATAGTATTTGCATTTTAAAATGTTCCTATGTGGCAAAACATAAAGTAGAAATTTTTGTTTGTCCTCACCTTTTACTTTTAAAAATTCTTTTAATATTCTGTAAAAGCTTAAAAATGAATATAAAGAAGCTTTTTAAGGCTAATTGCATTCAACAGCAGTCTAACAATCTTTAGACTCTCTTAAGGGTGTAAATGGCAAACCGCATTAGACAAAGGAAAAGAAATTATTTGACAATATCTTTCATTGTTTTAAAATGTCCATAACATTAGGAAATTCTTTGTATTTTTTTTTGTTTTTATTTCAAAAAAAAAGAAGTATTATCATGAGTTGAGCTTCCCTGTTGACATCTCACAGTCCAGCATTCCTAGGTGACTTATGAAACTCTTCCCAAGAGGAGAAGGGAGTTCCCAGACAGCAAACCTCATAGGGATCTAAAAGAATATCATTATCCTAATTAAGGGAGAACTGCTTCCTTTTTCAAAGTGCTAGAGATCTAATCCAAGACTTCCTGTATGGTAGGCATAGCTGTCCAGCTATGTAGCCAGCCCATTTAGTCCCCACTTTAGAAAAGATAAATACTCGTGTTTTATTCATGTAATGAGTAATGTACTTGACTGGAAATTTATGCAAATGAAATTTAATTTTATTAGCAAATTAATTGTTTCTCAACCATTAAAATATCCAGAGCCAGTGAGATGGCTCCTCAGTGTGAAAAAGCACTTGCCTCCAAACCTGCCAACCTGAGTTCAACCTCTGGGGACCCACAAAATAGACCCACACACACACACATCACAAGTATAATTTTTAAAAATGTTAATTCATATCACACTGTAAAGTGAAAATGCAGTACAAATTCTTGATAATTAGACTTAAGAAGCATTTGGAATGTTTTTCAAAAAGAAATACTTTTCTATAGATACATTATTCATTCTTCTGTCCTCTCTTCCCAGAATACATTCACATATAGTTCTATATACTACCTCAGTCTTTAAGGAATTCACAAATTCTTTAAGCTATGATGGAAACAACCACAGTCTATTTAACTTTTATATGTTTGAGAAAACGATGGATTTCCATATGCAAGTCCTCACAGCTCCAGCTTTAAGGCTCTCACAATAAAAATATTGTATTCCTGAAACTGTAATACACATGCTCATAAGCCTGGTGGTGGTGGTGGCGCACGCCTTTAATCCCAACACTCGGGGGACAGGGGCAAATGGATCTCTGAGTTTGAGGCCACCCTGGTCTCTAGAGTGAGTTCCAGGACAGCCAAAACTATTACACCAGAGAAACCCTGTCTCGAAAAAAAGGAAAGAAAGGCATGTGCTCATATATCTGTGCCCTGATGAATAACAAAGTTAGTTCACCAAATGAATGATTGCATGTCTTTATAATAAGTTATGCACCCTGGTTATCCAGGGCCTCATGAGCGACCTTTTCTAATACGTTTTTTCCCAGACTTATATGTGGTCACAGACACAATGAGAACTTACCTATCCACTTGGTAATTGTGAAGTAATTTGTTTCTTTCTATCTCAGAGAGAAAAATCCCAGATGAAGATTTCATCATTTTAATTGATGGATTAAATGAAGCAGAATTTCACAAACCGGATTATGGGGATACAATTGTATCATTTCTGAGTAAAATGATTGGAAATTTTCCTTCTTGGCTCAAACTAATTGTAACAGTTAGGACCAGTTTACAGGTATGTGTTTGTTTGCCTCTGAACCATAGATTATCTCCCTTGTAGGGAACTTAAACCGAAAAAGTTCCAGTTCCTAGTTCTTTCAGCTCTTCTTAAACCTTAGAGACATGGTCTAGATAAAAACGTTCTTTCTGTATGTGACTCTCAAGTTCCTATTGCCATTTCTCTGGATAAGGCTTCCTAAATGTTCCTCAGAATAGCATTAAAGGACTGAGAATGTGATCCAAGCACTGGAAAAGCAGAAGAAAGATGATTATGAGTTCAAGATCAGTCTTAAAGGAGGAAAAAATAGCATAAAAAGTCTGGTTTTTTAGATTTTGTCCTAATGCAGTAATGCAAAGAAAAAAATGTCTCACTCTTTGAATTCCATTTTATACTTTTAATCAATAATGTTATACAGAATCGAGTTCAGTCTTCAGCAGAGGCTCAGACTTTCTGCTTCTTCCCTCACTTCTACTTGAGCTCATTTTTGTTTGGTTTAGTATTGTGAATGTAAAGTTGCTTCTGTATATGCCTTCCTCTGGCGAATATTGGAAATACTAAGTTTTAGATTAAATTTATTGCAACCAAGAGATAAGGTTTTATTTTCTTTAAATTCTCTCCCCTACTCACTGCTAATAGCTTAATGGCCTGAAAGAATCAGGAATGTGGAGTTGAGCCTGTAAAAATACTTGGCTACCGAGTTACAGTAGAAATTGTAGCTCCCTTTCTTTTGTGTTCATATGTGGTTTGGAACAGTGCTTTTTTCGTAAATAATTTATTTTTATTTTATGTTTCATGCATTGGTGTTTTGCCTGCATATATGTCTGTGTGAGGGTGTTGGGTCTTAGAGTTACAGACAGTTGTTAGCTGCTATTTGAGTGCTAGGAATTGAATCCTGGTCCTCTGGGAGAGCAGTCAGTACTCTTAACTGCGGGGCCATCTCTCCAGCCCCAGAATAGTGTTTCTTACTTATTATTATTATTATTATAAATTTTCACCTCCTCCCCTCCTCTTACTTTAAAAAAAAACTTTCTTGATAACTATTAAGAGCTCATAGAGTTCTTAAAAACCCAAGAAGAAGGTATAAACTGAAGAGTATATACTCATTCTACTATTTTGTTAGATCCCACTTAATAGTTATTAATACACAGAAGAGTCACAGTAAGCCTCCTCCTTTTCCTTTCCTCTGCCCTTTACTATTATTCCTGTATATTGGCAAATTATATTTACTGTCCTTGATACCTCTAGTCCTGCCATCTTACAGATGTTTACTATTACTCTGCAGGTCATTTGCGTTACAGAATCTGAATCAACATAATAATCTTTACAGCTAAAATCATAGCAATCTAATTATTGAATAATAGCTTGGTTGTTCAAATATAAATAGGAGAGATCTCCAGGAACACAATCTTCTGTTTGGTGTTTGTTTTGCTTTTTAACAACATTTCACTGTGTAACTCAGCCTGCCCTCAAACTTCCTGTCTCATCCTCCCAAGTACTGAATTTACAGATGTGTAACACCACACCTAGCTATGATCTCTAGTCTTGATATTTAAGCATAAGCAATATTGTCCTGATATCTTCTCTAACATGATATCATGTATAATCGAAGAAGCAATTTTAAATGTCTAGGTAGATAGAGCAGAAAAGCCTTAATTTTTCAACTGTACCAAAGAGTAGGCAGCATACTATGCATATTCTAGATTTTGTGCATAAGTCCAAATTTCAATCTCTTTATCAATAGAGACCTACACTCTCTTCAATGAAGACTTACTGACAATTATTTTCTTCCTAAAATCGTGTGTGATTTTTCATTGCTTCCATAGACATTTCTTGGATATTTAGAGTATTGCTGCACTGTCCTAATGAGTGAGGATTCAGTAATGAATAAAACATGAAATGTCTCTGCTTTCATAACATTTTTTTAGTAAGGAACACAAAAATAAATATAATTAAACATATTGTAATATTATGGGTAATGTCGAATACTACGAAGAAAATAAAATAGTATAAAGAGATAAAAATGATGGTTGTTTCAGGTAGATGGGAGAAACCCCTATAAGCAGCGTTAGAAAGTGGTGAAATATCATCTACCTTTTTAAAGATCTATCTTCTGGTTGTATAAATAATAAATTATAGAATAGGATGGAGAGTATTCACAGAAATACAGGTGATTGTTGATGATGTCTTAAACTAGTGATAATGGTAGAAACTATGTGAGATAATAGGTTTGGGAAATAATCCCGAAGGAGAATAAAAACAGTTGATGAGCCAGGTGTGGTAGTTCATACCTGTGATGTCATCATTTTGAAAGCTAAGGCAATAGAATCAAGAGTTCAAGGCCAGAAAATCTACATAGTAAAATTGAAAAAGAAAAAACACAAACTAAGTGTGACTATGAGCAAGAAAACAAGAATGAGTCCTGGGGTTTGGGTGAATACATGAGTTCAGGAGCTAAGATCACAGATGCCTCCAAGGGTTTAGTGTCAGGGGCAGGGGCAGCAGCAGCAATTTGTTGACTTGAGGAATGTCTTGTTGAGTGAGTCTAAACTTTAATAATTTTTATTTAGTCATATTAAGTTTATCTGTGAAACATGAAAGTCTAAATTTCTGGATATACCAAGATACAGTGTGAAAACTCAGGGAATTAACATATCTGGCAAAATTGACATATTTAAACTTTTAGAGAGTAAGAATGACTGGAGAAGGAAGGAAAAATTAGTAGAGACCGTAATCTGAGGTGGGCTAAGAAATAAAAATGATATAGCAAAAGAGGCTAGGTGAAACTAGTCAGTTTACAAGAAAAAGAGGATGTGTTCTAAGAGGAGGCTGTGGGTGGGTGTGGTCAGCTGTCAAGCACTGCTGAGACCCTGAGACAAGGAGAGCTGAAAGCTAAGTGTTTGATTTGCCAAGGTTAAGATTATTGATAATCTTGGCAATAACCCTTTCTAGTGGAGTGGTAAGGTTTCAGTAAAGCCGGAGTATATGGAATAAAGAGAATGAAGAGAAATGTTCTTCAATTTGATCCTAATATCATGCTTAATATTGTTTTCCTCATTGGCCACTCAGAAATTTGAACTTATTCTGGACCTCATAGTCTATAAGAGTTAGGGAAAACCGAAGGTCTTTCTATCTCTCTCTATCTCTCTCTCCATTTATTTTAGGAAATTACCAAGTTGCTGCCTTTCCATAGGATTTTTTTGGATCGACTAGAAGAGAATGAAGCCATAGACCAAGACCTTCAGGCTTACATCCTGCACCGGATTCATAGCAGCTCAGAGATTCAGAATAACATCTCACTTAATGGCAAGATGGACAATACTACATTTGGCAAACTCAGTTCTCACCTCAAGACCCTCAGTCAAGGGTCTTATCTATACCTGAAACTAACATTTGACCTCATAGAGAAAGGCTACCTAGTGCTAAAGAGCTCTAGCTACAAAGTGGTTCCTGTTTCACTCTCTGAGGTTTATTTACTCCAGTGCAATATGAAATTCCCAACTCAGTCTTCCTTTGACCGGGTGATGCCTCTCCTGAATGTGGCAGTGGCCTCTCTCCACCCACTTACTGATGAACATATCTTCCAGGCCATCAATGCTGGGAGCATTGAAGGCACACTAGAATGGGAAGACTTTCAGCAAAGAATGGAGAACCTCTCCATGTTCCTTATCAAGCGCAGAGACATGACTCGAATGTTTGTGCACCCCTCTTTTCGAGAATGGCTTATCTGGAGAGAAGAAGGAGAGAAAACCAAATTTCTCTGTGATCCCAGGTAAGATATAGATCTGTGTTAAGTAATTCTGAGCCTGTTTTAAATTTATGCAAAGAGCATGGATATTAAAGGAAGTGGAAATTGCTATTCATTTGAACGCTTCCCACAGAGAAGATTTTTCTCTTCTCTCCGAGGCCAAGCTGCAGTGAGTTTAGCAGTGTACTACCTATTCCTCGGGCTGTGACTCACCAAAGAAGCTAAAGCTCAGCCTGCTGGGTTTTTATTGCCCCTGTGGCCCTGCTGTTCACCAGACCTTAGACAACTGTGCTTGTGGGCATGCCTCCCAGCTTAGTTCTTCATGCTGATTCATTAGAAAGCTAGTTCCAGATTTTGATGGTGATATTAAATCAGGCAGAAAAGAATTTATGATATTTTCCCAGAGTAAGAAACGTATAATGAAGCATGCTTGCATGAAAAGAAGAGGAACTGTTGAGTCCTGTAAGAACTAGCATTTACATGATCCCAAACCTTAGGCCCACATAAATGCAGGAATAATTCCTTCCTCTTACCATTGGTAAGCATTAAGCAAGGTCTTATAGTATAATACCCAGACTAGTACAATTTCAAAGAAAGTTTTGAGAGTGTGCCTTTTCCTACCCTGCCTTTGTAGAAATAGACACTTCATGAGTGTCCTAACAGTCCTGTGACTAGGTAAAGAGCAACACCTTCTGCTATTAGCATTTTGAGGCACAGCTTTTTAAAGCAAACAGTAACCAAATCTGTGTCTCTTGAATGTGTTATATGATGTTCATGTAACTATTTTGCTGTAAGGTAGCACCCAGCCTTATGTCTTCTGACCTTCAACAGATTCCTGAAAGTGCAAAGAGGATCAACCACATATGCGTCATAGCTTCTTTTGTTCACATATACATACCTATGGTAGAGTTTAATTCATAAATTAGTCACATATGCTTCATAGCTTCTTGTTCACATATACCTATGATAGAGTTTAATTTATAAACTAGTCACAGTAAGAAGTGAAAAACAATGACTCAAAGTGGTATGGTGCAATAAAGGTGACATGAATGTGGTCTCTCAAGCGATCTTATTGTGCCTTTATATTTTCCACTTAAAAGAGACACTAAACAAGTTCACAAATTCTCTTTGGCATATGCAAATTATCAATCAGCAATACTACACTTTGACTTTAGGGACATTATTACATAAAATAAAGTTTATTTTATACACATGTATTGAGGTTTATTTTGGGGGTAAGACCATTAAACCTCTCAGTGTTCAGAAAGATTCACTATAGCAAACAAAAACCTGACTAATTAGGACTGAGGGTAAACAAAATAAATTAACTCACATAAATTTTTTTCATCATGTCCTGTTTATTCTTTCTGTGCTCTCTCCAATGCTTCCTTGCTCTTCCTTACTGTTCCTCTTCTCTTTTCCTCCTTGTTCTACCCATCCCATATGGTTTCTAGTTTATATACACATACATAGTCAGCAATTCCAAAGGTGATAACAATAGTACCAAGCATGCATTTCACAGAATCACAAAATCTGGTTGGACTTGGCCATGAGGTGGCTTGCCTCTCAGAGGGGCAATGGCTGTGAAACTAATTAAGAATCAATACAAAATTCTAAGAAGTTGTTTTCATGGACTGACTATATTTCTTAAGTGTAACTAGTTAAGCTAGAAGTTTGTGATTAATTGTAGAAAACACAACAGTGCGGTTGCACTTTTGCTTCCTTCCTTTTTCTGGGAGCATAGTGCTAGTAAGCAGTAGTAACCCCCGGGCCTGGGAGGAAGGCAAAAAGTGCTTGATTTGCATCAGGTCTAGCTAGCTGAGTCAAAGAGAATTTCCTTGGAGACTTTGCTTCCAGCTCCAGCAGGGTACCTGCCAGCCCCAGGAGAGAATTTCTTTCTCTAGGGCTGGTTTAACAACTCAGGCGTTTTTCCTGTATCTCTAGGGCTAAAGGCATAAACAGTTAATTTCCTGGGCTATGATTTTATGCTGATTGAAGCCAAGGTAAAGAGTAAATACAGAGTATTAATAGCTTCTTAGGATAGAGCAAAGGGCCAAAAGTTTATACCTTCCTGAGTCAGCTGCTAGAGCAGACATATTGTCTCTCTGCTCAGTGCCCCCTGCTTAGGGCTCCTTTCTTGTCAATGAGTCCTGTCAATAAGAATAGTTGTGGGGGATTGGCCTTCTGTATATTTGACTATGAAAACAAAGGTTTGGCTGAATGAATGCTTAAAGGTATCCAGTTGCCAGTACAGGAAAAGTCAGGTTTAAAGAATGATTTATACACTGCTGGGATATTTTGGGATGAATCCCATTATGGAAGGGAGAAACCTCATGATTTCACAAGATTTCTACAGAATTGGCAGTGACTATCCAAAAGACAGGTGTTCGGGAAGCTTTGCAAGTTGACTTGTCCATATGGAGTATTACTCCTACAAATTTGTTGAGTTGATCTGTCAGCTGTACATTTACTATATAATACTTGTGGACTTTCCTCACACAACAACAGTATGCTAAGAGGACTACTAAGTGATTAGTATTTATGTCTTATTATATAATTGTATATAGAATATCTACAGCATGGATACATTAAACAAAGAAATGGCTTAGGTCCCAGGCAGGACAAAGTAGGGTAGTATGAGATTTCATCACAATACTCAGAAAACACACAATTTAACTTACAAATTGCTTATTGATGTATTTTTTAATATTTCTAGTTTATCTTGGCTAACACCCTGGAAACTGAAATGGCGGATAAGAAAACTATTGCAAATCTTGCTGATATTGCTTCTGACACTTGAAGCATATAGTTAAAAACTGTATAGTTTGTGAGTGTGTGTGTGTGTGTGTGTGTGTGTGTGTACAGATGTACTTAATAAATACTTTGAGGCCAGTTCCCAAACAATATCTTCCTGACTGATTATTTTCCCATCCTGAAATGTATCAGACAATTGGAAAGCAGGTAAAGTTCAAGACTAACAGACTACCACTGAAAGAATATCTTTCTTACAAAGGAGGAAATCCCCTCAAGGGCTCACAAAAGAAAAAATAGAGGGTTTTTTGGTTTGTTTGTTTGTTTTGTTTTGCTTTGCTTTGTTTTCTTTTGTTTTTCCAGACAGGGTTTCTCTGTGTAGCTTTGAAGCCTGTCTTGGCACTCCCTCTGTAGACCAGGCTGAACTCAAACTCACAAAGATCTGCCTGCCTCTGCCTCCCAAGTGCAGGAAGTCAAGGCATGCACCACCACTGCCTGGCAAAAATAGTTTTTATGTAGCATGTTTTAACTGTATGGGCCTGCTCCCCAGTATTGTTTATTAACTGAGAGCAACAGCAGACTGGTACAGACACTTCCAGCTTCAGGTGCTGGGTGGTCTGTTCTTTGATGATTTAATAATGCAGCTGCTGAATGGCTATCATATTTTATTTAATAGAGAACAGAGTACCAGGAATTATCAAAAACACCACCCTTATATTGCACTTCAGTTGAAATTCAAGCTCCTCCTCAGGATTGGACAGCACCAGCCTTGTTAATTCAGTGTTCATCTCATGGTTGAGATTCCCTGGGCCAACAAAGTGGAATTTCACTGAGACCTAACTGGAAAAATCCCATCTAGCCTTTCAGAGAAAATGGCTACAACTATTTTTCATTCTGTTTTTGTCTTTATGGCTTTCAGCTTCCATTTCTTATACATCTTTTCCCTTCTGTTTTCCATGTTCTCTTCAATTCTATCTAGAGTACCCTGTGTCCTCAGTAAGCCAGAATTGGCTGACTCAGTGCCTGTAATCATACCAGCTATGCCAGGATCTGACATGTGCATGTCCAGAGAGAACTCTCAGGGACAACACAGCATTGTTTCTTCTCATCCATTTGCTAGACTGTAAGCAGCTGTTCACTCTGAACTTGTTGACTCTATTAAGGAATTAGACACAGGGAAAACATTCTTCTGATGTCAAAAATTAGTTGATATTCATCAAAAGTAGAAGTAGACTACCTAAGGAAGGGGTTTCTTTCTAAACAGAAGAGATCTGGGGTGGTGTAAGGAAGAGCAGTTGCGGAGGTCAGTGCCACAGAGCTGATGTTGAACTTTCTTGATTTTAAATATCAGAATGCCTATTGTCCCAGAATCTGGACAGAGATTTGACATAATGGAGAGAACTATTTAACATTCACCCACATAATTTTATTTTTTTTCATATTAGAAACAAATTTATTAACGTTTCAAGAAAAAAGATAGGAAGAAAATAAATCTTAGTCACAAAGTATAGCTGGGGTGTTTTTTTTTTGGTTTTTTTGCTTTTTTGTTTGTTTATTTTGTTTTACTCTTTAGAGACCAGCCACCCAATTCCCAAATAAATACATGGGGGCTTATTCTTACTTATGAATGCCCAGCCTTAGCTTGGCTTGTTTGTAGCCAACTTTCCTAATTTAAATTTCCCCATTTCTTTTTAACTACATTTTGTCTCTGAGATTTTTATTTTTCTTTATTCTATATATCTTTTTTTTCCATTTTTTTATTGAGAAAAGGAGAAAAAATCTTTCCCTAGCTCAGTAATTGTGTAGGGAGGATTCAGCAGTCTGTTGCTGGAAATCGTTTATGTCATCAGAACTTGGTTTGTTACAGGATCACACTGTGTAGAGCAGGCTGCAATCCTCCAGCCTCAGCATCTCAAGCATGCACTACCATGCCCAGTTAAAACTTGGTTCTGACATCAAAAGCTTTGGTGTTTTGCACCTTGTTGAGAATATGCCCTGGGAGCACTCGTAGGCCTAGACCTTATAGCCTTACTCTGCTTCTGCTTCCCACTGATCATCAGTGTCAGAGCCTGGATTTAATTTATCCTGTTTTATTCCCTTGGGATTGAGATATAGATTAACACACTAATCTAATAAACTAATCCCCACTATTATGCTAATAGTAAGTAGGTAGAAAACCCATTTGAGGTGACTTGTGCGCTTTAAGTGAAGTGGCTGAGAAAAGCACTCGCTTTTCCTTCCCAGCCCGTTAGTGACTCTTAAAGTAGGAACTTGAAGCTGGTAGATAACTGGGGGCTCCCAGCCTTGTGGTGCCATCTGACTACTGCTTAACATTTCTGTACCACATTGGGCTCAGCCTGAATAAATTTTCATACATTTTTCTGTTTCTTTTCTTCATTATTTCAATTTTCATGTTACCTCCCCTGAAAACAGCTGTCAGATTTAACATTTTGCTGGAGGAGGGGACTATTTTGACACAGAAATTAGAAATTTGGGCTTATTTGTCTTTATTTTTAAGTATTTGAATTAAGCATAGTAAACTTGTGAAACTCATAATTAATGGAGAGCAGAAACAACCTAAACTATGAAATCACGATATAGAAGCTTAAGTTATTTTTGACCTGATTTCCTCAAACTAAGAATAGTAAAGGCTGTGGTGAGTAAATAGAAGGGAAACTACACAGATCCTTTACTATACTTGTCCACTTAACTTACTTTCTCATGACCAGAGTTGATTGCTTATTAATGAGGGGGGGGGGGGTTGTTTCTTTGTTTGTTTGTTTTAAGATGTATATGGGCATGAATGACATGTTTGCTTAGTGAATTATCTTTTAGAGACTTGATGCTCTTGGAGCAAAGTGTCAGGTAAGCCATTTGTATAAGGTTGAGAAGGAAGAAGAGGAGTCTAGAGAGGTGACTCGGCAGTTAAGAGCAGTGCCTATTCTAACAAGGACCCGGGTTCACTTTCCAGCACTCACATGGCGGCTCATTACTACTTATAACTCCAGTTTCAGAAGGTCTGACACCTCCGTACGGACATACAGCAGGCAAAACACAAAAGCACGTGAAATAAAGATAAATTTTTTTAAAAATAAGAAGAGAGCATCTCCCCTAAAATGAAAATTATCTATGCCAAAGCTCTGTATAGCCAATGTACAAAATGACAAATTATTGTTAGTGGGATTTTGTTTGTTCTTCTAATCCAGATATGAACCTCCAAGTGGGATAACATTTAATCTTTCTCTCAGTGAAGCACAAATTCATTGTTAGTGCAGTGTCTCACAGTAAATCCATAAGTGCGAAGTAGGTTCTGTTTCCCGAAAGTGTCTTTAGAGACCTCAGCAAGCTGATGAAACATGGAAAGAAGACAGAGATTCCTAGAACTAAACCTACCCTTAGGCATTCTGATGCACCATATATCTGCCACTAACACCTGACTCTTTGTAGGTGACCCTGCCACCCGTGAGAAACTGGCTCCTTGCTGTCTTTTTCACTTCCAAGGTTTTTCTGTCATGGAGGAGGAAATCGATATTCTGATGTCATGGTTTAGACATTGTGTTTTCCAGGGAGAGTTTTCTTTGACCTTAGTATTACTGAGAAATTATCTAATTTAATCAAGGAATACTTTTTTCTATTACCTAATCATCATCAAAAAATAAAGTTTAAACTAAAATGTAAAGTAGTACTTTTCTGACCCAAAGTCATGTTTTTGTGATATGATACAAATGAGGACATATATGAAAATCTAGTATGTCCTTGAGTTTTACAAGTTTGTTTTTCTTCTACATAAATCATTAGTCAAATAAGCAAAGTATTTCTGTCTTTTAAACTGTCTAACAAAAGGTTAGGGAGATAGCTAAATGGTAGTGTTTGCCTCAACTAAAATGTGAAGTAGTACTTTTCAAGTATAAGGCGCTCAATTCGATCCCCACCATCGTAAAGAAGGAAGGAAGAAAAGTAAATCATCTCTCTGATGTGTTGATTCTTACCCATAATCCTAGCTTCAGGGGGCTGAAGCAAAAGGAGTTAGAGGCCAGTCTGGACTGCTCACCAAGACCCTAAGTCTAAAAGTAGAAAAACTGTCTACCATTAGAAGATGGGCATAACATTTATTTTTCCTTTTCCAAATCAAAAAGTAAGTTTTTTAAAGGCTGATAATATGAATTTTAAAAGCCCAGTTTAAACTGAAAACTACATGTAATGTTCCACTGTCATAAAAACCCATGAGAAATATGCTAAGTCAATATACACAAAGAAAGTTCTGCTTTATCTAAAACTGTAAAAATGGTAAAGACATAGACAGGTGATTAAGGCCTCCTTTGATTGTTAACTTAGTCTTATGTAGCCTGGGCTTCCCTTGAGCTCATAATTCTCCTGCCTCAATTTCCCAAATTCTGAAAGTATAGGCATGTATCCATGCCCAAAAAAGGCATTTTTAATGCTTAAAGTAGCATAAAGTGTTATGGAAAGACTTCAGTTGGTAAAGTGCTTGCTGTACAAGCTTGATGACCTGAACTTGATCCCCAGAACCCACATAATAGAAAAGCCAGGTGTAATGGCACACACTTTTAATCTCAGCACTGGGAAAGTATGGATAGATAGATTCCTGGAACTCACTGACCAGCTAGCCTGCATTGGTCAGGAAACTCCAGGTCCCACTGAGAGATCCTGTCTCAAAAAAATAAAGATGACTGCTCCAGAGGAACTAAACCCAAAGATGAACCTTTGCCTCCCCATATGTGTGCATGCACACATACACACACATAAATGCACCCCCATGAACACTTACACACCTACACAAACACACACACACAAAGGAGGCATACAAAGTGAGGCTAATTTATCCTACTAATAAGCCTCTAAAATAACACTAACCAAATCAAAAGAATCCCAGAGGTTGTCAAACCAGGATTAATGGCACAGCAATCAGTAGGAGTTATTGCCAGCTTAGTGAGACTTGACAACACATTTTCTTTTTTGTGAGCAGAGCAATTCACTCCACTATCTCCAGAGACTTTCAAAAGCAGCTAAAACTCCATGTTTAGTCAAAATCAACACTAATAGCTTTCTACCCTCTTAACTATAAGAACCCACAGCTGTGAGATTTTCATTTACTGAAGCCATCAGCATATCTAATTGGTTCTAAGTCCCAAAATTGATTTGTAAGTACCCATTTATTTTTATCCCCACTGGCCACACCCTGGTTTCCCACATGGATTCATCTTTCTTCTTACCCTCGTCCAGTCTGTTCACCAGCAGCAACTAGAGAGGTTATTTTCAAACACAGTTCATACCACATGACTGTTTCTAGAAACCCTTCAGTGCCTTTTTTTACTATCAGAACAAACCAAAGCCCTGTATGTGTAAATAACTTCTGCTTGCCTCTAAGTTGTACAGTTTTCTTCCACTTACAGAAGTTTCTTTCCCACTTTTAGACCTTGCACTGAACAATTTCTGCCTCATTACACAGTGAGACCTCCCATTGCCTCTTCAGACTTTAGTTTATTCCCCACTTCCTAAAAGGGGCTTCTGTTTGTCACCTTACTAAGTCGTTCCTGGATTCTGAGTCTTTATTTTTATTTTCTTTCTAATGTGTATTACAATTTATTAATTTATTGGGTGTTAATAATTATTTATTTACTTTTCCCTTAGAATTTGAGTAGCTTCAATGAGGTCAGTAACATTTTCTATCTCATCTTTGTCTTCCTAATGACTAGTAGACTGATTGGCACACAGTAAACACACTGCAAATTTTTAATGATAAATTAATAACTGAAAAATTGTAAGTACTACTAATTCTAACCCCATCACATAGAATCTTTAGCATACTCTTTCACAGCTCCACAGATAATATCTTTTTGCCCACTCTTACTGCTTATGCCCCAGGAATAAGTGAAAACATGCATTCCGGCATCCAGCAAGCATCAATAAGTGCTTATTAAATGATGTATTTGAGTTGCAGAGTTAAGTACTGCCAGGGATATAAGTAAGAAAGAAATAAGGACTTAAGGTTTAGTGGTTTTAATAGACTCATTCATAGCTAGCAATAATTCAAAGCAAAGTATGGTGTTAAACATATAAACAAAGAGTTAAGGGACACAGAAGGAGTGTGAGAAATTGACAAGCTTTATATGGTTACTGTTACTTCAAATTATGACAATCCAGTATAATCATAGCTCTTCTACCTCATGAAACCTCGCCACCTGCCTGAGGACCTCACTGGTTCAGAGGTGTTCATTCTAGAGCAATATGCATTTGTAGAGCAGAAAAGCCCTAGAAAGACTGAAGCAATGTAGAAAAAAAGCATTAAATTCCTATGCAAATTGACTATTCCCAAAAATGCTGTTTTACTTATTTCTAGAGGGATTTAGCTTTAGTAGACTTTACTTCTAGTTCCAGTTCATCAGGCTCTTACATATATACATCAGATTGTAAACAGCAGCCCAATGGAACTAGAAAACATTTTGAACTCAGCTTCCAAGAAAAAGTTGTGAAAAACTATATGGCTCAGTTCAGAGTATTTGCCCTGCACAAAGCCCTGGGTTGGATCTCCAGCACTACATAAAATTTGTACACACCTGTAATACCAGCATTTAAAAGGTGGAGGTGTGAAGATCAAGAGCTCAAGCTTATGAGCAGTGGTGGTACACACCTTTAATCCCAGCACTCAGGAGGCAGAAGCAGGTGGATCTCTGTGAATTTGAGGCCAGCCTGGTCTACAGAGCGAGTTCCAGGACATTGAGAGCCGTTACACGATAAAACCCTGTCTCAAAACACAAAACAAAAAAGAATTCAAGCACATCCTTGGCTATATAACAAGTTTGAGGCAAACCTGAGCTAGGGAGGGAGGGAGGGAGAAATCATGTATGTATGCATATACATTCATGCATACATACATACATACGTATGGGGAAAATACATAGTACTACTGTCTGATTAAGGTTAATAGGATTCTTGCACAGACATGGATTATTTTTGCTGAGAATGGATAATAATGAGCAGACCTTTAAGGTAGCACAACTAAAATTTAACTATAGACAGGGTTCTTAAATTGAAAATTAAGGATCAAGTTGTCAATCTGTTCTCAGCATTTGAGTCATATTTACATTCATTTCAGAATCTTCACCATGGCAACAGAAATATCTGCAAGTTCAAGGCTGCACTGAGTAGTGAAGTGAAAAATTCATCTGGAAGTTTTCGTGTTGCTCTTCCTGATACCCATCTGCTTAGTGTTCTTCATTAGTGAGAATTTATGGAACTTCTACAGTAAAAGCTGGCCAGCCACTAGAGAAACTAGAGATACCTGTGGTCTAAAGCTGTTACCTTCTAATAAAGGGGAGTCAGACAAGCAACCAACAGTAAATCATAGCATAATGTGTCACAGGAACCTAGGCAAAGAAGAAATGCTTTTTAGAAAAGATAGCATTCAAATTCTGCCTTGAAAAATGACTTGGATTCCATTGGAGAAATTAGGCCTTTGCAAGCATTAAAATATATATATATATATAGTGGCAGAACAGAAGTAGGGAGGAGTGTGAAGATATGCTGTGTCTTTGGGGGGTTGGAGTAACTGTAATGAGAAAACAATAAACCTGGTCATAAAGAATGGCAAATATTATCCCTAAGAAGAAAGCCTTGAATGGCATCTTTGAGACTTTACAAAGAACCTTTATCACTATTTGCGGAGAAGAAACTGGTCAGTAAGCTCTGGTGATGAGGAAGACAGCTCTGACAAGCGACATATGGAAGGTAGGCTGAAAAGGGGGAGACTGTAGGGTGGGATTCTAGTTAGGGGGCTACACTAGAATTCTAATTAGGTAAGAAATGCTAAGGCTTGTAGCCTGAGGGTGGTGAACAAAGTATTTGTCAGAGAGACATTTCAGAAATGCTCCTAAATATTTAGGAGGTAAATTGAAAGTAAAGATGAAGGGATCAAAAATGACTCCAGAACATTTGGGAATGATGGAGGATGGTATTGTCCCTAACCAACATAGAACTTTCTAGATGATGAGCTAGCTATTATCATCAGTTCAGGGGGAAGAACATGCCCCTGAGGAGGACATGAGTCCCATTTGGGACACATTCAGAATGGATTGCTTCCAAGGAAAGGTGCACAGGCTGTATTTAGAGATGTTGGAGATGTGACTTTGGAAGATGGGCTGAATGGAACATTCATAGTGTGATGTCAGTAAGTCAGTAGAAACAAAGAACTAAACAGTAACCCCAGGCTGATGTGGGATTTCCCTCTGTATGCTGTGAATATGTTTTATTGCCATTAGTTAATAAAGAAGCTGCTTTCTGCCAATGGCTTAACAGAATAGAACTATGTGGGGAAAACTAAACTGAATGTTCATTACAGCAGTATTCACAGTACTCAAGGAATGGAAGCAGCCTAGGTGTTCATCAGCTGACAGATGGGTCAGGAAATTGTGGTCCATATACACAGTGATGAAGCATCATCCTTTGCAGCTCATAGATGAAACTGGAGATTGTTAAGTAGAAAAGCCAAGCTCAATGTAATAGGCATAGAAAATTGTCAATGACTAGTAGTCCAACTTAGAAGCATATAGTTCTGGTGAAGCTTTATTTGTACAAACAAGATATCACTACATTTCCCTTTTATCTAAAAGTTAAAAAGGTTAAAACATACAAGAAAAACTGTATACAATAAGTACAGTATATATGTCGACAATGTCTTGTCCATTAATAATTGATAAATTTAAAGAAAATACTCCATATCTATCCTATCTTGGCGAGTCCAAAAGTTGTACCTAATTCACTTTCTATTCTAACTTACATTATCAAAACTATCTTTTTATGTCTCTCAACTTTATACACTTTACATTTCTTCAGTGAATTTCTTTTCTGTATCTCATAACAAGGAAAACTATAAAGTTCAACTCCATCAGATACCCGAGAAAGAAATAATACTACCTGAGTAAACATATATTGCTCTTGCAGAGGACCTGAGTTTAAATCCTATCAGCTCACACCTGTTACTCCAGTCCCTGAGAATCCAATGGCTTCTGCTGACCTCCTTCATGACACCAAATATGCGTGTAGTGCACAGACATTCACGCAGATGTGACATCCATGCACACAAAATAAATAATTTTAAAATAGAGAACGAAGGCTTCCAAACTTTTTTTATAAAACGAGTATTGTTCTGATACCAAAACAAGATAAAAGTATAATTTAAAAAGAGAAAATTACAGACCAGTTTCTGTAATGAGCATACATGTAAAAATTCTCAATAAAATACAAACCAAATTTCAGATCTCATCAAAAAGTCATTTATCATAACCAAGTTGACCTTTGCCATATGTAAATAAGTAAATGAAATTTTTCACATAAATGGACTCAAAGACTCATGATCATCTCAATAGATAAAGAAAATATCTTTGACAAAATCTAACGTCTCTGCATGATAAAAGTCATGTAGATGCTAGGGATGGAGGAAGCATACCTCAGCATAATAAAAGCTATCTGTAACAAGCCTTTAGCCACCATCATGCTAAATGGAATAAAACTCAAAGCAGTCCAGCTAAGATCAGAAACAAGGTAAGCGTCTCTACTCTTTCCACTTCTCCAAAATATATTACTTGAAGTCTTGGAGCAATCGAATGAGAAGGGAATAAAATGGATACAAATAGAAGTCAAAGTATCTCTTTTGAAGATAATAGGATTCTATACATGAGTCTAAGGAATATACACACACATAAAAACAAAACTTGAGTTTATAAATACATTGAGCAAGTTTCAAGATACAAAATTAACTCATAAAAGTCAGTAGTTTTCCTCTCTCTGTACCAATAACAAATGTACTGAAAACAAAAATCAGGGCTACAATTCCAGTCATACAGTAACTACAAAAAATAATAAACTAAGTTTGAATAAATCTAACCAAGGAATTGAAAGACCTCTACAGGGCTGGAGAGATGGCTCAGAGGGTAAGAGCTCTTCCAAAGGCCCTGAGTTCAATTCCCGGCAACCACATGGTGGCTCACAACCATCTGTAATGAGGTCTGGTGCCCTCTTCTGGCCTGCAAGCATACACACAGAAAGAATATTGTATACATAATAAATAAATAAAAATATTTTAAAAAAAAAAGACCTCTACAATGAAAACTTTCAGACACTAGAGAAAGAAATGGAGAAAGATACTGGGAGATGGAAAGACCCCCATACTCTTGTATCAGAAGAGCTAATCTTGTAGAAAAAGCAATTGACAGATTTATGCCATCCCAATAAAAATTCCAAGGTCCTTCCTCACAAATTGAGGGGAAAAAAATCTCATAATTTGTATGGAAACACAAAAGACCAAGGACAGCCAAAGCGGTACTGAGCAAAAATAGTTCTACAGAATATATTACCATACATGATTTTAGTTATGATACAGGGCTGTAGTAATAAAAATGCAGTGTGGTACTAGCACACACAAACACACACACATAGATCAGTGCAACCGAATAGGGGACCCAAGTATAATTCCACACAACTACAGCTACCTGATTCTTTACCAAAATACTAAAGACATACATTGGAGGAAAGATAGAATTTTTAACAAACAATGCTAGGAAACATGGATTTCAGCATTCAGAAAAATGAAACTAAATCTCTCCCTACAAAACTGAATTCTAAATGAATCAAGGACCTCAACAAAGGACCTGATACCCTGAAACTCCTAGCAAAAAAAGTAGGAAATATGTACAATATCTATGTGTATATGCCAGCAAAAAGTAACTTCTGGGGAAAAAACAAACAAACAAGCACTGAATCTGCCTTCTAAAAGGTAGTGTAAGGTTCTTTGCCGCCCAGGAATATAATGTTGGCTTAGCTAATCTGTTGTCTGGGTTTCTGTCCTGCCTGGTTTCTGTCTTCCCACCAGGTCCCATAGCCATTTAGCCCCAAAGAAATCACACAGAGGTCTATATTAATGATAAACTGGCCCATAACTCTTAAAACTTGTATTAACCCATTATTCTTATCTATGTTAGCCACTTGACTTGGTACCTTTTTCAGCAAGGCAATTACATCTTCCTTCTTCTGTGATTGTTTTTTTTTTATTTATTTATTAAGGATTTCTGCCTCGTCCCCACAACTGCTTCCCATTTCCCTCCCCCTCCCCCGATCAAGTCCCCCCCCCCCCCCTCATCTGCTCGAAGAGCAATCAGGGTTCCCTGACCTGTGGGAAGCCCAAGGACTGCCCACCTCTATCCAGGTCTCGTAAGGTGAGCATTCAAACTGCCTAGGCTCCCACAAAGCCAGTACGTGCAGTAGGATCAAAAACCCACTGCAATTGTTCTTGAGTTCTCAGTATTCCTCATTGTCCGCTATGTTCAGCTTCTTCTGTGATTGTGACAGGACTAGGGAGGAATGGGCTTCCTCCTTCCCAGAATTCTATTCTCATTGACCGGCCTCAACTTCCTGTCTGGTTGTCCTACCTATACTTACTACCTGGCTACTGGCCAATCAGCATTTATTTAAAACATAATTGACAGAATACAGACAATTGTCCCGCACCATTAATCAGAGAAAATCTTTCTGAACTGGACTGGAGAGATGGCTCGAGGTCCTGAGTTCAATTCCCAGCAACCACATGGTGGCTCACAACCATCTATGAGATCTGGTGCCCTCTTCCGGCAGGCAGGCATACATGCAGGCAGAACATTGTATACATAATAAATAAATAAATTTAAAAAATCTTTCTGAACTTAGAAAAATTCTTTTAAATTCTCACAGTGTATTTCTGAAGCTCAGGAGCTACAAAACATACTGAAGGAAAATGACACCTTTGTCTTCAAAGAGCTGACAGAAAATGAGGCAAGCAAAGGCAAAAGCGCTGATTCCTTCATGTCCTAAACATGATTGCCTGGTGACATATGAATGTCTCTTACCAAAAATAGTACTTTACCATACCGTCCTGTGAATGACTATTTTCTAAGCACAAAAAAAAAAAGGAGAAAAAAAACGCACCCTTATTTATGGCTAGAAACCAATTATGAGTGAGTACATCCCATATTCATCTTTTTGGGTCTGGGTTACCTCACTCAGGATAGTGTTTTCTATTTCCATCCATTTGCATGCAAAATTCGAGAAGTCATTGTTTTTTACCGCAGCATAGTACTCTAATGTGTAGATATTCCACACTTTCTTCATCCATTCTTCCATTGAAGGGCATCTAGGTTGTTTCCAGGTTCTGGCTATTACAAATAATACTGCTATGAACATAGTTGAACAAATGCTTTTGTCATATGATAGGGCATCTCTTGGGTATATTCCCAAGAGTGGTATTGCTGGGTCCAGGGGTAGGTTGATCCCGAATTTCCTGAGAAACCGACAATGGCAAGGGGTTTTGATCCTACGCAATGTGCTGGCTTTGTGGGAGCCTAGCCAGTTTGGATATTCACCTTCCTAGATATGGACGGAGGGGGGAGGACCTAGGACTTACCACAGGGCAGGAAACCCTGACTGCTCTTTGGACTGGAGAGGGAGGGGGAAAGGAGTGGGGGGAGGGGGAGAAGAGTGGGAGGAGGGGGAGAAGGGTGGGAGGAGGGGGAGGGAAATGGGAGACTGGGAGGAGGTGGAAACTTGTTTTTTTTTTTCTCATTTTCTCAATAAAAAAAAATAACAAAAAAAAAGGGAGCCTAGTGGAGAAAAATATATAGCTCAATAAAAAGCCAGAATCAGTAAAAAAAAAAAAAAACGCACCCAAGAGGAACAGTAATGTAAAGCGGCTTCCCTCTTTCCCTCTAATGCGTGTTGGGCTATGGTGGAGAATCTGTTGGTGCTGCCCCCTTTGTGTTAGCTGTCTTGTAGATTTGAAAATGACTTCGTGTCTGCTGGAATAAGTGGCAGTTGTTAGACACAAGGAGCCTTTTGTATTGATTGGTTAATAGTGATAGAAAATGGGAACTGTCACAAAGCACAAGAGCTCCTCTTCTGATCCCATGATGGAGTCTGAGCAGTTTTTCTGTAAGGTATGATTTTAGCTTTTCCAGAGAGCTGCGTCTGAAGGTAATGTTTTAGCTAATGCTTATTTCACTGACACTGAGATCTCAAGTCTATTCCCACTCCTGCTCTTTCTCTGTCTGTCCATCCTTCTATTGTCTGTCTTTCAACCACACTTCACACTAAAGATACTAGTAACTTCTAAAGTAAACATTAAAATCAGGAATTTTTCCCACAAAAAGTTTTTTTGTTGTTGTTGTTTTTTTTTTTTTTTTTTTTTTTTTTGGTCTATGTGTTTCTATTTTGTTTTTGTGGCAGGGTTTCTCTGTGTAACAGGCCTGTCTGTCCTGGAACTCACTTTGCATACTAGGCTGACCTCAAACTCACTGAGATCTGCCTGCCTCTGCCACCCAAGGAATTAAAGGCATGTGCCACCATTTCACAGTGAAATTTACTTTTCATTCATATGAAATCCAGAGGTACTGCATGGTTGGAAGAGGTCTGTTCTACACAGTTTGGAGGGCAGGAGGAAGCTAGTCTAATGGAGACTGCCATCTTTTAACACAGTGTTTCTGGGGTTTGATGTTATTAGCTGGCAGGCTGGAGAAGACAGATAAAGTGCAGGAGCAGATTTTTCTGGGCCAAGTCTGAGGTAATGAATACCATTTCTCCCCACATTTCATTAAACATAACTCAGTCACTACCCAACCCTCACTCCTTGTTGAATGCAAGGCCATTTCCCAAGAACAAGCCTTGACTGGAAGGAAAGCATCACCTTGTAGGTGGTAGCCAGCTCTGCATAGTCTTATCTCACTAGGTCTCCCTAAGTAATTCTCCTTATTTGCCTCTATAATATACAAACATTCCACAGCCCAGACATACTGTGTCAACCCATATTAAGATAGGGACCTCACCAGCTGGCTGTTAGCATGTTAACATCTGACCATCACACAATGTCAAAGCATCCAAGTCGTGTTCTCTGAAACATTAAAGTTTTATCTGTTGAGTTTGTCATCACAAAAGCTAAGAAAATTAATATACCTTCACATTACTAACCAAGACTACAATGATGAGCAAACATCCATGCCTGAAATACTTAGATTCACTTGTTAGCATATTTCAGTTCTACAAATAAAAATTTCCAGTACTCCCTAGAGTACTAAGTGAAAATCTATTAGAAAAGCAAATATACTGCCGTTGTAATCATAAAGCAGTTAAATGGGGATGAGGCAGAGTGATCGTGCTTTAGAAAGGATTTTTCTCTAAACTCTTATGGCACAAGAAACCAAGTCATCAAATGACAGTAGCTCCTTGTAACTCAAAGTTGTCATGGGTAGGTTTGGTTTGTCTCCAGTAATGTATTCCAAGGGGCTACTGATGTCTACAAGTAAAAACAGAAGAGGATCTCCCCTCACCTACCTCCGCCAGTTCTGGATAACACCTTCTCTGACTTTTGTTAAAGCGTGTGTATTCAGGAAAGAGAAGAAAAGACAGTATTGGTAGGGTGAGACAATCCTCAATTCTGACCAGGGATTGCTTCTCTCTTATCTAAAATCAAATATACAAGGCATCATGGTGGATTGTAACTGTAATCTCAGCAATCAGGAGGCTGCAGAAGGAGGATTACAAATTGGAGGCCAGCCTGGGTGGGTGGGTATGTGGGTGTGTGTCTGTCTGTCTGCCTAGCTGCCTGTCTGTGTCCCCTGTTGGCTTACAAAAGAGTTTCACAATAGCCCAGAATGGAGTATAACAAAGGTTTATTTATTTGGGGATAAACTCACAGAAAGAGTACCGACCTGCAGTCCTCTGCTTGTGCACTGGGAGTTGGAACCAAATCTAGTAGCCAAGAGATCCACACAGGGTTTTTTTTTTTTTTTTTTGTCTTCATTAATAGTACATGAGATCATACCCAAAGTGGACCAGTATCTTAAAGGCTATTGGCTGAAGGAGTTCCCACAACACCTCCCCCTTTTTTCTAAATAAGAGAGTTCTAAGCCTAATACAAAACAATATACAATAAGAACAAATATCAAGTATTGTCCAGGGTAAAGAGGCAAAAACATACATAAAAATTAGAATTACAACCAGCATGAACAACAACAAACAAGAAACATATGCTAAATGTTTCCATAGTTATCCTATCTTAAGGAGTCTAAGTCTTATATTTAAAATGGCTTAGCTAAGTCATGAGAGAAAAGTAACTATGTCTTCAACCCAATTAAAGACCCGAGAAGGGAAATTATATTACTTGAGTAAACAGGAAATGCAATCAAGCAACTTCCAAAAGGCGCAAGAAATGACAGAGACAACCGGCTACCTGAGCAATCACCCAAAGTCTCATTTGCAATGTTGGACCAACCAACTTTGGCTAAGGCCTAGAGTATCTGACAGACCATTTTCAGAGTTTGAGAAACTGTCTTACCCTGTCTTAGCAAGGTGTGGCAGTCTTTTTGCTTGTATCCTCCTTATCCAGTCTGGACACCATGCATTTTTGTCAGTGGTCAAGGCAGAGGTGGTTCTTTGCCCAAAGGCCAGTTTTGCCAATAAGAAAACAAGCTCCAAATGGAGTGTCTTTGGTGCCCAACATTTTCTTGGGAATAGATCAATGCTGCCAGGAACAATTGTGTCTCATGCCAACAGACTGACAAACTGCCAATATAGGCAATTTGTCTCTGTCAATTCTAGAGTTTTGGAAGTTGCTTACAATACACTTGTTTACTTAGGTAATATTATATCCTTCTGGAGTCTTTAGAGAGTTGAAGACAGATAATTATAGTTTTCCTTAGTTATGATAAAGTATAAATTAGATATAAAACTTTAAACCCAAAAAGATAGGATATATGATAGAGTATTTTCCTTAATTTGTCAAATATAAATAAACTAAATATTGTAACTATAATTTTTCTTTGATAACTGTTTTATATATGTAATTTTACTATGTTCAAGTTAAAACCCTCCTTTTTAGTTAGACAGAAAGGGAGAGATGATATGGGATGTCCTTCTATATATGTGTTGCTTTTATTGCTTAATGAATAAAGCTACTTTGGCCTATGGCAGGGCAGAATATAGCCAGGCTGGAAGAGATATAGAAAGAAATTAGGCAGAGTCAAGGAGATGCCATGTAGCTGCCGAAGGAGAAGGACACATTGGAACCTTACCGGTAGGCCACAGCTACGTGATGATACACATATTAATAGAAATGGGTTAATTTAAGATGTAAGAGTTAGTTAATAAGAAGCCTGAGCTAATAGGCCAAACAGTGTTGTAATTAATATAGTTTCCATGTGACTGTTCAGGTCAGAGCGGCCGGGAACAAAAGAGCAGTCTCCGTTTACATCCCCTCCCTTTCTCCTCCCTGTCACTCTCTTCTCTTCCCCTTTCTCCCTCTTATTTTCATCCCCATCTTCCTCTCTTCCAGCCTTACCTTGGCATGAGTTGTTGTGTTCCACCAAATTCCTGCCATAATAAACTGAACTCATGAGCACAACAAATCCTTCCTCTGTTGAGTTGT
Organism: Microtus oregoni; assembly: GCF_018167655.1. NCBI lineage: Eukaryota > Metazoa > Chordata > Mammalia > Rodentia > Cricetidae > Microtus > Microtus oregoni. Next base: position 14,025,780 of record NW_024543222.1, on the reverse strand, counting down.
TTCTGTCAGGTATTTTCTCATAGTGGTGAAAAGTCGGACATAGAAAGTAGTCATTCTTTCAGTATTGCATTTTGCATTTTGTTATATAAGATAGAAATGAAAAATAGTTATTTTTAGTAAGTCACACTTAATTCTTACTACAGTCCTGAAAGCTAGACATTGCTGCCTCACCAAGAGGTTACCTAGCTTGCTTGCCCTTGGTTATAAAGCTTGTGAGAGGTGTGGCAGAACTAGGATTTGAATGGGTTTGTTTCACTTTGAGAGCTGAAAGACAGCACTGAATGCAGACAGGAGAGCTTGCAGGGTGACTTTGAATCACAGGCAGTCTTACTTACAATGTGCAAATAATTTGTCCTCACCACTCCCGCTCGACCTATAGTCTTTATAACCACTTTGAACCTATCTTAAAGTCTATCTTCGTTGCCATAATCTTCCATTAGAAAGTATGCTTTCTGTTTGGTCATAACTAAAATTACACCTAACAGAGTTCACGCTGCTTGATTTGTTAGTTCATAGTTTCCCAAAACGCTAATTAAAAATTGTTGACCTTGGGCTGGAGAGATGGATCAACAGTTAAGACTGCTTGCTGCTCTTGCAAAAGGCACAGGTTTGGTTCTCAAATCATATGCAGCAGCTCACAATGACCTGTAACTCCAACAACAGGGACTCTGACACCATCTGGCCTCAGCCTCACAGTGCACATAAACTCATGTAGGCACACAGACATACATGTAAATAAAGATAAGTACACCTAAATTTGTCAACATAAATGATTAATTATTTTAATTATATTAGAAATTTAGTGTTTGGAAGGCAGTGACAGGTGAATCTCTTTAAGTTCAAGGTCAATCTAGTCTATATAGCAAGTTCTCCAAGCCAACAAGAGCTACATAAGAGAGTCCCCGTCTCACAAAAAAATAGTTATTTATACTGATGGGTTCTTGTTCATGTTCCACTGAATGGGGTAAATAACATTTACTCCTATACTTATAAGTATAGTGTTTTTACGATAATCTAGAAATTGTTATTTTGGAAACTATGATATACACATCTGAAGTGTTACTGCCTAATTGCTTAGGAGTAGTTGTATGAAAAACATGGCTTCTATTCCCAACAGATTAATAGAAAGCCTGAGAAACAGGCTTTGAATATCCTTCGAATACCATGCTAAGGATTTTCTTTAGTTTCATTCTGCTGTTATGAGAAACACCATGAACAATAACAACTTAAGGAAGAAAGGGTTTATTTCAGCTTCCAGATTACAGTCCATTGTCGAGGGAAGTCCAGGCGGGCACTTGAAGGCAGGCCTGCTTACTGTTGTTCCACACAGTATTACCCCTGACCAAGGAAGTACAACAGAAATCTGGGAAGAATGATACTGCTTGACTTGAACTCTGGCTTATGCTCAGCGAGCTTTCTTATGCAGTCCAAGCTGCCTGCCTTAAGGCCCTCCAGCATCAGTTAGTAAGACAAACACACACTCCCCATAGATATACTCACAGATCATGATCTAGCCAGTTTCCCAACTGAGCCTCTGCTCTCAGATGACTCTAGGCTATGTCAAGTTGATAGTTGAAGCTAATCAGAACAGGGTTTAAAAGGATGTACTGAAGGAATTTTAAGTCATTGAAGATTTTTTTAGCAAGATTTTGATGAGCTTTTGCAGTAGTGTATTGTTGAAATGGGCCAGGTAGTGAATACTGAAATAGAGTAGAAACTTCCAGGTGAGGAAGTTGAAGGAGAAAAATTGATACTGGGTTTTTATGCCTAACTGGCCCTGTTTGAAAAAAAAAGTTAGTCTTAAAGTTTTGTTTTTAAGGAAAAGTTCCAACTTCAAAAGATAACTTTCATTTGACAGTAATGGAGGTAGAGAGAGCCAGCAGGCAGCTAAAAAAGTGAAGGAAAAAAATAAGTCTCTGTGTTTGAGATGTCTCTGTGGGAGTCATTCACATTAAGGTAAAAGTTAAAGCCAGGAGACAAGAGCTACCTAGAAGGAAAAGAAGGCAAAGGCATTACATCACTGGAAAAACAATGAAAGAAATACCTGCATATTGTCACAGTTGTTGAGAGATAGCAGGGTTTTGTTTGTGGTGTGTTTGAGGGGAGGGAGGTTTGTTGTTGGTTTGTTTTTTGGGGGGTTTTGTGTGTGTGTGTGTGTGTGTGTGTGTGTGTGTGTGTGTGTTTGTTTGTTTGTTTTGGGTTTTGTTTTGTTTTGTTTTGTTTTGGTTGGTTGGTTGGTTGGTATTTCAGGATGGGGTTTCTTTATGTAGTCCTAGGTGTCCTGAACTAGCTCTGTAGACCCAGACTGGTCTCAAACTCAGATACTGCCTATGTCTGCCTCCTGAGTACTGAGATTAAAGGTGTGTACCACTATGCCTTAGGAGATAGTTTTAATGAAGCAGTAAGTAGGGTCTAATGCACGAAGGAAAAAATAAGAGAAAGAAAATACCAAAGGAGCCGGGCGCTGGTGGCGCACGCCTTTAATCCCAGCACTCGGGAGGCAGACGCAGGCGGATCTCTGTGAATTCAAGACCAGCCTGGTCTACAGAGCTAGTTCCAGGACAGGCTCCAAAACCACATAGAAACCCTGTCTCAAAAAAAAAAAAAGAAAAGAAAAAGAAAATACCAAAGGTTAGGAGAAGCATCACAGCTAAGAACTACCAATGATATTAGAGAGCGAGGAGCCAAGGAGATGATCCGAGTAGAAACAGATTTGCACAAGTGAATGAGACCACATGCAGACTTTAGTTTAACTGGTGGTACTGTACTTTACAGAAGAAAAGAACAGCATAAATTGCTGTTACCTTTTGTATCCCAAACACCATAAGCTTTGGGTTCTGTGAGCTCTTCAGAATTGTTTTTTTTTTCTTTTTCTTCGCTATATAACACAGGCTTGTCTCAAATTTGCAATCCTCCTGCCTCAGCCTCTTGACTACTTTCTAGAATTACAGGTACAGGCCCAGCAAAGTCATTCTTTTATAAAAATCAAAAGGAAACGAATGACAGTTGTCACCCTCATCTCACCCTGTATTATGTGCTATTTATATACTCAGTGGCCAATCAATGGCAGTAGTAACAAACATTGTTATCTCTAGGTGCACATATACACTGGAGAAATTCAAGCATCTTAGTATAAATTCATGAAATCACTGGGGCAAAATCAGTTCTGTGTCTTAATCACTAGGACAAAGTCAGTTCTGTGTCTTAACTGAAAATCCTATTCGCTGTGGATACAAGTTTTTTTGTTACCTTTTAATTCCAAAAGACATGGATTCTCCTTCAGGACTTAAAGCTTAAGAAATAGGTCAGAGGCCTGTATTCAGGAGCTGTTGTCACAATTGTATTTATGGCTGAGTCACTTAAAAAAATAATCCTTACACCAGGAAAACTCCACTAGTTTTACTGTTACTGGCTAGATGGAATTTTGAGGTCTCTGCCTATAACTAACTTTCCTACCAACAGTTTGTTGTCGGTGACAGTTCAGTGGGCATTTTCAGATGACATAAGTGTGAAACAACCCTGTGCTCAGGCCTCAAGATGATAGTAATGAGTCTACGCAGATTAATCCTGTCTAGGCATTCTTCCAGCTAAGTCATTTCCTTCCCCTGTGATTAACTTTGGTAAAAAGCATTCGTTGTAGTCTAGAAATTCTATGAAGACAAAATTTGGAATTGTTTTCAAAATCCTACTGAAATGAAGATTCTAGAATGGTGTACACATACATACATACATACATACATACATACATATATATGGAAGCTGCCTCACCTCATATTCTCCAGGTTCAAAAGGAGAAAGGGAGAGGAAAGAAGGAGAGAGGGATGAAAAGATCTAGTCTCTTCCCCCTCCTTGTCTGTTTGTTTGTTTGTTTGGAGGCCGTATTGCTGTGTATCCCAGGCTATTGCCCAGGACACAGGAGGTATATCATGATACTCATAGGAATGAGAGAACAACTTAAAGAAATTGATTCTCAACTTCTGCCATGGGAATTCTTAGCATGAAAATTTGGTCATCAGGCATGGTGTCATGTACCTACACTGCTGGGACCCTAATACCCAGGGTTTTTTGTTGTTGTTGTTGTTGTTGTTTTTTGTCCTAAAAACATAGTTAACATTTTTACATGAATTAGACTGCATTAGGTATTTTGAAGAATATAAGTGATCTAGATTTTCTTTCAGTGATGTAAATAGGAATACATACATGTATATCTCACATATACCACACAAACATATCTTAACACATAAAAGAATATATTGCCTGGGGATATAACTCGGTTGATAAAGTGATTCCCTAGTTTGTAAGAAAGTTTGGGATTGATCCCCAGCATCACATAAATTAGGTATGGTAGTACACACCTGTATCTAGGACTCAGGAGGTAGTGGCAAGATCAGAAGTTCAAGGTTAGACTGGTAAGATGGTTAGAGGGTAAAGGTACTTGTCAAACTTGATGGATGACCTGAGTTGGATAACCTAGACCTGTTACATGGTAGGAGAAGAATGATTTGCACATGTTGTTCTCTGGCCTTTGCATGCATACACACATACATACAGAAATGTAGTTTTAAAAAATAAAAATGGGTTTTGAGGCCTAGGTAGCCTCATGTAGCATGATACCCTGGGGGTGGGGGAGAAATCATTGAGCTAGGAATTTAGCTCAGTGAAGTATTTAGCCCTTGGCTTGCTATTCAGCATCACAAATAGTTGGAGAGTGCATGCTCTTTGTGTGTGTGTGTGTGTGTGTGTGTGTGTGTGTGTGTGTGAGAGAGAGAGAGAGAGAGAGAGAGAGAGAGAGAGAGAGAGATATTAACACTTAAAGATTATCATTAGGATACTTTGAGCTGGAAAAGAACAGAAGATTATAATAAATGGATTAAACAGAAAAATAATAATTGTTTTATTTCAAGTAGCCCCAAATTAAAGTAGCTTAGATGCTACACAGTAGGGCTCAGGCTCAATTCTCCAGGACTTTTTAGCCTAACCCTGCTTTTGACTTTGTCCTCAGGACTGCTGATCACATGATTTAGGCCAGGAAGACAGTTCTGACCGCCTTGAGCTTGTAAGACAATATCCAAGGGGTTGGAAGAAGGCCTTTCTCTTTCATGAATAAATTAGGAGTCTGTTATCAGAGAGATAGAGAGGAGTTGATGCTATCGGGAAACAGTTTACTGGAGGAGAAAGCATGTAACAGTGTGGTAAACACTGTACTAGATATTGTAAGTCCCTACTGGTGGCATCAGAAAGAACATAGTCCACTGTGCTCAGCTGGAAGGAGAAGAGGCTTGGTAGAGACTGTCCAGAGGCGACTTTAGGAAGAGGTCTTCAGGCTATTTTGACCCATTTTTAGTTTATACCGAGGGACACTGCAAATGGAGAAATCCAATAAACAACACTGAGGCCTGAGGCTAAGAAGAAAAGTCTAGATAGAGAGAAGCTGCGTAGGCTATAGATAGCAGTGCTGCTGGAGGACTGATGGGTGACCTAGTTCAGTGAGAACAGAACAGGGTGCAGAGAGTCTGGGGAGCGCTGACCTGCTAGTACTGATGAAGAGTTGCCGACAAAGAAAATAAAAATGAGAATCTTTTAATGTTTTTGTTTAAGAGATGGAAATAAGCCAACTGGAAATGGCTTTTATATATCCAAACATGTTATTTGCCTAGTAGCAAATGCTTCCATAAGATACTGACTTAATGGTGCCTAGTTTTGTTGGAGAAGTGACTGGACCTGAGTGATCCAGGCACAACTGAGGCATTAAATTATTAAATGACTCTCTTTCTTTGCAGGAGTGGCCACACTTTACTTGCCTTCTGGTTTTCCCGCCAAGAGGGAAAACTAAACCGACAGCAGACTATTGAACTGGGACATCACATTCTCAAAGCACACATCTTTAAGGTAATTAGTGAACTGAGACTTTTTTCCTTTCCATCTTTAGCAGACTTTCCTAAACACTATATGATCCCTTCTTTCTGAAATTAGTTTGCTCTATTTCCTAAATTATGTGTCCTGTTTATGTCTCAGCCTTTAGAAAGAGCTGACCCTGTTCTGACAGCGAAGTTGAATACCTCCCCTGTGGAGAAGCTGAACAGGTTAATAGGCTATTTACCTAGGCATTCCAGGGAATATATCCACAATATTATTTACATAAGGAGCACATACAAACACTTATAAATGTTCTACATATGACCTATCATCTCCCGAAAACAGCCATGTTGTAAGATGATTGAAGATTTTTATGATAGCTAAACATACATTTATGTAGTTTATAATGCTGGGGCATTCATGGTCTACATGAAAGCACAGGAAGAAACCATTCTCCTCATTTTTAGTCCACAGTTCACTATTACTATTTAATACTATGTTTGACAGTTTCAGCCCTGTGGGCTCATGGTATAACTCAAATATAAAACACTTGCCTAGCATGCAGAAGGCCCTGTGTTCATTCCCCAGAACTACAAAAATAAAAGTGTCAGGCAGAAATGGTGGTACATGTGTGTAACCAGCAAGGGAGGCTAAAGGCTAAGGCGGAATGCTGCCAAGAGTTTAAAGCCAACCAGGAATACATAATTCTGATAGTTGTAATCTCTATAGTCTCCTCAGAGTTCTTCTTCACTTCAGTAGTGAAAAATTTGAGTATCTTAGATAAACAGTTCTCTAGGTCAGACAAACCCCCAAGAGATGTAAAGATTAACAGTTCCCCAAGTGCCTCACAAATTCTTACCAGTATATAAACACACAACCAGAGAAGTTTGGTCATCAAATGGACAGAAGTGAAACCCACTATGGCAAGTTCTTTATTTGAATCATAATTATCTTGTCTGACAAATCACTGTATAAAAAATGGCTTTCACCCAGTGACCTTATATATTAGGAACAGAACACTACTAATACAGCTGGCGGGGTTCCGATTTCAAATGTGTAGTATAATATCTACTTCATCCATAAACACTAAGATAATTGTCCTCCGATTAGGAGATAACTGTCAGTCTTTGAACAAGACAGTCTGCATGGGATCAGATACAAAGACGAAGAGGATGCTTGCCTTTGTACACCATAAAATAAACGCCACATTAGCAGAGAAAGAATATGAAACTTCGTTTAACCAAGTGTGGCGTTAGTACATAGGAACCTACATTTAAACTGTATGCTTCTGTCATTAGCACAGTTTTATCTTAGACTGATGCAGACAGAATGGTGGTGTGAGGTAAGAATGACTCATGTGTGATTCAGGCTGTGAAGACTCTGGCGGACATGACTGCAGACTGCAGACTGCAGACTGGACTCTGTTTCTGGTGTTGCGGTGACAGGATCCTTCCAGTGCAGAGGCTGTTGAGAGGCTTTAGCTTCTCCCAGACTAAAGTTCTGTCAGTCAGCTAAGGGGCATACAGAGTCAAAGATAAACATTCTCATAACCAGTTCTACTCAGAACTTCTCATCAGTAGTCACATTCACACAATCAAACTGATATTTATTTCCAGTTTTAAATTTCCCTTACTGGTCATGAAAAAAAATGTATTTATGTCATCAATGACCTTTAAGTAAGAAAAGGGTAAAGACCTATGATTCTGGATATTGGGTTGGCTTATAGAGCCTTTTAAATTCTTTCATTTTGACAACTTTTTGAAGTATAACTTCACCAGTTTTTTTAGTGTGTGTACTTAGAGTTGTGCCATTATCACTAACAGTAATTGGTTATTTTTTTTTACTCTAGCCCCACATTGGGCACCAAAATGTAGTTGGTGGTTTTTTACTCTTTGGCTCTTTTGGGGGCACACCACCCAGCTCCCAAATAAATCTACAAGGAGGCGTATTATTACTTATAAATGCCCAGCCTTAGGTTGGCTTGTTTCTAGCCAGCTCTTAAATTGTCCCATCTACCTTTCACCTCGGCGCTTCATCTTTTTCTTACTTCTGTATATCTACTTTACTTCTTACTCTGTGACTTGCTGAGCAGCTGGGTGTCTGGCCCCTGATGTTCTCCTCTCCTTGTTCTCTTGTTCCTCCCAGATTTCTCCTTCTATTTATTTTCTCTGTCTACCAGTCCTGCCTATCCTCTCTCCTGCCTCGCTATTGGCCATTCAGCTCCTTATTAGGCCATCAGGTATTTTAGACAGGCAAAGTAACACAGCTTCACAGAGATAAAGGAATGCAGCATATCTTTGCATAATTTTACAAAAAGTTCCACAACATAAACAAATTTAACACATCTTGAAATAATATTCTACAACTACCATTATTATATTTATTTACCCTAAATAATAAGCCTCATTACCAGTTTAAGTCATGTCTCACTCTATATTCTGCCCTGGAAATTTGACTTTTCAAAAAACTTCATAGAAATGGAGCTACATAGCTATATAATGTGTTCTCTCATCCCTGGCTTCTTTCATTTAACATAATGTTTTCATGGTTTATTAATATTGTAGTATAGATCAGTACCTTATTCATTGCATTATAAAATTATATTCCATTTTGTGGATGTACAACACTTATCCATTCATTGAAATACTTGAGTTGTTCCACTTTTGAGAAAAATATGAACAAATACTGTGATTCCTATCGCTAAGTACATTAGAAATAGATTCTTCCATTTGTTTAAGAAAACTAGCTACTTTAACATGGTGTTTAATATAACTACAACTCAGTACATAACTTTCCTGTCCCTGAATATTGGGATTATCGATATGTGCAACCACCACACCCAGATTTGTCTTCAGTTCTCTTGAGTATTATATACCTAGAAGTAGAATTGTGCTGAGCACAATGGTATATGTATGTAGTCCCAGTACTCAAGAGGTCTAGGCCACAAATCTGGGCCAGACTGGTTAACATAGCAAGACTACATCTCAAAAAAATAAAATAAGTGACAAAATTTCTAGATCACATAGTAACTGGATTTAACATTTTGAAGGATTATTGATCTGTTTTCCAAAGTGTCCACACCACTTTACATCCCACCAATAGTGTGTGAGGATTCTAGTTTTCTCACAACAGTCTAGAAATAGTGCTCAGTGGCATAACACAATCCCTAGCACCAAAAGAGAAAAGAATCATCTGTCTTTTGTTTCATCTAAAAGTGAATGCAAAGTAGTATTTCATTGTATGGTGTAGTATGTTTTTTTTATATAGTCTTATGTACGTCAGGCTGACTTTAAAATTCACTGTGTAGTTGAGGTTGTCCTTGAACTTCTGATCTTCCTACCTTCTTGCAGGCCTGTGTCATCATGCTTGGCCTCATTGTGGTTTTGGTTTGCATTTTCTAATGGCATGTTATTGATCACTTAGAATTCTCTTATAACCTTATAGATGCCATTTAGATTCTTTTTTCTTTTGAACAGAGTTTCCTGTAACCCAGACTGGCCTCAAGAATTCCTTATAGTAAAGGACTACCTTGGGCTCCTCATCCTCCATTCTCTGCCTCCCAGATGGTGGGAATATAGGCAAGCATCCCTATACGCAACTTTAGATTTTTTTAAAACTACAAGAAACATGATGTATGGAAATTGCAGCCAGAGATACTCCAGTCCAGTTTGTAACTCAGGTTGAGTCTAGTCGCTGGGAGGATGCTAGAATATTCTTGCAATTTCTTCCTGAATGCTTCCCTCTAAAATGTTCCTTTCATTAGTCAATCATATAGCATTTTCTTATTAGAACAGAAATATTGGACTGGGAGAAAACTTGTAAATAGAAGAAAGATCCTTGGACATCAGCAAGTGGCATGAGTTTAAATATAAACTTCGAGGAGGAGCATGGTGGTACACATCTGTAATCCTAGCATTTGGGAGTTAGATGAAAAAAGTATCTCAAAAAAATAAGTAAATAAAAAGTAAAATCTACCACTTACTGTCAGTTTTCTCTTCTGTAAAATATTAACTCTCAAAATTGTTGAAAAGATTAAAGATAAAAGATATGTTTATTAAAAAGGTACATGATAAAAGCCCGAGTACTAGGTATATCTTTAGCATGAGGTTTTATGATCTATTACTAATATTCTTCCCGAAATAAAACTTAATAAACACAAACTCCATATAGAAATAGCACCCCATTACTTCTTTTTTTTTAATATTTATTTATTATGTATACAATATTCTGTCTGTGTATATGCCTGAAGGCCAGAAGAGGGCACCAGACCCCATTACAGATGGTTGTGAGCCACCATATGGTTGCTGGGAATTGAACTCAGGACCTTTGGAAGAGCAGGCAATGCTCTCAACCTCTGAGCCATCTCTCCAGCCCACCCCATTACTTCTTACAACAGTAGTTCACAAACTTTTTTTGTAAATAGCTACATATGGCTTTGTAGTCCATATTACTTTCTATCACTACTATTCTTCCATTGTAGCTGAAAATCAGTAAGACCTTACAGAAATGAATGGATATAGTACAATAAAAGCTGATTTGCAAGAACAGATGGAAAGCCACATGGGCCTTGGTTTTTTGGTCACTTTTCTGCAAGGAAGAGCACTTCCCCTTTGCTTACCAGTCTCCCTTTACTACATTCAGTCACAGCTGTGTGTGGTGGTCTGATGATAATGTTGATGTTGGGGAATCCTGTAAAGAGAGGGAGGAAGTATTGTAAGAACCAGAAGGGTCGAGGACATCACAAGAAAAACCACGGAAATGACTATCCTGGGCTCATAGGAGCTCACAGAGTCTAAGCTGACAACCAGGGACCTGCATGGGACTAACTTAGGCCGGAAGCCAGAGAGCGAGCGGAGGGCAGTTGCTGCTTTTTTTAGAGAGAGAGAGAGAGAGAGAGAGAGAGAGAGAGAGAGACCACGCCCCAATGGGCTGGTGTCTCAGCAGCTATTGGATGAAAGAGCGGAAGGAGCTCCTGCAACAGCCAAGAAGAAAACAAGCTCCAAGTGAAGTGTCTTTCGTGGTCAACATTCTCTGGGGAATAGATCAGTACTGCCAGGAGCAATCATGTCTCACGTCAACAGAATGTCATATTTTACAGTTCTTTGAAGTGGTTAAAGATTATCTATCTATGAGGAATACAATCTCTATGTATCTAAAGAACCTGATTAGTCTAACCATAAGTATGACAAATATGACTTATAATTCTTTTTTTTTTTCGAGACAGGGTTTCTCTGTGGTTTTGGAGCCTGTCCTGGAACTAGCTCTTGTAGACCAGGCTGGTCTCGAACTCACAGAAATCCACCTGCCTCTGCCTCCCGAGTGCTGGGATTAAAGGCGTGCGCCACCACCACCCGGCTGTGACTTATAATTCTTAATACCTATATAACTTAAAGACTAAAACTTCATATGAGAATATTAAGCAATCTTTGAACAACTATGCAACAAATGAGGATAGTGACCTCAAAATGTAAACAGTGTATAAGTAGCTTGGTCAGAAGTAAAAATGTATAGTGCAATGTGATAAATATATCCTGAAATTGTATCAATATACAAAATGTCTTAAACAGAGGTAGAAATATGCATGCATATAATAAGACAAAGTAACTTTGCATAAGTATACAAATATTATAAACAGAAATAGGAGCATATTCAATATAACAAATATAATTTAAATTTGCATCACTATATAAAAATTTATACCAATGTAAATTATCTATAAATAATAGCTCACAAGTACTTACTCTGTTACTCACTATTATTATTAGTGTGGGTAAGCTCACTCTAATCTACCTATTAGGGGCTCACTACTAAACGTTTCTGCTGATACTAATACTTTTTGATAATTTTTCTATCAAGTTGTCAATGTAGTATATTGTTCGTCAAAGGTTTTGTTGAAGCCTATACATATTCTAAATCATGAAACTGAGGCTCAAATTGGGAGTTGGAGCTATATTTCCTGGTTTTCTGGGCTCCAAAGTGAAGATGAACCCTATAATAATGGAACTCTAAGGCTGACTGAGTAGCTTTGGAATTCTTTCAAAAAGAACTCTAAAAATATTTGATCTCATGTATCAAAATAAGCAATCATAACAACTTAGTGATAGGCTTGCTGCATGATTTTTATGTGTGTTTGCATATTAACTAATTAGCCAAATAAGAAACTTGCAATTGATATCCCTTTTATTAGCACAAATTAAAAGAATTTCTAAAATAGTACCGATTAGATGTATTAGATGCTGTTGTCTGCCCTTCTTCCTTTCAGTGTAACCAATTTTTGGCAACTAGATGACAGCTCTAGTGGAAAGATTCAGAACTCTTTAAGGCCACAAATGATATGGATAATTTGTAAATTAAGTAGCCATTTTTAAGTAGTGGAAGAGGATCAAAGGAACAATAATTTCCTTGTAGTGTGAGGGCTTTAAACTAGATTCTGTTTTACCCTGCCAGGGGCACTGTGTTTCTGAAATCCCATTGGTCCTCTCTGCCAAGATTTGACCCAGCTCACATTATTCATCCTCTTGTCCATCCTCTGTAATCAAGATAGGTTGAAATAAAAGAATGGGTAGAGGTGATTAGCATCCTCGTTCCTCATTTTGTCTAGATGCATGTTTCATGTTGAGAATATTTAGACACAGGCAGTCATTTTGACAAAGTTGTGTCATTAGAGACACTTTTTTCTCTTTTAATCCAGGTAATTAGGGATATGACCAATAGAGTGCTTGCCTAGCATGCATGAAGCCCTGGGTTCAGTGCAACACATAATAAACAACTATGAGGGTTGTATGCCTGTAATCCCAGCATTTGGCTGTGATTGGTTGCTTGTTACGCTTTGCTCACCGCCTAGCTCACAGATAAATCACATGGAGGCTTATTCTTTCTTATAAATGCCCAGCCTTAGCTTTGTCTTGTTTCTAGTCAGCTTTTCTTTTTTTTTTTTTTAAATATTTATTTATTTATTATGTATACAGTACTCTATCTGTGTGTATGCCTGCAGGCCAGAAGAGGGCACCAGACCTCATTACAGATGGTTGTGAGCCACCATGTGGTTGCTGGGAATTGAACTCAGGACCTTTGGAAGAGCAGGCAATGCTCTTAACCACTGAGCCATCTCTCCAGCCCCCTAGTCAGCTTTTCTTAAATTATCTCATCTATCTTTTTGTCTCTGGGCTTTTACCTTTCTCTATTTCTGCATAGCTGTCTTACTTCTTATTCTATGGCTTGATATGTAACTGGATGGCTGGAGGAACTGGTCCCTGAAGTCCTCTTCCTTCCTCTCTCCTTCCTTGATCTTTCTCTTCCCAGACTTGGTGACTAAAAGACAGGAGGATCAGCAGTTCAAGGTTATTCCTGCTACACAGTGAGTTTTAGCCAGCAGGAAAAACATGAATGAGACCCTGTCTCAAAAAGTAAAAAATTCCACTTATAAGACATTGCAGAAAAGGGGACAGAAAGATTCTAAGAGCCAGAGAACAACAGGATGCCTGTTGTTTGATAGTGTCTTCTTGACGTGAGAGGGACGTTGCACCCATGAACACTCAACAGTTTGGTTGCTTAAACAAAAACCTGCTTAGTGGCAACACCGGTCAGTGTGCCACTTTGAACAAGGAAAATTTCACAAGGCCCCACATTTAGATGAAAAATCAGTGACTGCTGAGCGAGTGGAAACCAGTCTTCTTCAGGGATGAATTCCTAATAGATTATCCAGTGCAGGTGGTCAGCCCTAGACACACGTAGATAGGAGCAACACTAAATGGTCTCAGTAGAATATGAGTGAGTGAGTGAGTGAGTGAGTGAGTGAGTGAGTTTGTGTGTGTGTGTGTATGAGTGATGTAGCAATTACAGAAGAATCATGAACTTGAAGTGATGGGCATGGGAAGAACTAGAGTGGAAAGAGTGTTTAGAAATGATGTAAATACATTACTATATCACATTATCAAAAAAAATTTAATTTGAAAAAATAATTTAAAATAAATAACCTAATTTGACTTTGATTCTTTTTAAGTTGAGACAGAGTTTTACTGTGTAGCCCAAGCAAGTCTTGAATCTTCCTGTTTAATCCTCCTGAGTGCTGGAACACAAACATATAGACACCATTCTATAAGAAATAAGAATTAAAATCTGAATGTTTATTTAAACTGTAGGCATTACTTTAGCTGCTGCCCTGACCACTCCTCTCATGCAGTGTACTCATAAACTGTTCTTTAAAATATGTGTGTGTGTGTGTGTGTGTATATATATATATATATATATATATATATATTTCATTTTTATGCCATCACAATATCCCTACAGAAAGAAAAAGGACATCTTTTCCAGAAAAGTCTTTTGACAATATTCACAGATCCGGCTTCCTATGGCATTATTTGTCTTTGCACCTTTTCTCTAGAAGAATTCCTGTAGATGAACTTTCTAGTCCACCTGGTCCCACAGCTGTTCAGTTCCAAATAAACACACAGAGACTTATATTAATTAGAAATTGCTTGGCCCATTAGTTCAGGCTTATTATTAATTAGCTCTTACAATTTAAATTAACCCATTATTCTTATCTATGTTTAGCCACATGGCTTGGTACCTTTTCTCAGTAAGGCATTCTCATCTTGGTTCCTCTGTGTGTGGCTGATGACTGACTGACTCTCTGCTTTTCCTCTTCCAGAATTCTTTTCATCTGGTTGCCCTGCTTAAGACAAGCTAATCAGCATTTTATTAAACTAATATGAGTGACAAATCTTTACAGTGTGCAAGAGCATTTTCCCTCAGCAAATTCCCTCTGTGGAAATAAGAGTCTCAGCCTTCTATGGAGAGGCTTATGACTTGATATTTTGTTAGGTAACCTTATTTTCATAAACAAAAAATATCCCTTTGTAAATGTTCCTTTCCATAGTATATCAAATGAATAGAACAGCTTACATTTCAAGGAGCAAAGCAAGCAGAAGTAGCATACATTTTTTTCAAAACATTCTCCCAAAAAAAAAAAAATCTTCCCCAGATCACTTAGCTCCCCAACTTTTTTTTTTTCCAAAACATGCCTTCTCTGTAGCCCTGGCTGTTCTGGAACTCACTCTGTAGACCAGGCTGGCCTCAAACTCAGAGATTCACGTGCCTCTGCCTCCCAAGTGACAGGATTAAAGACGTGCAAGCTCCCAAATTTTATTGCTACTATTCCTGCCCTTGAGATTTTCTGTTTAATTCACTCATACTTTGGCAGAGAAGAGCAAGATGCTTGGCAGAAAATGTCTAACCACCAGGCAATTTTAAGACTGAATTATTTGTTTCTCCCTTATAGTGTAGTCTAGTGCAGATCATTTGTGCAGTTTCCTCCTGTGTAGTAGTTCAGAAATCATCTTGGGCTTCAGAATTCTTCATTGGATCCTATGTACCTACTGTTAGAGAAATAGTAGAAAATCTGCAGAAACACACAGCAGGGTTGGGGGAGCCAGCCTGAACAAGGCATTTTACTAAGGCCCAGATTTTATTAGCTAGAGTTGAGTCATGTGATCCACCTAGATCCAAAGGAGGCTAAGTAACATTTTCCAAATGTTCAGGAAGAAAATGAAATGAAGATCAAGGATCAAATTATCTGTCACAGTATTATTTTAGTGACTTAAGTTACTTAAGAAAGCTAATAGGAAAATAAATTATATTCAGATATAGAGCAAAAAAAGATGTTAAGTGATCTACTACTAGAGACAATTTAAGTTACTATGTTTCTACAAAGCTAGTCTTTGTCCCTATCAGCTTTGCAGTATATGAACATTATTAAAATGAAACTCTACACTCATTCACTAGTAACAAAAACCTAAGGGCCACTCACTCACTACTGATGATACTTTTTAGCTGGGTTAATAATTTAATTATCTCACTGAGAGTTGTGGCACACACCTTTAATCCAGCACTTGAGAGGCAGAGGCAGGCGGATCTCTGTGAGTCAGGACAAGTTGCAGGACAGCCAGGACTACATAAAAAGACTTTGTCTAACAAAAATGATTTTTACTAATAATTTAATTCTCTATTTTTCTTTTCAGGGTTTGAGTAAAAAAGTTGGTGTATCATCCTCCATCCTCCAAGGTCTCTGGATCTCCTATAGCACAGAAGGTCTTTCTATGGCATTGGCATCTTTACGAAATCTCTACACTCCAAATATAAAGGTAAACACAAACTACAAATAGACTGAAGAATTGAGTGGAAAATATAATTATTAGGGCATTTAGTTGATCTCAGACTTGCCTTGGACTGCTTCCTAATATTTCCTTTTAGAAATTTTAATGTACATTAAATTGCTATATTTTATTTTGGTAACTGGGGACTGAGGCTGTTGTATAGCTGGTTGGTACCTGGGCTCAGGTTCTGCTAAAGGTTCTGAAGGGTAAATAGATCTCAGGTCACCTCTATCTGGGGAGGAACTTTTTAAGTCAAGAATTCACTTAAGTAAGCCAATATTCAGCATTTAGTATGTGATCACTCACACTAGCAAGTGAGCAGATTATATAAAAGAGATGTTTTACATTATTTTCCAAAGCAAAATATTCAAAAGGGAACAAATAAAGAATAAAAAAGATAGCTCCTAAATGCTACTGGACACTACTGTAGAGTCTCAAGTGTGTTAATTAAAAAAGATGACTAAACAGGTATGACTGGTATTTGTCTGATTCTTGTTTCTGTTTCTAGGTCAGCAGACTGCTGATTTTGGGAGGTGCCAATATTAATTACCGGACAGAGGTTTTAAATAATGCTCCAATACTATGTGTCCAGTCTCACCTTGGTTACACAGAAATGGTGGCCCTGCTTTTGGAATTTGGGGCCAATGTGGATGCCTCTTCTGAGAGTGGCCTGACTCCTCTAGGGTATGCTGCAGCAGCAGGGTTCCTGAGCATCGTGGTCTTGCTGTGCAAGAAACGGGCCAAGGTAACTGCTGCCCACTCTGCTGCTGTTCTTCTTCTCCTCTCTTTTCTTCTTTTTTCTTTTCTTCTCACCACTTCTCTCCTCTTTTCCTTTCCTCCCAATGTTGTCTTTTCTTAACTCATCTGCTACCTCAGCAATCTAGGTGTACCCATTGCTGGTATGGAGCATATCAAAGGAAGGGCTCACTGAGCTCATATTTCCAGTGTTTGCCCTAGTGGCCTTACCAATGCCTACTGCATCAGAACACGGTTTTAAAATCTTTGAGAAGGACTTGTAAGAGAGCTTTTATCAGCAACCTCAAAAATCCCTACCTAGCAACCCAGAATGTATCTACTGAGCACAGAAGAAGCCTCTTTGTAACAAAATACAGAAGAGAAGAAGCAAGGGGAGGTCTGAATTAGCTGAGTGGGAGGTCTGAACTGCACAGTGCCTGCACACCCTAGGCTTTCCTGTATAAAAGGAAACATTAGGTACAGAGATACCGAAGATCCTTGAAGACCCCCATCCTCGGACAGGCCAAGGGCACCCAAAGTGTTGTTAGCACATATCAGTTCTCTGAAAACATTTCCAAAATATGTTACTTTTTTTATGTGGTGTGAGGGAATATATGCATGAATGTGTGGGTGCATGCATGTGCTGGTAGAAACCAGAACAGGACACTGAAGTCTTATCGTTTTCCACCTTATTGTCTTAAGAAAGAATCTCTCATTAACCAGAAGCTTCACTTTTCAACTAGGCTGGCTGCCTAGTACGCTCCCGGGATCCTCCTGTCTCTACCCACTAACATTGATTGGTATTGCAGGTACACAGCCATGGCCTCCTTCATGTGGGTGCTAGGGATTAAGCTCAGTTTCTCATACTTACAGAGCAAGCACTCTTCCCAGTGAGCCATCACCTCAGCCCCCAAAATGTTTTCTTTATAATATTTTCCAAGACACTGATACAGAAGAATTCAATTTCAAAATACTGGTAAAAGAAAACCATTGGCTTCCGAAATGTAGGCCACCGAGGAAAATTGTAGCCTTGCGGTATTTTGATTGTCATAAAAACTGGTGATTTCACAGCAAAACCTAAGTATATGTGCAACCTTATTTTGAGATATTCAGTACTGTCACCAGGGAAGAAAGCGATACTCCTGAGACTCCTTTGGGATATGAAACTTGGGATTCTCAATGAAGTCACAGAGTCTTAGATGCTACTGTGACACAGATTACCCACCTATAACAATGTCCCCTTTGTTTGGATGGAGCTTCTAGAGAGAAAATATCTGGTCCTGATGTTACTCTTGATATAAACTCATATCCTAGCTAGGTCCGTGAATCTTCTCTGTCCTTATACCACCATGCCACTGTTCTACTTGTTTTTTATTGTTTTCCTCAAGCAAATGGTTTCACTGTTCATTCTCTTTTCAAAATCCTGTCACCTCCTTTATGTTTGGTATTAGTACGATTAAGCTAAAAGCAAAGTGTGCTATTGTGCCTCTGTAACCTCAGGACTTGGGAGACTGAGACAAGAGGATCATAAATTCAAAGTCAGTCTGGGATATATAGGAAGGCCATCAATTTTTTTTTAAAGGGAGGAAAGAAGAAAGTGTCTGTCTCAGTGAACATCTGTCATAGACACTGTTCTTTCCTACACCGGCCTGTACTCTTGGAATTACTAGGAAGTACTAATGCTAAAGACCCTTTGATATCTGTGTCTCTTTTGCCTTTACTAAAACAATGAGTAGGAAACTCATTATATTTCCATTTGTTCATTTTGTGTAAGGATAGCACAGAGGTGACTCTACCTCTTTATTGAAATGTGGACGCAAGCTACATCGTGTCCACACATCTTATTATAGATAACTTCTATCACTTGATTAAAGGTACTGTCTTCCAAGTTGTAACTCTAAAAGTACTTTTTCCCCTTTGTAATTAAGAAAAATAACTTTTAAGAAAGTGGTTTGAGACCTGATAAACACATTTGTTGTTGCTCATCACACTTTTGTTTACTTGTGTCAAAATACCGGGCGGTGGTGGCGCACGCCTTTAATCCCAGCACTCGGGAGGCAGAGGCAGGCGGATCTCTGTGAGTTCGAGGCCAGCCTGGTCTACAAGAGCTAGTTCCAGGACAGGAACCAAAAGCTACGGAGAAACCCTGTCTCGAAAAATCAAAAAAAAAAATCTACTTTTGATTTTTACTGAGAGAAGTTATGGCTATGATGCCTGTTTAACAGGTGATTTTCTATTTCCATTCTTTCCTTATTTATTGATAGGATTCCATTGTAAAGAAGAGCTGTTTCAAACTGGGCATGATGGTGTGTGCTTGTGAATCCCAGCATTTGGGAAATTTAAGCAGGAGGTCATGAATTCAGAAGCAACTTTAGATACATAGTGAAGCCTTGTCCCTACTCCCCCTGTATTTATCCAGTACTTGTTCATTATGTATTTGTATCACTCCAGACTCGTGGATGTTTATTTTACTCTGCAATCTGCAATTCATTACCATTATTACTCGTTTTGTTCATCAGATTGTCCTAGAGTTGGCCATTACTTCAAATTTGTTCCTAATTTTTTTTAATACAACTTTTCTTTTGCACCACAAAATGTTCCAGCCTCTTCTTTTACCATTACTACCTCAGCCCTGGAATCAGCCTTCTATTCGGATGAGAATTCATTTATCCTTAGTTTTTACAGACAGAGTTCTGAGCATGAACACTACCTGATGATTAAAAATATGTATTTCTTGGTCTGGTATTTAAAAATATTTATGCTTTCAACCTTACAAACTTCCTCCTTTAGGAACCTACCATAAAAACCTAGAATACGGCAATCAGTTCCTATCTCAACCAGTTGAGAAAGATTTCTTGCCATATCTGTTCCTGATGGTATTCAGGATTAATTTTAGCAGCTGGGGTGATGTTTAGTCAGTAAACTGCTTACTTCATAGGCATGAGAATCTGAGTTCAAATCCTAGCATCCATGTAAAAGCTGGAGGCAGTGACTCACATCTCTAACACCATCACTGGTGGAAGGCAGAGGTTTCATGATGGTTTTCTCTCTAGTTAGCCAAACTGAAACAGTGAGCGCCAGGTCTTGTGAGAGACCCTGTCTCAAAAAATAAGGTAGAGAGCAAGTAAGGAAGACATCCAACATCCACATGTGCATGCACAGGTATGTACACCTACACAGCTGTGCATATAACATGCAAAATAACAATAAATCATTGTGCTTTTATTTATTATATACTCTTTTTTTTTTAAGACAGGTTTGGTCACATCTCCCCCCTACCTTATTTGAAAATCTTAAGAGTAAATTTATTTTCCTCCTTTTTATCTTATAGGTGCTTGCATTCAGTTAGCATTTGTTGGGTGAATCACTGGGTGGAAGCAAAGTCAGTGGGAGAATCAGAAATAAAAAATAGATTCAGATGTTCTAAGTGTCCTAGACAGATAATCACATTCTTTTTTGTTTGTGTGTTTGTTTTGTTTTGCTGTAGCTTTGGAACTTGTCCTGGAACTCACTCTATAGACCAGGCTTTCCTTGAACTCACAGAGATGCACCTGCCTTTGCCTCCTGAGTGCTGGGATTAAAGGCTAGCGCCACCACCACCTGGCTTGATAACCACATTTTTATTGGAAACTTCTGTCTAAAGATCTTCTGGTAGATGGATCATAATCAACATTTCTTTCAACCTAAACTTTGAACCAACACTGAAATTATAAAACTGCTTTTGGAACTTGATCTAGAGTAAAGCTCCAAGTGCCTCTCGCCATTTAGGCCAAATCTTTGACATTCTGCCCTCCTGCTGGAAGAGGAAGCCATTTCTGCCAAAGTTCAGTGGTCCACTGAGTGACTCACGACACAGGGCATTTCTTCTTAGGAGCACCATGGATAATTTTTGTGCCAGCAGAGTCATGGGTCTCTCAAGTCTTGGTCTGAAAAGAACTATTAAGAGCAAAGAGAACTAACTGCCTCAGCTTTACCTGAGGGTTTTGTTTTATTTTTCTTTATATGTGAAAACAAAAACCTTACCTTGTTTTATGGAGAAAGAAGTTCTCCACAGGGGGATGCCCAGGGGATTCGGAGATCATTTCTAATCTACCTGAGTAGAAAGTATCCACTAAGTTCAGAGAGTGGGAAAGGATGATGTAGACATATGCAGTAGGCCAGTGTGACCAGGCTAGACTACAGCAGCCAGTCTTTGTTCATGCAAGTCTCTGTTCTCCTCCCTTAGGTAGATCACTTGGATAAGAATGGGCAGTGTGCGTTGGTTCATGCTGCTCTACGGGGTCATCTAGAGGTTGTCAAGTTTCTCATTCAGTGTGACTGGACAATGGCGGGCCAGCAGCAAGGAGTGTTTAAGAAGAGCCATGCCATCCAGCAGGCCCTCATTGCTGCAGCCAGCATGGGTTACACTGAGGTAAGAAAAGGTGATAGGTTTTTTCCCCAAGTTATGTATTAAAAGACCTAGGAAACTGGGGGCGGGGAACATGCATGCTACAAAATTACCAGCCAAATTGGTGTGAAGCTTTTAATCACTATTATGAAGAATAAGGGGATTAAACTCTATGAAATACTATTCAAATACCATGGTACCTAGAATTATGTACATGGAACAAACTTGAGAGTCAGAAAGGAGTCTGGAAATTATCTCACACAGCTTCTCCCATACTTTCACCCCTAAGAATGTGACACTAAGACACTGAAGGGTTACTGACTTGTGAACATACGGTCAGACATTGTTGGACAGAAAGGATATATAACCCACAGAACCTTAGAAGGATCAGTTCTGATCCTAGATCTTACAGTTTTCTTACTGTCTCAGAACCCTAATTATTCATCCATAAAATTACTTAAATCTTTTTACAAGGCTGTTCTGAAGGATGCTCTGTAAATAATCAACACCATAGAAATGGTATTCTCTACATTATTAGTAACTGTGTCAAATAATGGGAATGTTAGTATTGTGTGAAATGTTAAATAACTGACCATGCAGAAAGGAGAGGAGTGTAACTAGGAAGCACAAAAATGCTTAAGTTTACTATAAACTTTACCAGTGTAAAGAGTGGGTTACATGATTTAATAAACAGTGTTATCAATTGAAGGTTAATCGAATGTTGGCTTTGGCCAAATCTGAATCTGTAACTAACCTGTGGTTGTAACCTAACTATGATGTTTCAAGTGGAGTTTCATCTAATTTACTCTTTTTCCAATAATTTTACTGTCATTAAATCTAATACTTGATTTACCATCAAACTATCTCTCACCTTTATGCAAGCTCTGCTGACAAAGCTGAGACACATTTCAGGGTTAGCTCTAGACCAAACATTGGTTCATAAAGTTCATAACTATTCCCACTATGGCTGACTTCAGACTGAACAGGAAGGTGGGGAGAAAGGAACAATTGGACATGGCGACAATGTTTCAGCCATACAGATACAATAAATATAAGTAGCTAATATAGAACAGATGATAACAGGACATAGTTAAATAATTCAGAAATTTTAAGAGTTGAGGGACATTTTTTGTTTGTTGTTTGTTTTTTGTGGTGGTGGGATCAAATCCAGAATATCACACATTCTAGGAAAGCACTCTTACCAGTAAGCTATGTACCCAGCCCAAGTTTAAATACTTAAATCTTAGTTTTTTATGTAATTTATTTGTTACTCAAATTTTAATAAATGACTGGCTTTTTTAACAAGCAACTTGTAAAATTTCTGAAAATTTTAGAATCTGCTTGCATGGGCCACTGCTCACCAGCCATCCCACTGCAAGGGATATTCCAGTGGGGCAGCAATCCTCGCAGCTGACATGAGCTCTCACCAAGGGAATAAAAAGCCAAATGGAAATTTGTATATCTAGGGAAAGTCTTTTAACTCCCAGTACAATCAGTGTCCTGGAAACAGCTGTCATCTTTGGTTGTAGCTTACAGTCAGTCATTCTCCTTCCCACCTCACAGACAGCCCTTATATTTTTGAGAGGAAAAAAGATAACAATCACTTTAAAGAGATATAGGCCTCAGTTTTTTGCCTCAGTTTTTTTCCATATTTCTTTCCTGAGTTTTTATTGTCATTAGTTTAAATAAGAATATGTAATTTTTAAATCACATGCTGTATGGATTATATTAAAGAAAAAATGTAAACTCTATCTGATAGGACAGCTTTCCATCAGAACAGTTGGGGGTTTCTTTGAGAAAATCAAAACTGATTTCTTTTGTACTTAAGAAAGTTAGTGGTGCTTGGAGGATTGTCTTCCACAGCTCCCAGAGTAGTGCCAGCAGCACAGCTTGTCACCTGCAGTGAGCTGACGTGAGTTCTTGTTTCAGATTGTCTCCTACCTACTTGATCTTCCAGAAAAAGATGAAGAGGAAGTGGAGCGAGCTCAGATCAACAGTTTTGACAGTCTCTGGGGAGAGACAGGTACTTCTCTTGGGCATCAGTATCTTAGTGGGGTGTTGTACTTATGTAGACTTTCTGCGTCTCTCATACCATTATTTTGAGTCTGGCATTCTTTGGCGCTCTGTCTTTGACTTTTTGTTTTTTTTTTTTTTGTTTTGTTTTGTTTTTCGAGACAGGGTTTCTCTGTGGCTTTGGAGCTTGTCCTGGAACTAGCACTGTAGACCAGGCTGGTCTCGAACTCACAGAGATCCGCCTGCCTCTGCCTCCTGAGTGCTGGGATTAAAGGCGTGCGCCACCTCCGCCCGACCTGTCTTTGACTTTTGTGTTGGAGACTAGGTCAGCTTTCCTTACCTACTTTTCCTTTGAATTCTCCGCCTTTAGCTCTTTAAAAAAAAAAAAATCACCACTCTTGTTTCCAACTATTTTTAAAAGACAAGCTTTCCCCTACAATATGGTAATCAAAACAGAAAATAATGGTGACCTTTCTTTTGTTCGTATGATCCTTATACTGCTTTCTTTTCCTTTCTTCCCAAAATAACATTCAACCTCCGGTTATAAACTGTGAAGATGCCCCTTTCGTCCACATCTCTGGCTTAACCAGATGTTATTATGGCTCTCTAACACTGTTAGGCTTTTCCTTGTGACTAGAGCTGCTAGCTAGATGCATACTGATCTACTGCAATCCCTCTGGGTCTACAGTGACATTTTCTTTATCATTTAGCCATGGCTTCCCCAGCAGTGGCCTCTTCCTTGTTCAAGAAATGAACGTTGTCTTTTCTCCAAGTCTCCACTGGAGCATCTGGAGAAACATTAGTAAGCTTTGGTGTCTTTCTGAAACTGGGGCAGGGAAAACAGTAGAGTTACCACAGATATGTGTCATCTTTGCCAGGAGAAAGACTAATATTGAGATGGCAAAGGTAGGTAACGTGTTTGACTAAAGAAGAAGGGTGTGCATTTGGTAAAGGTTGAGAATGTTAAAAATCACATAAGAATTTTGAACTTAACCAAACTTTATAACAACTTGTTGAATTGCTTTCTTTCACCCCTGCTAAAATTATACATAGGTTTCATAACTTCTTTTAAATGTGTGATGGTCCAGAGCTCAGGAATTTCCTTCTCAAATAATTTCTCCCTCTGTAAAAGCCAAAGAGAGCAGGTGCCAGGCAGCTGCAGCTTAAGAGCCCATGATAGATGAAAGGAAAATGTGCAGCTGGAACAGCTGCTGTCCCAGGAGCCCCATCCTAGAGAAGTTAGAGGATGGGGACCAGCAGGATTCTCCATATGACCTAGAACTGCAAAACGGACAATGTTAGTTTACTTCTCCTGTCAGCAACCTTTCTCCAATACAGTGTTGCCATACCTCCTGATAGACCCCTTCTAACCAAGGAGGATGGCCAAAAATGCCACAGTCCAGCAGTCATAATGGGAAGATATTATAAATCCAATAATCATAAAGTGGAATATCAAAACTTATTCTAGTGCTATACTTCAAAGAAATTCTTAGAATGGTTCAAAAGGGTATAAATTGTGTGGGAGATGACTCACTGGGTACAACTCACTGCCTGCCATACGAGTATGAGAGTCTGAGTTTCTATCCCAGTACCCACATAAAAGTCAAGCATAGCAGCATAATCTGTAACCCCAACACTGGGAGAACGGAGACAGGCAGATCCCAAAGATTGTCCGACTAGCCAGTCTAACAGAAACAACAGTGAAAATCCCTGTCTCAAAAACTAAGGTAGATTAAGGAAGAACCCCAAGACATCAACCTCTGACTGGTAAATGTGCAAACACACACACACACACACACACACACACACACGTATAAACTAACTATATGCAGAAGGCCTAATTTTTATTAAGTATGAATTTCTTTTCGGGAGGATGTTGGTTTGTTTGGGTTTTGTTCTTGTTATTTTCCTTCTTTTTTGGTTTTACAAGAAAGGGTTTCTTTGTGTATACCTGGCTGTCCTGGAACTCACTCTGTAGACTAGGCTGGCCTCAAACTCAAGAGATCTTCCTGCCTCTGCCTCCTGAGTGCTGGGATTAAAGTGTTTGCCACCACTGCCCAGCTGAGTATGAATTTTTTATTCGAATAAAACTTTATAACCTGGTTGGTGCAGTGGCTTAAAAGAGAAAGGCATTTGCTGCCAACCTACCATGTTGACCTGAGTTTTATCCCCTGAACCCACATGATAAAAGACCAATTTCCTAAGTTAATCTTTAACTGTTCGTTACATGTATGCTGTATTATATAAAAAATAAAAGAATAAATATAGGCTCAAATTTTTAAAATATCTCATACTTAAAAGCACATGAATTTTTATTAATACTACTACACCTCAAAAATCTAAAGATGAAAATTCCATGTGCATTAGCTTATAGTCAGAATTGTGTCATATTAAAGTTGATATTTACATGCAACAATTTTACTGTTAAAAACTGTTAAATATACATTTGGACAAAATATAATTTCTGGATCTATAAAAAGTTACCTGAGGAAAGCAACAGTTGCATACACCTGTAACTCCAACACTAGAGAGGATTATTGCCCATGGTCTACACAGCAAGTTCCAGGCTAGCCACAGCTATGTATATCAAAACAAAACCAAGACAAAATTATTGGATTTCAGAGAGATTTTGGAAAAAGGCTGGTGTCTTTGCTATGTAAAAACAACCCTACAACTTAGCGCTAATGTAGCATGGACTTCAGCTTACTTCTTTAACTGCAGTGATTTGAACTAAGTCTGCATGGGTTTTTTTCTAATTTATAACACACAGTTTAAAACTTATTATGGCCCATTGCATTGTGATATTTGCTGCAATGGTAAAATCTTATATGTATTTATATAAGTTCTATATTTATTTTTAAGCTGGTGGAAGTCTCATATCTACAACCCTGACTATTGGCAGAGGATGTTCGTTTATTCCTGGCTGCGCTAACTCAAAATATTCACACAGAAACTATATTATTTACAACACTGCTTGACCTATTAGCTTACGCATATTTCTAGATAACTCTTATATCTTAAATCAAGCCATTTCTACTAATCTGTGCATCACCACGAGGTCGTGGCCTACTGGCAAAGTTCCCACATCTGTCTCCTCTCACAGGATTGTCAGACTTCTTAGGGAACAACACAAGAAAAGAAGTAAGGTGACACATTGTCCTGTTCTGCTCCTTGTGTATAGGTGTAGACCAGGACCAGCCACTTAGAGCTCCTAGCAGCTATAGAGGCCAACTTCACAAAATAAGACTCCTATACTTTGTACTGTGTATCTTTGGCCAAGATTATTGCAGCTGTCTACTTGCTGACCTTTAGGACTCTCTACCTTACTCTCTGGTGATTCATGTTCCAGAATGTAGCCAAAGATAGATCTTTTACATCATAGTCTAATGTCACTTTCTTACTTACCAACCTTTGTTTACTGTTTGTAGAATTAAATTCTTTACTGTAGTGTAAGACCAGTCATGATCCCCAGTCTCATGTATTGTTTATGTTCTCTGGCAATTCTAGTAATAACAAACATACATTGCGTCCCACTTCAGTGCCTTTATACACACCTTTGCCTAACATTCCTTCATGTAACAGCATGTAACAAATAACTCTATTAATATTTAATGTTTTAGGTGCAGTAATCAATTTGTCTCCCCAACCACCTTCCTTCATTGATTTTATATGTTGTAATCCTTCAAGATATAAATAGATAAGAGAATCATTTGTTTTTCGGTATTCTGTTTAGTGTAACTTAGTGTCAGCATTCTATCCAAGCCCATCTCTGAGCTATATCATACCTGCCTCTTCAAGCATGTATGCACACGTGTGTGCACACACACATACACCACAAACTATTTGTGTCAGTTAATCTCATCAGATGCTGACCAGCTCGGAAAATAAAGTCTGTTTCTGGTCTCTTGGGAGGAGATTTTTTTCTCCTAACTGCTATGGTTTATGAACAGTGCTTTTACCTTAATCTCCTTTCTTCTAAAAACTCTTAACAGTTTTTTGATAATATTCATAGAATCCATTTAAAGCAACTTTTTGGCCATGATTTTGAGAAGTCCAGACTCCATTCTACGTAGCTGCATTGTTTTGAGATGAAATTGGCCAGCTGCATTAATAACCATGTCTAGCTAACATCTGAAGGCTGCTGCCAAATGACATCATAACCTGAACAACAGAGATTATACAACAAAGAAAAAGGCCAAATGGAATGTTCTCTCTCGTAAAAATGTGTCATTCCATAGAGGGAAATGGGCCAACCAGAGGTAGAGTAGTCAGTGCCGCTTTCCAGGCGAGTACTGTCTGTGAACAATGTGCTCTGTGGGCTGGCGTCATTAGTGAAAGGCTTGGTTCTGAAATACTAGTGTTATTTTCTCCAGGGTGCTATCGGTTTTGTTTTAAGAAAAGGAATGTTCTTGGCCTATACACACGTGGAAGTTTGCCACAACCCTATAACCTAGTAGTTACTTTAAACAGAATCAAAATAGGAGTTAGAAATTTTCCAAGTGGTTTTTTTGAGTTGCAGAGCATGTCTAAGTTTTTAGCTACTCTTGTGATCAAATGCCTGTGCATGGCTAGCGACTTTTTCAACTGTTAAAAATAAGAGTTTGAGGTGGGTGTGTGACACACACCTTTAATCCCAGCACTCAAGAGGCAGAGGCAAGTGGATCTGTGAGTTTGAGGGCAGCCTGGTCTACATATTGAGTTCAGGAGTGTGTAAAGAGACTCTGTCTCCAAAAAAAAAAAAAAAAGTATGTCTATGTGTGTATGTGTGTACACACACACATATATGAACTTGAGAAGTTGAACTAGAACCAGTCTTAACATTAACCCCTGTGTACATTTACTTAAAACTTAAAAGTGACCTTCACTGCAGAGAAGACCAAGCTCTGCCCTCCTGTGACAGACTAAACAGAAAAACCAGTGTCAACAGTTGCAAAATAAAATTGAGTACATATATTTTTCAAAAAATTGCCACATTTTCCCTTATGAACCCACTTACCTTTAGGGCAGGAACAGATTATTTGAAAGCTTGGCTTTGTATAAATTATAGGGAGTTTTAATTTTGCATATGGTTCAGTTATAGATAATTAAGCCAGACCCAAAGGCAATGCCAGGACAGCAAGATGGCTCAGTGAATAAGGGCACACACTCATTAGCCTGATGTCCTGAGTTCTGTCTCAGAGGAGAACTAAAACCTACAAGGTGTTCTCTGTCCATATTTTGTGTATATATATGTAAACAAATAATGTAAATTTTTTAAAGATTTATTTTTATTTTGTGTGGCTGATTTGCTTGCATACATGTAAGTGCATCAGATCTCCTGGAACTGGAGTTACAGACACTTGTGAGTTGCCATGTGGGTGCTGGGAATTGAACCAGGGTCCTCTGGAAGAGCCACCAGTGCTCTTAACCTCTGAGCTGTCTCTTCAGCCCCCAAATGTAAATATTTTAAATGCCATAATTTCTAGGTTAAAAAAAATTACAAGTGACTAGTTAATTTGAATTTCAGGACTTCTTTGATTAGAGTCCAACATTTGAAAACCAAAATATCTGTGCATGCCTAATAGTTTTTTAACTTTTTGTTTACTTTGTGTCTTTCACATCATGCATCTCGATCCCATTCATTTCCCCATCCATTCATATCTGCCCTCTGCCCCTGTAACCCTCCCCAATAAAATAAAATTTAAGAGGAGAAAAGGAAAAAGAAAAAAATCAATCTCATCGTGGAAGCTGCAGTGTAACACAGTGAGTCTTGCAGTAAAGCCTTTTGTCCATATAACTTAACGTGCAAGTGTTCATTGCAAACAGTCATTGGTCTGGTCTGGTTCAAGGACTCTGGTTTCTGCCCACCCCACCCCCCACTCCTGCCCCATCCCTCTATACCTGAGGTGGTTGGGAGAGCTTGCACTGAGGTCATAAGAGCATGAGAGTTTCCCCTGCCCCTCACCAGCTGCAGCACTCAGGAGAGGAGGTCTTGCACCTTGCTTGGGCAACACAGTAGAGCTGACCCTGTTGACAGAGATGTGGGTGAACCAGCCCCAAAGTTGTGAACATGAGGGAGCTGTCCCCACTACTTG
Source organism: Microtus oregoni (assembly GCF_018167655.1). NCBI lineage: Eukaryota > Metazoa > Chordata > Mammalia > Rodentia > Cricetidae > Microtus > Microtus oregoni. The sequence continues at coordinate 13,996,558 of NW_024543222.1, read as the reverse complement.
TCTGTCATGTGGAGGTGTGGACGGGGAACAACTGCCCCCCCTTACCCATCATTGCCAACAACAGACAAGAGAGCTGACCCTGCCCCTTCCCAGCTATAGCACTCAGGAAAGCAGGCCCTGCTCCTCACCTGGGCAGCATAGTAGAGCTGATGCTGTTGGCAGAAGTGCAGGTGAACTGGCCCTGAGGATGTAAGAGTGGGATAACTGGTGAGGGCGAGGGAAAGATGTCCTACCCCTCCTTGCCCCTACCACCTGTGGTAGGTGAGGGAACTGACCCTCCCCCTTACCAACTGCAGCACTCAGGAAAGTGGGCCCTGCACCTCACTTGGGCAGCACAGTAGAGTGACCCTACTGATGTGGGGGGTGGGTGGAGGAGGGGTTGGACTGCCCTGAGAATGCGAATGTGGGAGATCTGTCCCGTGTGATTCATATGTGATGTGATATGGTAGTGTGGGCAAGGGAAAGATGCTCTCTCACCGCCTGCACCCTCGCCAACTGTGGGAGGTGGGAGAGCTGGCCCTGAGGTCATAAGAGTAGGAGAGCTGGCCCTGCCCATCACCAGCTGCAGCACGTGGGAGAATGGCCCCTGCACCTTGCCAGGGCAACACAGTACAGCTGGCCCTGATGGTGTAGGTGTAGGAGAGTCAGCCCTGAGGATGTGAAGGGAGAACTGGCCCCGCCCCTTGCTCATCATTTGAGGGGGGGGGATAGTCAGGCAGTGCTGGAGAGCTCACCCTGATGATGAGGACAAGGGAGAGCTGGCAGGCTGACAAACTCTGCATTACCCAGGCCAGAACCTAGGTTATAAGTTGGCCCACCCCATCATCTACCCCATCTATGATCTATTGGAGCACGTGAAGAGTCAGGTCCTGCAGACCCAAAACTACGGTCAACAATCCAGTATCTTGTAGAAGAATGAAAATAGATTCATATCTATCACCATGTACAAAACTTAAGTCCAAATGGATCAAAGACCTCAATATAAAGCTAGCTACACTGAACCTTATAGAAGAGAAAGTGGGAAGTACACTTGAATGCATTGGCACAGGGAACCACTTTCTAAATATAAGCCCAGCAGTACAGACACTGAGAGAAACAATTAATAAATGGGACCTCCTGAAACTGAAAAGTTCCTGTAAAGCAAAGAACACAGTCAACAAGACAAAATGACAGCCTACAGAATGGGAAAAGACCTTCACTAACCCCACATCAGACAGAGGTCTGATCTCCAAAATATACAAAGAACTCAAGAAATTGGTCACCAAAAGAACACATAATCCAATAAAAAAAAATGGAGTACAGACCTAAACAGAAAACTCTCAACAGAGGAATCTAAAATGGCTGAAAGTCTCTTAAGAAAATGTTCAACATCCATAGTCATCAGAGAAATGCAAATCAAAACAACTCTGAGATTCCATCTTACACCTGTAAGAATGGCCAAGATCAAAAACACTGGTGACAACTTATGCTGAAGAGGTCGTTGGGAAAAGGGAACACTCCTGCATTGCTGGTGGGAGTGCAAGCTGGTACAGCCCCTTTGGATGTCAGTGTGGCAATTTCTTAGAAAATTAGGAAACAACCTTCCTCAAGACCCAGTAATACCACCTTTGGTAAAGTTTTGTCCCACAAACATAGGACCTGAGTTTAGATCTCCAGCACCCACATAAAAAACTGGACACAGTGGCACACATGTGTAAGCCCAGAACTGGGGAAGCAGAGACACGTGTAATTCAGGAGCTTGCTAGCCAGCTGAATCAGTGAGCTCTAGGTTCAATGAGAGATCTTGTCTCAAAAAAAGTCAAATGGAGAATGTCTTAGTCAGTGTTCTGTGAAGAGACACCATGACCACAGCAGCTCTTACAGAAGAAAGCATGGAGTTGGGGCCTTGCTTCCAGTTTCAGAGGGTCAGTCCGTTGTGACAGGGAGCATGGTGGCAAGTATGGGGCGAGGACAGTAGCTCAGAGCTACATACTGATCCACAGCACAGAGATGGAGCCTCTCATGGGCTTTTGAAATCTGAAGCCTATTCTATACTTCCTCCAACAAGGCCACACCTCCTAATCATTTTAATATTAAAAACTCTACTCCTTGGTGACAAAGCATTCAAATATTCAAATCTATGGAGGTGGAAGCCATCTTATTCAGATCACAACAGAGAATAAGGAGGACACTGATGTCAGCCTCTGACAACCTGCACATACATGGGCACACATCAGCACACAAACACCATACACACAGAGAGGTGGGGTTTTTATTATTAAAACAATGAATTTCAGCTAGGTGTGGTAGCATAAACCTGCATTGGGAGCTAAAAAGGAACACTAAGTTCAAGCCCAGCCTGGGGTACATAGGGAGACCTTACCTCCAAATAATAAATAAAACTATGCATTTGAAATGCCATGGTTAAATAAATGTCTGTTACAAGATGGACCTTGCATCTCCAAATTATTCTCCCTACTGTACAAATGATACAGAAAATGAAATATATATTCAGAATGTTCACTACACTGAAGAAGAAAAAAAGAAAAAATTTCTTTCTCCTGTATCCTTTATATTCTCTTTATAGCTACTTGTAAGTCTGTGGCTCCAATGTTTTATGTTTAGAAGAAGAAAGCCTGGTGTATTGTTGTACCTGCAATCCCTAACCAGGTCATCCTTGGCTACAGAGAGTTTGAGGCTAGCCTGGGCTATGTGCAGCCCCAACCCCTGCCCCAATAATAGGAAAAAAGTTGTCTTTTTCACAGCTGTTTTCTTGTCTCTAAGACCATCTTGCATGGACAGTTCTGACAGTCGTGCTTGCTAATCTCTTTTCTAAAACTTATCATCTTAATTAGTCTAAAGGAAAAGAGTAGTCTTAAACTACAGTTCCTGCCTTTGACTCTTTAGATTTGAGAGCGCAGGAGTAGAGGTCGATCAATACTTTGTCCAGCTGATTTTCTCTGCAGAGTTTCTTCTCTAGATTCCATTCACACATAGATTGATAGGTTTTGTAACTAGGTTAAGAACCTCAAAACAGCGATAACCATAGCAGAGAAGACAATCTTGGTATAGGAAAAGTGAAACTAGGTGAATCTGACCAAAGTGATTTTTCAGTTAATTCATTATTATGATTAGCCCCAGATAGTGTGATCCCTTTTTAATGTCCTTATTATTTTTCTTCAAAAATATCCTTTCTGGAGAAGGCAGCCAAGATTATTATTCTTGGAAGTAAAGTTGTTACGTTAGTTGTTAATTGATTACATTAATCAGACATAATTTACTGTGTTTGCATAAAACATAGCATTTACAAGCATATTAATCCATGTTTAACATTGAACACCAGAAAAGAGTGTCCATCCTCAGTATTTGTTATCTGCCCTTAGCCCTGACAGCCGCAGCAGGAAGGGGCAAACTGGACGTGTGCCGTCTGCTTCTGGAACAAGGGGCAGCTGTGGCCCAGCCAAACCGCAGAGGAGCGGTACCCCTTTTCAGCACTGTTCGCCAGGGCCACTGGCAGGTAAGTATTGTGCCGCTTTCAGCCCTCTAGAAAGAATGAGTTCCAGGTAGAAACTTCTGATGCAAAGAAAAGAAGCCACAAATGGGCTTCTCAGCAATCTTCAAACCTGAGGACATGGCCCTTCGTTACTAATGTTCCACTCAATTGAAAGGGTAAGAAATTAACATTCACCTGGTGTGGTGGTGCCCACCTTAAATCCCAGAGGCAGGTGAATCTCTTGAGTTCAAGGTCACAGCCTGGTCTACAGAGTGAGTTCTAGAATAGCCAGAGCTACATAGTGAGACCCTGCTCAAAAGAAGGAGTGGGTGAGGAATTAACACTCCAAACCATTGTTGTGAGCTAAATTGATTTGCTGTGGTCATGAAGAAACCGCCATTTCCATGTGACAGTATTTGCCAGTTGATTGAGAGGTAGACATCTCAGCAGACCCCTGCAGACCAGTTACTTAAATGTTTCAGACTTGCCAGAAGAAAACACACTATGTGCAAACTCTAGTTATTTGGTCTTTCCAGAGGTTTGGACTCTAGAAAAACCATTAACTTATTATACACTAGGATGGAAAAGAAATTATACTGACAGTGCTCTTTGGAAGTACTTGAGTAGGAAAAAAGACTCCAGAAGCCAAACAGTGCTTAACAAAAGGCACTGCTGTTACCAGAAGCACTTTATTGTAGTCAGTTCAATACAATGGCGATGTTGTTGGTGCTGCAGGCTTGCAGCATCCAGAGAGTAATAAAATGGAACTGGCATGGCTGGTTGCTTGGGCTGGGACTTCCATTATGGGATGGTTCAGACCACAGCTTGTCTTTTTTTCTAACTTAGTGTCGTAGTCAGATGTTCAGCGGTGAATCCTCATTTGCTTATCCCTAAGGGAGTTAAGAAAGTAAGTCTTGTGTCACTAGAGCTGTACAGAAGCTCATAAGTAGAAAGCTGCTCATAGAGAGGACTCTCTGCAAGTGGTCCTCCACACTGTAGGAGACCACGTGCATGTCATCTCAGCAGCTCTGAGAGTAACAAGCTTCTGCTTCTCTGCACTTGCAGATTGTTGACCTGTTACTTACCCACGGAGCTGATGTCAACATGGCAGACAAGCAGGGTCGTACTCCCCTGATGATGGCTGCTTCTGAAGGCCATCTAGGAACCGTGGACTTTCTACTTGCACAAGGTAAGTCCTGAGAGGCCAGAGCTGTGGATAAAGCCCATAATAACCCACTGAATTTCTCCTGACTTCATTACATGTTAAGAATTTATAAGGATTATCGAGGCCCACAACCCCAGAGAAGCTAGATTTTTTTTTTTTTGATTTTTCGAGACAGAGTTTCTCCGTAGCTTTTGGTTCCTGTCCTGGAACTAGCTCTTGTAGACCAGCCTAGCCTCGAACTCACAGCGATCTGCCTGCCTCTGCCTCCCGAGTGCTGGGATTAAAGGCGTGCGCCACCATCGCCCGGCTGAGAAGCTAGATTTAAAAAAAAAAAAAAAAGGAGAACCTTACGAGGGACACAAATGGAGGGCCCAGGAAAGAGAAATCTCCTGGGTAAACTGGAAGAGTGATAGAAGGGGGAGGTGGGGGATGGGAACATGAAGGAATGGGATGGATGGAGAGGGAGTGCAATGAAAGTGATAGTCTTGATAGAGGGAGCCATTATGGGGTTAAGGAGAAACCAGGTGCTAGAGAAATTCCCAAGAATCCACAAGGATGACTCCAACTAAGACTCCTAGCAATAGTGGAGAGGGTGCCTGATCTGGCCTTCCCTTATAATCAGATTAGTGACTACCCTAATTGTCATAGAACCTACATCCAGTAACTGATGGAAGCAGATGCAGTGATCCCCAGCCAAGCACTGGGCTGAGCTCCTGGAGCTTAGTTGAAGAGAGGGAGAAGGAATCTTATGAGCAAGTGGGGTCAAGATCATGGTCGGAAAAACCACAGAGACGGCTGACCCGAGCTAGTGGGACTGTGGACTGACATCTGGGGTCCTGCATGGGACCAAACTAAGCCCTCTGAATGAGGGTAACAGTTATGTGGCTTGATCTGCTGGGGTGGGGGGCTTGGCTCCCCAAGGGATGCATTACCTCCTCTCCAAGGAGTGGATGGGGGCAGTGAGATGGAGGAGGTATGGGGGAAGGAGGGGAACTGGGGCTAGTATGTAAAATTTTTTAAAATTTAAATTAAAAAAAGTTTAAAAAAAAAAAGAATTTACTAATTCAGCCAGGTGATCCATGTCTTTAATTCCAGCAAGGGCAGGCAGATTTGAGACCACCAGGACAGCTAGAACTGTTACACAGAGAAACTCTGTCTTGAACTCCCCCACAAAAAAAGAATTTACTAATTCAGTTGATTTGAAAAGCCAGCAGCTCCTGCCCTGGTTTTTTTTTCTTTTATTTTTTTTTTCCTTCACTTTTTTAAAATAAGATTACAGGCTGGCCTTTAACTCACAATATTGATTTTCTGCCTCAGTTACCTGGCACTTTCTTGTGGTGTGTGTGTGTGTGTGTGTGTGTGTGTGTGTGTGTGTGTGTGTTTTATAAATATTTGGCTAGGCTGGATTCAAACTTGAAGTGATCCTCTCATCTTAGCTTCCAGAGAGCCAAGTTTACAGGTGTGCCTTACCACTCCCAGCCTGCCCACTTATACGCTGTGGAGTTCTCCTAATGCTGACATTCTCTTTTTCTCTATAGCCTGAGAGATTGTTATGAAACCAACACATTGTGAACTCTTTCTTTCAAATCAATAATCTCCCAAATTCAGTTTTTAAATGTATACCCAGTAAATAAGCATCTATTTTAGAGGGTAATTTTACTGTGGCTGCTTCTGGTTGTGTTGGTGGTGTGAGGCCTCATTATGTAGACCTGGAACTTGTTTTATAGACCAGGATAACCTCAGACTCACACAGATCCACCTGCCTCTTCCTCCCAAGTGTTGGGATTAAGGGTGTGTGCCAACATACCAGGTGAAGCTGGGTATCAGTTTGTCAGACTGCATAGCTGATATTGTTCTTGAATCTAAAGGAGGTAAAGAGAAGACACTTGCTAGCAATGAGACCCTCATTGGAGAATCGGGATATTACTATTAAGTTACATAAATTCCTTATGGCATTTTCCAGCATACATCCTTGGTAAACGGAAACAAGTTAAAGGGGTGTCCTTTATGAGCCTAGTGGGCTTTGTCCCTGCAGGTGCATAGTGGTAAAGCATCCCAGCCCCTGCTGGCTGCTTTAAGCTTAGCCCCCTATGTAGTAATGGTGTCACAGACCACATGGTAAAAAGACTCATCACTAGTGGCCCTGCAGCACCACCTAGTGGAGCCTGTGGATTTGCATCAAGCAGTGGGTAGTGAGATATGAAACCATGAATGACATCATTCCAGTTAGCCTACACTGTAAATAAACCAGACTTAAATATATATATTTGTGTGTGTGTGTGTGTGTGTGTGTGTGTGTGTGTGTGTGTGTGTGTACTTTCCTTCAAGGAAACCTAGATTTTTGAAGAATTGTGCCCAGACCTGAACAGCTAAGGAGCAGAAAGGCTAGGCTTCTCCTAAGAGATTTGCTGTGGCTTCAGCTCTGTCCTTTCAAGGAAGATTTGTTCCTACAACCTCAAACTCAAAGGTGGCTAGAGTCAAGAGTTGCTCTTCCAGGGTACAGTGTAGCTCTTGTGTCCCCAGTACAAGTTGCCTAACAAGTCTGACTTTATGATACCTCCAGAGAAGGGAGCAGCACTCAAAGGGAATAGACCTAGATTCTTAAGATATGACATGAAGCAATGTTCCAGAACAAACTAAACCCAACAGAAAAACAGGGTCACTTCAGCACTGATAACCTCTAGAAAGCTACCGTGTCTGACACATGCCCATAGACACCCATTAGGCATAGACTCCAGAGGTTTGTTCTGTCTTACCCAGGATCTTTGAAATGATTGCTCTTATATTTTCTTTGGGTGTTTTATTTTGTTTTTTTGTTTTTTAACTTAAGTGCGTTTTTACTAAGTCAACAAAAATTATTTAGCCTACATATTTGTAAAATATTGTAAAATAGGAACACTTAAGTGTTTTTTAAATTAAGCTCTAATTTGGGGTCTGGGAATAAAGTTTAGCTGGCAGACTGGTTCCCTAGCATACACAAAGCTCTAGGTTCAGACCCCAGTACCATACAGACTGGACTGGCACACACCTATAATCACAGCAGTCAAGAGATAGGCCTTAGACTCACTGTATAGTCCAAACTAGCCTTAAACTTATTATCTTCCTGCTTGCTCCTCCATATTTCTGGGATTACTGGTGTATGTCACCATTGACAGCCAGGATTGATCTCAAAACAGAAAAATCTAGAAGTAAAAGCTGTTATTACAGAATATATAGCAACATTCCTTTCTGCTACAAAATTTTGTGTCCTCAGTCCTGTTAACACAGGACTCTCATTTGTTTTTGTAGGTGCCTCTATTGCCCTAATGGACAAAGAAGGATTGACAGCCCTCAGCTGGGCTTGTTTGAAGGGCCATCTCTCAGTAGTACGTTCTCTGGTTGATAATGGAGCTGCTACAGACCATGCTGACAAGAATGGCCGCACCCCACTGGACCTGGCAGCTTTCTATGGCGATGCGGAAGTGGTGAGTACCTTTAAACAGACCTCAGGAGAGTAAGGACAGGGGATGTCAGCCATCAATAATGCTATCTATGACCTAATGCAAATTACTATTTTGATGATTCTAAATTCAATTCTCCAGATCTATAATTCTGGAGGACAGGAATATACAAACCATTATTCAAAATCAAGACTATCACTATGATCTGAAATTATTTCTGTAGCCTGGTTCAGACAGGCAATTAACAGTTCTGCTTGTTCCTTGTCTAGGTCCAGTTCCTGGTGGATCATGGGGCTATGATTGAGCATGTTGACTACAGTGGCATGCGTCCTTTGGATAGGGCAGTGGGTTGCAGGAACACCTCTGTCGTAGTCACTCTGCTGAAGAAAGGAGCCAAAATAGGTAAGAGAAAGAAAGGATGTATTGACCATCTGTGCCCAGGGGCCAGTGGTCTGGTTGCCATGGGTGTTTGGTATGAATGTATATAGTTCTCCCTCTGCCCTGGTCCAATTACTGTCCAAGTGAACAAAGGCTACTGGCCCAGAGAGAGTACCATCTGAGCCATAGTCTGTAGAAGCCTGTGTCCAGAGTCGCATGACTCTCTGCCCTGCCCTTTCTAGCCTTAGTCAGGAGGCTGCGCTGAGCTTACGCACATCATAGTGCTGCCTCTGCACTAGCCCCACCCTGAGAGCATCCTGGCTCCCTGCAGCGCCATAAGCCTTTGCTTTCCCTTGCTCTGTATGTGCCCCTGCTGCTGCTATCCCAGCTGCTCCCCACCCACAGACTGTAGACAGGGTTGGCTGATGTGCTGGCTTTTTGCTGCCTGCCTCTCACTGCTGCTTTTTCCTTCTTTTTTTTTTTCACCTTCATCCATTTTTTTTTCCTCTCCTACAACTTTTTATTTTCTCCTTTCTTTGAAGGTTGTCAGACGTTACCGAGTCGCCCACGAGGTATATTCCCTGCTGTCAGCATCAGGCGTGGTCTGATGGCTTGGTCAGCTTTGCCTTCTCCTCTTTGATTTAGCCTGCATGAGTTCCCTACACCTCTAATCTTTTAATTTACTTCACCTTAAAAGAAGATTTTTTTAATGACTGTTGCAGAGAATAACTTGAACTTTTAATAACTAACACTAAAAAGCTTAGTTGGTAAATAATTTAGTCCTCAGTAAACTAATCAATTTAACTTTATTCTTTTCTTTCATGAGTGAAATAGTCCTTATTAATGCTTGTTTGTTTCATGTCTATTGACCTTTGAGTTGTGTCCCTGGTTCCGGGTGAATCCCAGGGAGTCTATCTGGTACTTAGCTCTAAGGGAGCCTTCAGAGTCTTTAATGAGGTTTCCCTTCTACAGAGTGCACACTTCAGAACTGAGTCTAAACGTGGGGGTTTTCCACCTCAGATAGAAAATAAATTATTCTTTCTTGGATTTTTCTAATCTTGTGGTAACCTTTACTATAAACCCTTCCTTCCAACTTCTGACTTAAAATAATTCCGAACTAAGCCGTTATGCGCTCCTGTGTACCATTCAGACATCATTGCACTCCAGTGGCACAAACTTGGACAGTTGAGATATTCTTATTTTAAGGTGAATACAAACAAACCCAGTACGGCTTCTTGGCAGTGGAGTACTGAAACACTCCAGGCTAAAAGATGAGGTCATTATTGTGGAGCAAGTTGTTCTCTCAGCAGAAACTCCCCCAGGCTGTTTTTTTCACCTAGCTTCCTACCACCTTACATTGTATGAGTTCTTTACCCATCATGCATCCTGTACACTACAGGTCCAGCCACATGGGCGATGGCCACCTCCAAACCAGACATCATGATCATCCTGTTGAGCAAGCTGATGGAAGAGGGGGACATGTTTTATAAGGTGAGGGCGGGAGGAACTGTTCTCTACATGTAGAATCTTGAAAACGTGACAGTTTTCGTTCTTTTCTATTGAAACAACGGTAGAAAGCCATTCCCTACTTTTCAGTTAGGGTTCTGTGCTTTTACCTTCCTGACAGGAAAGCAAACACAGCCTACACATGCCTCTTGCACCTCACAGAACACTCCAGCTTTACCTGGTCACTCACAGTTTGGTAACAGGTTTTACATGAAATCTTCTAAGTAGGAACTCATGAGGCAGTTAAAAGCAAAGTCATATACTATAGCTGTTTTCAGTTTTATTGATCTTGGTTTTTAATGCATGGTCGCACACACCTGTAATCCCAGCACTTTGGAAGTGGAGACGGAAGAAAATCAGGAGCTTTAAGTTCCTCTTTGGCTATAGAATGAGTTGGAAGGCAGCCTGGGAAAAAAAAGTTTATGGTAATAATAGCACTGTTAATAGGATAAACAGTGATTACTACACATTTTCTTAAAGTCACTCAATGAATGACAGACATGTCTTTAAAAAAATAGGTACCGTTAATACACAGTTGTCCAGAAGGAAGCTCTTAGGGTATTCCATGTCAGTCATCTCAGGTTCATTGATCATCCCTGAAGGATGTAAATGATGTAAAATGATGTAAATGATGTAAAACCCAGTTTTTAGCAGTAGATATCCTCAAGACATCACAGATGTAAAAGGAAATGACAGTAAAGCCTCCTTGTGTTATAAATATACAAGGTCCTGAGCATAATTCAGTTCCTGGACACCCTTTGAGCACATCTTATAATCCTGGCTTTTAGAAAGCTTAAGCCTTAATCCAAACTTGATAACATAAAATCACATAAATTCAAAGATCTTCATTATGTAGGTATCATATTTATGGACCCTTATGTCACTCTCAAGAATCTAAGCCTTAGCCAGGCGGTGGTGGCACACACCTTTAATCCCAGCACTCAGGAGGCAGAGACTGGCGGATCTCTGTGAGTTCGAAGTCAGCCTGATCTACAGAGTGAGCCCAGGCCAGGTTCCAAAACTACACAGAAAAACCCTATCTCAAAAAAAAAAAAAAAAAGTCCAAATCTTGGTCACAACATAACTTCTGTTGTCCTGAGCAAGGATTTTTGCCTCCTAATGTAAATAGACAGAACTAGTATTAATCACATCCAGAATTCTACCTTGGAAGACTACATTTCTAATGAAAAGATGATAAAAGCTAAATAAAGTTGTGCAACCTAGAGAGTTGCGACTGTACAGAAGAAGGGAGTAAAGTAGAAGCCACCACCTCTGGTTCTGTAGCAGGATCCCTAAATTGGTCAGGTTTATTTCATCTTGGGAAAATGTTTCCTACAAAGTGAGAGTCACAAATTCCAAGCTTCTCTTCTCTGCTGCCCTCTGACCTCATTCCTGGTCCACAAGTAGGAGGATGCAGTTGACACAGTTTTCTCCCATTATGTTAGAGAAGCCACGGCCGGACCATTTTAGGTCCTGCGCTTTTCTCGAGGAAGAGAATTATCTTTTCTGTGGGACAGCAAGGTAGAACATCAGAGAGGAGCCACATAAGCCAGAACCTAGGGAGGAGCAATCACTCTGGAGTGTTGGGACCAGGAAGTCATATGTGTCCCTATGAGAGCCGTTAAGGAAAAGAAGGAATTTCCCAGGTAGCAAGATCAGCCCCTGAGAACAGTTCGGAAACTGTTGTATCCATTTGCCAAAATTCTGTTTCTCCAGCTTGAGATTTTAGATGTCCTCTTCAACCTGCCCTTTCTTGCCAAGGGAGTTTCTATAGAAAAGACTAGACGTCTGTCCTCAGCTTCAAAGGAACAATGGACTTAACCTTTATAACAGCTGCTAAGAGCAGGCAGGGACTGAAACCGAATCTCCTCAGAACTCAGCAAACCAACGTTGTACTCTTCATTTGTACCCCACTAGAAAGGTAAAGTAAAGGAAGCTGCCCAGCGCTACCAATATGCTCTGAAGAAATTCCCTAGAGAAGGGTTTGGTGAGGACTTGAAAACCTTCCGGGAGCTAAAAGTATCTCTGCTCCTCAACCTCTCTCGATGTCGCAGGAAAATGAACGTAAGTCCTCTAATCCCCACTCTTTCTACAGTGCTGGAAGTTGAATGTTCATGCCCCTCAGTAGCTTATACTGGACCCCGAAAATGCCCCATTTGAAACTTGGTTGTCCTTCACCTAGCCCGACATTGAAATAAATCCACACTGCTTACAGATCTCTCAGGCTGTAGAAAAGCTAGTTCCATGTGCACTTTGCAGTTTCTGCGTGTTCTCAATCCCCACTGAAGTGAGCGGAACACTGTCCTCTCCATGCATGCTCCAGTCAGTTCTCAGCAGAATCTCAGCTGCAGTTAGGCCTAGATTTCAGTCACTTTCTCTAGTACACTCCTAGTCATATGCCTCAGGGTTAACCTCAAAGTTAATTTCCGAGACTGTTGAATTGTTTGCCTCTCTCCTCACCTCTGTTTCCCAGTATGCCATGTCCCTTCTTGCTTTAGATGAAATCTTAAAACTCCTTCTGGCCCTCTACCATCTCCCTAGTTGTCCTTGGCGATTTTCACTTCTTTGCAGGTACAGTTTCAGCCAGTACTCTTTGGTCATTTGACACTCCCAGGCCTCTCTTAGACGCCAGAAATGCTTACAGTCATGACAGAGCCATTGTCATCACCAGAGGTTCCCAGTTGCTCAGGAGATAGAAATAATCCAAACCAAGCATGAATTTTTGATAATAAGGAACTCGGCTGTCCAGACAAAAGTTCTGGCTGCAGTAGAAAAGGCTGTGCTATCAAGTCCAGAAAGACTTGTCCATATACCTTTTCATCCTCTGTTATAGCCCTGAAAACCAGTGAAAGAGCCCTGGGATGGACATGGCCATCTCAGAGGACACAATTTCTGACCACAATAGGTAGAAAGGAGTGGGGACATGATACCTTTGGGTGGAGATGGAAGTGGGAAGGTGATTGGGGACAAGATAGTAAATCATGTGAAAAAATATAGTCTGTAGCAAAGGTCTCTGGCCCTCCCCTGAGAAGGTAGCAAAACAGTGTGTGCCAGTCTACTGGTGCCTTTTTTCCCTAGCAATTAATCAGTTTTTAAAGATATTCTGAGAGTTCTTGTTTAGCACGCACAAGAGCCTATTGTAGGTTCTAGCACCAAGGAAGAAACAATGGTTATCCCTCAAGTAAGTAAATAGGAAGCAAGAGGGACAGAACATAGCCCATGCAGGTTGGCCTGCTTCCTCTACAGCTATGCATTTATCCACAGAACTAATAAGTACCCCATGGACCAGCACTGCACTAAGCACCAGAAGCCCCTGCACTTCAGTGGGAAATGTCTTACGAATCCTTGCCTGTGCCCCAGGTCCTTTGATCTACCTTGTATACCGCCTTAGGAAAGGCAAATGAAATCATGCTCTGCTATGGCCTTGACATTCAAAGAAGAGAAAACCTAAGCTGAACATGGTGGCATGTATCTATAATGCTAGTACTTCAAGGCAGAAGCAGGAAGATTGGGGGTTCTAGGCTGTCTTGGGGTGAATAGCAAGATCATGTCTCAAAAATAGAACCACTCTCCCATGAAGATTAAAATATTTCCCTTTAGCTTAGTATTTAAAGAAATCTTACAGACCATAGGCCCTGCCTGATCGGTGTTCTGTGCCTCAAACCCTATTCCTGAGGGTTGTCACAGTGATACCAGTAGCTCTGAGACTGTGCTCTTCCAGGCTGCCTCCAGAGACAGCACAGAACTCAGTCTCAGCCAGGGTCTGCTTGTTTTTCTTTCTTTCTTTCTCTCTCTCTCTTTCTTTTCTTTCATTCCCTCCTTCCCTCCTTCTTTCTTTCTTTTTAATTTTGGGTGTTTCCTAAGTAAGGAATCAAATATGATATGGAAAGAGGCATCCATGAAATACAAAGAACAGTTTATGGGACACTTATTCTATATCTGGTATATATAGCACTAAATGTTAGATTGTGCATAGCCTTACCTCTGAAACGGGGGTGTTCAACCCGCTTGATTTAGAACAGACCAGAGGACTGAGCCTGCCTATCTTGGCCCAGTCAGTGCTCTTTGCTGGTATCCAGACCCTTCAAGTCCTGCACTCTATGGGGTTTATTCTCAGTGACCCTCAGGAAGTCTTGTGAGCACAACAGGATGAGTGCCACCTGAGGTCTCTTGTGTCTCCTCTGTGTGGAGAGGATATGTTTCCAACTTGAAGATCCTTACTGCAGAAGGCTGACATTTGGCTTCTGGGATATAAAAAAACTTCTAGAAAAGTAGAAAGAGGCCAAATTCAAAAGTTTAAATACTTAGAACAAATAAAGTTCATAGTGGATTCAGAGCCACACAGAGGAAGGCAGAAGAGAACTTAAAGTCTGTGGGCCACATGGTACCAGACTTGTCCCGAACTCCAGGCATTCGACCCACAAATGTCAAAGAATTGTACATATAATTCGTTTTATTTCTGAGTTTTCTTTTGTGTATCTCTTCAATGACTCATCTGTGTACCTATTACAATGGCAGGACTTTGGAATGGCGGAGGAATTTGCTACTAAGGCCCTGGAGCTGAAACCGAAATCTTATGAAGCATACTATGCAAGGGCAAGGGCCAAGCGCAGCAGCAGGTGAGGCGGGGGAGGGTGAGAAGCAGCAGTGTCCGAAAATCTGGCCAAGGCCATGCAGGTCACCCTGGGGTGTGTGCCCAATTTGCCTTTCCTTGTGGACTCTCAGGGACAGGCCTTGTGCACAGGACAGGGCTCACAATCGGCACTTCTCCTGAGCACCTTAGGAGAAAAGTAAATGGAAAAAGACACGTTCTTCCAAGAAGCCTATGCTATGTCTTAGTCACTTTTTCAGCCCCAAGCCAGTGGCATGAAGAGATGAGAGAGGAAGCCACTTGAGCCACATCTCCTTTCTAGCTTCCCAGCAGGAAACAGGACAGTCACTTACACTCTTGTCCTTTCCTACAGGCATTTGGGGACTCCCCAGATTATTTAGTCCTCCATAGAGGGTTCTAAGTCTGGCCCTTCCCACCTAAACCACAGTACAGAGGGAGAGAGAGGAGACCCTGCTGCCAAGGCTGAGGTGACACCATTCCTTGTGCCCATCTGCTGTGCATTGGCCACTGAGCAAAAAAGCCTCCAGAAAGAGCTAAAAACTGCCAATCACTGTCCTTGATTCCTTCTGCCCAACACCTGCCTTCTCCCCTGCATGGGAAGGAACCGTTTGGGATTTGTTGCTATGACCCAGGGGAATATGTCTGAAAAAATCAAACCAAGGCTAGTGACACTGTAGGCAGTGACCTAGAGTCAGAACGTATTTATAGAACGTCAACTATTACTCCTCTCCCTCTGGGATTGCTCCTTTTCCACAGGGTGAGTTGTCCACTTTCTGGGTAGTTTTAACTGGGAGGATAGGAATATTCCTCATTTGTAAAGAAGAATCTTCTTGGAGTAAGCTCACCTCTACTCTCAGTTGCCTAACCAGCAAATTTAATTCCTGTGGGCTGTGACCTTGCAGGAAGACACACACACCGGTGCTGGTAGGTGATAGAGAAAAGGGACAGAGGACAGGTAGCCTCCATACCTAGGATGTAAGGGGCCTAGACCAAAATATTGAGAATATTAGTTTAATTCCACAAGATGAGCTGGGCATGGTAGTGCACACCTTTAATCCCAGCACTTGGGAGGCAGAGGCAGCCTGTTCTACAGAGTGAGTTCCAGGACAGCCATGGCTTCACAGAAAAACCCCGTCTCAGACACTTCCCAGTCCCCCAAAATTACTCTGGATCAGTTACTTGCTATTTTGTTCCTAAGCTACTTGACAGTGACACTGTAAATGACAACCCAGGCAGCCCCCATACTGCCTAGGATGCACTTGGGAATGAGATCTTGTGAAGGGTCTGTCTCAGCTTACATAATGAGGACATTCTCTGTTAACCCCAGAGAGGCCAGAAGGAAGATGAAGGACAAAATGTCTAGGGAATCATTCTGGACTCAAGAATAGCAGCCTCTTTGCTCCCTTCCCTATAAGTCAAGCTGAATTAGACCCTCTTAGAGTCCCACAGATCCTCTGATGCAGTCCTCTGAACCGGTGGCCATCTTCTCCACTTCTCATGATCCCTATTCACTCAGAATAACTCCATTCTTGTGTTTGCATTTTGTCAAGCAGACAGTTTGCAGCAGCCTTAGAAGACCTGAAAGAGGCCATCAAGCTATGTCCAAACAACCGTGAGATCCAGAGGCTTCTGATGCGAGTGGAGGAGGAATGTAGACAGATGCAGCAGCAGCAGCAGCCGCCGCCACCGCCACCCCAGCAACCTCAGCAGGAGTTACCAGAGGAAGAGACAGAGCCTGAGCCCCCACATGAAGATATATACTCTGTACAAGACATATTTGAGGAGGAGTACTTGGAACAGGATGTTGAAAACGTTTCTATTGGCCTCCAGACAGAGGCTCGGCCCAGTCAGGGGCTCCCAGTAATTCAGAGCCCGCCTTCCTCTCCAGCTCATCGGGACTCAGCCTATATCTCTAGCTCACCTCTTGGCTCTCATCAGGTTTTTGACTTCCGCTCCAATAGTTCTGTAGGTTCTCCCACTAGACAAGGTTATCAGTCCACCTCGCCTGCTCTTTCTCCAACTCACCAGAACTCTCATTACAGGCCTAGCCCACCACATACATCCCCAGCTCATCAGGGTGCATCTTACCGGTTCAGCCCACCTCCTGTGGGAGGGCAAGGCAAGGAATACCCGAGCCCTCCCCCTTCCCCTCTCCGTAGAGGCCCTCAGTACCGGGCCAGCCCTCCAGCTGAGAGCATGAGTGTCTATAGATCCCAGTCTGGCTCCCCTGTACGCTATCAGCAAGAAACAAATGTGAGTCAGCTACCTGGCAGACCAAAATCTCCACTATCCAAGATGGCCCAGCGGCCCTACCAGATGCCTCAGCTTCCAGTAGCAGTTCCCCAGCAAGGGCTCAGGCTACAGCCTGCCAAGGCCCAGATTGTAAGAAGTAACCAGCCTAGCTCAGCAGTCCACTCAAGCACTGTCATCCCGACAGGAGCCTATGGCCAAGTAGCCCATTCGATGGCTAGTAAATACCAGTCTCCACAAGGAGATATGGGAGTGAGTCAGAGCCGATTGGTTTATCAGGGATCCATAGGGGGCATTGTAGGAGATGGGAGACCCGTACAGCATGTCCAAGCCAGCCTGAGCGCTGGTGCCATCTGTCAGCATGGAGGATTGACCAAAGAAGATCTGCCACAGAGACCCTCTTCTGCCTATCGAGGAGGCATGAGGTACAGCCAGACACCACAGATTGGGCGTAGCCAGTCCGCATCCTATTATCCAGTCTGTCACTCAAAACTAGATCTGGAACGTTCCTCCAGCCAACTGGGTTCCCCTGATGTGTCACATTTAATCAGAAGACCTATCAGTATCAACCCTAATGAAATCAAGCCCCACCCACCGACTCCCAGGCCACTGCTGCACTCGCAGAGCGTGGGCCTTCGCTTCTCTCCATCTAGCAACAGCATCGCGTCCACCTCCAACCTGACTCCCACCTTCCGGCCTTCTTCTTCAATTCAGCAAATGGAGATCCCACTGAAGCCAACATATGATAGGTCATGTGATGAACTGTCACCAGTGTCTCCCACTCAGGGAGGCTACCCTAGTGAGCCCACCCGATCCAGGACCACACCATTCATGGGGATCATAGATAAAACCGCCCGGACTCAACAGTACCCCCACCTTCACCAGCAGAATCGGACCTGGGCAGTGTCATCCGTGGATACCGTTCTCAGTCCCACATCTCCAGGCAGCCTGCCTCAGCCGGAGTCCTTCAGTCCACCGTCATCCATCAGCAACATTGCCTTTTATAACAAAACCAACAATGCACAGAATGGCCATTTGCTGGAGGACGATTATTACAGCCCCCATGGGATGCTGGCTAATGGGTCACGTGGAGACCTCTTAGAAAGAGTCAGCCAGGCCGCCTCCTATCCTGACGTGAAGGTTGCACGGACCCTACCCGTGGCTCAGGCATACCAGGACAACCTGTACAGGCAATTGTCTCGGGACTCTCGACAAGGGCAGACATCGCCTATCAAACCAAAGAGACCATTTGTGGAGTCTAATGTGTAAGAGACAGTTGTTGGAGTGAGACCCGTATGTTTTCACTGCACATTTTCAGGCTTGGTTTTCACATCTGAGGTAGTTCTCTGGCTTAATTTCTCATGTAGTTTCTGTGTGGTGTTCAGAGGTGACAGCCCACATGTTGAAATCCTTTGCATGCAGCTGACTAGGAAGCTGGTCTCTGGTGAGCCAGGACTTTCTCGGGTCTGTGCCCCAGCCACATGCTCTCTCCCTCTCTTCCAATGCCAACAAGGAGATTTTGTGCCGTGAGCTTTAACCAGGGAGATCAGACACACTGGTCAGCTTTTTCCAGGAGACAATCGCTTTCACTGATGTTCTTGTTGTATGAATGTCTCTTTCCTTTTTAAAAAGTAAGATGTTCTTGTTTGGTTTTTTCTAGAAACTCTAGGAAGTGTGTGATGCCTCTTTGTCCTTGCATTCTTACTCAGTGTTCCACATGGCCAGCCCCAATGCATTCTTGTGCCATGGTCTCCTCCCCAAACTCCAGCTCCCTGCAGGCATCAGGTCTAGAATCTTCATTTACTGTATTGCTGGTCTTCCCCTGGGATAAAGGGATCTAGGGGAGAGTGAGAAGGAAAGAAAGCTGCTAAATCAGAAGAAAAGCCCACTATAATTATTTGAAATGCTACCATGTTGATTTTCCAAGAGGCATTTTGAGAACATTTAGTAAACATTCACCCTTTAAATAAATTGATCAGCTGAGGAAATTCCAGGACGACTGTGGGTATTTTTAAAGCACTCACCAAGAGGGAGCTTTACCCAACGATTAACCACTAAAGGCTACTGATTTTTCCAAGGTTAGAGGAGGAAATAGATACAGAGAAAAGAGAAGAAGGGGGATAAAGATTGTTCTTCCTTCTCACTGGAAGAAATCTGTCTTGGAGATGTCTGCTTCTTAGATCCTGAAACAGCACTGAGCAGACTGCTGAGGTCTGGCTGGTACAGTAACCCTCTTAGCTGCGTCTTCTCCTGGAGCCAGGGGAACCTCGCTGTCTCACACCCAGATGGTGTAAAGAAGAAATAGGTTCTTACAGAACACACTTAGATTCTCTTGGGACTGTCAGACCCATCCCAGGGTTTCTACCCATGCCAGCTGTTGACTGATGCTATTTTAAGACCTCTGTTTTTATTATTCACTGTCAAAAGAGTTGTGTCTTTTGTCTAGGAGCATTTAGGGGTAATTTTTGAAAATCAGAAAATAGCCGAAAGTGTTGCAGACTCCTTTGACCCCTGGGTAGGGGCATGAGATTGACCACAGGCCTTTTCTTCCATCAGTGTCTTGTGGATGTCTGCTAACCTGACTGGAAGAGCTGAGACACTTGTGAGACAGGCAGCAGGAACAGGGACTGAAGCTGCAGCACAGTCCTGTCTCTGGCTCATGTCAGTTCTTAACCAGGAGACTAACCAGAGGTGTTGGTCCCATGTTCTTAGGGAACATTTACTTTTGTTAGTAAAGTGCTACAAGAAGGACAGTGTCTTGAACAAAATCCAGCTGTGGCCTGTTTGGAATACAGGTTCTCTGAAAGGACCTATAAGCCATGCAGAGCGTGACACTGAGATCAAACGCCTTTTTCACTGATTTAGATTATGCCAGTAGATGAATCCCAAGCTGAAAACGGATCAGGACTCATCTCTATAAGCAGAACAGTTTTCAGTATGATGTAGAAGAACTGCCCCTTTCTCCTAGACTAGGATAGGCATCGGTGGTCTCTTCCTACCTGTCCATCCACCTGTCTGTATCCCCATCTCCCCTCTGGAAGAGGAAGTTTATAGCTGTGAGGTTAGCCTGTAGCTGGGAACAGCAACTTCTTGGCTCCTGGTGTGGCCTGGACATAGCCCTGTTGGTCTCTGTATCATGTGCTATCTGAAGCACCTCTAAGGGAGCTCCTAAAGCCCAGTAGAAAAGTGCTCCTGCCTGTTTGGAAAGCCACACTCCCCTAGCCTTACCTGCTAGGTAGGTTGAAATGCCATGCAGGCCTACAGATACACTACAGCTGCCACTTTTCCCCAGGGTCCCTCATTTTTCCAGGAAAAGCAAGAAAGTTAATGTTTCTATCCCCACCCAAGAGGTCAGTGTCAAACCACAGTTCTTTCTTGGCCATCATAAGAGAGTGGCTGTCATTGCTGTGTGCCAGTGGGTTTTGACTAGGAAACACCAACAGAAACTTCTTGAGGCAGAAAATAAAACGAGGGTCTTCTGTAGATGCAGACGCCTGCGCCCTGCTTTGCTACTTCACTGCCATGGGTTGGTCTTAGTACTGTATTCTGACTGTGTCCCTCCCTTCCCAGCAATGAGCATTCGCCAGGCATGGCTAGCTTCAGGATGGAAGAAGTTTTTCAGATGAAACTGTCAAATTCTGCTCACTCAATTCACATCTCCCTTAAGTAGAGACAGGTGACAAACTGCAGCTTGTAGGTTTTTCACCAAAACGTCCCTTTGCCCAAAAGTCTTGCACTAATAGGTTCCCATCACATCATGTCTATAAATGGGTGCACTTTACTGTTTGAATTTGTAACTCTGGTAAATACTGGATATTTAAGTGTGAGTAATGTCTTCATTAGAAATTAGCAGAGTCACTCTTGTCTCTAGTGTGTTTTTCAAGAAAAAAAAACATGGAAAGAAATCAAGCAGTGGATCACAGCATTCATAGCACAAGAACTAACTGATGTATATAAGCCTCAACGAGATTGAGAATCTTTAAACACAAGAGAATATTTGCAGTGATTTTAAAGTGCTTTCCAGCAATTTTCTTAGGGACTCCTGAGACATGGTTCATTTATTTACTGGATCAGTAAGGCACACAAGTAACAGTTAAAATTAATGTTTATTTACAAAGTAAAGGGAAAACCTGTGTAACACGAGAATTTGGCATGGTCAAATGGAGATCATTTTGTATCTGCTGTTGTGTCTGTCCAGATCGCAGATGTGCACTATTAAAAGCCCAAGTTAATAGAGCACAGACCCTCTTTCCTCTCCCAGGCGCCCCTTTCTAGGTGTTTAACTGAAACTTGATGGCTCAGGAAAATTCCACTAATTAGAATCATGTACAGTATTCCAGGTTGTTGTCCAGATGTCCAAGTTTGCTGGTTTTAGTTAAGCCTGGATTATTAAACATTTTTCCTAAATTATTATAAACAGAACAGCTTAGAGAAAGGTGTTCTCAGCCCTTATATTGTATAGTAGTTTATGATCCCCTCTAAATATTGGTATTTTTATATTCCAGAGATATACCCAATAGAAAAATTTAAAACCAGTATCTAATTTAATATCCATAAGTATTTTTCCTTAGAGTTTAGTCATATGCAGTGGGATATGTGGATGTCACGTGTGCTTCACCATACTCTACCACTAGGTGTCACTGTGGCTCTGCATCATATTTACCTGGTTACAAAGAATGACTTCGTGGAGCTGCTGCCAGTGCCAAGGCAGGCCCATAGCCTGGAGGTTCAGGAAGACGGGAACAAAGGCCTGGAGGGTCTTCATGCATCCATGCCACCTGTAGCAAGACAGACTCTGAACACCACCGTTTGGGAGGTTAGGTTGAGCTTCCTTTCTCTGGTGGATGGGCATGTAGAGGAGCCTTTTCTCCCCTGAGCATCCTTTCTCTCAGTTCCACTCAGCCTCCAGCTTTTCTAACTCCACAAGTATCATGGTTGGGTGGTTTGATTAAAGATAGTTATTTTTCTACTGCAGAAATGCCTTGGACAAAAACAGTTGCTCACTGAATCTTTGCCACTCAATGGAACAGGCTCCCCAGGTGGCAGGGCATGCTGCCTCTGTGCCCATCCCTGTTGAGCCTCCCAGGGCTCAGCAGCCCCACCCACCCTGCCTGGCTATCCTCTGGCTGCCCAGTTCTCAAGAAGCGGTCTGCTGCCGCCTTTGCTCTGGGGGCCATACTGCCCTGTCGCCGTGTACTTGTTGAGAGGTGTGACTTCTCCTTTTCCTCTGGGAATTCCAGACTGACCATCTACCATGACTAACAATGAACAAAGGGCTTAGGGGTAAGAGCTACCTACAAAGACGTGTCATGGAAACCTTCACCATGCAATGCCTTGAACTCAGCTCTGGCTGCTCCCAAGAAAAGGTGGCTGGCTAGGGACCTGGACACAAGCACAACGGGGCTGGTGGAGCCACTGTGCAGAGCTACTTGAATATTCACTGGGTCTTCATCAACTCCTTTTGTAATACAGACCACTCAAGGGCTGAAGTGTTGGTAACCTTCATTTCGGTGTCCAATGCCTCACAGCAGCTGAGCCACCCTGAGATGCTTGTGGCCACATGATGGCCACAGTCAGAGCTTTGAAAGTCGGTACCAAATGAACGTATAATTGGACACCAAAAATCAAGTGTTACTCTCATGTTTCCTCACCCTGCCATCTCGTTTCTCCTCCTGACTGTGATCCCTACACTAAGCTGACCAGTCAGGCTGCAGTGGCTGCACACAGATGCCAGGCAGCACCATCTCCAGGTTTCAGATAGACCTACTCTGCGGGAAGGACTTGGCCTAGCTGCTCTGTTCTGTAGCACTTGATGGCTGGGTTTCCCTTTGCTAATCACTAACCAGGAAATCTGGCTAGGACTCAAATCACTCCCTTCAATCCCCAGGACCAGAGAGAGTTAATTCTGAAAAATTCAGTACTTGAATGTACCTGCCTTACTGTGTACCCATTCACTGGGGGGGAGGGGGTAGTGATGCCGGCTCTAGATAGCCACTCACAGGTTATTTTGGGAATCCTGTAAGTTATACTGTTCTGATTTGTTGGGTTGTTTTTTTTTTGTTTGTTTGTTTTTGTTTTTAACATTTGGCTGATTCCTGCTGCGTTGGGCCAGTTCCTGTGGGGCTCAGGGCAGGTGCCGTTCTCAGGCATGGGCTCCCTTCCATCTAGCACAGCGTCTGTGTCTCTGTTCTGTCTCCTCCAAATCCAAGATGATTTTAATTAGTACAGACATGTACAGTCTACAATTAAAGAGTGATTTGTACTAATATGATTTTGATTATTCCTCTTTGCTGTCCTTTCAAGACACTTGCTGGAAAAAGCTTTAATGCACTTAGTTTTCCTCTAGGTTTTCTATAACTCAGATGTAAAGGACTTCCTCTGTACAGTATATTATCCAATGCATGTTTGTTCTCTAGCCTAATATATCGAACACCACACAGTCGTGAACTCGTGCAGTGGGGACACCCCACACCCAGCGGAGGCCTCCAGCCCCGTGTATAAGGAAGACATTTCCTTTGCTGTACTTGCTTGAACAGTTTTATTGTCTGTACATGTGAGCTGTGTGAGATAGATGTGAAAAGTTTAAATGAATGCATTTTCCTGCCCCATGTATACAGAGCGTCAACTGTACAATGAGCTGTATGTATGAAAGCAAATGTACTTATTTATAAATGGTCAACACTTGGAGAGACCTGGTGTCTGGTGCTTTTCTCCTCCGTGCTCTGTCCAGGGAAGTGGCTTCCAAACTTACCCTTACCTGAATGGCAGTGCCGAGGATGCCACCCCAGAGAAAACTTAGTCGTTAAGGCTAAGGCCACATTCCTGATGACTTGCTTGCTCAGAGTCGTGCCATCTGCATCTGTTCATCCAGTTGTTGACTGTCTCTGAAGTAGACACTGATGGCCCAGGACAGCTCTGGAACCGCAGTGAAGCCTGACCGGCCAAGTAAGCATCTCTGAGGTGGACTCTGATAGCACTCGAGGGGGTTGTTGGGCCAGGACAGCTCTGGAACCGCAGCGAAGGCTGGCCACGTGTTAGCGTAGGGTTAAAGCGGCCTAGTTTTCAGTAGCAGCTATGCAGGAGCACTGGCCTCCCTTTAGTTTGCTTGCTTGGAATGAGTTTGACTGATTAACCCTGGCTTCACTGTCCGTTCTCGAGCTAGCCATAAACTCCTGAACTCATGGTACTTTTGTCTTAGCCTCCCAGGCCCTGGCATAATCACCTTCAGAGGAGAGAAGGATCTTGAAGGAACCACATGCTATGTCTGCAAAACCATTTGCTTCATTAACAACTAGAAATTTTAAAGATTTATTTATTATGTATACAGTGTTCTGTCTGTCCGTATGCTTGCTGGGCAGAAGAGGGCACCAGATCTCATTACAGATGGCTGTGAGCTACCATGTGGTTGTTAGGAATTGAACTCAGGACCTCTGAGCCATCTCTCCAGCCCATAGAAATTTTTTTTTAAAGTTTGTGAAACATCAGCTTTTAAAGGATTCCTGGGGCACTGAAAGAATAAAACAAGGTAGAATTGAGGAAAATAATTTCTTAAAAGAATTTTCCTAGATGAAAAGCCAATCAGTGAAGCGGTGAGCAGCAGATGTTCTCATGGGGTCTCAGAAGTGCCTCATTACTCCATCTCTTGCTGGTTGCCTTATGCTGGTCTATGAAGAAGCTAGACTCCACCGGCTGGGAAAAGTCAGGCAGCAACCAGTGGAGGGGAGGAGAGCAGGAGAGCCTAAAAGTCAAGCCACAGAAGCATGGAGCCCCTGATGACCGAGTCACCCTGTCCCCAGGAGTAAGACAAAACCGAGTGGCCTGGAAAGCCCAGGGTAACGGCCGGCCGGAGTCGTTCTCATCCAGGCTGCGTTGTACCCAGAGACGGAGCTAGGGACTTGACACTCCTACAACACACAGCAAGCCACTTTCATCAAGGCTCCCTGTGTTAACCTTATTTGCTTAGAAGTATTTAAAGCACATGGCCGAGAATGTGTCACAGGCTGCTCCATCAAACGGGGGGGGGGGGGGGGGGCGGTATTGCCACAGCCTCCAAACTTGTTTCTTCCTACCTTTCTTGGCAGCTCTTTAAAAACAGTTTTTACTTACTGAGAATTTCATACATGTTTATTTTGGTCATATCTACCCTCAGGCCCTCTTGACTCCTGCCAGACCTCTTCCATATATCCCTCTCAACTTCATGTTTTTTTAACTCACTGAGTCTAGTTAGTGCTACAAGTATGTGCTGGATGTCAGGCCATCTGTTGGAGCAAGAGTAACCTAGCAAGGGCCACATCCCTGAAGGAAACAGACTGTCCTTCCCACAGAAGCCATCAGCTAGAGCCTCAGCTAGGGGCCTGGGCTTTTGGCTGGCTTGGTCTAGTGCAGGTCATGTGCATACAGCTGTCATTGCTGTGAATTGGTGTGCAGTGGCCCTATCATGTCCAAAGATAACTTTTTAGCAGCAATCCTTGGCACTTAAGCTGTTTCTGCACCTCCCCTCCTTCATACTGATCCCTGAGCCTCGGGGAGAGGGATGAGGTATTATCACTCAACACTTTGATCGTTTTTTATAGAACTGCCATCTCCTGTAGAGAAACTTCTCTGGTGAGAGTTTAGAGCTGCTTAAGTATTTAGAGAATAAGTTGATACTATGTCCATTTAACAAAATGACCTCTAGAGCCAGTGACAACCACAGGTTCTTGGGCCAAACGAGCCATGACTGTGGAGCAGGCCTTAAATTCAGTCAGAGGCTGTTGGTTACCCCCAGAACATCCGTGCCACTATGATACCAACAGACATCTTTCCAGGCTGGTCATTGTTGCAGTTGGCAAGGGTTCACAATGGCTGGTTTTAAAAGCCAGGATTAGGGAAAATTGTGTATTCTTTACACGAGCCTCTAACAGATAGCCTTTCTCCAGAATGCTGTGCCAGAGCAGATCCTGAGAGCTCAAGTTTCTCAAGGGCTCAGAGGTGAAGGCAGAGCTCAGAATCTCTCCACCCTGCTGCTGCTTCTCTCAAAGGGGTGGTCAAGGTGAAAACCATCAGAAGGGCACTGAAAGAGGCCTAGGCACTGCGTCCATAAGCAAACCCTGCTACAAATGGCTCAAATTCAAAAGAGTTGACATGAGGACCTCTCAGGGTCCCAAAGCCAGCCAGAGGGAGCCCTTGCTCTCATCTAACTTAAGATCTGCATAGGAGTCAGAGCGCTGGTATAGCCTGGCCTCCAATGTCTGGCATCATTTGGAAATTCATAATGAGAGCACAGAATTCAGGGTCACCCCAAACCCAGAAGTAAGATGAGACCTAGCACTCACAATCAGGATCCCTCTGCCTTCTCCCACCGGGAGAAGCCTGTGTTTGACATTGATAGCTTGTGCATGCACTAAGCCATGTGCTTTAGAAACCTTTAAAGAAGTGCAAATCCACAAGGAAGCCTTGGTTGAAAGTAGTGGTTCTCAACCTGTGGGTCATGACTCCTTTGGGGGCCAAATGACTTGCACAGGGGTCACCTAAGAGCACTGGAAAACACAGATGATTTACATTATGATTCATAACAGTAGCAACATTACAGTTATGAAATAGCAACAAAAACAATTTTGTGGTTGGGGGAGTCGCTACAACACGAACTGTATTAAAGGGTCAGGGAGGTTGAGAACCACTGGTTTAGAGGAAAGACCTTGATTCTGGCTCCTACACAGCAACGAGCAACAGACATAAAGCTGAACAAATGCTGGAAAACCACTTACTCATGAGAGGGTTTCCTGTAAGCTCCCTTAGATAGTGAGCTCCAAGCCGGGCGGTGGTGGTGCACACCTTTAATCCCAGCACTCAGGAGGCAGAGGCAGGCGGATCTCTGTGAGTTCAAAGCCAGCCTGGTTTACAGAGTGATTTCCAGGACAGCCAGGGCTGTTATACAGAGAAACCCTGTCTCATAAAACAGAAAGAAATAACTCTCTAGTACGGTATTTTTAGCTTTATTTCTGTCATTGGGGTATTTATTTGTTTGTTTTTTTGTCCTGATACAGAACCAAGGGCCTTGCCTATGCTAAGCAAGTACTCTACCACCTCTAGCCCTGTTATTTTAAGATGGGGTCTGCCCGTGTAGTCCAGACCAGCCTCAAGATCCTCCTGCCTGCCATGTGCTTTATCAGACATGTGCCACCATGCATAGGAAGGCAAAGTGAGACCCACCCAAACTTTCCATAAGCATAGCTCCTGCATGAGTCACATAAATCAACCTAACACAGAATCTCAGCTCATTCTTAAAAGCTTTGCTCCTCTTCTTAAGGATCAGAAGGAGATGTTGAAAGGGTCAACAGACAAGGTACTTGGGCACCAGCCTTCCCAGGCTCAGGTAAAAAACAAGGGAAGCTCTGAAAGGACCTCAGAGTTGGCACAAGACATCCCAAGACTAAGTTCTCCGCACAAAGGAGATTTATTTGTCCCAGAGGCACAGAGGACAGGGAATAAGAGACAAAGACAGGGGATAGAGGATGAGGGAGAAGGGGAAAGGAATAAGGGAGAAAGGTAAAGGGTATTTGCCCTGGAGGGACAAAGGACCTGCCTCTGGATAGAGAGGCGACAGCTGTGGCCCATAGGCAAATGGCGGTTTATAAAAGGTACAAGGGGAAACCCCATTTTGGGGTGAGTTGGTTTGTTTTGATTATGTCAGTTGGGGTAACCAAAAGGGGGCTTTTGATTGCTGTACTGCAATAGTTTGATAGCTGGATCTTAATGGTCAGCCTCAGGAGGAGGAGGTGGCCAAATAAGTGACTGGACGCAACTAGCTTTCGGAATGTAGTCTGCAGTTTAGCAAGGCAGAGGAATGGCAGACAAGGGTAAGAGAAGAACTGTGGGCGCCATGTTTGCCATGTTTGGGCCTCCTAGAGCCCTCCAGGATCCCCTCCACGGGGGCCAAACCCAACCACCACAGAGACCTGTGCGTCCTGTGCTGAGAATCTGCCAGTCACTTTATCTGCGGTACCCACCCTGGGGACAGTTTCTCTCATCCCTAGTAGAACTAACTTCGGAATCTGACGGCATAAAGCTTTGGGTCCTTTTCTTGCCTCCACAAATGAAAACAGAAGGCGAGTAGTCGGCTGTAGAATGTATTGATTCATCCGCTGCACCAACAACACACTGTACGTCACAGGAGACAGCCACAGGCAAACACAAGAAACCACACACATCTGCTTGGGGGCCTTCTTTGGTCCTAAGTCATGTATCATACACTTTGGCAGAAAGACTAGTTTACAGGCTCTCGATGAGTTCTGGTTTTCTGTATAGTCTGGCACGGGAGATTCACAATGATACTCGGGGTTTGTCTAAAGACAAGTCTCCCACATGTAAACATTTGACTGTATCAGTGTGCCAGCTGATGAAAGAATCGATAAGATCCCTATCCTTGCAGCATACACAATTGAAACGGGAGGCAAACCCACCATCCCTGCAAATGGAGAGCTGGAGGGGCCAGGGTGATGGGCAGCCCGGGGGGGGGGGGGAGGCCGGGAGAGGGGGCTCCACCACTGCTGGAGAAAGAGACCCACAGCACAGTTACACAAGAAATCTGACAGAAGGCCGGCCTCTTGACCTAAAGGAATTATCAGGTTCAGAAACTGCTAATCTCCTTGTTAAGTTATCCATGTCTATCAAGGCCCAGGAGAGGAGAGAGCGGTTGCCAAGCCCAAGAAGCACGAGACCAATGCTCTAATCACATTGTTTCTAGACTCAAGCCAAGCAGTGACTCAGCTAACAACACAACAGGCAGCAGGGGTTGAAGCTGTGTGCAGACACCACAGGAGACCAAGCCCATCCCTCTGTCCACTTCAGTCCTATTGTCCAGGGAAGATGGACCCAAGTGTGGGAGGACAATAATCCTCCAGGGCTGCTTCAGTCAAGTCGGGCAACCCAGAACCCCCCTGGAGAGCAAGACAAACAGCAGAAGGTATGCGACCTGCCCTCCCAGAGCCTGTCCAGGCTGGCCTGCAGAAGGAAACCGGGGCTCATCCCCTGTTGGAGGGAGGAACTGCCCAGGTGGACAGCAGGAGGCCAGGAGGCCCCTCGCCACCAGCAGCCTGCCCTCATCCACCAGGGCAGGTACATACTTGCATTCTGAGCACCTAGTCCCTTCCCTGAAAAGCCTACTTAAGGCTCAGGGGTTAAAGACCAGAAAGGTCTGCGACAGTGTGGACCTTTGGCCAAGCCACATGGCTCTTTCAGGGGCCAGACTCAACCCTTTGGGGGAACCTCAGTCTGAACACCAACATACTTTACACATCGTATCACTTGCTCTACTGCCAAGGACACATGCTTCCCGAGCCGCTAGGACTCCTGGGTTGAATGCACAAGCAGCAGGCTTGGCTTTTCCACACCAGTCCCTGGGGGGGGGGGGGGGGGGGGGGCCAGCCATCAGCTGCCTGGAGGGTGGAGCTAGCTCCCCTAACGATCAGGACTAGGCTTGACCCCAGCGCCCCACCAAGCTTTCTGCAAGTGAATGGGCAGCAGGAGGTACAGGCGGGGCCCACACGTGGCTCACAGGATGCATCAGAAGCTGCAAGCAGGAAGGAAAAGCAGAGGACAAAGCCAAAACCTGAAATCCCACTAAACTAACACCACTGCCCAGCAGGCACTCCTGGACCTAAAGTTTCAGGCTCTGCAGGGAGGGGCAGAAAGATATCCGAGAACCCACAGAACCGGGAGGATCACCCAAGGCCGTCACTGGGGACTGGGGCTGTCTCCCTCTGTCAGCGTCTTGAAGTCCATGGAGAGGGCTTGCTCTTCAGCCTGGGAAGGCCGCTTCCAGTCAGCTTGAGCCAAGATGTAGAGCACAACCACCCCAAAACAGACCAGCAGCAGGCCCAGCACGTTGGCCAGGAGCCCCTCGGGTTCGAACTTGCTGTACTTGGTCCTGTAGGGCAGGGTGAAGGGAGAAGCCACCAAGAGTTCCAGTTAGGACAAGTGCAGCCCAGGCCTTAAAGACACCAACCCTTCCACCCTCCCCGTGAGAAAAGCCAGCTCAGAAAGAGGCCTTCAGTAAAGCAGGGGACACTGGAGGCCCTGCCTCTTCAGGACACTTACCCAAGTTTGAACAGCAGCGCCTCCTTCAGGCCCAGGAGGGCTGTGCCCACAGAAAGAAGGAAGATGGTGGCACCATAAAATATGTGCTGTGGGCGGGTACCGGCTCCGCAGAGAGAACGAAGCTCCAGGGAACAGGAAGAAGCTGAAACCCACAAGCCACTAAAAGGAGAAAGGACTCTGCTGAGCCATGAGCTGGCTGTGACCTACCTAATAGGAGGCCGCCAAAGGACCCCTTCATCCCCTCAAGTGCAGTGGAGCAGAACATTTATAGGAAAGGTGGCCTGGTCCCCAAGACTTGAAGCCGTTTGCCTTGAGGCCTTGGGCCTCCAGCAGCAGGTTCATCACCCCATGGATTCGAGAAGCTAAGGCATGTGATTCAACGCTTACACAGCGTCAGTGGGAAGGACAAAAGGCCTGGGGCACCCTGGCCTCTGAAATCCTAAGCTTATACCCAATTCAGCCTCTGAAAATAGCATCCAACTAAACTGACCTTCTCTCTCTCCTCTGGACATGAACCCTGAAAAATGGGCCCCTCTATGGCACACCTGAGCCCCCACTACCCTACCCTCCCCCTCCCTGAGGTTAGACTCACCTGCACACAATAAAGAACAAAGACTAAGATCCCACACCAGCTGTGCAAGCTGTATAGGTCTGGATAGCTCTTCTTCCTGTGATAGTCGAACACGGCCACCAAGCCTGGAGCGGAGGCAGGGGCCATATGAGGACAGGGCTGGACATGGAAAAGGGAGAGGAGGGGAGACCCGGGGGAAACTGCTAGCCAGAACTTCTGGGCTTTGGTCCAGGCCGATGATGGCCAGCATCCCATCCCTGCCTGGGATGCCGGAGGAGAGTGGGGCAAGGCCAAGCAGCCTGGAGCAGGGACTGTCTGCCCAGCTGCCGAGCCCAAAGCAGCAGGTGGGGAAGGAAAGGCTGCATCCGAGAACTCACCCAGCAGGGCGATGATGAGAGCAACGACATGAAGCAGCCCGTGCAGGATCTTGGTCGTGCGTTTGGCTTCTTTTCTGAAGACACGGTACACCAGGAGAGCTTGTGGAAGTGGATAAAGCTTTAAGTGTACCGGCCTGTGCTGGACACACTGGCAAGCCTGGCTGGCTAGACAAAGGTCTGTGCCAGGAGCTTCTTAAGGTTTGACAATTACAGAAACTGGAGGAGGGAGCTTCTTAAGGTTTGACAATTACAGAAACTGGAGGAGGGAACAGGATTGCACAGGGACCTTGCACCCATCCTGGCTTTGGTCCAGGGTGCCCTGTCTACCCCATGCACACTCAAGGACCAGGAGAGGGGCTGTGTCACACTTCCACCCACTCAGAGCAGCTGCTGGGCCTGAGTGCCCCGTGGCCTTGCCAGGTGCCCTAGAACTCATTGATTCGGGAGCTCAGGATTCGTCCTGCAGTCAGACTGCGGTGCTGGCCATCTGGAGCCTTCCTAGGTGGGGAATCACTGCGCTTAGCAGGCAGACTCCCAGCTTCCAAGGCTTAATGTGATCCTGCCCAATCTCCACTGCTGCTGGGGGGTGGGAGGTGGCTGTCGGGACCCCCACCCCACCCCCACACAGCTCCCTGAAGGCAGCACTCAGACCAAGCACCTGCTCGCACTTATCCCAGGGACAAGCATGCTAGCTCAGCCATGTATCCATTCAGCAATAACACATGTACATGTGTCTCCTTCCCAATGTCCAGCTGCCCCTGAAGATAGTGTCGTCACCACTCAGGCTGGCTCCACTGTAGAAGCAGCCATGGCCCCTGAGATGCCACCTGCTAAAGGCAGCTATCACCCTCCAGCCCCAGGTTCCCTGGACTAGCCCCAGGACTCACCATCTCCTTGCAGGAAGATCATGCCTATGACCATGCAGAGTGGGTGCACATTAAACTGCAGCGAGCTGTCCCAGGCAATGCCACCTCGGTACAGGCCCAGCCATGCGCCAGTCACAGCCACCACGGTAAGGCCCAGCAGCTGGGAGAAGGCCACGTAGTACGGCAAGGCAGCAGGGACGGAGGCACCACCGGGCTCCATGCTGACCCCAGCTACAGGAGACACAGAGCTCTAGGGAGCCACTCACAGCCTTCAGAAAGCACACTCTGCCTCGTGACAGCTGCCACTTCCTCCATGCCAGAGTCTAAGCTGTGCGCCCTAGCTTTCACTGGGAGGCCAGACCTACCCACAGAGGCAAACTGACCCGTGTATACGGGAGGGCACAAGTTTAGAAACGTCCCGAGTTCGGATGACAGCATGGGCCCCATCCCTGGGTTATAAGTCCTGTTTCCTGAGGCCCTGGGTGTTCTGGGATGGGGTTGGCAGATACATCGGAAACACAAGCATATACCCTGAAGGTGTGGAGCTTACCACTCCCTTCTCCACATAGATGGAAAAGTCCTTCCTGGGTGGGAGTAGAAGCCTTGTTCCTTCACCCATTTGTAAGCCTCAAGCCCTAATCCTAGTGGAGAGCCATGGGCACCCAGAGAGTCAATCCCCTTGTTCTGTGTAGCTGTATTCTGCCCTGCTGTGCCAGACCACAGGCCACTCCAGGAGCCCCAACTCCATTCCTTCCAGCTCCTTTCCACACCAAGGGTGGGAGGGGATGCTGTTCCCCCCTCCGGTGAGGTTTCCAGAACTAGGGGCCCCAGCAGTGTGGCTTCATATGCACCTGCTGAACTGCCGATGGTCTATGCAGGAAGACAGAGCAGGCATGTTGCCATATGAGGAGACACCGCCTGTACCAGGAGACCCGTGGAAGGCTCTGGTGCATGCAAGCCTCCCCATGCAGCTCAGGCCAGCTCTCAACCCTCCCCCTGCATGTTCTCCTGTCCCCCTGTTCCCATTAGGAAAGAGGTGGAGGGGAGCAATCTGGTCTGGCCTCTGTTCCTCTTGCCTCAGGGCTGGCAGTGGGACTCAAAGGTCCCACTCTGGCTAGACAAGGCAACCACCAATGCCAGCTCTGCGGGGACATCAGCACTCCAGCTTACTGTCCCTTCCCTAGACAGAGGGGCCTTGCCTCCCAGCCAACCAGTGAGTACCAGAAGGTGCGAGGCAGTGGCGAACAGAAGCTGTAGCTGCGGCTTTCCCAACACTAACTAGCCAGCGCTAGTTAGTACCCCTGTTGTGCTGGGGCCTGGGTCAGCCAGCTCCTCGGGTTGGTCAGCTCCAGCTCCACCTCCCAGTTCTCTGACAGCAGCTCCTGCATTTGAAAAAAACAGACAAAAGCAAGTCACCTGCGTCCCCGCATGCACTGGTCAGAAATTCATATACATTTCCCATGGAAACAGGCCCAGGACATCGTCATCCCATCTTCATGTACTGGCATAGCACACACATCTCCTCATGTGGATAAGCATACTTCTGCCTCATTGGTTCAACAACTTCACATCATCACATTGTACTTGTCTCTGTCTCTGAGCTCCTAACTCCTGCTGGCTGGCTCTGCGGTCCTGAACTGAATGGCATGAAGGGGGCCTCTCAGCCTTCATGGGATAGGCACCACCTGGAGATCTGTGTGAAGCAGGCTGACCTCGTTCTCAAATTCTTGACGTGTTCTTTCAAGTCATCCCTGCTAAGTGGGAACTCTTTCTGAACCTCTAGCCAGGAGTGAACCCCTATTTCTGGACCTCTTGCTGCTATTCCTATCTGTCCCCTCACGTGACTGCCAAGTCTCCTGCCTATTCGGTCTTCCCTCAGATTCCCACTGCACTGCCACGTCAGCCGTGTCCAAGATCAGTGTTCTCCCATCACAACCAGGCCCTCTCAAGATCCCAGACAGCCCAAGGGCTCCCAGATCTCTGTCCTCTCGTTCCTCTCAGCCATCTTCGTTGCCCTGCCAGATCAGGACACAAGCCTCTCTCTTTTCAATCTGCCTGACACACCAGGACATGCCTTGCTTTCTAAGTCATATCACCCTTGCCAGCCAGAGAAATGCCCGCTGCCACGTGATCCTAATTTGTCCTTCCGCAGCCCCACTATGTTCCCACTACGTCCACGTGGAGGCTTCAGCTCACTGGCCTGCGGTTGGTACCAGCTTCCTGCTCCGTGCTGCCTACACCACCCTGCAGATTCACCCCAGGGCAACAGCATCTTGCTCACTACTTTGTCCCCAAGTGCAGCTCAAGCCCCTCCTAAGTCCTCAAGGCTCCCCAAAACTTCCTTACCCTCTTGGGTTCTGTTCTAGATTAATCCCGCGATGCTCTCTACTGAAGTGTCCTGTCTGCTCCTTGAAGATAAGGTCACTCCACCCTTCTCCAAGACTTCTCAGGTACCCAGCAGAGACTGCTGTCCTTTGTCCTGCCTCCTCTCCAAGTCCCTCCCCCCGTTATTAGATTCATCTCCCCAGAGCCTGAAGCACAGCAAAATCTGATTAGCTCCCAGTGAGGGCAGAAAGCAGGAACAGGTGACCTGCCACGGTTTGTCAGGCTTCAGACAAGACAAAGGGCAGATCTGGGCCACGGGTCAGCCACTTGGTCTGCCATAGCCTGCTTTTTCTGTCCCAGTCAGTCTCCTCATAGGCAGAGACCATATGGTAGTGAGGGAGAGGATGGCTTTACCATCTCTCACTGGAAATTCAGTCCTGAATTCCCTGTGATGGACGGGAGTGCCCGCATGCTGTCTACACACACCACCCAGGGTGAGGAGGAACCCGTCTGCCTCAGGAGTGCAGGGACCCGACAGCAGAGCACCCCACGCTCTGCACCTCTCTGTTTAACCCTCCACAGTACTGTGAGTGAAACAAGAGTGTTTGTTACCCCGGTGTCACAGATGGGAAATGAGGACTCAAAGGCAACAAAGTTGTGCTCAAAATAACCATCAGCAAATTAGCTGCTCTACCTGCGGCTGCTGCTTGTGGCCACCATTAGATGCTGGAACTCCACAGCAGGGGCTTCCGGGCGAGTGTTAATGGTGGCAGGTGTTCTAAGTAGGGCCATAGAGGGCTAGGGATGTAGCTCAGTGACAGAGACTTGCTGGGCCTACTTAAGGTCCTGGATTTACTCCCCAACCCCCAGCACTGCCAAAAATGGGATGGGAGCGGGACGGGGAATGGGGATTGAAAACTGGAGGTAACCCTGCATGGCCCTTCCCACCAGGCTAGGGAAAAGGCACCACCCTTTGCCAATGGGCACAGTCTTCTGCGACTCCTCCCCGGGGGTCAAGGTCTCCACCAGCACAGTGGTTCTGAACTTCCCAGGGCCCAGTAGCTAGGGTGATGCTGTCGCACTTTCCAAACACTTAGGCCAGTCAAGGCTCTGGTGGTCCCAGCTGAATAAGGGACTCCCCAGGTCCCTGCTCACCCTCAGTACTGCCACAACACAAGAACAGGTGCTGCCTACAGCTCTCCAGGAGAAAATGGGTACAAGCGGGAGAAAGGGGTGTCAGAGGAGTGCCTGAGCAGCGGAGGCTCAATTTCAATTTACTCTCAGGTAGGGCACCCAGCCAAGCAGTCCTGGGAGCAAGAAAGCCAACCTGAGGAGAAAGTGAAGCAGCCTGGCCTCCGAAAGAAAATGGGGTGCTTTGGGTGCGAAGCTGAGGCTACAAAGTGGTGATAGAGGCACAACAGGGGCTGTCGCCCCCTAGCAGGACCACTCCCCGTGGCAGGCATGGCTTGCCTGCAGGGCACTCATTCAGGCAGTGCTAGCTATACTCACAAAATCCGGAGCTACAGAAAAAATAAAGCAGGACCAACCAGCTACAATCCCAGCACTTGGGTTACGGCAGGAGGATTCCATATTCCAGACCAGCTTGGGCTACACAGGGAGACCCTGTTTCAAAAACAAAAAAAATGTTGAGTTGCCCTGTGCCTCATGGAATCCTTTAGTAAAATGCTCCCTGCTGCAGCTCAGTTCAGGACAGCTACAAGCTCTCTGTGCCTGGGGCAGATGTCCCCAAGGCTCTGGACAGAATGCCTCCGCCCGCAGCATGCCTGCATCTGCAAGCTTTAAAGGGGTTTGAGTTGTCCCCCTGTGAGCATGCACATGTGCATCATGGTCCCTGGTCACCCCAACAGTGAGAACACCCTACCCTTCCCTCCTAATGTGGATGCTGCTCCCTATAACCTGTCCTTGCCTGTGTCCCCTAGCAGAACACAGGCTATGGCTTCACAGCCTGGAAATGGCCACTCTCGACCCTAGGTTTCCTCAGCTTCCACAGACCTGTGTTCTCCCTCCCTTTCTCTCCTTCTCCATTCTTTTTATTTCTTTCAAGACAGGGTTTCACAGTGTAACCTAGACTGGCTTCTAACTCGACATCCCCCTGCCTCAGCCTCCTGACTCCAACATCACACTTGATTCACACCAGAGTCTTGCAAGGAATGGGAGCTCATGTGGCCCCTTACATGGCTACTCCCCTTCCTTTCTTAGAGTTCAGGGTGGGGTGACAGATCTCCGGACTGTGACAGTCAAGTAAATACACCCCTAATCTCTACGCACCACCTGCAGACTGACTCCCACTTAATGCAATCACACAGGGACACAGCTATCCGCAGGGCTTAGCCTGTGCTGAACATCACGCTCCCTCTCCAGGCCCACTGTGTTTTATTAAAAGCCAACCATGCCTAACCTCATTACTGGTACCAGACAACGCTCATGCTGTACAGCCCAGGAGGCAGCGGTGGAGCTGAGGAAAGCTGGACCCTGAGAAACCTGGCTTGGCCACAGCCCTCCCTATCAGCCGCAGGCTTTAATTGAGTTAGAAAAGACTACAGTGGGGGCAGGGACTAGAGCTTTCCTTGGTGGGTGAGACCCTAAATGTGATGAGAAGGTGAAGAGAAGCGGAGCTTTTGCGCGGGGCACCAAGGCCCAGGCAGAAAGTGGGCCCAAGTCTGTGCCAGAACCCACAACAGTTAAAAAACAAAGGGGAAAGATCACTTTAAAGGTTGAAATGATTTAACTTTTAATCCAATATGCATGTTGTCTTTGTAGGAAATTTGAAAATGTCCTTATTTATTTTTATGGAGGAAGGCCCCGTGAACGCCAAAGCACCCAGCACATCTCTCAGAGTTGCAATGCAGCCTGGGTCACAAACAGGTCAATTCAGAGTGTGTTCCACTGGTTACTACTGTGTCCCTTCTCCCAGCTGGCCTCCTCAACTCTAAGGCCTACATTACTGGACTGCAGAAAAGTTAAATGGGAAAAAATATGCCCAAAAGCCTGGTACAGTGCCTGCCACCTGGTGAGCGCTCAGCCAAACAGCAGTTGAACAAAAATGATATCACCTGAAGGTCATAAACAGCACAACCCCCACATCAGGCCACGTGTTCCTCCTGCCCACCACCAACCCATGCCCCATTTATTCTATAGAAACTTCTAGAGTATGGAAGACTGTCAGTCTGCATTTGATTTTTGTTGTTGGGGAGTGGCATTGAACCAGCATCTGTAGCCCAGGCTGGCTTTAAACTTGCAATCTGCCTGCCTCGGCCTCCTGAACCCTAGGGTCACTGCCCCTTGTTGCCACACATGACCCAGATGGTAGTTTTAATCTCTGAAATTTTATATTCCCACTTTTATTCTAATTAATTATGAGTTAATTCTTAAATAGAGAGGGGAGCTCGGCATCGTGGCCTTTAATCCCAACGCACAGATCTCTGTGAGTTCAAGAAGCCTGCACTCTGCCTACCCAGAGACCCAGAGACAGTGGCAGGGCAGGGCAGGGCATCTGTGGGTGATTCTACTTCTGGTTCCAGGAGCTCCTCCTTCCCACAAGGGGTGGGGCTTGAGCAGACCAGGATTTTCCACCCAGACCCAAGTGCGGGGAGCAATCCCGGTATTTAAGGGAGGTGGCCATGCTTTGCTTCGCTTTGTTTTGCTATGAAAAGAACAGAACAGAATCCAAGAGATGGAACTTTTCTTTTTTTTTTTTTTTTTTGGTTTTTTGAGACAGGGTTTCTCTGTGGTTTTGGAGCCTGTCCTGGAACTAGCTCTTGTAGACCAGGCTGGTCTCGAACTCACAGAGATCCGCCTGCCTCTGCCTCCCGAGTGCTGGGATTAAAGGCGTGCGCCACCACCGCCCGGCTATTCTTAAAGAATTTTAGAAAGCTCTCAGATTGCCAAGACAGAATGGCAACTAAAAGGGAAGCCAGAGTCCACAAGGACCCTCCTGTGACTTGTGATGCCTCGCGAGAAAAGGGGTAGGGGTAAGAGAAGTGACCGGAAAGGGGAGGTGGCCAAGGCCAAAGCATGAAGCCAGGCTTTCTCCCAGTCTAGGAACGCCTAGACAGTGGGGGGTTCAGCTAAGGACGGACCTGCCAAACGAGATGGGTCCACTCCCACCCACTTTATTTTAGAATATAGTCACAGACCCCTAGACTTGAACTCAGGTCCCCATTCTAACTCCAGCAGAGACGCGGCCCGAGGTCCCCAGGCTGCCTCTCCCGGTTCCCAGCAGCAGGAACTCAGGCGTCAGGCCGCCGCCTCGCGGGGCCACTGCAGGGGACAGGCGGGGCGGGGCCCCGGTGGGCGCTGGCAGGTGCGCACGGGAGAGCGTCTCGAAGCCCGGCGTCGCCTGGCCCCAGTCCCCGCCACCCCTCCGCGTGGAACTCGGCTCCCTGGCACCCAGCTGCTTACCTGGTCCCGCCGCCGCCAGGCCTGTGCGCGTCCTCGCGCCGCGCCCCGGCCGCTCTGCCGGTTCCGCGGGCCACGGCGCGACGGCGTCGCCATGGTGACAGCGCGACGGCCCGGCGGCGGTAGCGCGCACGAGGAGGCGACGGTCACCTGCGCCGGAAGTACCGCCAGGCGCGGGCTCTCGGAGGTGCACGACGGCCACACCGATCCAGCAGCGTCGGGACCAGCGTGGGCAGGCGATGGTTGGCGGGGCGGATGTGGCGCCTCGGTTCCCGATCTCTAGCCTCTCACTCTCTGCTCTCTCCACTTCGGAACCCGGGAAACCGCTAGGTGTCAGGCCCCGCCTGGGTCCAAGCTCAGCTCCG
The DNA here is from genome assembly GCF_018167655.1 of Microtus oregoni. Lineage (NCBI taxonomy): Eukaryota > Metazoa > Chordata > Mammalia > Rodentia > Cricetidae > Microtus > Microtus oregoni. Next base: position 13,957,735 of record NW_024543222.1, on the reverse strand, counting down.
GTAACCCTAGGGTCACCTCTCCCAGCCCCCGTGGGCGGAGATGGCACTTTACACTTTACTGGAAGGCTGGGAATAACCCTGTCCTCCCGCCTCTGCACACCCGCCACACGGACGCTGTTGTTGATAGTTTACCTCCCTCTTTTTTCCACTCCAGGACACACACACTCACACACGGAGGGAGGGGAGGAGGAGGGGAGAGACACCAATCTAAGGCTAGATATCGTTCGTCCAACTTCTCATTTAAGGCTTAGGCCTATTGCCAAGGTCTGTACTTAAGACAGGAGGTTGCCAAGGCCGAGGCTGGGAGCTTGGGCAGCGGATCCTGGCCCCCTATCCAGGAAGTGCTATGGGTAGATAAGAGCCCAGCTCAAACTTCCTACAAGCTGGGAACAAAAGGTTCTTTCCTGTTGGATGCCTGGCCAGACTCACCAAGAGTCCAAGAATGAGACAGAAATGGGGTATTTCCCCCTGTGCATCAAAACATCTTTGTGGGACTGGCCCCTCCCACCTGCCCTCCCCCAACAAAGGCTCCTCGGAGAAGCTTCCCACATGCAGAAGCCAGAATTGGGGCGGGAGGAGGGGGTCCTTAGAAAGGGTTCTGTCTAGTGTATGGTTGAGACAAAGCCAAGAACCGGAATTCTGTTAAGGTAGCTTTTCATCTGGCGGAAGTGAATGGACATTTTAAGGTAAGCAGCAGCTTCCTTGGTGTGCTAACAGGCAAGCAGCATGCTTATAAACTAAAGATGGAACAGAGCCATTTCTCATTGTTTGGTGGGTATATTTGGGCTTCTGGGAGGAAAAGGAGGGACAGATTTGGCAATGGAATCTTGTTTAAGTGTTGAGTTCCCTAGCTACGGTGCAGGGCTTCCAGTGCCTTCCAAAGCCAGGGAGAGTCCTGCTGGGGATTCATGGAACCCTACGGGTCTTTGTCACCTCCCCCCTACTCCCCACATGGGGCCTATAGCAGGCTGTAGTGCTTTTCCCTAGAAGGGGGCCTGTGGGGGACACATCCACACACAGTGTTCTCAGGGGCCTGCTGAGGTGTGTACTCCAGAGAGGCTGAGACCTGTGCCCCAGATCAGAGCTTCTGGGGCCTCGGCTGTAAAGGTTCCTTTACCCCACTTTAAAGAATGGGGGGAACATCACAGAGCTGTCAAACACTGACGTCCAGCCTGGTCCAGCTGCCGGAGTCCCCGGCTCAGAACAGGGAACCTCCAAAACGCCTTTGCCCCTCTCCTGGTGCAGGAATCGCCACCTCCAAAGCCTGAGCCATGTGCATCTGCAGCTACGACGAGGGGCAGAAGGACATTCCCCCCACTTCCCTTTCTTGGGCCACCATCCCCTGTGGTCCAGGCTTGGACGCTGAAGATGTTTGTCTACAGAAATCCTCCCTTGGCGCTCGCGTCCCCGCTCTGCTGGCCTTGTGGTTTCTCACATGCAGTGTTGATTTCTCCTGAGAAGAGTCTTTCCTGGGTCATCCCTGAACTCATTCCTGCACGTCTCCAAGCTCACTGCTTCAGACCACCAGCATGGCACTATAGGAAGGGTTGGAGGTGTGACTATCTCAGACTCGGTATGCTGGGGATGACTTGGGGGCTCAGAGCCAGAGCTTTAAGGAGCAGAAAGAGCACTGAGCATGACGGATCCAGACTGCCAGACAGAAGTCTCACCCTCTACCTGATGGATTCTTTCTCCCCAGGGTTACAGGGCTCAGAAAGCTGAGGGGAAAGTCAGGATTCCCAGTTAAATTTCTATTTTAAAAATTCAGCATGAATATATCCTAATCATTCCTCAAATGTAGCCTGGTCTCCTGTTTTTACTTAAAGGTAAGGTACTTACCTTTACTTAAAGGTAAGTTTTAAAAATTTTTGTTCATCTTGCCATGGAAGCCCAGTGTAAGCTTAGCTCCCAAGGGTTTCTGGGAGTTCCTAGAGTCCAGAGGACTAGGAAGAGGGATGCAGGAATCCACACGCCTGAGCCAAATTCATATCAGCTCTGAAAGCTGGCCCCTGGCCTGCTGTGTCCCTGGCCAGTTCTCAGCCCACACAGCAACATCCCTAGGCCCCCATCTGCACCATCCCCAGGCTCGGGCGGCAGCATCCTTGTGTATGGTATGCAATGGCTACTGTGATAAAGTTATAAGGAGAATCGTGATTCACTCTGGGGGAAAAGCTGGGCACTGGCGGTGACCAAGGGAGCAGAGACCCAGGAAGGATCAGAGCATACATTGGAACAGCTGTCATGGGGACAAGAGTGGCAGCCAGGAAGGACACTAGCCACAGTGCTTCCAGCGCCACCAATGAAGACAGTGAGTTTACCTGGGACCCCAGGAACACTAAGGGGCCAAGGGACAGAAAAGACTGGGCTGTCACCCCATCCCTGGTTGATCCCAAAGCTGGCATCTACAGTCAAACAGCAGAACTGTAGGTACTGAACCCAGATGCAGAGAAGCAGTGAGGGGTGACATTCAGGCTGACTGGACCCTGAGGGGACAAGACACGGGCTGGCTAAGGAACCAGCCCTGTGATGGAAGTGGTGGTGTTACCATCTGGGGGGGTCTGGGTCAGGTTCATGTTCTCTGCCAGTTAAAGAAGTCAAAGGCAGCAAAACTCTCCAATGCCGCAAACAGGAGCAGACAGACCACAGCTGAAGGAGAGCAACTTATTAAGAGTGAGGACACATGCACACAGCAAACACTCAGAGAAAAAGACCAGCAAGCTGAAGTGGTACTCCGGAAGCCAGAAGACCCAGTCTTTTCTCAGGCTGAAGAGTCTTCCTCCCCTGAGTTAAGATTGGTCAGTTAGAAGATAACAGAGTTGCTGATTGGCTCACGACTGTTGTGTAAACACGTCCTCGTTTGGCCCTGAACTTGTCGAACCAGTCCGACAGCAGGTGGTCCCCCATGCAGGAGCCCCACAAGCCTTTGTTTGAAGCTGACAAGCTTTTGTCTCTGGTCAGGACGTGGAGGAAGATGATGGCCATCTTGGGAAGATCACCTTCACCAACTAACCACGGCCCTTCTCCCTGTCTGTCTGCCTGCCAGAGAGTTTGTCTATCTCCCTGTCCTTCAGTGTGGCAGCATTGGGGAACCTACTTTTAAGTGTCATTTTCTCCTGTTTTCCTCCCTCCTTTTCCTTGTTCTCTCCCTCCTTCCCTCCCTTCCCACTTCCTTCTAAGGGGGGGGGGGGGTGTTACTGGACACCGGCTCTGTGCCAGGCATTGTTGTAGGCCCTAGAAGCCGGTCATAATGAATGTAGACAAGGACCCTGCCTACAACTCCTTGATGGAGAACTTATCTAAGTATGTAGAGATGGGAGGCTGGCACACAAACAGGCCATCAGAGAGCAGGTGTGATGCACAGGGCATCTGCGCAGTCTTCATAGACCCGTAGGTGGAGCTGCGTCTGACCACACTGACCATGATCAGCGGAACCTAGCCAGACTCCGCCTCACATACTCCAGGCATTCCTGTGGCTAGTCCTGGGGCTAAGCAAGAGGCCCTGGAGCCAGGCCAGCCCTGACACCACCCTCTCTGCAGCCTTCCCTCCAGGAAAGAAATGTGAAGTTTGTGTCCCAGTCACGTGTTCAGTCCCCACCTGCCTACTGCTCTCCCTGGCCAGTCAGTCATCTCATCTCCCATGAAGCAGTGAGAGCACCAGAGAGAACAGGGGACCCTGTAAGCTGGAGCCAGAGGGAAGCCCTGAGGGCAGAGGTGTTCGTGCCCTCCAGTGGCGTCAGCAGATGTGTGTGTAGAAAGGGTGGAGATGACAGCCCTCTGGTCACCTCCACCAACCAGCCATACACCACAGGCAGGGACTCCTGCACTTTGTCCAAAGCCTGGGTCCTCTGGGAGTTCCCATATTGGTTCCTGAAGCTGTAGGCGCAGGTTCTCAGCCAAGCTCTACACTCTGAGGGAAGCAGTGGAGTACGATGGCCAGGCTGAGCAGGAACAAGCAGAACCTGGGGGTACCCCAATGTGGGCTGCAGTTCTGACAGTGATTCCAGTCAGAACTTCATCTCAGCCTTCTCCCCAGGCAGGATTCCTGCTACATCCATGTCTTAGTTAGGGTTCCACCGTGACTGTGGCAACTCTTATAAAGGAAACATTTAATTGGGGTGGCAGCGTGCAGTTCAGACGTTCAGCCAGTTATCAACATGGTGGGACACGGCGACGTGCAGGCATTATAAATCTTTATAAATCCTCAATAGAGTTATCACTCAAAACCACATGACAGAGGTTTTATGAGGCTATTTTGAGATTTTATCTGCCAATGGAATTAATCCAAAATTCTTCACTTTAACTTCAAGCAGACTTGAACGAGGGCAAAAGGCAACCATTTTCTTCACCAAAATATCACAAGAACGATTTCTAGGCAACATACTAAAATTATTCTCTGAAAACTCTTGCATTTGATAAACCCACAGTTTATCAAATCACACTCAGCACGACTGTCTTCCATGCTCCTACTAGTACAGTCCATTAAACAATGCTTAAAAGGTTCAACTGTTTTTCTAATCCACAGTCCCAAAGTCCATATTTCTCCAAACAAAAATCATGGCCAGGCCTATCACAGCAATACTCCAGTCCCTGGCACCAACTTCCATCTTAGTTAAGGTTTTTATTGCTACAAAGAAATACCATGACAACTCTTATAAAGAAAACATTTAATTAGGGTGGCTCAATTACAGTTTCAGAGGTTCAGTCCATTATCATCATGACGGAGTATGGCACTGTGCAGGCAGACATGGTGCTGGAGCTGAGAGTGCTCTATCTTGTAGGCAACAGGAAGTCAGCTGACTGTCACACTGAGGGAAGCTTGAGCAAAAGAGACCTCAGAGCCCACACACACACAGTAACACACTTCCTTCAACAAGGCCACACCTCCTAATATTGCCACTCTTTTTGGGGATCATTTTCTTTCAAACCACCACAGTCCAGAAGATGAGGTAGCCATGAGGTGGCTGGGCAGGCTGACTCTCCAAGGTCACAGCCAGGCAACAACCTTTGTCCCGAGCCCAGAGTTTCGCCTCCCGTGCTCTGTTGCCTGCCACCGTGCTTCCTACTTCTCTTTGGTCTTGGCCTTGGCCATCGCCTTCGGCCTTGAGAGCTGCTATCAAGAGTAAATCTTTATTTGAAGAACCTTGATCTCAAATCTCCCACACCCAGGAAGCCACAGATAGTGACTGAAGGTGAGGGAGTCACCTGCAGCTTGTCCCCACAGAGATGAAATCAGTTTTTGTCCTCATCACTCCTGTGGAGCCTCAGTCCTTCCTGCTCTTCCCAAGGGGCTGGCACTGGAACCTACTGGGCCCTTCTACTCCTACAGCTCAAAAACCCGGGGTACATATGATTCAACAGCTAGCCCACAAGCCCTGGGAGCCAAAAAATGTCTCCCCAGGATACGGTCTTAGGTTCAGATCCTAAGACTATTAGAAGAGACAAGGTTATGACTTCGAGGCTGTTTTAAAGTCTTAACTGGTCTGGGGGTGTAGCTCAGTAGGTAGTGTGCTTCCATGGCATGCATGGAACCCTGGTGCAGTACTTAGCAGGCCATAATCTGGCTGCAGGGATTCATGCCCATCATCTCAGCAAATACACACAGACAACTGTGTGTCTGCTGTGTTTTGAAACCAGAGCTCCCTATGTAGACCAGGCTAGCCTAAACCTTGCTGTGATCCTTCTGTCTCCTTGTCTGAAGTACTGAGATTACAGGTGTGCATATGCCTGGCTTCTTGGAGGCTTTTTTAGAAAACATTTATTCCCTTTTCTTACTTTTTATGGTGTGTGTGTGTGTGTGTGTGTGTGTGTGTGTGTGTGTGTGTGCCAGTGCCCATGCACGCTACACAGTGTACATGCAGAGGTCAGAAGACAACCTGTAGAAGCTGGTCCTTTATCGCACGGTGCAGGTCCCAGGTCATCAGCCTGGTGACAGGCATTGAGCAAGCTTGCCAGCCCTGAAGAGTTCTTAAATCATGGCCCCTCACAGCTGCCCCTCCTCACACCCCAGTCACACGACTCCTGAGAAAAATGGCATGCCCTGGCCTCTAGCCACAATAGCGCTGCTACTGTCCCCTTGCCTTGAGACGTGTCTGGCGCCTGTACAAAAGTCCTCTAGAGGAACCTTTTAAAACAAAGCAAAGGACTCCAAGTGAGCTGAGAACAGCCATATTCCCCATCCAGAAGAGCCTCTTCTGGCCCATCATGTAGCAACCCGAGTCCTGGCTAGAAGTCCCTGCTCCAGCAAGGCCCAGCTCTCAGCCTCCACACGGAAAGAGATGCGTATTGAAAGAGCAGAGACAGGCTGGCGGTAACAAAGCAAGGGTCCAGTAACTCCATGTTTGTCGTCAGGTACTGACTTTGGCAGGCATTTTGGGTTTCTACCTTTGGTATGTTGAGAGACAACATTATTTACAAAGAACTGATGGAGTTAAAAATGTGCAAAAAATATTTTTTAAGCAATTTACAATTTTGTGTTGGGCTGCATGCTGGAGGCTTTGAAGAACTGGAATGGGGGAAATGGCGCATTGGAAACACCTGAGAGGCGCTCAAGGCAGGCAGGGGAGAGGATTTGAGCAGCCCTGCTCCAAACATGGTCTAGCCTGATCCTTGTCTCAGTTCTGGTTCTTCAAGTTCTTTTTTTAGTCGGAAGAAACCCCCTGCCGTTGCTTGAAAGGATAAATCCATTCTCAAGGACCTCACTGCTGTAGCCACATCCTGATTGCCCTCCTCCGGGGCTGAGGACCTGCCCTGTGAGGCCCTCCTGTTCCTGGAGTTCACGACGCAGTTTTAGGACAATGACTTATCTTCAAGGCTTCAGCCTTAAAGGGGTTGAGACAGGTTAGACACTCCCTGACCCATGAAGAAAAAGCAGGTGTCTCACCCAAGGCACAGGAAAGACACAAAATGAAGACGAAGATGCAGGCTTTGCCTTGCCTTGCCTTTAGTTACTTTGTAGGCCCAAGCGAGGAGTTGGGCATCAGTTTCCAAAGACTGGCCATGGTTCCTTCCAGAGAACAGGTGATGGGGGGGGGGGGGGGGTAGAGCCTAAGGAGAGGGGTGGAAGGTCAGAGAGAAGCTGTGTAGGGGAGCAATGAGTTGGAGCCCCCTCAAGAGGCAGAGGGGTGGGTCTCAAAGATCCAACAGGAGGTGTCTGTCTCCAGCCCAGCGGGTGTCGGTCTGACCCCAACTTCCAGGTGTCACATTCCTGTGTCCAGCCACCCCCTGCCCTTCCAGTCTCTGTGGGTCCCATGCTTCCCTCTGATATCACAGCAGTGTTCTGCTCTCTCCCAGCCTTTCCCCCCCCCCCAGTCTCTGTCTTCCTGGCCGAGCTGGGGCTCCAGGGGTTTCTGGGGGACAACAGATTATATAGAATCTTTGTTTTTCCTCATATGAGCATCTACATTCAATTTCCAGTCCCTCTGTGGAAACAGTAGTTAAGAGACAGACACGCATTGGAGAGTTGGTAGGACCTAGGCAATACCTGGCAAGCCCAGTTCAGTATCCTGTGCCAGTGGAGAAGGTCTGCCCCCCCCCCCACACACACACACGCATGCACACCTTCCACCAAGAGAGGCTGGCAATCAATTGATTTTTCCTTCCCAGTCTGGTTCTGAGCAAACCTGCTGTGTTCTGGGTAGCCAGGGTCAGGTGACACCTGGAACAGTGAGCCTGAGGGTTCCTGGCTGCTTGAGGGCACAGGAGCTCTGGGGAGAGGGGAGTCAGGAGAACCTTGAGCAAGGAGGAATGGTGAGTGGGCGGTGAAGAGTGCTCCAGGCAGAAGTTAAAGCAGAGGTCACCAGAACTGTGCACCAACCCAGGTCCCAGGAACCGTGTAAAAGCCCCCCACAAGGGCTCAAGCTGCAAGCCTCCAAAAGTTTGCTAAGCACAGACTTTTCTTTTGTTTTGTGTTTACCATCTCTCTCTCCCTCTCTCCAAATATTTTAAATTTATTTTTGGCGTGTTACGGCATGTTTGTATGTGTGAATGGGCTTGCATATTTATGTGCGTGGGTGCAGGTGTGTGCGTGCCCCAGCATCCACACGGAGGTCAGAAGACAAACAACTCGTGTTTTTGCCTTCCTTGCATTCCGCCTAGTTTGAGGCAGGTTGTCTTTGTTGTTTTGCCATGTGGCTGCTAGGCTAGCAGGCCCTAGTGGGATTTCTCCCATCTCTGCCTCTCATCTCCCCTCTAGGAGTGCAGGGACTGCAGATGTTCACACTATGTAGCCAACTTTTACGTAAGTTCTGGGGATTTGAACTCAGCTCCTCAGGTTTGCTATACAAATGCTTTTACCCACCAAGCTGTCCCCAGCCCCAAGGGAATTTTTTAAAAATACTGCATTTATTCTCATCACCGTTTTATGAAAGAAGTATATTTTAACTACAAAAAACTAGGATAGCTATTTAGAATAAAGCTTTTGTGATGAGACTGAGGTGCACGACAGTGTGTCTGTCATTCCAGCACTGGGAAAGCAGGAGCCGGGCGATTTCAGGCTCCTTCCTGCCTCAAACGGGAGGGGGGTCATGTCTCAACATTCCATTTCCTCTCTTGCTGATTCAGGGACACACTACAGAGTCAGCTGGCCTGTGGGAAGCGCAGACAGGGGTCCATATGCATTGTACTAGACCTGGTGACATGGAAGAGGCAGGGGCCACATCAGGGAGAACTTTGTACCTGGCTCTCAAGAGTGTGGCGTCTATCCCTGAGGTGACCACGGGAAGAAAGGTTTTGTTGAAGAGATTCTGCTGTGAGAATGGACTTCACCCTTTTCGCAGCCGTGCAGAAATGAATTGGAGAGGCGGTGAAGAGTCTCTACTGGCAGTGGGCATGGGCAGAGGACAGATTCAGGAAGTGTACAGAGGAAGACTTTGCAAAGAGCTCATTTCCCCAGAGTTCCTTGTACTTTGATGGCCCTGCTAAGCAAGGCTCAGCACTCTCAACGTTAAAGAGCCAAGTACAGGACTTGGGAGCTAGCTGGCCAGTCAGTAAAATGCGTACCACTCAGGCCTGGATACCTGAGTTTGAGTCCCAGGGCCTACATAGAAAGAAAGAAAGAAAGAAAGAAAGAAAGAAAGAAAGAAAGAAAGAGATGAAAGGCCCAGTGTGGTGGCACAGGCCTTTAATCCCAGCACTCAGGAGGCAGAGGCAGAGGCAAACCTATCTCTGTAAGTTCAAGGCCAGCTTTATCTATATATTGAGCTCCAGGACTATATAGAGAGACCCTAATTCAAAAATCAAAACAAAAAGAAAAGAATAGAAAGTAAAGGAAGAAAGAAAGGAAGGGAGCGAGGGAGGGAGGAAGGCAGGAAGGCAAGCAGGCAGGCAAATGAAATCCAGCCAGCCAGGCACAGCTGTGGCGCGCTTGTAATTCCATCACCAGAGACAGAAACAGGAGGATTAGTGAACTTCCAGTTAAACACCAATGAGAAAAGACACCTGGTGTTGACCTCTGGGTTCCACATGCACACGCACACACACCACACAAAATAATATACACTTCACATATTACACTTATCCTATACACATATACCACACACACACACGCATACCACATTCCACCCACCCACAAAATAATATACACCTCACATATTACACTTACCCCATACATATACATATACCACACACACACACACACACACACACACACACACACACACACACAGTGAGAGGGTGGTAAATGATGAAGAACAGAAAAGAGATTGATTCAGTGTGGCCCCTCCAGTCTGTCCTGCGAGGTCTTCAGACAAAACTGTGTGGAATCTTAGGGAGAGGTAAAGATGTAAGATCCTCCCTCTGGCTGGTACTAGGCTTCACTATCTGAGGCTCCCAGGAAGATTCCAGTTCCTTGGGGACCCCTGTTTCAGTATCTGACAGTCAAGGAAAGGGCACAGGGGCGTGTTCTTAGGAAATCTTCATCCCTACCAGGACGTTATACTGGGTGCTGGGGTGATGGTGGGCAGGGGGGAGGTGTGGGCCAGCCCAAGGAGCCATCATCCTGTCCCTGTTCTCATGAGGAGGGCAGCAGAGGGAACTTTGATTTGCTAGAGGCAGAGTCGGAAGAAATAGGTGTAAGATTTGCAGTTAAACAGTAACAATACCCGATACAATCTGCGAATAAACAGTAACAAAAAGAGTAGGGAACTTGGCTGGGCCTGGGCCCACAAGTGCAACCCCAGGCAGGAAGACTGCCATCTTGAGACCAGCCTACGCTGCCTATCAAAACTCAACAAAGCAATGGTGCGATCCTCGGCACCGTCTATTCCTGAAGACCGTGGAAGCCCTTGCAGTCTGTGGGAAAGAGGAAGATCAGGCAGTGACACTGCCCTCTTGGGGTCCCTGTCCCAGCTGGTGGGGCTCTAACACTCCTGAGCCTTAGTGGAAAAACATGAAGCCCCCAAATGCTGAGGGACGCAACCTAGTCAGCTGCGCTCCACATCCTAGGAGCGCCCAGCACCTTGGGTGGAGGCCTTGGATCTCAGTAAGTAGAGGGAGGAGACTAAGCCCTCACCAACACAGCTTAGCTTTGAAGTGGGCCCTAGAAACCACTTCGGGGGCTCTTGGGGAGGGAAGGCTGAATGCCTCCTACCAAGTTCTCTGCAGTGGCTATCTGACCATCAGCAGGCGGAGGACAGGGAAAGGTCAAAGGTCCTTGTGGTTGTGGGAGGGAGACCAGGGGTCCGTGGCAACCTCAGCTCTTAAAGCAGTTAGTCCTCTTCATAGCAAGAGCCCAGCACTTGTAGGCCCAGTTCTCATCCCACCTCCCAAACCAGGCCACCACTGCCTTGTTTCCAGCCCCTCCCCTCAGCTCGTCTGAGCGTTTTCCCTCTGTGAGGGCCCTGCCTCTCTTCCTCCTCTTCCCCTTCCTCCCTTCAGCCTGGGTGTCTAGACAGCTACCACCAACAGCCTCAAGGGCAGAGCTGCTCTGCTGGGCCATGGCCTCTGAGCTCTGGGTCTCTGCACTTTCTGGTGCCCAGCTCCCTCTTCTCTGGAGATAAGGTGATAAAATGCTGGGGCGGGGGGGGGGGGGGGGGGGGACATCCCACAGCCTCCTCAGCCCAGAAGCTCGGCCTGCCTTCCTTTCCAGCTCCTCTATCAGTCCCTGAACCCTTCCGGCTGAGCACTCAGTGCTCCTGTCTGCCCGCCATCCCTCTGGGGCCACAACACCTGATGGCTGTCACCCTCTCTAGGAACAGCCCCAGGTCAAGCCAGAGGGCCTGTGCAGGTGAGGCCAGGCTGCTCTGGCTCAGCGTTGACCCGACTTGTGTCACAGGGCCCGTTTTTTTTTCCTGGATCCTGCTGGAAATGTACCAAGGAAGGAGGGAATGAAAGAGTGGGAGGCGATTCCAGAGAAGGCAGAGCCAGATTAGGCAACAGGGGATAGACAGATGTGAGTCACACATTACTCATATGTTCCTGGCCGCAGAGGTCAAGCCGCACCATCCCTGGCCGAAGCTCTGGCAGAGCCAGGCTGCCCCCTGGGCTGGCAGGAAGATGCCCAGCTCCCGTCTGCTTCCTGGAAGTCTATAGGCAGGGTGTGCTAGAGATGGACACACTGAACTACCCCGGGGCTTTTCTACAGTGTGTTAACTTTCAAATTATTTATTTTCCTAAGGCCTTTTGTTTGTTTTTATTCATTTATTTTAAGGAACTGTCTATGTGAGCCAGGACGGCCTTGAACATATGGCGGTCCTCCTGCTCAGTCTCCTGAGCGCTGCTATTATAGACGTGAGCCTGCACTCAACCTCTTTACCATTCTGAATTACTTTTTTTTGGTTGTGAGCCTAGCCTTTAACGGCTGAGCCATCTCTCCAGCCCTCTGAATTACTTTTAAAAGTTATCGTTATTATTGTGTGTAGACACAGAGGTCAGAGGACATCTCGTGGGAGTTGGTTCTCTCCTTCCACCACGTGGTGCCCAAAGATCACTGCCATGTTGTCAGGCTTGGCAGCAAGTGCCCTTACCCACTGAGCCATCCTGACATCTTCTTTAGCATTTACATGTATAGTGCCCTGATAAGAAATACATTCTTTTCTTTTCTTTTTTGAGACAGGGTTTCTGTGCGTAACAGTCCTAGCTGTCCTAGACCTCACTCTGTAGACCAGGCTGCCCTTGAACTCATAAAGATCCACTTGCTTCTGTGAGATCCGCTTTCTCCGAGTGCTGGGATTAAAGGCATGTGCCACCACCGCTCAGTTGAAGAAATACATTCTTGCCTGGTATGGTGTGATATCCCATTAATCCCAGCACTTGGGAGATAGGGGGATCTCTGTGAAGTTGAGGCCAGCCTGGTCTATATAATGAGTCCTACATAGCCAGAGAGAAAGAAGAAACATATTTAACGTAGAGTAGTCATCACCGCCATGTGATTGCGGGATTCTTCTCCAAGACTAAAGCTCTACCTGTTAAACACTAACTCAAAAGTTTTAAAAGGCCATGTCTTAGTAAGTTAATATTTGACCTAAAACTGGAGGGAATACTCAAATAAGAAAGGAAAGGGATGTCTGAAGACAGATTGGATACACACACCGACCGCAGTGCTAGGACTAGACGGAGGAAGTAGGGGCCTCTGAGTGCCACACGCATGCCCAGGCTAGCCTGGGCTAGCTGAGTCTCCATCTCAAAACAACAAAAGACAGAATTAGAACCAAGCACAATGGTGTGCTGTGCTCAGTAGTTCAATCCCAGCACTCAGGAGGCTGAGGCTGAGGAAAACCTCAAGTTCTAGGTCAGTCTGGGCCTCTAGTGCACCCTTCCAGAAAACGTCATCAAGAAAGACAAAGAAAAGAATTGCTTTGCTTTGAAAATGTAACCTGGTGGTAGAGTATCTACCTGTTTAGCATATATAAGGCCCTGGGCTCCATCCCCAGTGCTGAAAAATAAAAATAATAACAACAACAACAACAATAATAGATAATACTGAGTGAAGCAATAAGACTGAACCTACAGTCCTCCTGCCATGAGGGAACGAGTCGTGTTTATTTATCTGTGGCGCTGAGAATTAGACCTGGACAAGAGCTCTACCACTGAGTGATAACTGCAGGCCAAACTAGCGATTCTCCACGTGAGAAAGACTTGACGCTTTTCCCCAACTGCAGGTTGTCCCAGGGAGGCCAGGCTGACTTCAGACAGCACCAACACCATCCACAGAGCACGGTCAGGGGCCCTGGCCACGCTTGCTATCCAGCACAGTCTAAGAGGGAGGAGGCATGTTGCAGGCTGGGAATCCAAGAGACACAGGAGCCCTCGGAGTTTCTCTTGAGGGGAGAACACAGGACAACTGTAGGCACATAACACACACAGCACCTGGAGGGTGAGCCTGCCAGCTTCCTGTTGCTGGCCCTGTTCAGGTAAGAGCAGGGCAATTGAGTCTGGAGATACCACTGGGAGGGAGCAGTGAGTGTTTCCCAAGGTTTTTCTACTCCAAGCATCCAACACTAACAAATCTAGCTGGGCAGTGGTGGTGCACTCCTTTAATCCCGGCCCTTGGGAGGCAGAGGCAGGTGGATCTCAGGAATTCAAGGCCAGCCTGGTCTAGGGTAGCCAAGACTGTCACACAAAGAAACCCTGTATCAATAAACAAGAAAGAAAAAGAATAAAAGAAATCTAATTATTTCCACCCACCCCTGTAGATTTTTATTAAAGAATATTTTTATACAATGTATTTTGATTGTTTTCCTCTCCCCTAATTCTTCCCAGATCCTTCCCACCCATCCAACTTTTTCTTCCTCTCTTTTTAAAAAAAAAAAAAACCAAGAAATACACACACACACACACACACACACACACGAAAAGAAAGAATGAAAAAAAAACAGGAAAATGAAAATCAAAACAAGGAAAAACCAATAAGACAAGAAAATGTCAAAACAAAGCAAATTGGAGCAGAAAATCCGCAAAAACACCCCTGAGTTCCTTCCCTTTGTGTTGGCTACCACAGCACGGGGCCTGCCTGGTGTGTGGTAGAGCATTTACCCCGTGTGCACGCAGACCTGGAATTTTAGATCCCCAGGAAAACAAAAACAAAACAAAAGAGAAAAATCACTTCGTGTATGGAGGTAGGTGTGGAGTGTGGAGGACCAGGGTGATTGTGTGGGAGTAGGGGTGGGGTGTGCTGGAGTAGTGGTGGGGTGTTCAGGGGTAGGGGTGGGATGTGGATAGGGGTGGGCTATGGGTAGGGGTGGGGTATGGAGGAGTAGGGGTGTGGTGTGTGTGTAAGGGTGGGGTGTGGGAATAGGGGTGGGGTGTGGGAATAGGGGTGGGGTGGGTGGCAGGGGTGAGGTGTTTATATAGGGGTGGGTGTGGGTAGGGTGGGGTGTGTGGGAGTACTGGTGGGGTGTGTGAAGGGGTGGGGTGTATGGTTAGGGTGGGGTGTGCGATGGAACTAGAAGGGAAGCATGAAAGAGGAAAATGGCCTTAAGGCAGAGAGGGGTGACAGAGTACTTGTGAAGGCAGAGAGGGGTGATGGAGTACTTGTGAAGGTGGAGGGGGTGATGGAGTACTTGTGAAGGTGGAGGGGTGATGGAGTACTTGTGAAGGCGGAGGGGGTGATGGAGTACTTGTGAAGGTGGAGGGGTGATGGAGTACTTGTGAAGGTGGAGGGGGTGATGGAGTACTTGTGAAGGCAGAGAGGGGTGATGGAGTACTTGTGAAGGCGGAGGGGGCTACGGAAGGTAGACCAGATGGAAAAGGCCATGGGAGGGGAAAGCAAGCGGCTGGCAAGTGCTCTAGTAAAGTCCGTTATCTGTATGCTCTCTAAAAATCAATAAAGATGTCTGGGTGTGGTGCACACCCCTCTAACCCCAGCACCTGGAACACAGAGGCAGGCAGATCTCTGTGAGTTCAAGACCAGCCTGTCTACTTAGTAAGCTCCAGGCCAACTGGGGCTACATGTAATTAATTTAAATTCTTTAAAAAGGCAAAAGACAAAAGCAGAAATGTCTAAGAATAAGAAACACGAAGTTTGTGCTTCATAAACTTGACAGGATGTTTGGCCTCACTAGCAACAAGAGAATACCTATCCCTAAACTAAAAGGAAAAGCAGACAATGGCATCAGGGCAGTGTGGGACCCCTTCCTCCCCCCAACCCCCCACACTCGGCTGCTGGATGGGAACCGCTGGAATTAAGGGTCTGGCCAGTGGGCCAGTTAGCCTACAGGATATGGAGGCAATGAAAAGTGTTTTCTTCAAAGGCCAAGGTGATGAGAGGAAGGGCAGGCCTCCCAGAGCTGCTCCGCAGAGCAGAGGGCGCTGGGTCCTGCATCTCCTAGGCCAGAACTAGCAGCGGCTCCTGAGTTTCATCACTTCCCCACCGGTCATGTGACTTGTGTTAATGACACAGGGCATGCTACTTACCATGGAACTAAAAGCTCGGGTGGGGATGACAAAAGCAGTAGGTCATCCACATTCTGGGCTGTAAGAATCTAAAGAAAGACTCAGGTAGGCTTGGTACATGCCTGTAACATCCTGTCTACTTGATATGTGATAAATAGTAAGATTTTAGATTTGCTTTTTATAGACAGGGTTTCCTACATTCCAGCATCCCAGACTGGCTTCCAACAGACACTACAGACAAAGATAACCTTGAACTCTTTCTGTTGTTGCTGCTGCTGTTTGTTTCTTGTTTTGGTTTTTCAAGACAGGGTTTCTCTAAGTAGCCTTGGCTGCCCTGAGCTCACTCTGTAGACCAGACTGGCCTCGAACTCATGGAGACCCACCTCCTGGTGCTTCTGCATCCCAGTGCTGGGATTAGAGAAATGCGCCCCCACCACCCGACAACACCTTGAACTCTTGATTCTCCTGCATCAGTCTTCCAAGTGCTAGGATTGCAGGTGCAGGCCACCATACCCAGCTATAATAAATACATAAAATATAGCAATCTCTCCCCCCCTCTCTCTGGGGTGGGAGCTATGGGGGCATTGTTGGGGATCAGAGCCTAGGGAACTGGATGATACTTATGCTAAATAAACTCTTTACCACTGAACTTCACCCCCGCATCTGTATGCCAACGTGGCCATGTTTGTTATGGTTTTGTGGTTTTTGAGATAGGCTCTCTCTACAGAGACCTGGCTGTCCTGGAACTCACTCTGTAAACCAGGCTGGCTTTCAAATCACAGAGATTCACCTGCCCCTGCCTCCAGAGTGCTGGAACTAAAGACGTGTGCCTCCACACCCAGCTTGTTATGTGTTGTTTTTTGAGATAGTGTCTCACCCTTTAAGCCAGGGAGACCTCAACTCTCCTGGCTTTGCCTCCCGAAATACTGGGATTACAGACATGAGTCACCATGTCCAGCAGTCTTTTGTTTTCTGAGTCCTGATACATATCAGTTTCTTTTTTCTATTATTCTTATCAGATAACATCTCATGTGCGGCTACAGCACATTGTGTTCATTTATTCCCCAGCTATTGTACGTTTGCATTGTTTCCACAATCAGCGCTACTTTGGCACCGAGAAGAGAAGCAGATTCAGCGGCAGGTGAAATAATAGCTCAGCTTGGAAAAGTTTCCCATACAAATCCAAGGACCACAGATGGATCCCAGGACCCAACATAAAGATGGCAGTAAAGAATTGATACACACACACACACACACACACACACACACGCACGCACGCACGCACGGTGGTGGAGGCGGAGGACACTAGAGATGAAGGTGGGAAAGATAAGGCCACCACTGGACATACGGTAGTGTTGTGTGTGTTAAATGTCTATCATGTTCCAACCCCATAATAAGGCATTTTAAGAGGGAAAGGCTGTCCCCCATTCCTGACACATTGTACTGAGGTCTCAACCTGAGGTCCAAAAAAGAGGGATCTTCTGCGCAGCCGCACTTGCCCCACCCCCTGCTCCAGGAGGGCAAGGGCGCGCGACTACCGGCCAGTGTGTCTGGGGCTCCTCCCCCGCATCCCTCTGGCTTTTGCCTGGGAACCCGCAGGCCTTGGCTCCTTTTGGCTGCAGCGTCCTCATTCGCACGCTGCCGCGACGTTCATTATCTGCAGACCGCAGTCGTGCAGAGCGTGGGCTGCAGCGAGCTGCTGCCGACTCGGCCTTGTCGCCAGGGCAGCTGCGCACCGCCACACCTCATGTTCAGAAATTCTGGAGGAATCCGGGCAGCCCGGCGAGGGATCCTATGGCCAGCGCTCTGTCTTTGGGCTAGAAGAGCTCAGTAATTGTAAATGGTTTTAAGGTATTAAGGGAGGCAACTGGACTAGATAAAACCCAAAACAAGACTCTGCAAGGCTGGAATTTCACGTCTTGGATGAGGTAACCACCAAAACCTGACGCCCTTTGTTGTGGTCATCACCTCCATAATGCAAACCACAGGTCTGAAGAAGGCCCCAGGGCACAAACGTGCTGCCCAGAGAGTTCTGAGTGGGAAACTGAGGGCCTCAGGCACACACCTGCCACAGTCTTCTCCTGCTGGTTGCCCAGCCTGCCCGTGGGCTCTTGAACACATCCGTGCCATTGGGAGCTGAGGTTTTATTTTTACCCAACCAGTTTTCAAACAGAAGCAGCGTGAGATGCTTTGCCTGCTCAACACAATGCACTGTGTCGGCTAGACTACATTACACGAACTGAAGAGGTAGCGTTTGGATCGAGATTTGTACAACCCACCAGGTGTTTTAAGACATAGCAAAGAAAAAAAGTAAACTATGTTGATAGAAATTACATGTTGGCCGGGCGGTGGTGGCGCACGCCTTTAATCCCAGCACTCGGGAGGCAGAGGCAGGCGGATCTCTGTGAGTTCGAGGCCAGCCTGGTCTACAAGAGCTAGTTCCAGGACAGGAACCAAAAGCTACGGAGAAACCCTGTCTCGAAAAATCAAAAAAAAAAAAAAAAAAAAAGAAATTACATGTTGATGGGGCTGAAGAGATGCTCATCCAGAGGACACAGGTTCAATTCCCAGCACCCGTATGGTGGCGTACAACCGTCTGCAACTTGGGGATCCAACACCCTCACACAGGCATATATAGAGGCAAAACATCAACGCACATAAGATAAAAATATAGATTAAAAAAAGAAACTACATATTGAAATGCCATTTTAGATATACTGAGTTTGATATATACTAGAAGGATGCTACTTATTTCTTTTTGCCTTTCCTGACCTGGCAATTAGACAATATAGAATTAGGCCTGGGTGTGTAGCTCAGTCGATGGAGCACTGTCTCACATGCGTGAAACCCCAGGATTCTCCTTAGCGTGTTACACACTGGGCTGGTACTGCACATCTGTAAGCACAGCGCTCTTGAGATGGAGGCTGCAGGATCAGCAGTTCAGGGTCATCCTTGGCTGTGTAGGAATTTCAAGGCCAGTCTGGTCTACGTAGGACTCTGTCTCAATAAAGGAAGGAAAAAAGGGGGAGGGAGGGAGGAATTGTATCTGTGACCTTGTTTTATATATATCTATATATACCTCTATACACACACACACACACACACACACACACACACACACTGTTCCCCCAGTGTGGAGACAGAACCCAGAGACTCACATATGGCAAGCAAGCGCTCTACCCCTGAGATCTATGTTCAATTCCTCTCTCTACATTCCTGTTAGACAAACATTCCCATCATTACAGAAAGGCCCCTAGACAGCACTAAGCAGCCTGCGCATGTCAGCTTCCAGGGAGCATGTCGGTCCCATCTCCATACTGGTCCAAGTTTTCTTTTTTTCCTTTTTAGTGTGTGGTGTGTGTTTTGAGACACCCTCTCTCTATATAGCACTGGCTGTCCTGGAACTCACTGTGTAGACCAGATTGGCCTTGAACTCACAGAGATCCACCTGCCTCTGCCTCTTGAGTGCTATGATTAAAGGCGTGCGCCACCACCACCCGGCATCCATGGATATTTTTGACAATATTAATGATACTTTGGCATTGTTTTGTTTTCTAATCCTACTTCTGCCTCCTGAGTGCTGGGATGCGGCACATGCCAGCACACCCTGCTCAACGACATGGTTCTGTGCTGTGCTGTACAACTGATGAAGGACCTGCATCGTCTTCCTACAAGCCTGAAAGAGAGGACAGGTACAATGTCACTGTCACTGTACACCTGGGGAAACTGAGGCTCGAAGAGGGTTTTTTTTTTGGGGGGGGGGGGCTAAGGTCCAAAGGTGCGTGTGTGTGTGCGTGTGTGTGTGTGTATGTGTGTGTGTGTGTGTGTGTGTGTGTGTATGGTCCTGGCTTTTCTGGCTCCTAGTCTACCCTTCTTTTTGGTGGCCGTTGTTAGACTGTTTCCTCCAGGTTGGAAGTGATCATTGGTGTCTTGAATCATAGCAGCTGTGATCAGCTCCATCAGATGGTCACACAGTTGTGCCCATTAGCACAATTGTGCCCTCCCGAAGTGGGTAGAACACTAAGGTGGCTCACGAGGCTGCTCGCCCCCAGGGATAGAAGTGGGTTCATAACTCTTGGCAGGAGACTGGTGCTGTAGCTGCCAGCAAGTTCTCCAAGCTCCCTTTAGCCAACCCCAAAACACCACTGGATCGCCAAACTGGACTTAGGATCATTTCTTTGGTCTGTCTTTGTCTTTTCCAGCTGTTGACCAGTCACACAATAGTGCCCATGTAAGGCTGCAGCCACCAGCAGGGGATGGTGCTGCATGCCTATAGCTCCAGCTGCTGTAGTGGTTGATGCAGAATTGCACATTGGATGCCAGCGTGGGCAGTATAGCAAGTTAGCCTGTCAATCAGTCTACCTGCCTGCCTGCCCGATTATTGCTCTCTCTCACACACACAAAAGTAAACATAAAAAGACTTGGGAGTATAGTTCAGTGATAGAAATCTCAGGGCTACAGACAACGCAGATACCAAATAAATTAGGAGCAATCGTATGGGACAGGGAATCAAGGAGTATTTCCTGGTACTGAGCTGGGTCTTGAGGAGCAGCAGGTTTGGGCAAAGAAAAGGGGAGGATGTGTGCACTCTGTGAGTCAAAACCAATCACTAACCCGATTTCTCGATGAGCGTATGATTCCACAACTGGACCTGTAGGCTTGGGTGCGAGGTGAGAAGCTGGGGATGGACCTCAGGGCTCTGCGCATGCCACCCAAGTGCTCTGTGATGTCCCCAAGGTATAATTCACACATCACAAGGTTTGCCCTCCTAAAATATATCGAGTGGCTTTTACATTTAAACATTTACATTTAAAATGCTTGTGCAGCCATCATTACCAAGTCCAGTTTGTTCACATCACCCTCTACCTTTTGACAGCTGCTCTGCCGTCCGCGTCCCAGCACTGGTAATCACTGGCTTTCTGTCTCTGCGATTGCTTGTTCTGGACAGCTCACATACACGGATTCCTATACCGTCTTATGAATATTTTCCCCTTGGCATAATGTTTCAGTGTTCGTTCATGTTGTAGCGTGTATAAGCACTTCATCCCTTTCTTAGGGGAATAAATACTGCATTGTGTGGATACATTTTGTTTATCCCTTCAACACTTGACTGACATTGGGATTGTTTCCAATGTTTTGGTGTTATGAATAATAATATATTGTCATTGGCATTTCTGTACAATTTTTGTATGGGCAGTTTCCAATCCTTCCTGCTATCTGTCTGTATCTTTGTGTGTGTGTGTGTGTGTGTGTGTATGTGTGCACGCACGCGTGTGCATGTGTGTGTGTATGCGACCACGCCATCTTACTATCTTTCCAAGAATATATAAGGATTCTAATTTTCTAATTTTTTCCATATTCTTGCTAAAATTTCTATGTGTTCTTTACTGCTGTTGTGTAGTCCAGCTTGAGGCTGGCCTCAAGCTCTCAATCTGTCTTAGAAAAAATATAGGTTTTTTTTCCCCCTTGCATTTAATTATTCTGGCATCCCATCAAAAACTCAATTGAGGGGCTGGGAGATGACTTTGCCATGTAGGCAAGAGGACCTGAGATTAGATTCCTAGCATCTCTGTGAAAATCCATGTATAGCCTGGAAGCTCAAAGCTAGGGAGGCAGAGACATGATTCCTGGGGCTTGCTAGTCAGCCAGTCTAGCCAAATCATTGAGGACTAGGTTCAGTGAGAGACCCTGTCTCAAAAAATAAGGAAGAGAGCAATAGAGAAACAGCAGACGTTGAGCACAGGCCTCTGTGTGCACGGCACACCCATTGACAGCTACATCTGCACACACCACACATGTAAATCAGTGGATCAGCTGTGCGGTCGTTCATACACACCTATTATCCAAGCAGTCAGGGGAAGGAGGCAGTAGAATTGCTGTTAATTTGTAACTGTTCCATACTGAAAAATCAAAGGCCTAACTAGTGTTGTAAAATAATCCTTTTATAAGGAGCAAACTGGTAACCAGAGTTAGTTGGCAATATCACCCTGCACCTCCCTCAAAAGGCATTAAAGTGGCTTATTGGGTTATGTTGCAAAACAATGATAACAAAAGCAATAGGAAAAATGTAAGGGTTTATTTCTGAGCTCCCAATTCTATTCTTTTAATGTGTATGAGTGTGTGTGTGTGTGTGTGTGTGTGTGTGCATGCAATGCCTTCAGAGGCCAGAAGAGGTCGTTAGACCTCAGAAGCTGGAGTTTTTGGCACTGGGGGCCACCCAGTGTGCTGGGAACTCAGGTCCTCTGCAAGGGCAGCATGTGTTCTAAGTCTCTGGGTCATCTCTCCAGCCGCTCTATATTGATTTTGTTATGTTATTTTTTTTATATTGTTTTGTTTTTGAAGGAGGGTCTCCCTATATAGTCCAAGATGGACCTGGAACTCATGTAGCCCAGGCTGACTACCAACTTTTGGGCCTTCTGCCTGTTTCCCAAGTACAGGGTTACAGGAGTGTGCCACCCAGGCCTAGGTTTGTTGACCATATTTCTTGGGGCTGTCTATCCTCTCTCTGTGGTTACTAAGTAGCTGGAAAGAGTTTAAAAGATGAGCGATTGGCTGGACAAGCATGCTGCACTTCTGCAGGTGGGTCTTCGCAGCTCCTCACTGGCCCCACCCTAACTTAGTCTTCCTGGAGGATTGGGAACCTTCTCCACAGTCTCAGCTGGGGAGGGAGCTCACAGGGAAGAACTCTTTTATACCTCTCAAGGTTATCATAAATGGCAAATTACCTACCTCGAGGTTATCATGTCAAATTACAGCATTCACACATAAGGGTATAGAAACATCCAACATGCAAAACAAATGTAAGGTATATATGTCTGTATGTAATATATATACATATATGTATATCTACACAAACACTATATATATGTATGTATATCCCTCTCCCTCATGAGTAAGACCCTGAAAACAGAGAAAGTTATTTTTAACTTTTACTTATGAGGATATCAAGGCTGCAATGTCTGTATTACTGTTAAATTCCAAACTGGTGAGGTCTGGCTTCTCACAGACTCCTCTGCAGGCCCTGGAGCTGCCGTTAGGAGGTGTGAGCATGAAGGCTGAGCATCCATTCCTCGCATCGCCTTGCCGCCTCCTCTGTGACAGGTGTGTTGTGTGCTAAGGTCTGGGAACATCACAGAGAATGAGGCAGGCTGACCGCATCTCTACCCTCCTGGGAAAGTATGGCATCGTGGGGAAGCTGTGTGTTTCAACAAGTTCCTACAACAAAATGTCACCTAGAGGGAGGGACAGGGTGGTGACTCCAGCCATCCCTGGGATCAGTGGGCAAGATACAAGTAATTAGCCTTTGATTTCATCATTTCAACGGTAAGGCAGAACCGTTCATTCCTGAACTCAGTCCCTAACCCAGGAGTACAGACCGTGTCCCATTGCCCACAGCTGGGCCTGAGAATGGGCCAGAAGAAAGAACTGCCTGTTCTTCCTCTCTGCTGGCCCGGGTACTCAGGAACTCTTCGGAGACAAGAGCCTCCAGCCCCACCCTGTCTTCCTCTCTCCTGCTTTCAGTTCTGCTTCTGACAGAAAAGACAGAAGAGCTTCTGAAAGCAGGCTAAGCCCCAGACTCTTAACTGCGGTGTCTACCCACCCTCCACATCTGACCTTCATAGGTACCGCCCTCAGAATTCCCGTTCCTAAGCCTCTACCAGTTCAGGGGGCTTCCTGGCTGAAGACAGCCGCTCACTGGTGGAAAAGACACACGGTGCGCACCAGGCAGCCCCCTGCTAGCCACCTTCCTCCTTTCTCCATCTCTCAGTCCTCAGGGACCTCTCCTCTAGCATGTCACCTGACAGGCCAGCTCGATCTGCCAGGGACAAGAATCCTTCCACCTCTTGGGGGGAACAGCTCTGGTGCTGAGGGATTTTAGCCTCCACAGCCTCCTGTGCCTCAAGAGGACATGATCCTCTCTCCCCCACGCTTGTCACTTTGAGGGACAGGTGGAGGAGATAGGGAAATGACTGGGAGTGTGGAGACCTGAGGTGACTTGAAGCCAATCTGTCTCAGTGGTAATTTCTCCGTTTTTAAAAGCAGGGGGTTGTTCCCGTCTCTAAGGCATTTCGTCGCTCTCAGATCGTGCAACTGTGAGGTTCTAGGGCTCTGTTGGGGCAATGCTTGATGATTCTTGTGAGATGAACAGCTGACTGCCAGCCTTGTAGCCAAAGGGTAGGGAGCAGGAGTGCCAGCGCTTGTGGCCCACTCTATGGCCACCCCTCGTAGAACAGAACAGACCCTCAGTTCCTCTGCTCTTGCAAGGAGTCCCTCACCCCAAGCCCAAGGTGAACTGGCTGCCAACATCTGCAGCAACTACCCAAGGCACCCACTCTTCCAGGACCCCGCAACCTCAAGTCCATCCCCGCCGCACCAGCCAGCCATCCCCGCCCCTTTGTCACTCAAGAACCCGGAAAGGCTTGGAGGGTTATGCCTGGAAGCCTTGAGAAGTCAGAGACCGCTGGGCTCTATGGCCTAAGACTACGTGGTGGCAGCCAGAAGGCACGGCCGAGCGGCGACAGCAGCGTGTTTGCAGGGGACAGGGACCCCTTTCTAGCTTCTTCTGCAAGCGCCCCACCTTGCCCCATCTCTCCACCCAGGCTGCTCCCCGACCCCTCCGGCCTGGCTCCCCTGCCCAGGGCGGGCTAGGAATCTCTCCCCCGCCCCGCTCAGCAGGGCCCGCGTAGCCGGGGACTTTGGAGCCGAGGAGGAAGAGCGGAGGGGCGGGGAGGTGGGGGTGTGTCGGGAGGCGGCGGTGCTGGGTTTTATAATCCGCAGGGCGGTCGCGGAGCGGGAGAAGGGACAGCGCCGCACCACGCGGCGTACCGCGCTATGGGGGCCGCGTCCGGCCAGCGGGGGCGGGGGCCGCTGTCGCCTCTCTCGCTGCTGTGGCTGTCGCTGCTTCTGCTGCTGGTGCCGTCACCCGCCCCGGCGCTCGACCCCGGATTGCAGCCGGGCAACTTTTCCGCGGATGAGGCAGGGGCGCAGCTCTTCGCCGAGAGCCACAACTCGAGTGCCGAGCAGGTGCTGTTCCAGAGCACCGCAGCCAGCTGGGCATACGACACCAACATCACCGAGGAGAATGCGCGGCTCCAGGTGGGCGCTGGGGCCTGGGCGGGGGCGGGGCACGGCAGGGCGCAGCGACCAATCACAGGTCTGTGGTCAGTCGCCCGGGGTAGCAGACGCCTGGGGCCCCCAACCTCAGCCCTGAGCCGCAAGATCCCTAGTGGGGCCCCTGCCACCAGTCAGACCCTCCCACCCGCTCTGCGCATTAGACAGGCGGTGATGCTCCAGTCCGGCTTGGGCACGTGATGCCAACATAGGAATGAAAAGGATGAAGCTAACTCCTCCAAGGCCAAATCCTCCCAGCGCGTGGGCGTCCAGAGCTGGGGCAGCGGTGGTCTGCATATAGGGAGCTCTGTTAGGCTTCAGAGCCCTTGCCTCCTGGCAGCTGCCTGACCTTTTATTGAGGTTCCTTTTCTGGCCCCTCCACTCACTGGCCCCTCATTCTGGTCCAAATTTTCTCCTTCGTTGTTTCCTTGAGTCAGATTCCCACAGTTCCCAACCCGAGGGCTCAGGAGTGGGGATGCTGCTTCTGCAAGCTCATCTCTAGGACAGAATCTCTGCAGGAACTAGGGGTCTGGAAGCCCTCCACCTTCCTAGGCCCTCTCAGTACGGTAGCCTCTCCTCCATGGCCTCCACCTGAGACGGACCTCTCTTCCCACCCTCCTGCTGAGCACAGGAGGAAGCAGAACTCATCAACCAAGAGTTTTCAGAGGTCTGGGGCAAGAAGGCCAAGGAGCTATATGGCCCCATCTGGCAGAACTTCACGGACTCAAAGCTGCGAAAGGTCATTGGGACTATCTGCACCCTCGGACCTGCCAACCTGCCCCTGGCCCAGCGGCAGCAGGTGGGCCTGAGGGTGGAAACAGAACTTGAGTAGCCAAGTGCCCTGTTGTGGTGGTTGGGAGAGCAGCCTGGCAGACAGGAAGGGACCTGTATGGACCTTGACTGTAAGGGGGAAACAGAGGACTGACTGCTAGGACCACAGGTTTTCCCTCCAGACGTGTGGCGGAGTAGAAAAATCAAATTCATGAACTGGAGTGTAGTTGAATAACCAGACTGCTTAGTCTAGCATGTGTGAAGCCCCGTGCTTTATACCCAGAATTACATTACACATGCAGAGAGTGAGTGGATGTGGTCTCTCTCTCTCTCTCTCTCTCTCTCTCTCTCTCACACACACACACACACACACACACACGCACGCACACACACAGTCAACGGTAAATTTCTCTCTAGGTAGACTTGGTATATGGGCAAGGGTTGGAAAGACAGACGCAACAGGGCCAGAGGACGGCAGGGATTCACCCTCACTGTGGGCTGGTACCAAGCTGGTGTTTGTCTCAGACCCTGGGTCTCTGGTCTGTTCCACCTGCGAAGGCTGCCTCCGCGGGGAAGGGAGGCAGTTGGAAGAGTGTCACTGAGTGCTTGCGTCTGAGTCACATCCCCTCTCCAGACCACTTTTTCCTCCTAGCCAAGGGGTGGGCAGATTAACTCCAGAGGCCGATGTTTGCTCACTAATAATCAATCATTCCTCAACTCCAACTTGGCAGTACAACTCCCTGCTCAACAACATGAGCAGAATCTACTCCACCGGCAAGGTCTGCTTCCCCAACAAGACTGCCACCTGCTGGTCCCTGGACCCAGGTATGGGCCGGTCCCATCTCTGCTGGGGTTTCCTAGTGCTTCTGGGTCACCTGTAGGATCTATGTTTGTTAGTAAGTCAAAGGCACTGGTCCCCCACTGGGGCTGGACTACACAGATGTACCCATACTTCTGCCCTCCCCTGCCTCTCTGGGCACTTTGGGGACCTGCTAGCGCCACCCTTCCGCCGCTAAGCTTTCCTCTGGCCACCTAGCTTTCCTTTTAATGGGTCCTCTCACTTGCTCCAAAAGCCTCTCACAAGCCCTGGGTCCCTTGGGACTGTACCACAAGGTCAGCGATTCTATGCAATGAGCCATGGAGAGGGTTCTGTCTCTTCTAACCCCTAAATGCCCTTTCTGTGTCAACAATCTTAGCCATTTTCCTGGGTACAGGGTCCTGCCCGGTGCTTTCTTTGTATAGTCTCGCCCCAGCAAACGCATAGGCTGCCCTTGCTCTGGGGTCACTGTGATACTGAAGATGCTGGTGGAAATGGTAAAGACCAGTGTGTGCCTCTGGTGAAGGCTGCCAGAGACTGGCACACAGACGGTTCCTAACTGACCCTGTTCACCTGTCCCAGAGCTCTCCAACATCCTGGCCTCCTCACGAAGCTATGCCAAGCTGCTGTTCGCCTGGGAGAGCTGGCATGATGTTGTGGGTATCCCACTGAAACCCCTCTACCAAGACTTTACTGACCTCAGCAACGAAGCCTACAAACAAGATGGTGAGCTTGCATCTTCCTCTCCATGGATAGCAGCCTTCCAAACTTACAAGACACTCTTGTCTGCTGTCCCCAGAGCCTCGGGTCCCTGAGCTAGACAAAGCAGCCAGTGTGGTGACTGCAGGGCTGATCCAAGGTCTCAGAACTAGTGGGAATGGCATGAAACCTATAGCAAGCATACGTTGCCGTCCTGTCCCCCTCACTGCTGTTCCTGGTACCTTTTGTGGCACTGCTCCCAGCCCTAAGACTCTCTGCATCTTTGTGCTTAGGGACCTGTTTTGCTGGAGATTTGAGTAGCCCTTAGTTGGAAATTATAGACCTTGATATGGTGACCCACACCTGTAATACCAGTGCTTGAAAGGGTAGGAGGATGAGGAGTTCAAAGCTAGCCTGGGCTACACAGTGAGACTCTGTCTAAAAAAGGGGGGATGGAGTGTGGCACATAACTGTAATCCCAGAACTCAAGAGACTGAGGCAGGACGATCTTGAGTTCAAGGCCAATTTAAGCAACAATCTCAAACCAGTGCTTGGAGTCAGGAAGATGGTAGAGACCAAACTAGGATGTGGAGAGCCATTGGGCCTGACCTGTGCTCTCCTGTTTTAGGTTTCTCGGACACAGGAGCCTACTGGCGCTCAGCATATGACTCCCCCTCCTTTGAGGAGACTCTGGAGCACCTCTACAATCAACTAGAGCCCCTCTACCTGAACCTCCATGCTTACGTTCGCCGCGCACTGCATCAACGCTATGGGGACAAATATATCAACCTCAGGGGACCCATTCCTGCTCATCTGCTGGGTAAGGACCTGGACCTTGTGCCCCGGGGGAGCTTGGGTGTAGGAGGATGCTCAGCAGAGGGAAAGTGGTCCATCCTCATGGTGCTGGACCTTGTGCCCAGGGGAGCTTGGGTGTAGGAGGATGCTCAGCAGAGGGAAAGTGGTCCTTCCTCATGGTACCTCCAATATGTGGATTGCCATGACCTTTGCTTCCTTAAGCAGAAGCCTCAATGACTTCTGTTCCCAGCTCAACGTTCCCTGCAGCCTGGAATCCTGCTGAATAAGTGGGGGCATGGAGGCTTAAGGAGGCAGGAACTTAGAGCCAAAAGAGAGCTAGCATGGGGCAGAGCTAGGGGTCAAGCCAATGGCTTTGGCTGCAGGTTCAGGGGAAGAGGCAGCCTACTTGTAGATACTTCTGAGGTGAGGACACAAGCCTGGAAGCTTGGGGCCCCTTTGCAAAGGATCCTGGCATGTTCAGAAAGGACACCAGTAACCATCCCTGTGGAGCCCAGAGAGTCAGGAGGGCTATCCTGTGGTCCTAGGGTACAGGTGCCAGCACCCACCCAGGGTAGCAAAGATGGGAAATTAGCATGGCTGGGCAGGGAACCAAACTGTCCCATTGGCTTTTTCCATTTAGGAGACATGTGGGCCCAGAGCTGGGAAAACATCTACGACATGGTAGTGCCTTTCCCGAACAAACCCAACCTCGATGTCACCAGTACAATGGTGCAGAAGGTAAGTTCTGGAGCCAGGCTTCAGGTAAGGCAATGAGATGGGAAGAGAGGGGTAAGAAGGGCCATGTGATAGGCATAGCCTCTCCCCTGTCCTACAACAGTCAACAGTGATCAAGGGTCTCGTCCGTGGTGGCAGAGTGATCTGCTGTGGTCAGCAGTGCCCTGCCCCTGGGAAGTGAGGGCACTGAACCTCAGATATCTTTCCTGGGCCAGAAGCTATCCTGGGTGGAGATCACTAAGCCTCGCCCTGAAGGCAGTCCCAGAGGCTCCCACATGACCGACTCCTGATCTATTTCCCCACCTCCTGGCCAGGGTTGGAATGTCACAAAAATGTTCCGGGTAGCAGAGGAATTCTTCACCTCGCTGGGGCTCTCACCAATGCCCCCTGAGTTCTGGGCAGAGTCAATGCTGGAGAAGCCAACTGATGGACGGGAGGTGGTGTGCCATGCCTCAGCCTGGGACTTCTACAACAGGAAGGACTTCAGGTCTAGACCTGGGAAGAGGAGTGTGTGGGACTCCAAGGAGGAGGCAGCTGTTTTCAACCTGTATCGGAGGACTGTTCTGTTCCAGGGCAGCAGGGCCTGTCCTCCTACTTCACCATCCCTGCAGCTCTCAGGGACAATCAGCTGGGTGCCTTGGAATGGAGGAGGGCCAGAGTGGTGGTGGTCGGCCAGAGCCAGGTCAAAGGGTTGCTAGTTTCTAAACACCTCTCACCCCAGGACAGAGGCCTCCTTAACCCCGTGCTCCTCTAGTCCCAGCCTGCTCAGGGCTCTGGTCCCTGCCCTGCCCTCTTCTCCACCCTCATCCTCATCCCATCCATGTTCCAGGATCAAGCAGTGCACCCGGGTCACGATGGAGCAGCTGTCCACAGTGCACCATGAGATGGGCCACGTGCAGTACTACCTACAGTACAAGGACCTGATGGTCCCCCTGCGGAGAGGTGCCAACCCTGGCTTCCACGAGGCCATCGGGGACGTGCTGGCTCTCTCTGTCTCCACTCCTGCACATCTGCACAAAATCGGCCTGCTGGACCATGTCACCAACGACATAGGTGTGAAGTGGGCCAGGGAGAGGATTGTTTAGCTCAGTCAGGTCTCCTTCTATCATGTTAGATCTCTACTGTTCCCCTACTCCATCTCGTCATTTTTATCTTGAGGCCCCATATACACCTTGAGCTTGGCACTCTCCTGGAGTCCTTGTTCCTGGAGCTAAGAACTTGGGGGTCACCTCTGTGCAGCCTCACCTCCTGTTGCACAGCCCTCCCCTCCCCCAGGTCCACTCTGCCCTAGCTGCTCCTTCCCCTACCTTCTCTCTCTTCTTATTTCTGTACAGAAAGTGACATCAATTACTTGCTAAAGATGGCCCTAGAGAAAATTGCCTTCTTGCCCTTTGGCTACCTGGTGGACCAGTGGCGCTGGGGGGTCTTCAGTGGACATACTCCACCCTCCCGCTACAACTTCGACTGGTGGTATCTCAGGTGAGGAGAGAGAGAAACCTGACTCAGGGGACCCCTTGCCTCCACCAGTCTTGTCCCTCTTTTCTAACATCTACCCCCTACCCACTGCCTCCTCCATCCCTGCTGAAAACTCCAGAAAGTCTCCCCCATTTTCCAGGATGTAGAAGGGATGCTGGGGAAGAGGGAGGCTAGGGGTGGAACCAGTGCCTTTTTTCTGCAAATCACAAGCAGCCTGTGCATCCCTAGGGCCTTAAGATTTTAAACATACCCTTCTAGAACCAAGTACCAGGGGATCTGCGCTCCAGTTGTCCGGAACGAAACTCATTTTGATGCCGGAGCCAAGTTTCATATCCCAAACGTGACACCGTATATCAGGTACCAGAGTTCTGTGTTCCTCCCTGCTCTGTCATCCCTCAGGCCCAAGGGCTGAGAATTAGAAAGGTCCTTTCTCCTGGGCAACGCTCGGTTTCTTTCCTTCTTCCTACTGCTAGCCCGTGGTCCAGCTGTTGCCCTGCGGAACTCGGGATAGAGCCTGAACAAGGGACTTTTGCCTAGCTCTCCACACTCCTCCTAGCCCCTGCTCTCTGTCCCTGCAGGTATTTTGTGAGCTTCATTCTACAGTTCCAATTCCATCAAGCACTGTGCAAGGAGGCGGGTCACCAGGGCCCGCTACACCAATGTGACATCTACCAGTCTACCCTGGCTGGGGCCAAGCTCCGGTATGTGGTGGGAAGGGAAAGTGGGAGGCAGAGGGGAAAGGCTGGTGAGGGACATTACTACAGGTAGCTGACTGTTGTGGGTTGGAACCCCACAAAGCTATGCTGCTCTGGAGTAACTCTCTCTTCTCCTTCCCACCCCTTCCCCTCCCTCCCTCGTTCTCTCTCCTTCTTTCCCCTTTCTCTCTTTCATATCAAATATTTATTGAGCTGGACTTCAACTGCCACGGGGCCAGGAAAATGTCCCCTGCCACTCTCACAGAGACCCTAGCCCTAGAGTTCTTTTACTAACGAAGGACAGAAGGGCGGCAGCACCGCGGTGGACCCCAGCCTGTGTCTCCTATACCCACAGTGCTCACTCTGCTTGGCAGGCAGTTGCTGCAGGCTGGCTGCTCCAGGCCCTGGCAGGAGGTGCTGAAGGATATGGTGGGCTCAGAGGCCCTGGATGCCCAGGCACTGCTGGAGTATTTCCAACCGCTCAGCCAGTGGCTGCAGGAGCAGAATCAGCGAAATGGTGAAGTCCTCGGCTGGCCAGAGTATCAGTGGCGTCCACCGTTACCTGACAACTATCCATACAGCATTGGTAAAGCCCTAAGTGAGGGTGGGCAGGGACCTAGAGGAGTCCTGGCCTCTGACCTCTGGGCCCAGGCCTCAGGTTCCTGGTCAGCTCCTTCCAGCTATGTCCCACCTCTGGGCTCTACAGCAAAGATGGGCATGTCTTTCTCCCAGCATCCTAGAGACGGTGAACCCAAGCCTGAGGGCCCCTGGGGTCAGCCTTGCTGGCACATTGCTCTATGAGGTCACACTGCAGACTCGGCTCTTATTGGCCAGTGGTAGAGGCTTCGGGGCTCTGCTCTCCTGCGGCCATGGGCCAAGGTTGGGCTACTCCAGGACTGCCCAGCTTCCTCTTTCTGCTGCTCTGCTATGGGCACCCCCTGCTGGTCCTCAGTCAGGTGACCACCGACCATGTGACAACCAACCAGGGGATAACAAACCAGGCAACAACCAGAAGCCAGGGGATAACAAACCAGGCAACAACCAGAAGCCAGACAACAACTCACCGAGTGCCAATCATCCAGACAACCCAGAACCCAAGTGGGACTGCTGGAAAGGGGCAGGGCCACGAGGGGGCAAGGAGCCAGGGGACAGCAGGAGGGGACTCCAATGGAACCACGCCTTGTGGTAAGGAAGGCAAGGCCTGTCTGTTTTCCTCCTCACCTCCTGCAGACCTGGTGACTGATGAAACTGAAGCTAACAGGTTCGTGGAGGAGTATGACCGGACAGCCCAGGTGCTATGGAACGCGTACGCAGAGGCCAACTGGCACTATAACACCAACATTACCCTAGAGGCCAGCAAGATCCTGGTAGGAACCATTTCCACCAACTCCAGCATCTAGCATGTGCACAAACACAGCCACACCCACAGAACACACACAGACGTAGAGAGACACAAGCACACACACAGTACCAAGCTGCCAAAACCGGCGAAAAGTCTGGACAGAGTATTTAAAAACGACACTCCGTTTCAGATTTATTGGGCTTGGATCCTCGTCTGAGCGAGTTTCTCTTGTCAGATACCATTCTTAGTTACCAGTCTCAGAGACTGTAATCCATTGCCATGATAAGCAATGACGGCGTCCCTCTTTCCAAGATTGACAGCCTGTTTGTCAGCACCGTGAGGGATCATTCCCCTGCACCCTGTCCTTCCCTTTGCGGCAGAGTGTATACATCACACCACAGGAAGCCAGTTCTGGCCACGCGCTCTAACCCTAGATCACAGGGTGTTAACATTGCTTAAAGACCCGCTGTGTGCTGCCCATGGGTCCTTAGTACCTCACCTTCTCTTCCTGTAGACATCCTTTGGCCGTTATGCACAAGCTGGCATTCTTCCCGTTTCAAAGATGCAACCTCTGAATACTCAGGGCCAGGAGGTAGGGGGCTCCTATCTAATATCACGCCACCTTCATCCTAATGACATTTAAGGCGTGCTGGACTCCCTTTTCCTGCTCTGTCAGGATATACATTGCCAGACCACAGATATCTGTTGAGGAACACATGCTGTACCCAGTCTATTAGCGGACGGCCCAGGTTGAAGAGAAGGGTGTTTGTATGGGCAAAGTTATGCACCTAATCAAACCACACTCCTCATCACTACCTTTATGAAACCTCCTGCACAGAGGCCATGCCAAATCTCCTGAGCCTGTGACACCACCCCCTTGTGCCCTCAGCTTCAGAAAAACAAGGAGGTGGCCAACCACACCCTGAAATATGGCACCTTGGCCAAGAAGTTTGATGTGACCAACTTCCAGAACTCGAGCACCCAGCGGATCATAAGGAAGGTTCAGAACATGGACCGGGCAGTGCTACCTCCCAGTGAGCTAGAAGAGGTGTGTGGCCATGGAGAGCAGGGAGTGGGCACTGCTGGGGAGTAAGCCGAATCGCGGGTCTGCCTCCACGCTACTTTCTCGATTTGTCAAGTCTTGACATGGGCCATGTCCGCAGGTCTCCAGAATTCCCATGACTGCAACACGTTGGGGCACATGCTTCCTTGGTTCCCACCCATAATGCGTGGGGCCAGAGCAAAATGGGAGGAGGATTCTTCATTCCCGTTTTCTCCCCCCTTGCAGTACAACCAGATCCTGCTGGACATGGAGACCATTTACAGCATAGCCAATGTTTGCTACACAAATGGCACCTGTCTGCAGCTAGAGCCTGGTGAGAGCACCCCCGAAAGAGAGAGAGTTGGGGGACTGGCTGGTAGGGATGAGGATGCCGTCAAGGGAAGGAAGAGATGGGCTTCCTTAACTCATTTCCTCGGGAGAACTGTCTGACCCCACTGAGAGCTAGAACCCCATTGCCATTTCTCTAATTCTCTGCCCCCAGGGCATCCCACCTGCCCAGAACTCCCCAAATGTTTTCCTTCTACCTGCCCCTCAGAGCAATAGAATCTCAAATGTGTTTCAGAGTCACAGACCCCAAAGAGGAGAGCCAAAGACCTTCGGGTCTGTGTCTCTACCTTCTGTGGCTTCCTAGGAACCCCTCCTCCACTGGGACATGACTGAAAGAGAATCTGGGGCCAGAAAGGATAAACCACGCAAGAGTCCCACTGGCCTACAGGCACTAAGCTAGAACTGGGCCTCCGGTCCCTAGCTGGTAACGTCCCCACACCATCCCTTCCTCCATGGCACCTTCCCGCCGGATCGCCATGGACCGACTCATAGCCACCTCTCAATGCTCATGTCTCTTCAGCCTGACCCCTATGAAAAGATTCATTCAGCCCCCCTCCCCCTGTACACACACACATCTCTTTCCAGGGTTGGTGAGCTAGAGTCATAAACATTCTTTGTGAGGAATCTTTACCAGAAGTTGTTTCTTCCTGGCCCCAGTCCAGCTCCCATGTCAGAACAATGACAAAGAGAAGGGGAAATGGAAAATAAACAGGAGCAGGAACAGTTCCAGGGCGGGGTCGGGCCTATAGGTAGTGGATGTGGGTACACATGCCAAGAGGGAGAGGGAACATGTACGTGCGCGTGCGTGCGTGAGTGTGTGAGTGTGTGTACAAGCACACTTGGGACACATGGGCATGTCTGGATGTATAGTTCTAAATATGGATATTTTTTAAAAAAACACGTAGCATTTGGCATCCCTACCGTACAGCCCTTTGATCCAGAACTAGGCCATCTGGTCATTGACATGGTAATTAAAATAAAAAGCCCATGAAGACCGGTGACTTTCATCACCAGAAAGCAGACACTGAATTCTGAAAACAAATCTTTTTCAAAGAAAGCTAA
Organism: Microtus oregoni; assembly: GCF_018167655.1. NCBI lineage: Eukaryota > Metazoa > Chordata > Mammalia > Rodentia > Cricetidae > Microtus > Microtus oregoni. Next base: position 13,923,515 of record NW_024543222.1, on the reverse strand, counting down.
TTAAGTTTACCGTTTCTGTGACAAGAGCATATGACTTAGAATGTTCCAGAATAGAACCCAAGTTCAACAGTGAGGGTTTCAGATGCTCCAGGGCTCCTACATCTAGGCCAAGGGCAGGGAAAGAGGAGAAGCCATCTGTTCCCAGACTGACGCCCACAGTCTTGTGTGATGCTCACTCTGGCCTGAGCTCTGCTCTCAGGAGGGTGTCTCATGCAGAGTGGTTTCCACAGGACATAAACCCAGGGCCCACCTTGCTGGAGGCAGCTCAGGTAGTCCTTGTACCTGCACAGCCCTTACAGCTGTTGGAACTCCTATGACAATTTGCAAAGGATGTTGTGGGTCCCCAGGGATGCAGCAATGAGCAGGCACAGCCCCTGCTTGAAGACAGACAGTTCCAAGTGCCTGGGAAAGCCAGGATAACTCCTTTGTTTATAGATATGGAAAAAGACCCGCCCAGGGTAACTTGGGGGGGGGGGTTCCATGGGAGGGATAGAACTTGAACTTAGGCCTGTGAAACTTCCCAAACTATTTCTCCCAGGGAAGGGGAATTCATGGGAGAACTGCTTGTTTTTGCTCTAGCCTGGCCACCTCCTATGTGGGGACACAAGCCTGTCATTAAGCTACTCCTAAGAAAGGAACAAGTAAACCCCTTTCCAAGTTGCTGAACCCCTGCAAGTGTCATGTATGTGCAGCATGTCGCCCCCAGGTGGGCACCCTATGAGCTCCTCGTGGCTGCTGGCTCCCTAGCCCTCTCCCCTCTCGCTACTTACTGCCTATCCTGTCAAGCTTTCTTCTGACTCTGAAATCCCATGACCAAGTTCCACTTAAAAACAGACGAGTGCTGAGCCAAGAACCGAGGCTCAAGCCCTTCGACCCCTCCCTTCCAGATCTGACCAACATGATGGCCACATCCCGGAAATATGAAGAACTGCTGTGGGTGTGGAAGAGCTGGCGAGACAAAGTGGGGAGATCCATCCTCCCCCTTTTCCCAAAGTATGTGGAACTCTCCAACAAGATCGCCCGACTCAACGGTAAGTTCCCAGTGCTGGTCCGCTGGCTGTCTGCTTCCCAGTTCCCTCAAGCTCCTCAAAGAGGTCCTCTGATCCTTAGACTAGGGACAGGAAGGGCCCCAGAGGTGACAGGGGTGTACTGAGTGAATGAGAGCTGTTGGGAAAGCTTGGCTTGTCTCCTGTGCAGGCTACGCAGATGGAGGGCACTCCTGGAGATCATCGTATGAGTCTAAAAACTTGGAGCAAGACCTAGAACAGCTGTACCAGGATCTGCAGCCACTCTACCTGAACCTACATGCCTACGTGCGCCGTTCCCTGCACCGCCACTATGGGTCCCAATACATCAACCTGGATGGCCCCATTCCCGCCCACCTGTTGGGTAAGGACATTGGTCCAACTTCAAGGAGGTGGGCAATGGACAATAGTAAGGGACAGGACAGTGCAGGCCACAGAGCAGAGAGCAGGTCTGAAGCGTCATGAGTGATAAGACTTGAAGCCTTGAGTGAGAATGGCCAAGGTTGGAGTGGGGTGGGGTTGGGGGACTTCCTGCTCACGTTTAGTTACCACATATTTTTATATTTTTCTTTTTTGGTGCAGAAGAATTGAACTCAGGGCCTTGTATGTGGCAGGCAAGTGCTCTACCACTGAGCCACACTCCCCAGCTCTCCCGGTGCCATGTTTGCCACAGAACCACATTATACAAGCATTTCACCATCTTTTAAGGGTTAGACCACATTGCCCATCATGCCTTGAGACAGCCAGATCCAGGAATATGGGTGTGGGGATCTGAGGAAATTCCTTATGAGCCTTGAAAGATGTAAGATTTTGACAGATGCAAAGTCAGGGCTGGGGGCTCAGAGGGAGAAGACTCAGGGTCTAAGTCAAGGTGTGGCAGCAAAGAAAAGTCCTGAGAGCTCAGATCCACTTCAACATCTGGGCCCTTATTCTTCTACGACTCTAAACATTCAAACAGCCTTGAGTACGTGAAGGAGGAAGAAGACGAAGAGACAGAAAGACCTGGGGAAAAGTAGAGGCCACCGGTTTTCTGTCCCCAATGGGCCATTGCTTTCCTGCAGTTGTTATGAATAGTGAAGCCAGACAGCGCACGTTTAGAGGTCATTTGGGAGACCCCCAGAAGGATTGTCCTTCTCTGGGTCTGACTCTCGTGTGACTGGAACATTGCTGCATCCCAAGATCTAGTCCTCCTCCATCCCTCTTTGGGACAGTTCAAAGAATATCTAAGTAAATATCAACTCAGTGACCAAGAACACAGAGCCCAGGAGGGAAGCAGGATGCTCCAGGTGTCCAGGGGTCCAGACCAGGGCTTAGAAGTTCATCTCCTGTGGTCAAAGAAAAAGAAGTCCTTTAGGTGCCCCACCCCCACCCCTCCCACTCCTTTCTCATCTCTCTGCCACTCTGACTCCCTCTGGCAATTCTGCCCCAGCTATGGCAGACCCCCAACTCTAATGGAGTTTTGAACCTTCTAGTCATTCTGAATGCCCCTCCCCCTTTCTCTCCAGTCCTGGAGAGCTGGGCTCTTAACTGACACTGGATTCTAGGGTGTTAGCCTCTCCAAAAGGAGACGGTTGGTTCCTGTCGGAGTGACTGGTGACCGGCACAATACAATGTGAGAGGTTACAGAGGGGACAAGAGTGTAGCCTGATGGCATTGAAATCCAACCACGTCACTTAGGAGTCTGAGACCCTGTTTGGATTAACTCTCTCCAGACCCAAGTTCTTCTGCTACACAGTGTCAGGAAGCAGGCAGAACTACATGTGAGCTTGGGGCAGCACTTAGGAAGTGACAGGCATGTGGGCACTGATGCTCCAGGTACTACGAGTCTCTTGTGGAAGACGCCTTCACTGCTCATGGGCAGGAAAGGCTACCTTGATTCCTAATGCCCAGCAAGGTTCTTACCTGTAACTCTCACTGGAAATGACCTCGTGGGCTGGGCATGCAGGTGGGAGACCATGCACATCAAATGCCCCAGCACGGTTTGCAAACAGTTGATGCTCAAAAGATGCCACCTTGATTGACAGGATTGGTATCTGCCCACCTTATCCCTACAGCATTGCTCTGAGCCTAAAAAGTTATGTGTCCCAACTTGCCTCTAGGGAACATGTGGGCGCAGACCTGGTCCAATATCTATGAGTTGGTGGCACCCTTTCCTTCTGCCCCCAGCTTGGACGCCACGGAGGCCATGATAAAGCAGGTCAGTGAAGCCAAGGCCATTGTCCGTGGGCCTTCTGAGGGAACAAGGTAGGGCAGGCCCCAGATGAGAGGACAGAAACCCTCTCCCCACCAGTATGGCCCTCTTACAGCCTCTCTCCTGCCTCAGCTGTGTCTGTCAGAGACCCCAGTTTGCAAAGAGCTGTCTCTGCTTGCAGGGATGGACGCCCAGAAGGATATTTCAGGAAGCTGATGACTTCTTTACCTCCCTGGGGCTGCTGCCTGTGCCCCCCGAGTTCTGGAACAAGTCAATGTTGGAGAAGCCAACTGACGGACGGGAGGTGGTGTGCCACGCCTCAGCCTGGGACTTCTACAATGGCAAGGACTTCAGGTTTGTCTGAGTGGAGCTAGGATCCTGGGACGGACAAGAGTATGAGCTGAGTCAAGGTTCTGTGGTTGTCCCCTCAACGGGAGAGAGCAAGACAGATGGGGGCAGTTTGGGACGAAACTGAGAACTGAGAGTCAAGGAGGTGAGTTTGGTCCTAGACCAGGTAGGGAAGTTCCATCGGAGAAATGAAAGCCAGGGGGCTGGAGGGATGGTTCAGTGGTTAGAGCAGTGGCTGCTTGTCCAGAGGTCCTGAGCTCAGTTTCCAGCACCCACATGGTGGCTCACAAACATCTATAGGGGGTTCTTATGCCCTCTTCTGGCACGTGCAGATAGAGCACTCATATACATAAAATAAATAAATACATCTTAGAAAAAATAATGCCAGAAGTGCTGGCCAGCTTTGTCAGTGGTCAGTGGGATGCTTCAGGTTGCAGACCTGATGTCTATGCTGCACAGCCTTGTTTGCACATTGTTGGCCCTTCCCATGGTGCACCACTGTGACATAGGAAGACCCCGCTCTCACCGCTGGCAGACAAGGCACTGTCCTTATCAAGTTGGGGCTGGCTGCCTACAGCTGTCTAACAGACCACCCCAAAATCCCGTGGCATAAAATGACCAGTTGGTCCTCAAGGATCTCTGAGCAGTTCCGGCAGTGCCCAGTGGAAGTGTCCTCACTCCGCAGCGACAGGCATCTCAGTCAGTATTTAAGAACTTTAACTGAGCCAGCAAGATGTCTCAGCAAATAAAGGTGCTTGCCACCAAGTCTGATGACCTGAGTCTGAGCCTCCAAATCCACATGGTGGAGAGAGAGAATGGAATTGCAAAAATGGCTGTCCTCTGATGGTCACAGACACACCATGGCAGGTGCTTACCACATAAATCAATAAACTCTTAAATTTTTAATTAATATATTGGCACTAGGAGAGTGACTCCCAGGGTTTTATTCTTGCCAAGAAAGCACTGAGGTACCCCCTAGACACAGCGGGGGGGAATTTCAGTGGCTCCTCTGGAGCCATTTACCCAGAATCTAGTTTTGACTGCTGGCTGGAGTTCCTCAGTTTTTCCCACGTTCAGTGTCTAGGGTGGCCTCTCACACTGGGTACCTGGTTAAGGATGATTGGAGAGGCTGGGGTTGATCAGGCTTCTCTCTGGCACAAGCTGGCTTGGGTTCCTTCCTATTGTGACTGTCCCAGGCTGGCAGATGAGTTAAAACAGAAGCCAGGTTTCTCAATGGCTTAGTGTAAAACTGGCACGGAGTCCTGTCTGCTGTGGATTCCTCCTGCCTCAGGCATCCTATTTTAGACAGGGTCTTACTATATCACTTAGGCTGACCTTGAGCTTGTGATCTTCCCGCCTCACTTGGGTTCCCAAGTGCTAGGACCACAGGCATTTTCTTTTCTTTTTTTTTTTTTTTTCATTTTTTTTTATTGAGAAAAGGAGAAAAAAAAAAAAACAAGTTTCCACCTCCTCCCAGCCTCCCATTTCCCTCCCCCTCCTCCCACCCTTCTCCCCCTCCCCCCACTCCTCTCTCCCTCCCTCTCCAGTCCAAAGAGCAGTCAGGGTTCCCTGCCCTGTGGTAAGTCCTAGGTCCTCCCCTCTCCGTCCATTCCTAGGAAGGTGAACATCCAAACTGGCTAGGCTCCCACAAAGCCAGCACATTACGTAGGTTCAAAACCCCGTGCCATTGTCCTTGGCTTCTCATCAGCCCTCATTGTTCGCCATGCTCAGAGAGTCCAGTTTTATCCCATGCTTTTTCAGTCACAGTCCAGCTGGCCTTGGTGAGCTCCCAATAAATCAGCTCCACTGTCTCAGTGGGTGGGTGCACCCCTTGTGGTCCCGACTTCTTTGCTCATGTTCTCCCTCCTTCTGCTCCTCAATGGGACCTTGGGAGCTCAGTCCAGTGCTCCAGTGTGGGTCTCTGTCTCTATCTCCATCCATCACCAGATGAAGGTTCTATGATGATATGCAAGATATTCGTCAGTATTGCTATAGGATAGGGTCATTTCAGGTTCCCTATCCTCAGCTGCCCAAGGAACTAACTGGGGACCTCGGCTTGGGCATCTGGGAGCCACTCTAGGTTCAAGTCTCTTGCCAACTCTAAGGTGGCTCCCTTAACTAAGAATTGTGCTTCCGTGCTCCCCTATCTAACCTTCCTTTATCCCAATCCTCCTTTTTCCCCAAGTTCCCCCCATTCTCCCCTTCTCCCTTTTCTCTCCCCATCTCCCCTTACCCCCATCCCACCCTCAAGATCTCAATTTTCTCCCCGGCAATTTTGTCTACTTCCCATAGCCAAGAGGACAACTATATGTTTTTCCTTTGGTTCACCTTCTTACTTAGCTTCTTTGGGATCACCAATTGTAGACTCTGTGACCCTTGTTTATGGCTAGAAACCAATTATGAGTGAGTACATCCCATATTCATCTTTTTGGGTCTGGGTTACCTCACTCAGGATAGTGTTTTCTATTTCCATCCATTTGCATGCAAAATTTGAGAAGTCATTGTTTTTTACTGAAGCGTAGTACTCTAATGTGTAGATATTCCACACTTTCTTCATCCATTCTTCCATTGACGGGCATCTAGGTTGTTTCCAGGTTCTGGCTATTACAAATAATACTGCTATGAACATAGTTGAACAAATGCTCTTGTCATATGATAGGGCATCTCTTGGGTATATTCCCAGGAGTGGTATTGCTGGGTCCAGGGGTAGGTTGATCCCGAATTTCCCAAGTGCTAGGACCACAGGCATTTTCAACCCTACATATCTGCCACATTCTACGGGAGAATACCCAGGGCAACCCAGATTCAAAGGAAGAGGGTAAAAGACTATGTCTGGGAAGGGGCGGTGATTCTGTCCCCAGCTGATGAAGCTCTTATATAGACACAAAGCCAGGAGACAAAGAGATGGGGTTCATGTGGGGGTTGGGAGCGGGGATACTGCCTGGCCTTGGGCCCTTCAGAGGCATGAGGACTTGGAGCTTTAAGGCCCAGGTGGATTGACAAGGGGATTAGGGATCATGGAGGTGAGGATACCTGTGGGAATCCTTTTCTGTGGTGATTCAGAGGAGAAGGTAGGCAGATCCCATACCTAGTGGGATGTTGGGGAGCTCCTCCCTCTCCCATCCCCCTGATGAGAAAGAAATATGAGGAGAACCTGCACTGAAAGACTCTGTTTAGACCCCAGGAAGAAGTTTCTCCTGTCATTGGAACAGGCTTGAAGAAGTGGGTGAGGGGAACACAAGGAGGCGGAGCCTCCTGGCCTGGACAGCTCTGCAACTGCCAATCAGCCCTGGTCCTAAGCATTCTTCTAGTGGTTTGGGATTAAATGAGATGCAGAGTGGTCCAGCCCATGTGGTCCCCAGGAAGCCCCAACCCTGGAAGAAGGAGACAAGTCCATGGGAAAGCACTGGACACACATCCTACAAAGTACAGGATTGAACGTCCCTGTGCCTCCAGACCAAGTCAGAAAGCAATATTCAGTGTGGATGGGAGCTATTCGGAAAGTTAGGGGCAGAGGGATGGCTCTGATGACCTTCAGAGACGTCTGGCTCCAAATCAACCCCTTTCTCAGGACCACTTACTCAATTTCTTCTCCTCATCAGGTCATGCTCCTTGCATCTGTGGGGAGGAGGCCTGCTTCATACGATGCACTCACTATCACATGATACATTTACTATCAGTCACATGATGCACTCACCGTGGTCCCTGTGCCCTTGTGTCGTCCTGACACACGTTCTCCCTGCCCCTATTCCTAGGATCAAGCAGTGCACATCTGTGAACATGGAGGACTTGGTGATTGCCCACCATGAAATGGGCCACATCCAGTACTTCATGCAGTACAAAGACTTGCCTGTGTCCTTTCGGGAGGGTGCCAACCCTGGCTTCCATGAGGCTATTGGAGACGTGCTGGCTCTCTCAGTGTCTACCCCGAAACATCTCCACAGCCTCAATCTGCTCAGTAGTGAGGGCGGTGGCTACGGTGAGAGAGGGCAGAGGTGCTGGTAGGTGGGCTGAGGACCCAGAGGGGGTAACATACTTGAGAGGTGCAGAAATAGGAAGATTTTATGGATGACCCGGGCAAAGACCTGAGATAGATCGTTGGATGGAAAGGGAAGGGGCCCCAGCAGGATGAACCTGACAGGATAATACATAGATCATCCCAAGAGGCAAGTTTAGGGATGGTGAGATCCAACACCATATTCCCTTCCCCTCACTGGACCTGAGCTGCTAGGCCCCCACACGAGGCCAGCATGGACCTGAGGCTGCACACCCTTCCTTGGCAGAGTATGACATCAACTTCCTAATGAAGATGGCCCTCGACAAGATCGCCTTTATCCCCTTCAGCTACCTCCTCGACCAGTGGCGCTGGAGGGTCTTCGATGGAAGCATCACCAAGGAGAACTACAACCAAGAGTGGTGGAGCCTCAGGTTCTAGAACATTCTGGTGGGGGTGTGGATTTGAGTGCATCTCCGAGAGTGTCTGCATGTGCTTGTGTGTCTGCAGATGAGCCAGTGAAAAAGTGTGTGTGTGTGTGTATGTGTGTGTGCACACACGTGTGCGCAGGCATGTATGTGCGTGCATGTGCACGTGTGTATATGTGTATGTACAAGTGATAGGAGTCCGTGTGTGTATGTGTGCATGTGTGCGTGCATGTGTGTGTGCATGTATGTGTGTGTATGTGTATGTGTGTGTATGTGTGCAAGTGATAGAGGTCCCCTGGGGTGGTTGTACACCAGAACACAACACACAGGAGTAGAGGACATTCTGGTGAAGGGACTATTCTTCACTTTAAAAATGCCAACCCTCTCTCAACCCCAAAGTCACCCTTTAACATATCTTCCTGTTTGACAGGCTGAAATATCAGGGTCTCTGCCCTCCAGTGCCCAGATCTCAAGATGACTTTGACCCAGGGTCCAAGTTTCATGTTCCTGCAAATGTGCCGTACATCAGGTAAGAGCAAAAGGAGAAAAGCTCTATGCTGGAGCTGCCCCCTCAGACCAGCGAGTGCTGGCTCGTGACACACAGTCCACTCACCTACGACCAAAACCATTTCTTTAAGTCTTCCTTGTACAACACGAGAGCCTAAACCAACCAAACGGTTAAAACCCGAAACTCCACTAGAAGTCTGGCTAATGGTTACAAGGCCTAGTCTGGGTAGGATTTTTGTTTTAAAACGGGATTTACTCTGTAGTCCAAGCTTCAGGCTGGTCTAACACAGCGGGCCTCCTGTCTTGAGCCACCACACCTACCACCGACAGGGCAGTTGACATCAACAGTGGCACATGGCTGGGTACTGACTTGGGTTCTGTTGATCAATTAGATTTGAGACATGATCCCTTTGTGGGCCCTTTGCTGCAACTGAACCAACTGCCTGCAGTATTTGTCCGAAATGTTCTATAGTCTGGAGCCCAGGGCAGGAGGCCCAGCTTATGCAGGAGGCAAGGTGGTTAGGGACAAGTTAGTTGCCAGCTTGGGGGTCAAAGCTCCTGTCCTTTGCTTGAACAACATTCTCTCTATGAGTATCCATTCTCTCAGCTTGATCTCAACACACAGGGTGGTCACAAGGTCTAACCACCTAGTCACTCGTCTACACAGAGCTTGCTGGGGAACCTGGTGGCTGCAGCCGTGCATCGTCATACATTGTGAATAACTCACTAAGTGGAAGGCATCAGCACTCGCCTGTGCATCATTTGGCCGTAGCATAAGGTGCACAAGGCAGCTCCCTTCCTTCCTCATGCTCTTATGGGGAACTTACTCAGGGTGTGCGATCCAGAGAGCTCTGAAGAAGTTGTGATGGGTAGACCTCAGGACCAGAGTTCCTGGTGCCCAGGCTACCTGGGAGCCAAGGCACAGAGGACAGAGAAGGCCTCCCAGGAGAGCAAAACATCTTAGAGTTTTTGCCTCTAGTAATCTCTGGAAGCTGAGTGGGGGGTGGAGGGGAGAGCTCTGACACCAGGATGAAAGCCAGCAACATAGAAGCATGGACAGAGTCTGGGACCTGGAAAGAAAGATGTCTCTCTACTGAGATGCTCTCCGAGGCTGCAGAGGGCAAGGAGCAAAAAGAGTTGTTGCTAGGTCCCATCAGGTTTGACCTAGAGACTGCCCTCGCAAGAAGCTTTGGAGAAGGGGTTCCCAGTGGGGCTACCACCACCTCCTGGATCTCCTTCTGAGGTCCCAATACTCACTCTTGCCTCGAGATAGACCCTCTGGTTGTTAGTGTCCCCGCTTAGCACAGTTATCCAGACAGGAGTGAGCAAAGGAGACTTGGCTCTCTATAAACACACATCTCTGTTCTGGCCAGTAGCCTGAGCAGAGAGAGCTCTTTGAGGAAGTGCCAGGGGGAACAAGTGGCACACGGCTTGTGCCCAGGATCCAATGGGAGGAGTCTGTGCCACTACTCATGTTTAAAAACCAGAGTTGCTGTGGTTGCCCCGGGCCTTGATTGGTATATTCCTACCAGGAAATCCCGGCTGCTCCACATAAGACTACCCAGTGCCTTCCCTACCCAGAAGGCCCTACCAGTTCCGCACGTTCCACCCAGCAACCCTGGCCTCTGTTCCAGGGTTGAAAACCACACAGCCTGTAACAATTTAATGGGCTCTCTTATTAACCTGGAGATATGCCTATTTCTTGGATCCCCTTGGAGCAGGAATGTGGGCAGCCGAGGGATGGGAAGCACCCCTACAGGCACATCTGGGAAGAGCTCAGGTGACACCAAAGGCCAGAGTGACACCCTGGCTGCATCCTGCTCCGCTGGGTCCCCTGTGACTGTCAGAAGGCTGGGTCGCGCTGGCAATGGACGAGTCCCTCTCCCACCCCGTGCTATACTTTTCCTGTGTTCCAGGCGTTTCTCCCACACCTTCTCTCCACTCCAGGTACTTCATCAGCTTCATCATCCAGTTCCAGTTCCACGAGGCGCTGTGCCGTGCAGCTGGGCACACGGGTCCCCTGCACAAGTGTGACATCTACCAATCCAAAGAAGCAGGAAAGCTTCTGGCGTGAGTGTTTCAGACCCCTCCTTTGACTCTTTGAAACTGAGAAATCACTGAGGCTACTCTGGGAGCACTTTCTGTTTGGTTTCTTGGGCAGAGAAGAGTCAAGAAGAACCCTTGACATGTTACTTTCAGGAGGAAACTGGAGCCCCTGGGCCCTGCATCTCTCCTCCCCAACCCTGCTCCAATCCCACTCAGGCTCTCCCAAACCTAAGGGGTCGTTTATGCTGGGAAAGGGGTATGGAGAAAAAATGCCAGACTGGGCAAAAGGATCCACATGGTTCCTACTCAGGTTCCCTTTCTCTGCTGCCGCCCCCAGGGATACCATGAAACTGGGTTACAGTAAGCCATGGCCAGAAGCCATGAAGCTGATCACAGGCCAGCCAAACATGTCAGCCTCTGCCATGATGAACTACTTCAAGCCACTAACAGAGTGGCTCATCACCGAGAACAGGAGACACGGAGAGACGCTGGGCTGGCCGCAATACAACTGGACACCAAACACGGGTACTAGCACCCACCCCACCTCCAGCCCCACGCACCGCTCCCAGAGCTCACACAGGGATGAACCCCATTATTCCCAGTCCAGACAGCCTCCAGTCTGATCTCAGAGCAAGGACAGGGACGCCAGAACACAAGGTCCCAGTCAGTGCTCCTGTCTGTCGCCCTGCCCACCGTCCTGTCTCCTTGCTTCCTCGCTCAGCTCGCTCAGAAGGCCCCTTTCCAGAGTCTGACCGTGTCAACTTCCTGGGCATGTACCTGGAGCCACAGCAGGCCCGTGTGGGCCAATGGGTGCTGCTCTTCCTGGGTGTCTCCCTGCTTGTGGCCACGTTGGGTCTCACCCATCGGCTCTTCACCATCCGCCAACACCACAGCTTCCGCAGGCCCCACCGTGGGCCCCAGTTTGGGTCCGAGGTGGAGCTCAGACACTCCTGAGGTGACCCTGCTGGCGAGGCTGGCAGAGGAGTGTCCCACGAGAAATTGGATGGGGGACATGGTGTGTGAGTGTAACACACTCTAGCTGGCCCTTCCTTCTTCTGCCCTGCCCCTGCCCCCTCTCTGCCCCCACTCCCGGCCCTCATTCTCTAGATACCCAGCTTCTAACATGGAATTCCCCATCCAGTCTCTGTGAATACCATTAAAGGTCCTCCCCAACATCTGAGTCTGTGTCTCTTGTGGGAAAGTCAAGGACAGGACAGTCCAGACAGACAGTCCTTTACCAATTGCTACCTTCTCAGACGCTCTCAGAGCAGGAACCCAAATAGTCCCAAGTGCTCTGGCCCCCATCCCCTTCAATCTTTCCCACCGGCCTTCCTGGCACCCAGGTGAGGTAGCCTGGGTCCTGCCACAGCAAGCAGTCCTTGCCCATCCACGCAGTCACCAAGGAAGCAGATGCTGCGAGCTGCCTCCTGCTTTGCATGTGGATACATATTTAGGGCTCACCCTGTTTCCATGCATCCTGGTCCACACTGACCCCTGTGTGGCTGTCTCGGGGGCAAGGTCCTGGGTGCCCTTCTACTACAGGACCTGACTCACTGAGCGTGCCGAACCCCACGGTCACTTAGACTCCAGCCACACCAGCTCGGTTGGGCCCTTCGTGAGTGGACAGCCAGGGTTCCCCGATGGAGCCACATCACATAGGCACTGTCCAGGGAAAAGAGCAACAACCAGTGACCACACCATGGAGTCACTGCTGTTGGCCACCTGCTCACCCCAGAGCGCAGACCCTCACTCTGAGCCTTCTTTTGGAAAGCCTACTTGGATTCTGGGGAGTGTCATTTTAAGGAACTTTTTAAAAACATTTTTTCTCTACATGTTTATGTGGGAAATTTGGAAAAATCTGAATAAAAGCCCATGATAGCAACATCAAGAAGTTCAAGCACTGCTAACACTTTGGTGTGTCTTATCCCAGCCTTTCCCCCCAATACATAAACAGGATAATGTAACTAGAATGCCACTGTATTCGGTGTGTCTCCCCCCCCCCAAACATAAATGCATCCACTCTTAAGTATTAATTATCAAATCCAGCTCTTGGCCGAGTGGAAGTTGGTCAGATTTCTGGGACATAATCTTCCAGCCTGGTCCCACCTCTGTTAGGACCCTCAGCCCAAACTGTCCCTAGGCTTTGCTGATATTTTTACCCTAGTAGGGTTCACAGCTCCAATTTGGGGCCCCTAATATTCTTAGCCTGGTTTTTACTGCTCAGTCTCTAGAGTGTGTGTGTGTGTGTGTGTGTGTGTGTGTGGTATTTGTCTGTATCTATGGTGTGTGTCTGTGTGTGCACATGTGTGTACGTGTGCGTCTGTTTGTGTGTCTGTGTCTGTGCAGGCCTCTCCCGTGTAGGATAGGGAGTTGAGGAATTTTGGATTTGCAAGAGGGTAGGACATTTGCAATTCAGCAAGACAATGAAACTTATAAACATGCCTTCCAGACTGTTCCAATCCGTATGTATACCACAGACGTTAGTTCCTCACCCCACCCCCTTCCCAACCTGTGTTTTGCAGTTTGTTTGCCAGACAAAGGTCATTGTCACATGACCTCGTTTCCTATTTTTATAAACTACAGAGGTTCATGCTGCCTTTCAGGGCTGTGGGCATCGTGAGGTCACCAGCCTTCACCCAAAGGACCCAGTGAGCTTCAGACTGAGGGCAAAGAATTCCAAGTCTTATCTACTGGACTTGGTGCGTGTGTGTGTGTGTGTGTGTGTGTGTGTGTATGTGTGTGTGTCTTTGCACGTGCACGTGTGTGCTCACATGCTCCAGCACCCAGAAGAAGACATCTCCCTTGCCAAAGGGTTCTGTGGGCGGAGCTCGGGTTTCAGGCTTGCACAGCAAGACCTTTGCCCTACTGTGCCCTCTTGCCAGGCCCCCACCTTATTTATTTTTATTGTACAGCGGGCAGGGCACGTGCACATGCAGATACCATGGGCCTCTGTGGAGGTCAGAGGACAACTTGCAGAAGTTGGTTCCTTCCTCCTACTGTGTGGGACCCGGTTGTCAGGCTTGGCACCTTTACTGAGTCATTTCACCAGCTATCCCCCCCCCCCCCCGTTAGTTTTGGGGACAAAGTTTCTCTCTGAACCAGGAGCTTGTCAACTCCTCTAGCCACTGGCCAGGAAGTCCAAAAGATCCTACTGTTGCTGCTCCTGCCAGATCTGGACATGCACTGCTATGCCCAGCTTTTACAAGGGTTCTGGGGATTTGAACTCAGGTCCTTATGCTTGCAGAGTAAGCACTTTCCCAACTGAATCATCATCCTAGACCTCCCTCGGCACTTTTTGAAACATGGTTGTTTTGGACTTTTTTTGTGTTTTGAGACATGAGTCTTACTATGTATTCCAGACTGAATCTCAGATTCTCAATCCTCCTGCATCAGCCTCCTGAGTACCGGAATCTTATGCATTTGCCAACATTCTTACGCACTACACTTGTTCAAACTCCTGTTTATGCTTCCTCGGGTGAATGAGGTGGGGTGGGGTCGACCTGAAAGTTGGCAAAGATGATCCTCCTGCCTCAGCATTCCAAGTACTGAAATTATAGGCGTGAGCCACCATACTTGGTCATCTGGCCAGTACATATTTTTCACGACTCATTCATGGGTTTTATTTTGTTTTAAATTGCATTTATTTATTGGGGATTGCTTACCACAGTACACCGGGGAGGTTTGAGGACAACTTTGAGGTCCTTCCTTAGCAGGATCTGTTTTATTTCACTGTCCCTGTCACTGAGGGCAAGCTCTGGAACTAGAGCATTTGCATTTGAGTCCAGCTGCCATTATTCGTCAGTTGTGTGTCTGTGAGCATGTTCCTTAGCCCCTTCTGCTTGTCTCCATCTGAAGGGGGTCTCGATCAAAGTGCCTACCTCAGGGGCTTGTTACAAAGACAGTGCTGGTGAAAGTCCCCCACCATGCCCAGTCCCTGGAAGGTGCTGTGTGGGGCTGGCTACCATAGTCACAACTGACCCTAGATTTTTCTCTTCTGTTTGAGAAGGTTGACTCCTGAGTCATCTGTCTATGTGAGGGGCAGATGTCGTTCAGTCAGTAGAGTGCCTGCCTGGCATTCACAGAGCTCAGACCTAATCCCCAGAATCACATAAACCAGGGATGCCTCCAGCGCTAGGGAGCTAGGAGAAGAATCAGGAGTTCAAGGCCCCAAGAGATCCTTCCTATAAAGAAAGAGGTCAGGGCTGGAAGGAAAGAGGGAAGGAAAGAAAAAGAAATGAAGCCTTTTGGCTTCCTACTTTATGGAAGATGTCACATCTATACTGTAGGAGGTCTGCAGCTTTGAGGCAGAGGCACTGTGCCCTCCCTCATGGCCACAGGGCTTCAGCCCCTGCTCACTTCTCCACTGTCTTCTTTGTCTACTATCTGGAGAGCCCCTTTTCTCCTTTTCTAGCTCAGCTCTGCATTTTGCATTCGCTGGACATGGGGATACATGCCTTTGATTCCAGGATTCCCCAGGTAAAGGCAGAAACAGTTTAGTTCAAGACCAGCCTTAGGCTACAGAGCAAGACTCCATCTCAACGATGCAGAACCTCATGCTCTTTCCAACGGGCCTCTTGCCATGCTCCATCCTGCTTTATCAACACGCCTATACTTGAAGCAAGAGGGCTTCCCTATATGTTTAACCAGTCCAGCCCTCTTTCCTTAGATTGTAAATGTCTTGACAACAATGACTAATATTTGGGGGTGGAGTTATTGGTCAGTTTCAATAGTCATGGTGTCAGCACATGTAATAGGGGTCAGGGTGGGCCTAGGCTGAGGATAGAGGAAACACAGGGTAGAAAGAGTCTGCAGGTACAGGAAAATTAATCCGAGAAAGAAATCCCGAAATGCAACAGATTGGACCGTGCTCCCAAATACCAAGAGCTCGCAGAGAACAGGGTCTCTTGGTTGGCTTGGAAACCAGTCTCAAGTCCTCATAGACATGGACCCTGAGTGGAGGGCAGCAACCACACTTCACAGAGCCCTCACGGCTCCTACAGAATCAGGTCTGAAGGAAAGAGCAAGGGAGCCCTGGAGTCAATCGCGTGTCTCCTGAGAGAAAAAGGCCAAAAATATGGCCCTGAGAGAAGTTAGAAGAATCTGGGAAGATGAGGCTTAAGACCTCATCTTAAGAGTTATCTAAAGACTCAAAAATGTGGGGGCTGGAGAGATGGCTCAGAGGTTAAGAGCATTGCCCGCTTTTCCAAAGGTCCTGAGTTCAATTCCCAGCAACCACATGGTGGCTCACAACCATCTGTAATGAGGTCTGGTGCCCTCTTCTGGCCTGCAGTCATACACACAGACAGAATATTGTATACATAATAAATAAATAAATAAATATTTAAAAAAAAAAAAAAAAAAAAAAAAAGACTCAAAAATGTAACTTCTTCTACCCGTGTACCATCCATCCATCATCCATTCATCTATACATCCATCCATCCATCTAAGCAGCTATCCATCCAACATCCCACTTACTTAAGTGACCCCAGCCTTTGAAGGGGAATGTCCCAACAGTCCCTAGCCAAAGCCCATGGTTTCCTCCAACCCCAGGGAAAAGTGACAAGATAAAACAAGTTCTGACTTAAAAGTCAAATTCTCCTCTTAGCTCTGCCACTAGCTAGCCATGTTCGCCAGGTCACATGACTGAACTCTGCTGGACCTCAGAAGGTCCCTCACCTGCATAATGGGGGCAGTTGCACAAGAGGCCGGGTAGGCAATCTTTCTAGTTCTAACATTCTATGGTAGACCCTTTGGCCCCTGATGTCACAAATATGGAGCTGACTCATGATTGGCCACTGCTTCTCCCAGCTCTGCTGTTCTCTTGGTCATGAGAACAAGATGGACTTGCCCTGGACCTTCCCTGCTTGTGCTCCTCTGTTACGGGCAGCTCTTGCCATGGCTCAGGACTGCGGGACAGCCAAGCTTAGGTACGGCTGGGACCTGAAGGAAGGACCAGATAAGAGGACTGGGAAGGGGCAGTCCCTTCCACAGACCCACATGACCCCTTTCCCTGCAGACGTGTTCTACAACGAAACGCAGGCAAGGTTGTTCCTGAAGTTTTATGAGCAACCAGCCCGAATTGTGTTTAATGAGTTCATGGAGGCCACTTGGAACTATGTCACCAACATCACCAAGCGAAATCGAAGGAACATGGTGTAGTACCATTTACCCCCCAGGTCCTCCCTCCCCTTGATCTTCTTAGGGATCCTGGGGGTTGGAGATCATAGTTCCTGCCCTGTGTCCATAATATGTAGAAAGAAGGACACTCCAAAACACACATCAAAATGGACCGCAAGCTCCAGGCCTTTCAGTGGCCTTGAATTTTTTTTACATAATAATTTCTGGATTATTTGCCCTTGTAAGTTTTACCTCCTTCCTTTTAAGAACTTTAGCATCCTCTCCCTTTTAGCAAGTCTTCAATGATTTTGGACCCTTAAACTGTGCTTTGAGGGTGTGGCCTCAGAATTCAGCGTGGGACCCATACTTCATCCCCCATCTGCCACAACCAATATGATCACCTTGTTTGCAGTTTCAGAAGGAGGTGGAGAGGTCTCAGTTCATGTTGTACTTTGGTAGCCGAGCCCGCTTGTTTAAGACAGACCATTTCCAGAACCCGGACGTGAAGCGCATGCTGAGTAAGCTGCAGAACATAGACAAGTCGGCCTTGCCCACGGAAGATCTCCGGGAGGTGATAGACAGAGCCCCAGGCCTCCAAGGCACACACTCCTGCAGCCCAGGGGAGGGCGGGTTAGATCGGTCTGGGAACCAAGTGTCTCTGGGGCAGGAGGGGATGCCGGTGGGGAAGAACCAGAGCTTCCTTTAGAGGAGGAGGGGTACTTTAGCCAAGTCTGTCTCTCCTGGCTGGTGGGGCTAGTGTTGGGCGTGGGCCCAAGGGCTTGGGTCTGCCCTGTGTGACACCTGCCCCCTCCAGTACAACAGACTTCTGACCTACATGGAGACAATGTATAGTACAGCTGAGGTGTGTCTGGATGAGGGTCCCTGCATGCCTCTGGAGCCTGGTGAGCAACCAAGCCCCACCCCGACCTCAATTGTGTTCCCTTCCCAGAGGGGAAGCACCTGGGGCGGGACGGGGGTGAGAGTTGAGGTAGATGAGGATGGCATCCCATGTGGCTCCTATTCTGGGTACAGACCTCGAAGAAATCATGGCCACCTCCAGGGACGAGAAGGAACTCCTGTGGGCCTGGCAGCGCTGGCGAGATGCCGTGGGCCGCCAGATCCGTCCTGTGTTTGAGCACTATGTCCAACTTAGCAACAAGGCTGCACAATATAATGGTGAGCAGGCTGGGCATAATGTCTTTGGTCAATGGCCAGGAAAAGAAAGAAGCCTATGCTGCAGAGGGTGCAGACAACAGCAGAATGGTTGTGGACGGGGGAGACGGGGGGGCATGAGCCCTGTAACTGACCCTGCAAATAAAGATAGACCCCTGGGCTGGGTGCTGGGGAAACCCTAAGACTCTCTAAGTGAAAGGACAGATGTCTGCCTCGTGGACTTCCTCGACTAGGAGATGAGCCTCATCTAGCAAACACGCATCTCTAATGATGCTTAGTATGAAGCCATGGAGGAAGGGGATGCTCAGGCCAGGGGGAAGAGGAGAGCTTCAAATATATGTCTCTCTGACATTTGCCCCTGTTGGAAAGATGAGTATGGACAGACAAGGAAGAAAGCATCCACACAGAGACCCTGTGCCACCGTGGGAGGAAATCAGGGTTTTAGGAGATTAGAAAGAACCCACATGACCACAGGGCTTTAGGGTTCAGGACATGGCCCTAGGAAAGGAGAGGACCTTACAAGGCATGACCAGGAGCTCCCACTGTGCTCATCACTAGATATTTTCTACCTCTGAGCTAGTCTAGGGTGAGTGGTGCCTGGGGAGGTCGTGTTCACGCCTAAGATCGCCCCCCCCTCCAGGAGCAGGGGGTAGAGATGCTTCCTTAGGGCATGTCCAGGCCTCCTTGCCAGCTCACTGAATGCACGGTGTTACGGGGAGCACCAGTGAGTCTCTTCTATCTTAGGGTACAAAGACATGGGGGCTTTGTGGAGAGCCAAGTATGAGTCCAACACCCTGGAGGAAGACCTCGAGCGGCTCTTTGACGAGCTGCAGCCACTCTACCTGAACCTACACGCCTACGTGCGCCGCTCACTGTTCCGCTACTACGGGCCTGAGGTCATCAACCTGCGAGGCCCCATCCCTGCCCATCTCCTCGGTAAGGGCCAGGCTGGTGGTGGACGCAGATGAGAAGGAAGGCCACTCTTGCCCCTCCCCTTAGCCCCTTCTTCCCCTTTCCAGGGAACATGTGGGCCCAGTCCTGGGACAACATCTTAGACATAGCCCTGCCCTACCCAAAAAAGCCACCTGAGGACGTCACAAAGATCATGAAGAACCAGGTCAGTGCTGAGCCTTTGGATGTCCCTGTCCCACAATCCCCTTAGGCAAATGGGCAGACAGAACCACGGCACCTCTTTTCCCCACAGCACTGGAAGCCTGAAAAAATGTTTCAAGAGGCTAACATCTTCATTACCTCCCTGGGACTGTTGCCTGCACCATCTGAATTCTGGGTAAAATCAATGCTGGAGAAGCCAGCTGACGGGCGGGAGGTGGAGTGCCACGCCTCAGCCTGGAACTTCTACAGAGGCAACGACGTCAGGTGTCTACAGCCAGCATGGTCTTCAGCCATCCTCCTACGCTCACCCCTCTTCTGTTTCCCCACTGGCCATGTAGCGAGGAGTGGGCAGGGGAGAGCAGGGCTGGGAAAAGGGGGTGAGACTCGGGAGCATGAAAGAGAAGGTGGGTTCGGGGAATAGCAGACATGGTTACTGGGTGGCTATAGGGTCTAGAGTGGGAAAACATGGTAGCCAAGGCCCTCTGGTCTCCTGCTTGATGACCTCAATGCCTTAATGAAGCTTGACTTAAGAAGCTTTAAGTGTCCCCAGGGCATCCCCATGCTCCTTGACCTCTACCCTTTAACCCTAGGATAAAGAAGTGCACCGAGGTGACCATAGAAGACCTGCTCTCCATCTTCCACCAGATGGGCCATATCCAGTACTACTTGCAGTTCCAGAACCTCTCTGTAATCTACCAAGAAGGTGCCAGTCCAGCCTTTGAAGAGGCTGTGGGGTCGGTGATCACCCTCTCAGCCTCTTCCCACAAGCACCTGCTCAGCAGGGGTCTGCTCAGTCAGCAACACCAGGATTCAGGTGATGGGGACCAAAGGGATGATAACGGGAGGGCAGCCTGAGCCTGAGGCTTCAGCTAGGGCTGAGGGGGGACTAAAGCCCTCAGGGAAAGGCTGAAGAAAGGGAGGACCAAGAAGCTGCCTCCTGATTGCCCTGACCCTATCCCCAGAGGAGGAGGTTAACTTCCTGTTAGGCATTGCCCTGGAGAAGATTGCCTTCATCCCCTTCAGCTACCTGGTAGACGTGTTTCGTTGGAAGGTCTTTGATGGCACTATTACAAAGAGCATCTACAACCAGGAGTGGTGGAACCTCAGGTGGGGACGGTCGATGCTTGACATAAGTGCAGTGCTGATGTCCTGGGAACCTGGGGAAGCCAGGGTGTGTGTGCTGTTAGCCATTACCAGGCAAAAATATACAGACTGGATGCATAGAGCCAGTATGGTGGCCGCGAGGCCTCGTTCTGACTCTGGTGTCAGTAGTGAGCAGGTCTTTTAACTTTCTGAGGCTTCTGTCTCATCTGTGAACTGGGGACCCTGGCAGTGGCTCTGTCTGCTCTGTGAGTGGCCAGGAATCTCACACCATGAAATCAACTAGGCCTCTCTGAGAACAGAGTGGTAACTGGATGTTGTGGCCCATACCTGTAATCCTAACACCTGGGAGGTGGAGGCAGGAGGATCAAGAGGCAGGAGGAGAGGACAGGGTCTTGCAGACATGCAAGGTCCAGCAGCTTGTTGGCTACCTAGCCAGTTGGAGATCTGATGTAGGGTGTCTCTCTGTATGCTATGAATATGTGTCTCTGAGTGGTTGTCTTATCAGTGGCTGTGGGGACTGGTGGGCTGAGAGAAACCATGCGAGATGGAGAAAACTCTCCATTTACAGAGGTCAGCCTGGACCTCTGTGAGATTTTGTCTTCAAAAGACAAATGCAAAAGGAAAGAAAGAAAGAAAGAAAGAAAGAAAGAGCAAAAGTCCAGAAAAATGACAGTGATCAACAAGCAGGCCCCTGCTGCCTACTCCCTCCACAGAAGGCCAGGTGGAGGGACGGGAGAGGTCTGAGCACTTTGCTTGCTGGAAAGAGTTCCCATGCGAGAGAGGCAGGCCATCACCCCAACACACATCCATGCTGGAACCTCAGCACCCCCAGACTACAGAAAAATTCAGTGGCTGTTAAGCAGATTGGACAGAAAATGCTCATAACTAAGGCTTCTCCATGTCCGTAAGGTGTCAGATTACCAAGTCCAGGATTTCTGGTCACACGGGTGACCTATATACAGCTGTGCACCAGGCCCTTATGGTTGTTTAGAACTTTGCAGCTGCCCTGGCTCAATGAGCTTTTCAGCGGCCGACACTCAGAGGTCATATGACCAGCCCAGGTCACACCACATTCTAACATGTTCTTCCATTAGTCCTGCCCCTCCCGGTCTCCCAGACAGTGTGCCCAGCAGTCCTTGGCCTGTGTCCTCCAAGTGTGGCCACACCAGCCATCAGGGCACCCAAAGGGGGCCCCTTTCCCTCCTCTGTCACCCATGTCCACCATCAACCAGCCAATGGAACCCAGGGGCAGACTGAGGGGCGCCATTCCTTGGGTTGTTAAGAGCACCCTCAGGAAAGAAGCCCCACCACCCTGTTGACTTCAGGGTCTGGTCGGAGGTACCAAATGAGCCAACAATACAGCAATGAACCTTTCCATTGGCATCCCTCCCAAAGCTGGGCATTCCACCCATTTCACGACAAAACTCAGATTCCCTCAGTCACGTGGTGCCCACAGCCACACAGCTCAGAGGACCCACACCAGAGCTCCAGGTGACTGAAGTGTGCCTGCGACTATCTCCTAGGTCTTGCTACCAGTTCCCAGGCCTTAAAACTTTGGCTGACTGTTATGTAAAATGGGAACAGTCAATACTACAACAGCACAGGGACACTTCTGGGGTTTTGTTGTCTTTGATTTTGTTTTTTGTTGTTGTTTTCAAGACAGGGTTTCTCTGTGTAGCCCAGGCTGTCCTGGAACTCACTCTGTAGACCACTTGAGCCTTGAACTCAGAAATCTGCCTACCTCTGCCTTCTAAGTGCTGGGAATAAAGGCGTGTGTCACCATGCTTGGATTTCCATTTTCTTCTTAGCATTGTTTAGATAAAATGACCTGTTTCCTGGTCTATAGTATAATTCCATCATTAGGACAGACACAAGCAAGTACCCGACCTCACTCAGTCCCTTGCTGGCATCTCCACAGAGACCAGGCCGGTGGCGGGAGACAGGGAGTCCACTTGAAGAGCAGCTGACGTGCTCAGTCACTGTTAACCACCGTTCCTGCCACTTCTGAGCCTTGGTGTGTTCTCACTTGTTTAGTCGAGGAAAATGCACAGAACAGTCTCTGCAAAGCAGGCCCAGATTGGCTGAACACACACACACACACACACACTTCAAACAAGAAAAGGCTCTGAGAACCTTTCAGAATCCAGGGCCAAGCCCCTATCTCTCCCACCAGGTTGAAGTACCAGGGCCTGTGCCCACCTGTTACTCGATCAGAAGAAGATTTTGACCCCGGGGCCAAGTTCCACATTCCTGCCAGTGTGCCCTATGTCCGGTAAAGGTCTGGGCCCCGTTGGGAGAGCTGGCTGGGATCTGGGAAACATGGGGACTGGGTGGGGAAACTCCAGGAAGTCCATTGCACTGCCAGCAGATCTGGGTTTCCCACACCCGACCTCCCCTCTGCAGTGGCCTTCTCCTTCTCCTCCCAGGTACTTCCTCAGCCTGGTGCTCCAGTTCCAGTTTCATGAAGCACTGTGCAGGGCCTCAGGCCACGCGGGCCCTCTGCACCGGTGTGACATCTACAACTCCAAGGTGGCCGGAAAGATGCTGGGGTGAGCATCACACCCCCCTCGTTTCCACTCAGTTCCCACTGTCTCACAACAGGGCTGATCAGCCACCCTGTGTGCAGCAGGGGGCAGTAGACCACATCATAAATGAATCCTCTAATACCAAAAAGGAGACGGAAGTAGAGAAGGCTTTAGTGAATATGTCGAGGGTCAGGAAGTCCAGCCAGAAACCAAATGCAGACATGGAAGAAAAAGATGTGTCTTCTTCACGTCAGAGTGGCGTGCAGGAAAAGGGAGGGACTTTGGAAGTGAAGGGGGCAGGAAGTTGGCGTTACTAAGCCTGCCTTGACAGCCCACTCAATAGCCTAACGGGAGAAAGGGCTCATTTTATAAAATAAAAAAAAAAAAAAGAAAGAAAGAAAGAAAGAAAGAAAAAAGAAAGCTTCTTCACAAAATGGTCAAGTGTGAGGAGCCAGAAACCCAAGTCCCAGTTCGCTGAGATATTTATGGGCTCCGGTGTGGGGAAAAGTGATTGGGAGTAAAGAGAACACGAAGCAACTAAATCTGGAAGATTTATTCAGGTTTCCTCAGGTTCACAGGGAAGGGAGTAGAGCAGAAAAAGGGAGATTCTTTCCAAGTCTCCTGCCTAACATAGTGTCCATGTGCTTCTGCCTTCTGGACCCATCCTCCATGCAAGTACTGGGCTGGTTCTGATGGGAATAGAGGGTGGAAGTGGGCCTTGGCTGCATAGTTTCTTAAAGCCCCCCCCCCCGCCGCCAGTCAGGATGGTCCTGATGTCATCTATGGACTGTATTGTCACTTTGGAGAGTGAGGCAGTGCCCAGCAACCAGCGCGACAGCCCTTTATTAGCGGCTTGTGATTGGGCTTGGGTAACACATCCCACAGCCCACGGAGCTGTTTTTACACAGGCAGATTCTCAGCGGTCAACACTATTCTTTCAGTTGTGGTACAAGCAGCCAGGAGGCTGTGGCAGGAGGATCTTGAGTTCAAAGCCAGCTTAGTGAGACCTTAGCCCACCCTAGGTTTTTCCTATACCCAGGATCTAACATCTGAAAAACTTGAATCAGCTGAGAGTCATGATTTATTTTTCCTCTTATTTTATTCTTAACAGCTCTGTGCCTTATTCTCTAGTATTAAATCTTAATAGAGCCAGGCGGTGGTGGCGCACGCCTTTAATCCCAGCACTCGGGAGGCAGAGGCAGGCGAATCTCTGTGAGTTCGAGGCCATCCTGGTCTACAAGAGCTAGTTCCAGGACAGGCTCCAAAAGCAACAGAGAAACTCTGTCTCGAAAAACCAAAAAGATTTTCCCTCGGTGATTTCTTTTCTCTTTCCTTTCTTCCTTTGTTTCTTTTTTTGAAATGCTGGGGAATCAAACCCATGCAAATCACACAAGTTAGGCTACTGTATCCCATAGTTTCTGCTATATATCCACTGGTTTTCAGTTCCCACGTCTGGCTCCAGTAGCATGCACAAATCCGGCAAGTGACAAATTCCTTCATCATCGTGTGACTTGGTACTGTGAAAGGCAGATATTTATGCGAGTTCATGTTACTGATGAAGAAACCAAGGCTGAGAGAGGTTAAATGCCTAGGGTTATACGGTCTCTAAGTAGCATTGCTGGGTTTTGAACCTGGGTACCCCATACAGTGACCTCTAAGCTTCCAAGTCCCATCTCTTTCCTGATTAGACCCTGGAACAACAGGTTGAGAGATGTCAACATCTGCCCAGTGCTGCTGTTTGGCAAGGTCAGGGTAAAGAGCCTGGAGCTCTGGCTTTGGCACCCTCTGCACCTTCCCGTGGTGAAAGCAGCGAGCCTGCCATCTGCCACCAAGTCCTGGGTGTGCCTCAAGACAGCTGATATTTGCACAGCACTGCGGGTGTCACACAGAGAACCTCCCATGGTCACTTGAATTCTCTCAATCCTTCCCTGTGTGGCCAAGAAGGACCAAAGGGCTGTAGCTATCACAAATACATTAGGGTAAAAAGAGGCGCAGGCTGGCTGCCTGTTTGAGTTGAGAATAACAATGCCCACGGTAACACTAAGGCCAATCAGCAGCAAGAGCTGGAATCTATCACTTCCCAGAATGCTAGCAGCCCTATCCTGCTACCTCCACTTACGGAGATGAGAACGGAGCCTCAGATGAGTTATTTGTCCAGGGTATCACAGGGATGGAGCTGAGTGTCACCCCAGGTGAATCTTGCTCCTATCTACTGTGCTGAGCTCTGGAGTCCTGGCTGGCGAAGTTCAGAAGTTAGAGCCGTGTATACTGAGGGCTCCCAGCGGCACCCACTGACACTCCCACACGGTCTCACAGATGACCCCACTCCCCACAGGGATGTCCTGAAGCTGGGTTCCAGCCGGCCCTGGCAGGAGGTCCTAAAGGAGATGACTGGACAGTCCAATATATCCGCCAAGTCCTTCTTGTCCTACTTCAAGCCGCTACTGCACTGGCTGGTGAACGAGAATGTGAAGCAGGGGGATATCCTTGGCTGGCTGGACTACAGCTGTTCTTTTGAAGGTTGGACAAAACTAACTTTGGCCCCAGTTCTGATGCAGCTTGAGGCCCTGCCCTACTCTGCTCTGGGTCAATCCTAAACTCTAGTCAGTTTATGGCCTGGCATGGGCCAGCACAGTAGAGTTCAGTAAACCCCAAATGTACCAGGCCAGGGACAACCTCAGCCAGTTCCATGGTTCATACACAGTTCTTATCTCTATGATTTCCTTGTACATCATCCAGCCAAGACTGCCGTGCTGGCCTCTGGTCAGTGGGCAGAAGGCCCCAAGCTGAGCTCTGTGGGTTACATCACCCCACCCGCCTACATCTTCTCTTCCTTTTTTTTTTTTTTTTTTTTTTTTTTTTTGTTCCCTTGCTGCAAGGCAATTCCCTCACCTGTGGCCTGAGACCGAGAGAGAAGACAGTGGTCATCAACTCCTTCCTGGCAGTCACAGGGGACCCTAGGACCCCTTCCCCAGGCTTTCTTGCTCTATAAGACGCTTCTATTATTGTTTTTTTTTTTTTCCCACAGAGAAAAGCACAGACAAAGTGTCATTCCTGGGGATGGTGCTGGAACCTGAGCAGGCTCACCTGGGGCAGTGGGTGCTGCTAAGCATTAGCTTAGCCATGCTCCTCCTCATTCTGGGGCTGGGCTGTAGGCTGCGCTACTTGGAAAAGCAGTCACTGGGCAAGGACACAATGATACTCAGCACCCTGCCTTACACCTACTTTCTGGGCATAGCCATGGAACCCCGGAAGGCAGCCCGAAAACAGTGGATCCTGCTGGGTCTCTGCTTCATCCTCACCCTGTGCTTTATTGGCCTGCTCATTCGGATGCTCACCCAACACAGGAGGAAGCCTCCATGGACGAGAGCTGAGTCACAGAGCTAGGAGTAGCCACCATAGAGACTGGTGAGGCTGGGGGGAAAGGGCAGGGGGATGGCTGAGACAGACAGGCCAGGGAGGAGATGGTCTGCAGGCATAGTGCCAACTGTCATGGGGTGCAGCTCTGACAGATCTGTGACCACGTGTGATCTATGTGTGTCCTGGGCTCCAGGTCAACTGTACTTTCCCACAGTGGCTCAAACACGGCGGTTTTAGGGAGTCAGTGGCTGTGTTCCTTTGAAACAGCCTCTCCTCCAAGTCATACTGAGAACTGACTCTCCGTACATCCTTCCTTTTTTCCTTTTTCAGGCACTTAGCTATGGGGCTTGCCTGGGGCTACAGGATCCAAGGAATCCCTAGCAAAAGAACCTGCTGCAGTCTGCTTAGGCACTGCCCTTCAGTAGGACTAGGCATTCCTTTACAAATGGCTGATGCCCTGGTCCTGAGTCCTGTGCTCTGTGTAGAGCCACAGGACTCTAATGGTCCTCTGTAATGCCCTTTCAGTTTGCATAATCCAGGCCCCAAAAAGGCTCTTTGTTTGACCACCTAAAATGCAAGTAACCTCACAAACTGCTCCATCGCTCTCCCTACCCCAAGCAGGCCCTCACGAATGGAGACAGTGGGTAGCTGGGCACTGAGCCAGGCATGATTAATGATTGACTTCTTTAATATTTAAACAAAGCTCATCTCCAGTCACTCCACTCCGGAGATAGCCTTGTTCAACACACACACCTGCTGCCTGGCCCGTTGCCCTGGAGAGCGAGCACAGGGCAAACCACACCTTTCCAGGCCCAGTGGGGGAAGGGAGAAGACAGCCATGAGGGAGGGCATTTGGGATCTGGTGTTCTAAGGGTAATTTTGTGAAAGTGTGGAAGGGCCTCTTTTCAACCTGTTCCCTTCTGCCTCCTGACCACAGTGACACCTCACTCAATATTTTCAGGTAAGTTAGGGCCAAAGTTCCAGGCACTCCTGGGAAGCCTGGGAGTCAGTATTTGTCAGAGAAAAGGGGAGGTTTGAGGGGAAATGATTATAACCTGAAGCCACAGAAAAGAGACATCAGTTAGCCTAAGCATGAGACCAGCTTTCCTTATACTATCTGAACTCAAATCATAGGTTGAGAGGACTCAGTAATGAGTGGATCCCCTGATTCCTCTCTCCTCCCAGATCTCCAGACCCACTCCCCATGCTCCTCCTACTCCAGCACCAGACTCTCCAGCACCCTGTTTGATGTCTCTATCATAGATCCTGTTCTTTATTTATTACTATAATGCACTTGTTTGTCCTCGTTATTAGCTGTCAGATCCACTTGGCTTAATACGCACCAGGAGAACTCTGTGTAATGTCTCTGATCAGCACAGGCCCTGGTACACAATGGGGACTGGGGAAATGTTGGAATGAATAGCTCCCTGCCCGAGTCCATCCTCAGAGCTCAGCCGCCTGAATACTGACTGTGAGAGAGACACTGTCCCCACCTCTCTTCCACAGCCTGCTCCCCACATTCAGGGACAGCCAAGACACCTCTGCCCCCCAGGAGGCCACACTTGGCAGCCCTCTCATCTCTCAGCCACTGTGGCCGAGGTCCCCCACCAGGTTTTGCGACTCTGCGTGGCAAAGGCACATCCAGCTGCCGGGGACTCCCTGCCTCTCACCTGGACCACAGCAGAAGCCTCGCTGAACCTCCTTGGCCATCTCCCCTTCCCCACCCACTTTGTAAAGTTTATTTCTACCAGAATTTTTCCTTTGAATGTCTTCTAATTTCCTTCTGAACGTCAAACTGCTTAAGAACTTAGCTGTCCAGCAATTAAATCTGGATGTTCAAATTAGTATCGGGAGCTGTTTATCAGTTATTGGGTTTTTTTTTTCCTGCCTTTTCACCTTTCCCATCACCCGGTTCCAGTCCCTTTGCACTGATGCCATTCTTAGGCCTGTGCATGCTCCCCTTTAAATGCTTGCTACTAAGACATGGCTCAAAATTGATCTTGGGACCTTCTGCAAAGTTTCAAGTCCACCATCACGATGTTTAATGAATGGTGGTCCTTCTTTGCCTTCTCTCCAAAAAAACTTCTTCAATAAACTTCATTCCGCCCCAATTTGCTTCTTCTAATGTGTTCATTTTTAATCATTACATAGACACGTTTATCAGTGGTCACTTGCTAATAGTCAGTTTAGAGCCATTCCTCCTTGAAGATCTTCCTGTGAAGAGCTCCAAGGCCCCTGAAGATGCTGAACAGAACATTTTTTTTTTTTTTGGTGTCTTCGTGTGTATCCTACCTCATCTTCCTAGAACAGGCTCCAGTTGGATTTTCCACTAGACCTGCTGGAAGGCATTTATGGGCAAGACACCTAAGTGTCCTGTTGCCACAGTCAGACTAGCAGCCAAACCCGGAGATAACCTTCCACAAAAGCCTACCTGAAACCCCTAACAACTTCTGCCCTTCCTTGCCTGGGAAACTGCCCTTCAGTATTCAGAAGGAGTTCAAGGAAATGCTGAGGCCACTGGCCATCTGGACATGAGCCGAAGTTCTTCAGAGCATCCCAGGTCCAGGATCCCTGCCCCTCACCCTAGGGTGATTCAGACTGCTTGCTAGATCAGAGAAGTTGCCCAGGTCCTGGACCCCGCCTTGCTGCCAGCTCTTGGCTTATTTCAGCACCACGACGCGGACAGCTCCCGGGCGCGAGCCTCGTGCGGGAGGAGGCGCGCTGAGCCGTGGGCGGGGGAGGATCAGTGAGGGCGGGGAGGGCAGACGCTGGAGGGCGGGCGGGGCCCGACAGCCCTCCCCGGGGGCGGCGCCCACCCTAGCCAGAAGCCGCTGAGCCCCAGAACTGACGGGAGACACCAGGAACCAGGTCGCGAGTGACTCTCACCAAGTGTTGCTACGGAAAGATGCCAGTCCGCAGGGGCCACGTCGCTCCCCAAAACACTTACCTGGACACCATCATCCGCAAGTTTGAGGGCCAGAGTAAGTGTGAGGTTTTGGGGTGTGGGGGACTATCTGCGTGCTGGTTGGATGGCAGCAGGGGCCAGACTCTGTACTAACTTCTGATGGGGTAGAAGGAAAAGGAGGCGAAAGGGAGGGTTAGATTCTGAATACATAATGCTTCGTTTTGATGTCCCCAACACCTCCTCATATGTTCTCTCTGGGGCAGAATGCAGCTCTTAAACCACCCACAGCAGTTTCCTTGGTGTCCCAAACCCTGGCCTCTCCTCTCAGTCACTGTCCCCCTTACCCCTCCAGACCTCCCATGCCTCTCTTAGGGGTTTGCTTGACTTCCTGCTTTTCACCCAATAAGCTTGTCTGACTCCCAGATGGTCTCAGTCCTGCTTCCTGGTTCTGACCCCGAATTCCGGGGCCTTCCTCCCACCCCCACTGACCCTAGCTGTCCTGGTCTTTCCTCAGCCCCCAGACCTGACTTCTGCACCTCTACTTTTCTGTTCCCTGACACAGTCATCCCCTCGGGGGAATAACCTTCCCCCCAGGACCCTTGATCCTCCCACCCCACCCCACCCTCCTCTGACCTCTGCCTCCTTCATTCTGGTCCCTGCCTGCTCCTACATAAAAATCCCCTTCCCAGCTGCCATGGGTCCCTCTAATCTTGGTCTCCCTACTACCCATTTCTGGCTGCCCAGGGTCTTCCTACCTTTCACCTCCCGCTCCAGGTCGCAAGTTCCTCATCGCCAATGCACAGATGGAGAACTGTGCCATCATTTATTGCAATGACGGTTTCTGCGAGCTCTTTGGCTACTCCCGGGTGGAGGTGATGCAGCGACCCTGCACCTGTGACTTCCTCACAGGCCCTAACACTCCAAGCAGTGCTGTGTCTCGCTTGGCACAGGCCCTGCTTGGGGCTGAAGAGTGCAAAGTGGACATCCTCTACTACCGCAAGGATGGTGAGACACAGTTGGGCCAAGGGTTCTGCGGGCCTTCTTTCCCGTCCATCACAGAGTGGCCTGGGGGAAGGGTTTGACCTAAGAGTCAAAGACAAATTTTATCCTCGCGCTGGGCCTCAGTTTTATTAGCAGAGGGAGGCAATGAGCCCTGGATGTCTTCTAAGGGAGTTGAGACAGGCCTGAGCCAACTCTTGGTCTAAGACAGGGGTTCTTTGTTGCTCT
This sequence comes from Microtus oregoni, assembly GCF_018167655.1. Classification (NCBI taxonomy): domain Eukaryota; kingdom Metazoa; phylum Chordata; class Mammalia; order Rodentia; family Cricetidae; genus Microtus; species Microtus oregoni. Next base: position 13,893,452 of record NW_024543222.1, on the reverse strand, counting down.
ACCTTTTCTCCCCCATTTCCTGGCTCTCCATTCTGTCACTGTCAGCCCCAGCTGTCAAGCAGCTGGGATGGAAATTAACCTTCCCTCATCTCTGTCTGCTCTGAGGATTAAGGGAGGAGCCAGCCCCCAAGGCCTCTATGGCTAGCCAATGCGTGGGGGCTGCTGACTGGAAAAGAAGACTGGGCCTGGTTCACTTAAGTCCATCTCTTTGGGAGGATAGGGTCTTGGCTTTGCCTTAACCAGGTGATTTACCCAGCTGGCCCTTGTATTGTTACTGTTGCCCAAGTCCTCAGAAAGCTCGACAGAAACACAAGCCAGGAGTTGATGACCAAGAGACCAGCAGTCTTTTTGGGTCTCCCTTCAGGAGATGGGTTCCTAAGTGGATGAGGGTAGTGGAGCTACAACCAGAAACTGAAAGTTTCGCAGAAATCACTGGGGTCTCCCCACCCAATCTGGTTCTGCATCAGAACTACCTGGGGCTGTGTTTTGCAAAGCATCCCTTCCCTAGAGAGAGCCTGACTCATAAGGTGCAAGATGAAGCCAGGCAGGTGTAACTGGAAAAAGACATCTCCCCAGTGGTTCTGATTTGCTGCCAATTTTAAGAACCATTGGTTTAGATAACTCCCTTCATTCCATAGGTGTGTTAGGCCCTTTCCTGAGATCCCATTGTCAGGGGCCAACTGGAACCTTCCCTTGGAGATGTTTGTTCTAAGTAATCCCAAGGAAGAAAGGACCTCAACTCTCTCCAAGCTTGGAGGCAAGAGTTTGGGGGTGAGAAACACCCATAAGAGAGAAGTTACCCCCATGGAAAAGAGCATGAGGACCATCAGAGTGTACAAACAGGGCAGGCACCTCTAGATTGGGACAAAGGGGTGCTAAGAGCCTAAGTTCCAGAGGCTTGGTGTGTGCATGGAATGTGTGTGTGTGTGTGTGTGTGTGTGTGTGTGTTTATGGGCTTCCAGGAGCTTCTCACTCAGATCCTGGCCGCCCCCTGGCTGTCCCTTTCTGTCGCTAGCCAAGAGAGTCGCAGGTGGGAGATGCTGCCCTAGAGGAAGAGAAGAGCGGGAGGCTGTGAAGAATCTGGCTTAGGTGGGCTGTACTCACAGGGTTAATTAACAAAGTCAGAATATTTTTAAAAGCTGTGACTTCACCTCTCCACCATCATCGCAAGGAAGAGGTGACAGTCAGAGGAGGGAGAAGGGTCCCCAAGGAACAAGACACAACAGGAAGTGAAGGTAGCAAGGGAGTAGGTCCTTTCTGTGTCTTTGCTTGACCCCAGAGTTCTACCTGTACCCCAGAGAGTGAGGGACAATCCTAAATCCTGGGGAGGGGAAGTCAGAGCTTTCAGTCCCGTAGATATCTGGACAAAGGGCAAAGTTCAAAGCCAAGTTTTGGCCCCTGAGATCAAGATTCAGATCTTTAGAAGTTTGTTGAGGTTCTTTAGGCAACAGAAAGGACCCTGGGAACCTAGTCTTGGAGACCAGCTTCGGATAAAAACAGAGAATTACCATATGTCCAATGCCCTATCATTCCAGGCTTCACCCTTTCATCGCCAGGCCTTCCTTCCTTGTCCTGTTATTTAACCTCTGATCACCTGGACCATCCTTAATTGACCTGAAACCAAAAAGAGCCTGCATTGCCCTGTGGTGCTCAGATAATTTATGTCCACATTAACAGTCCACTCTGACCATGGGACTCTTTTTTTAAAAGAGTCATGTTCATGTGCATACGTATTCCTGCCAAAAGTCATCCTAACGGTGATTTCTTCTCTTTCTCTTGGCCCCAACCCCTGACACCAGGATGGTGGGAAGGGGCCCTAAACACAGCTCTAGCTGGTTTATTTATAACCCCCACCACTATTTTCTTGTTGAGATAGGGTTTCTCTGTGTAACCTTGGTTGTCCTGGAACTCACTCTGTAGATCAGGTTAGCCTTGAACTCACAGAGATCCACCTGCCTCTGCCTCCTGAATGCTGGGGTCAAAGGCATCCGCCACCATGCCCAGCTTCCTCTTTCCCTTTAGAAGGGTAATCTATTGAAAACTCAAGTCACAGTCTGTATCCACTGAACTACAGTTGTGTGTCTGCTTAGCCGGCTCACAGACCAGGGTACCCGATAAAAATGACCCTATCAGAGAACTGTAGAAATCAGAGCCTTTCCCCTATCTCCCTGTCAGGAAAGAAAAATCCCAACAGCTAAGGAAGGGAGACTATGGCAGAGCTAGAACCAATAATTGTCCAGAGGGAGGCACGGGCTGCACTCAGATCCTTAACCCCTGCCTCTGTCTTGACGGACACCTCCAGAGGGTCTAGCCTTGCGTGCCTTCACCAGGCAATACTATACTCTGATGAGCCCAAACCAGAGTCCCTAGTCCCCAAGCTAGACTAGAGGAGACCTGCAATTTCTCTGATCTGTAGCTCCCGATACAAAGGACAGGGCAAGGATGAGGTCAGGGACTGTCTTCACTCTCCCTCTGTGTTTTCCACATGCTGACCCACAAATGCCAGAATGGTAAAGCCAGGAGCTGCATGATGCAGCTGGTAGTATCAGCTTGCAGCATCAGCCCCAAAGGGCTCTCAGCCCAGCACTAGGTGTGGTGCACATAAAGAGATTGGGGCAGAGCAAGGGGTGTGGCTTAGTGGTAAAGCATTTATCTTGCATGCATGAGATCCTGGGTTTCAAACTCAGACCCCCCCTCAAAAAAACAAAAGATAACAAAGAGGCTATGTTGAAGAGAAGGTGAGGGTCAGGGTGGGGAGGGGAAAGGGATGTGACTCATGAAAAACAAAATGAACATAGCCAAGAGATAGAAGAGCAGAAGTGGTGTGTTCTAGGGGCCAGACAAACTCACTGATCATGACTGGAGAGGAACACTCCTAGAAGGAAGAAGAGGCAGAGACTGGCTCTTCCTCCAGGGACCAATCACAGACACTGGCACACTGCCACTCCTGAGCACAAGCAAGAACAATTTACTCCCTCTTCCACTCACCCAGTTACTTGTGACCTCTGAGCCACAGGTACGAGGATAGCCAGATTAGGTTGTAGGTAGAGAAAGTACCTGGGCTTTTTGCCAATCCTCCTAGACCCCTGTCTATCACCAAAGTAGCCTGCCTCGTGGATGGGACATGAAAAGCCACACAAGGACCGTACCAACTTCCCAGCTCTTACTGATAGAAGGGTCCATTCCAAGTCTGTGCATCAATGGGGGTACAACCAGTTAAAGCTAGCCCTGTGAACTCCCAGGGACATAGAAAGTCTGGTGCACCTGCTCTTCTGCCCAGCTCTACCCCTCCCCCACTTGGTACTAGGCTGATTTCCCCAGTACCAGAGAGACTAGGAGCATAGTGTGTGGCCTTAGGGACAGGAACATCACCAGGCCCCACACTGACCAGAGTCACTGCAGCACTATGGGACCGAGAGTAAGTAGCTCAACAGGCAGGCAGTGTCTCTGGTGTGGATGTCTCCCCTGGGCCCAGGCAGCAGCTGGCAGATGGCTGCCTGGTGCCTACGCTTCCAGGAATCTGATCCAGGAGATTCCTTGCTCCCTGGAGGAAAAGTGGGAGGGAGGATGGGGAGGCACAGTTGCACCCCAGGTTTGAAAGTGAATGCTAAGTCAGGGAAAGATGAAGAGTGGTTCCAGCGGTCCCTACTAGATAGCTCGCATCCATCATCCCCTCATATTCACTCAAGCTTGCTCTCCTCGTTAACCAGCAATCCCGGGGACAGGTGATACAGACTCAAACCTGCCCTCTGGAAAAGCAGCTTGGCTTTCTGATTTGCATGGTCACCTGAGCCTGCTGTCCCTGGGGATCCTTTCGGAACTGACACCTAGCAATAGTTTGGGTTAAGACAGATAGTACACCTAAGGGGTGTCTACCCCCAGGCTGGACTCTGAGATAGGCAGCATCTTAACTCGTATTGACCCACCTGCCAATGAGTCCATGGCGTGGCTCTAGAGCAAGGGGACGGTAGCGTGGCCAGAGGCAGAAGGTGCCAACAGCTGGATCTGGGATGGTAAGATGTTCTGTTTCCACAATGCCTTCTCCCCTCCCCACCCCCTTTATATCAAAAACCCTTTCTACTCCTTGGTCCCTGCTTCTGCCTGGGGCCGCCATTCCAGCCTTATCCTCAAAGCTGAGACCCTTTTCCTTTTCCCTGAACCTCTTATCTGCTGGGAAACTAGGGGTCCTCACCCCGTGTCTCCTGCCAGCTCCAGCAAATCACTTTCTCCGAGCTCTCATCTGCCTGCTGCCAGGACCTCCTAAGGCCTAATGTGCCAGTTGGCTTCGTGCCCAGCTCTTGATGTGTTCCTAGCAAGTTCCTTCCAGCGTCAGGGAAGCAGCCATCTTGGTGGGATGGCTATAAGGGAGCTGAGCCCAGGGCCATCCAGAACTACAGGAGGATGGCATGCCCTCCCTCACTGCCCCCACTTAATCCACCCCCATCTGCTCTGTTTTAATTACCACAGAAGCAAACCTCAGGCCTAAGCTCTGAGCTGCGGGCTGAGCATGAACTGGACCTGATGCCATATTATCTCTAATGAGCAGCTCTGCCCCGAGGAAGCCGGGGGCGGGCAGGCGGGCACCTGCTGGACAGCTTCACCCACCCTCTGCCAAATAGCTCTGGTCACTTCCCGGGCCTCTTCTCTCCAGTGGCTATCCTTCACTTGCCTTTCACTTGGACCACTGCAGGAAGGGCCTCCTCAGTAACAAACCCTATCCCCCATAATGGGATTTGCAGCCTCCAGCTTTCGCTGCCTGGTCGATGTGGTACCTGTGAAGAATGAGGACGGGGCTGTCATCATGTTTATCCTCAATTTTGAGGACCTGGCCCAGCTCCTGGCCAAGAGCAGCAGCCGAAGCCTGACCCAGCGTCTGTGGTCACACAGCTTCCTAGGCTCTGGTGAGTGCTGTGGTGGTAGCAGTAGTGAGAATGGGTCAAGGCCACCACCCTGGCCCTGGCTGCTCTGACCCTCACCATGATTTCAGAGGGCTCTCACAGCAGACCGAGTGGACAGGGGCCTGGCCCAGGCAGGGGCAAATACAGAACTGTCAGCCAGATCCCGCAGTTTACACTCAACTTCGTGGAGTTCAACCTGGAGAAACACCGCTCGGGCTCCACCACAGAGATCGAGATCATTGCTCCCCACAAGGTGGTGGAGCGGACGCAGAATGTCACTGAAAAGGTCACCCAGGTATGGGTCTGCAGGGCAAGGGTGGTGGGCTGCATTAGACCTCCAGGGTCCCTTCCAAGGCATTGGATCTCAGCTCTTCTGAGGTGTGACTTGTCAACCCCCCTCACGTCTTGGTCTGAGTCTTCCTCCTCCTGTACAGTTTGAGTCTGGTTCTTAAGACATGAAGGTTTGCCGTGAGACCACGTCCCAGCTCCTGAAACCACCAGAGGTTGAGATTCACAAGGCATGTGAGTTCCTTCTAGGCCTAGAGATGCCAGAAATGTAGGAGGAGAGAGCACACAGGCCACCGTAGGGCCTGCCTAAGGCTCTGCCATCACAAGGAGGGAGTAGTACAAGGATCAAGACCATACAAAGAAAAGGAGAGGAAAGGGGATGGTATGAGCCCTGCCACGGCCACTTACAGTGGATGATGGCCACTCCCCCTCAGTATGCACACAGGATGCCTGGCAGAGGCAAGGCAATACTGGTCCTGCTAGCTAACTTTGAATTATCGGTAATCCACCCCTAAATGCCCCTCCTGTGCAGCTGCTATTTGGTCAGCCCAAAGCAAATGTCCCTTCCTGAATCCCCCCTTTCAGCTGACCCCACAGTCCCTTCTCATGGGGCTTGTTGGCCTGCTTCTTTCAGAGGGAAATGAATAGAATCCTGCTAGCGACTCGAGTGACCAGGATCCAGGCACTGACTCACTATGTGACCTTGGACAAAGGACACCCCTACCTTTGAGCCTCAGAGCTATCAAATTCAGGAAAGAGTTAGACCAAATGGTCTCTGAGGACCCATTGACATTAAGTAGTGCCAACTCAGGAGATAGAATGAGCTTTGTTAAACCATGGAGAAGAGCTAGGGTACCGATGAACAAGGGACTGGGAGGGACAATCCTTTTCCTGCCCCTTCTCATTTGAAGCACAGCCAGCGTCAGGTCCCAGGTGTGGAGGAGACCATGTAGCCTCACAGACAGGGCTAAGAAAAGACCTGGCAGAGAGGCGAGTTCTGGCATCCCAGGGTGTGGCAACATGACCTGCCTCTTTGCATCAGGGTTCAAGCTGCCAGGGATGCTTTGGTGGGTCCTGGTTGAAAGTTCATGTGGACCCAGAGCTGGCTAGGTGAAGAGACATGGACTATTGGGCTGAGTAACCACGGGGTCAGGGCTACATAGAGGGGTAGAGAAAACAAAATGAAAAAAGATGGTCCCAGTCTATGCAGGATCCCAAATGGGTTCCTGGGAAAATAAACAATGGGCAAAGGCCAAAAGACAGACACAGCAGAATACTGTGGCTCCCACTGAGGAGTCTGGATGCCAGATCAGGATCACTTTAGTGGAAATCAGTCCTCAGACTGGTTTCTTTCTTCCTGTGATCCCATCTACTGATGATCTTGTCTGCAAGATCAAGCAAAGCCTTACGTGGCTGATTTCCTTAAAACGGAATTAATGGTGGAGGACTCAGTGGTCAATCCCTCATCGATCCTATCATCTTGGAACACTGTCGAAGGAGGAGGATGGAGTAGGGATGACCCATAAGCAAACAGACCCATCGTGTTTAATCACAACCCTATGCAGTTTGTTGTCCTGTCTTACACACAAGGGAACAGGGGTATCACAGGTTACACGGCTTGTCCTAAGGCACAGATAAAACAAACAGCAACCCTGGAATTTAGGCCGAAGTGCCTGGCTTCAAAACATATGTGCTTCCTAATTCCCCAGATGCCTTGTTACATGCTAGGCAGCTGGAAAGAGCCTGGGAATTGTTGGCTTCTGTCTTAGCAACTGTTCATTGTTATAGTCTTGGAGGCAAGGGAACAAGGGCTGAGGAAGCACTCTACAGATTAGAATGATTCATGAGGTTTATAGATGGAGCTCCATGGAGCCCAGGACCTGTTGAGGTCCATACTGGCTCAACTCTAACCCCAAATTTGGCTCTTTCTATGGGATGTTCTGTGAGTTGGCCTAGGGAGGACTCTCATTGACCCTCAGGAGTGAAGACTCATCTGGAAGTGACTTGTTTCCATCAAGAGCCCCAAATTTAGGTTGGGAGGTTAGCTCAATGGTAGAACACTCGTCTGCCATGTATAGTAAGGCCCTGGGTTTAATCTCTAGCTCTAAAACAAACAAACAAACAAACAAAACCAGTAGGCCTCCAAAACCTATCGAAGACAAACAGCCTACCAAACCATCTCAACCCAGGCTCTTCCTGGAACATAATCAAGATGGCGCTAGCCCTGGCCCTGCTCACCCCAAGAGAGGCTGTTTCTGAGAAAGCTTAGGCTTCCTGGGATCAACCATGTGGTAGGGCTGTGTTCTCCTCCTTTCCTTGACCTCCTCCCAACATGTCTGTCCCTTAATGAACCTGCTCCCTTGTGTGGCCTTCCTCTGTCACCCTGCCTTTCATGACCTTTATGACCCACCCACAGCTTCCTCCCCCCACACCAGACCTACCCATAGATCTGTCTTACTAGTGCTGGCTGTTCCCACTGATCACTATGGCTTCCATCCCAGGTCCTGTCCCTGGGTGCAGATGTACTGCCAGAGTATAAACTACAGGCGCCGCGCATTCACCGAGGTACCATCCTACACTACAGCCCCTTCAAGGCTGTGTGGGACTGGCTTATCTTGCTTCTGGTCATCTATACAGCGGTCTTCACTCCCTACTCAGCTGCCTTTCTGCTCAGCGACCAGGACGAATCACAGCGTGGTACCTGTGGCTATACCTGTAGCCCCCTCACTGTGGTGGACCTCATCGTGGACATTATGTTTGTCGTGGATATTGTCATCAACTTCCGAACCACCTATGTCAACACCAATGACGAGGTGGTCAGCCACCCCCGACGGATCGCTGTGCACTACTTCAAGGGCTGGTTCCTCATCGACATGGTGGCTGCCATCCCTTTTGACCTGCTTATCTTCCGCAGTGGCTCAGATGAGGTGAGCACACCTGTTGCATGCTACTCTGAGCTTCAGCTGAAGGTTATACTTGATTTCCCATATGGGCCACACTACTATCCCTCCACACCCCCGCGGCCCTATTCCAGGTTCCCCTCCTTCTCCCTCCTGTCTGCCTGGAGAAGTAGCTTCCTTCCCATCTTGCACTCCTGCACCATCTCTATGCAGCCTCCTCTAACCTGCTCCCGGTCCCGTTGGGCGCCTCTCCTAGCAGCCTGAACATTGGTCTGTACTTTGGCTGAGAACCCCTTACGGTTCTTGCCTTATATTCTACTGCCCAGTGCCTGGTACTTTCCTGCGTGTTTGTGGAATGACTGCCCTCCCTGGATTTCTCCACCTTTCCCTGCCCCCAGACCACCACCTTGATCGGGTTACTGAAGACCGCACGCCTCCTTCGGCTGGTGCGCGTGGCTCGGAAGCTCGACCGGTACTCTGAGTATGGCGCCGCGGTCCTTTTCCTACTCATGTGCACCTTTGCGCTCATCGCGCACTGGCTGGCCTGCATCTGGTACGCCATCGGCAACGTGGAACGACCCTACTTGGAGCCCAAGATCGGCTGGCTGGACAGCTTGGGTGCACAGCTCGGCAAGCACTACAACGGCAGTGACCCAGCCTCGGGACCCTCTGTACAGGACAAGTATGTCACGGCCCTCTATTTCACCTTCAGCAGCCTCACCAGTGTGGGCTTCGGCAACGTGTCGCCCAACACCAACTCGGAGAAGGTCTTCTCTATCTGCGTCATGCTCATTGGCTGTGAGTGTGACCTTGTCCTAGGCAGGGTGCTACCCCATGTGTGCACGTGTGGATTTGTGTATACGCGCGTATCCCTCATAGAGAGATTTTTAACAACTGTTGAGACGCTGCTCTGGGCAAAGTCATTTGCAGGGCACAATGTAAAATAAAACATGGAGCCCTTGTTTAAAAAATTATTTTTAAAAATTTAGGTAGTGACAGTTGAGAGCAACCTGGGCTCTTAGCACAGGCTTTGTGCCATGACGCTGGTCCTACCAGCCACTCCTTTGAGTACTCACAGACATTCAAGTCAAATTCCCTTAGGAGCCCAGTTTCCAGAGGAGAAGCCAAAGGTCTTGACTTTGTAGGTGACCCACTCTCTAGTCCTAGGGCCAGCCCAGGGGTCAGCTGGGAGGCTGGCAGAGCTTCCTGCCTCCCCAAACACCCGGTTTAAAAACTCTAGAGGTGGTGTGGAAATTTACACGTTAGGTTGCCATGTTCGAAGCATTTAGAAAAACAAAAACAAGGAAATGGAAAGGGGGGAAGTGAAAATGAGAGGCCAAGAGTTTCTCCTGTATTTTATTTTTGCAACTCAAGGAAGAAAACAAATCTGAGCTTGGGGGGAGGGGCGAATGCCCTAGTTCTTTCTTGGAAGAAGTCTGGCCTCAGAACCTGGAAGACGCCAGGTGGCACAAAGTAGAGCCCAGGCACCTTTGTCCCTTGTGTGTGCTAGTGCTGTCCTTGGCGCTTCTGCTCTCACCATGGACAAAGAGGGGGGCTTACCCGCGGTGCTGAAAAGACTGGGAAGCCAGGAGTCAACCAAGAGCTCCCCATTCACATCTTGCTCCGCCCCCAGCCCTTATGTACGCCAGCATCTTCGGCAACGTGTCTGCCATCATCCAGCGCCTGTACTCGGGCACTGCGCGCTACCACACGCAGATGCTGCGTGTCAAGGAGTTCATTCGCTTCCACCAGATCCCCAACCCGCTCCGGCAGCGCCTGGAAGAGTATTTCCAGCATGCCTGGTCCTATACAAACGGCATCGACATGAATGCGGTGAGCCCTGAAGCCCTAATGAGGAGTGGGTGGGCCATCAGGTGTGACTCAAGCCCTGGGGGAGGTCCAGGGCCCGGTGTAGCCTGCCCCACACCCCTACTTCCCACACCGCACGGCACCCACAGCACCCACAGCCCCAGCTCAGAGGGACTTCGCCACGCCCCCCCCCCCCCCCCCCCCCCGCAGGTCCTGAAGGGCTTCCCCGAGTGCCTGCAGGCCGACATCTGCCTGCATCTGCACCGTGCGCTGCTGCAGCACTGCCCCGCCTTCCACGGTGCCAGCAAGGGGTGCCTGCGAGCCCTGGCGGTCAAGTTCAAGACCACGCATGCGCCGCCTGGGGACACGCTGGTGCACCTGGGCGACGTGCTCTCCACGCTCTACTTCATCTCCCGAGGCTCCATCGAGATCCTGCGCGATGATGTGGTCGTGGCCATTCTAGGTGAGTCATGGGGGTTGCCCTGGACATTGAGGTTGGAGAGGACCTACCTGGACCACCTTCTTCCTAATGAGTATCATGATACCTTTTACTGAACAACTATGGGCCAGGTTGGTCATCAGAGAGTTTTTTTAAAAAGGTTTTGTTGTTTTGTTTTTTTAATGATTTATTTATTTGTATTTTATGTACATTGGGGTTTTGCCTGCAAGTGTGTCTGTGTGAGGGTGTGGGATCCCCTGGAACTGGAGTTACAGACAGTTGTGAGCTGCCTTGTGGGTGCTGGAAATTGGACCCAGGTCCTCTGGAAGAGCAGTCAGTGCTCTTAACTGTTGAGCCATCTCTCCAACCCTTAAATGTTTTTTGCTTTGTTTAAAATTTTTTGTAATTCATTGTGCTGAAATACGGCAGCAGGTAGAGGTCACAGAACGATTTGGTCCCTTTGCTCCTTCCACCATGGGGGCTCTGGCAATCGAACATAGGTTGTCAGGCTCGGCCACACGCCCTTTAATTTCCTGAGCCATCTTGCTGGCCCCAGCGAGTTTTATACCCAGCCCGAAGACTCCTTAGCACATTTAGCACAGTTCTTTGCTTGTCATGTGACCTCGGGCAAGTCTGCTGACTTCAAGTACCTCGGGGTCCTCTATCTGCATCTTCCTTATCCTTGACCCCAAGTCTCCAAGTCTAACATCAGCCATATCCCATCTTGATCTCCATGACCTGGTTTTCTTCCAGCCCCCTTTGCCCACCTTCTCCATCACCCTGCCCTCAGTGGCTGGTCACCCAGGGCTGCACTCTGCTCCCATCCCACTTCCGCCTCACCTGGGCCAGCCCCTTGCTCCCACAGCCTGAGCCACAGGAATCCTCAGAGCTGTGTCCCAGTCCCAAGGTCTCCTTAGATCAAAACAGGTAGACTTCTGGAAATTGCTGGGAATGTGGCTGTTGGTAGGGAGCTTGCCTAGCATGTGTGAAGGCCTGGATTCCATGAGCGATACATGCTCAAAGATAGCCTAGGCTCTGAGAGACCCTGTAAGAAGAAAATATATATATATATATATATATATATATATATATATATATATATATATATATATAAAATAAAATTTTTTAAAAGCCAGACCTGGTGCAATAGATCCCAACTTGACACCATCACTTTCCCTCAAAGGTGGCCTCTTCAGCGTCTCCTGCCCTTCCATTGTCTGGGCTAAAGCCAACTGCAGGAGCATTCTGCCAGTTTCCAGTCCCCTGCCCCCACCCTGTCATGCACAGAGCATTCTTGCCCTTACTAACAGAGCTGCTTTCCACTCCGGCCTCCACTGGGTCCGTCCTCCTGGGCAGGCGTGGGGAGCAGCGTCCAGAAGCCGGGCCCTAGGTGCATCCTCAGTTCTTCACTTTCCAAAAGTCACCTGCGACACATCTGCACAGATCCACTCTCACTCAGAACCCTTTGGTGGGTCCCTGTGGTCTGTGGACATGTGTAAACCCCTGATGCCACCCAGTGGGGTCACTCTGAGTCCAGTCTTCCTGCCCCAGCTCCATGCTGCAGCTGGACAACTCTTTGTTGTCACGCCGTGACTCCGGTGCTCTTCTGTTCTTCTGCTCTTCTGTCTTCAGAGCCCACCCTGTACCTGGCAGGTAGACCCAGTCGGTCTCCCAATCGGCTGACCTACAGTACGAACTCCCCTGAGTTCTTCCCTTTCACCCAAGCCATGTTACCACCTGCATGGAGGATAATTTATATTAATAATTAAGAAGCTGGCCCAATTTAAGTTTCAGTGAGAGACAAGAAATCCTCTCATCTTGTCCCCAGTAGAAATAGACATTAGATCGTAATTTTTCATGTGTAAAAAGAAAAATGAGCATTGGTATTACATTGCCCAGACATACAGGCTCAGGGTCCATGTGTGAGCTCGGCAAGTCCCTTCTTTCTCTAAGGCCCAGTCCCCTCCCTTCCATCCTGTTCTCTTGGTGGCACTAGCCTAGCCTCCATCTATCCCTCTGTCTGTGTGAAACCATTAGTGTCATTTGTACAGTACCACAAGGCTGAGGAGGCCGGACTTTCCTGGGGGCAGTGGGAGTCAAAGATACCAGGGTCCATGACCTCTCTTCTGTCAGCCTTAGCTATGCAGGGATGAATGAGCACATTCTGTTTCTTATGCCCAAATTCCCTTCTTTCTGTGGGCCTAGTCCTTGATTCTCTTGGACTTTTACTCCTTCTGAAAGCCCCTGCTTCCTTGTCCTAACAATGGTAGGCAGTATGAGCCCCTCCTTCTTTCAGGGCCCAGAGCTCTTGGTTGCATCCGGTTCTAAGACAGATAATTTTGTAACCTTGGCAACTTAAGTGACTGCCTTTTAGGGATTTGAAGGGCTCCTTATAGGAGAGTCTCGTGCTCATGTTAATATCCCATCGCCAGCCTAGCTCCTGGCTCTGAAAGGACCCAGTACTTGTACTACCTACCTTGACCATCTGCCCTATATCCACCCAGTCCATCTCTCCTTGTGCCTTCTTACACTGACCTAGCATGACCTTACACCCCTTGCTTTGGGGGGGACTTTCTCAGACACCACCACCTCTGCCCCTGCAAACACCACAGTGATGAAGGTGGCACCGTTATGCCCATCTGAGGGCTGAAGACACTCAAGTGCAGGTGGGAGGTAGCTCCGCAGGGTCACCCTGCCAGGGTCTTGCTGGTTCCCTATGTGTACAATGGAGAATAAGAAGACAAAGAAACCGAAGCTCCGGGTCCTGCCCAGGGGATCTGGAAGCTTCCATCCTTGGGTCCTCTGTCATGTGTTCCATAGTGTCAGTGGCTCGAGGGGAGCAGAAGAAAATGGAGCAAGGAGCCTCTGGTGTCCTTGACTGGCATTGGACCAGAATGGGAACTGTGCCAACGAGTATAGACAAAGAAAAGGACATTCTGGCAGAAGGTGGTTCTGAGGGGCTGAGAAAAAAAAAGGAGAACCCATGTTCTCAGGGCAGGAGCATCTCTGAGGGAATCTGAGGTAACTGAGGACTGGTTAAAGGCCCTCCTCATACGCCTCTCCATCAAAGCCAGCAATGTACCCTGTCCGCAGACCCCTCAGCAGCAGGCCCCAGCTCTGTGGGATCTCTGAGGTGGGGGGGGGGGTAGGACGATCACAGCCAAGGGGCCCCCAGAGGAGGTCTTCATAAGGCAATCAGACCCTGGAGGGACCACCATCCTTCTGGCTAGCAGGGAAGAATGACATCTTTGGAGAGCCCGTCAGTCTCCATGCCAGGCCAGGCAAATCTAGTGCCGATGTGCGTGCCCTGACCTACTGTGACCTGCATAAGATCCATCGAGCAGACCTGCTGGAGGTGCTCGACATGTACCCTGCCTTTGCAGACACCTTCTGGAGTAAGCTGGAGGTCACCTTCAACCTGCGGGACGTGAGTCTGGGCCTGTGGGCCAGGGTGGTGGTGGGTCAGAAGCTGGGTGTGGATAGCACCCAGCCGGCCTGCTAAGGAGTTGGCCTGCCTGGCCTAAAGGACTCATTTGACCACTGCCCCTTCCCTTCAACTCCTCCTGCAGCCTTTGCTGGAGTGCTTCTGTACCTGCTATGGTCAATGCAGCCCTAACTATAATGATAGCTCCCATTTAGTAAGTAACTACTGGGAACTAAGTACTGGGCTTCTTTTAGGTTGTTTAATTCGGTCTTGTCCTTGTGTATGAATGGTCTTATCTCCATTATCGGAATGAATAAACTGGGGATCAGAGAGGGTAAGTAAATTGACCAGAGCCATACAGCAAGTAGATGAAAAAGCCAAAAATATGAATTCAAGTTGTCTGACTTTAAAACCCGGGCTTTCCCATTACATGGCACTAAGCTAAAAAATAAAAAATAAAAAAAATCCAGGGGGTCTAACATCCAGAGGGCTCATGGTGCCAGGCATGGTAATACAGCAGCTGTCTTTTAAGTTTATCACTCAGCAATCCAAGAGAAATAAAGTGAGATTTATTTAAAGAGCCAAAGAGGCCATAGGGTATGCAAGAGACATCTAATTTCTGGGGTATCTTAATTAGGATTAGTATTGCTGTGATAAACACATGATCAAAATCAAGTTGGGGAGGAAAGGGTTTATTATTTCATCTTACAGCTTGAAGTCCCTCATCCAAGAGAATCAGGGCAGGTACCTAGAATCAGGAGCTGATGCAGAGGCCATGGCCTGGGAGTGCTGCTTACTGGCTTTCTCCCGTGGCTTCCTCAGTCTGCTTTCACACAGCACTCAGGACCACCATCCCAGGGGTGGCATTGCCCACAGAGAGCTAGGCTTTCATACATCAACCAGGATAACGCACCATTGGCTTGCCCACAGGTCAATCTGGTGGAGATCATTTTCTCAGTTGAGGTTCCCTCTTCCCAAATAACTCTAGCCTGTGTCAAGTTGATGTGAAAGTAGCCAGCCCATCCAGTTTGCCACTTTGGGGATTGAATGACCCTTTCACAGGGGTCACCTAAGGACACTGAAAAACACAGATATTTGCATTGCGATTCATATCACTAGCAAAATTGCTATTATGAAGTAGCAACGAAAATAATTTTATGGTTGGGTCACCACAACATGAGGAACTGTGTTAAAGGGTCACAGTGTTAGGGAGGTTGGAACCAGTGCTCTGGAGTGTGGTGCTGAGGTAGATTTTCTTACCGTGACTGTCCCTTCCCAGGCTGTTCTCCCTGTGCCTCTCTGTTCTCTTGAACTGCACAAGAGGTATCCAATCAGCACCCTGCTTGGTTGACCTAGCTATTGGGAGTCATCTGGTGGCCTTTGTGTCCTATAGCTGGACACTAGGGCAGAAGGGATGGGATCTCCATGGTCTTAGCTGACCTGAGTCAACTATAACCCCGAGGTACCCCCAAGTCTCATGGTGCCAGAAAGAGGACAGCCAAGAATGCCCCCATAGATACCACTAGATAGGGGTTTCCAGATCAGTCTTTACCAGAAAACAGAACTCACTGGCCAAGGCTGAGGTTTGAGGTGTTGGGACACTGCAGAAAAGGCTGTGAGGGAGGAGCCCTTCTGCTGTCCACCCTCATCTTGTCGTTCATAGACTTTTCCAGGGGACTCTCCTTGGTCACCAGGTGTGAGGTCACCATCTCCAAACCTGGTCCCATGCTAGAGGCCCTTTTAGGAGGGAGCCTGCAGGGAGCCGCCCAGAGCTCCCAGGGTGCACCCAGAGCTCCTCGGATGTGCCCAGATACCTGTCTCTACTTTTTCATCCAGCTGTTACCAGGGCCAGAGAGGGGAACTGGGGACAGGGAGGAACAGAGAAAGAGCCTGTCCCAGCTCTGGCCCCTGTTACTTGTTGCTCTTGTTCCCTACAAGGCAGATGGGGGTCCCCAGTCATCACCCCAACAGGCCCCAGGCAACCAAGACCCCCAAGGCTTCTTCCTCAGTGGCAGCCAGTCAGGTGAGTTCAGACAGCCCCTGCCTACCCCCGCCCCCAGCCACTCCTAGTGACCCCTCTATTCTGCCTCTCCTTGAAAGAGGTTGTCTCAGCCACTCAGTGGTAGGGAAAGATTCTTCCTTGGGCAAGGGGATAGAAGCCTTTCTCCGTCTTCCCAGCCCTGCTAGCCTGTGTCCTCTGAGTCAGGGAGGGACAGCTCACTGCTTGCTGGGTGCTGCTTTCCGGGCTGGGTACTAGCCAAGTGCCTGAGGTTCTATATCAAGGTTCCAAGAGATACCCACCCACCCCCCTCCCAGGCTGCAGCTCCATGAGCAATGAGTCCAGGGCTAGAAATCCCTATCCTGGCCACTCCTGAGGCCCCCTATTCCCCTCCCAGTTGGGTCCTGGAAGCCAGACTTCCATAAGAACAGGACCTTGTCCCCAGAACTCCTGGGTAAGGAGAGCCGCTCACTCCTCATACTGCATTCCCATGACAAGCAGGGGGAGCACTTGGACTCTGGTGAGAAGGAATAGGCCTGGGGAATCCGATAGCAAAGGCTGTCTCCTTCCCTTCTGAAGGTGCAGCCCCTTCCCTGAGCATCTCGGATGCATCCGGACTTTGGCCTGAATTGATACAGCAAATGCCCCCAAGTCCTCCAAACCCACAGCAGGACCTGGAGTGCTGGCCTCGGGAGCTAGGCTCTAAATTAGAGCAGCTCCAGGCCCAGATGAGCAGGTGAGAACCTCCCTGGCAAGGGTGGGGCAGCTGCAAGAGGATCCGGCTGGGTTAGGCGCCACCTCCTGGCAGTTTAGGGGCATTGCTGGGTGCGTGGTTGGGTTTTAGAATGGCAGACACATTTAGCATAGGTTTCTAATTCTATGTCACTAAGCATAATTCCTTGGATGGCTTCCTCCAGCAAACCCTAGTACATGCCCAAGGAAACATCTTGAGGGAAGCAGCACAAATTCCAGAGGTCCTTGGAAAGGGGGTGTTTCCTGTGCATGACAGTGAAAGCTTAAAGGCAAGGAAGGCATGTAACTCCTAAGCTAGAGTGTGAGCAAGCTCTGAGTGTAACAACTTGTTGCCTCAGTTTGCCATATCGTAAAATGGGTACAATTAGAATACCTACATCAAAGCATCATTAGGACTGAATGTGGTATGAACCATGCCTGGTCCCTGGTGTCATGAAAGACAAGGATATGCTCAGGGGAATTTGGGTCAAGGCTGTGGGTCCCAGTGGGGAAGTCACTTCAGGTAGCCCCAGGCTGCCATTTCACTCAGTGGGAAGAGGTCAGGTCACAGAATGGAGAGGTTTTTTTTCTGAGCTTCTCTCAGAACCCCGATTTTGAACATGTCTGCTCTGTCTAGCAGACTGGAATCCCGCATGTCCTCAGACCTCAGCCGCATCCTGCAGATACTTCAGCAGCCACAGGGCCACACCAGCTACACTCTGGGAGCCCCTGCCTCCAGTGACCTGGCCTTGTTTCCTGATATTTCAGTGACGTGGAGTGCAGAGCCCAGGCCTCTGGTGGAACACCCTGCACAGGTGAGAGACAGGGGCATCCCCAGGGTTTCCCATCCTCGGCCCAACCTCAGCATGTCTGTGGTAGGATTAGAAGCTGTATCTCCTGCTGCCCTTCCTATGATTTACATCACCTGGTGGAGCAGCCTGGACAGGGTGCTGGCAGAGCCCTGACGGTGGTCACAGACCCCACAGCTCAGACAGGTGGACAACAAGACCCTGAGGTTCTCCCACCTTCCTGAGGAGGAGCATCCCTGAGGTCAGAGTGGATCAAGATGCAGCTCAGGGGCCGGAGCAATGGCCCAGTTGGGAAAGTGCTTGCCATGCAGTATGAGGGCCCGAGTTCAACCACCACCACCCATGTAAAACAAACCGGGTGTGGTAGTATAGATGTGTGATTCCAAGGCTGGGGAGGGAAAGACAAGTGGAGCTCTAGGGTTCATGGGCCAGTCAATCGAGCACAGCTGACAAGCCCAAGGTCCTTGTGAGAGATCCTGTCACAAAAAGCAAGGCAGACATCTCCTAAGAAACAACACCTGAGATTGACCTCTGAGCATTTATGTATTCACGCACTGCACACACAAAAATATTCACACACATGCACGCACGTGCACACACTCTCATAAACACCCCTACATATACACACATTCGTGCCCCAAATGAAGAACTCTGTAGCCTGGCCTGGAGGTGGGGTAGGACTCCGTACACAGGACACCTCCTTCTTTTTTGCCTCCCTCCCAGACCCTAAGCTATGGTGACTTGGACAGACATATTCAGAAGCCCAGGAATTTCTCCCCCAGGATGCGTCACTTGGCTGTGGCAGTGGACAAAACTCTGGTACCAGCCTCAGAACAGGAACAGTCTGAGGGACTCCTGTCACCTCTGGCCTCATCTCTGTGTCCCCTGGAAATACAGGGACTCATCAGCGGTCCCCGCTTTCCCTCCCTTCCCGAACACCTCGACTCTGTTCCCAAGCAGCTGGAGTTCCAGAGGCATGGCTCAGATCCTGGCTTCACAAGGAGTTAGGGTCATTGGACCCCAAGAGAAAAGCCACCATGAGGGAACTGAAATACTGTGGGGCGAGAGTTAAGCCTCTTGGGGGAGCCAGATAGCCCTCAGATGAAACTCTGAAAACCATTTTCTTAGAGAAATACAGACTGCTGAGCCAGGTGAGGACAGCCTGAGCGAAGAGGCTCAGGACTTGGCCCAACCCCCTTCAGGTTCCATATAATCTGCAAGCCAGGCAGAGGGCTGCTTCAAACGGTCAGTGAAGAAGGGAGGTTTCTGATCTTGAGTCTTGCTTGGGGCTGCATGTGATCGCCTCCCAGTTCAGTTATCCTTTGCCTCAAAAGCCCAGAACTAAGGCCAGGGTCGACCAGACCTTTCACCAAAAACTTCTAACATGGCTGGAGTTGGAGGTATTTTCTGTGGTTAACCTGAAAGACAGAGCTTCACTCCCCAGCCCCTCTTCCCCTGAGGTCCCTTGGGGACATGCAGTGTCACACAGCAAATAAAGTCTTGAACATTTTATGTTGGGCTAGATGTGTAACTTGTCTGGGCATCCGCAGGTCCACACTGGTGCCAGGGTCTTCTCTAAGGCCTTCTCACATCCGGCCTCTTGGAGACCCGAAGATGTCTCAGCTGAGCCCAGGAGCCGACAGTTTGAGGCCATCTCCAGATGAAGGAAACAGAGATATGGTCTAAGTGTCCACAGAGAATCATGACAATAGTCAGTGTCTGCCCAGCACGCCACCATCCTGACTGCCCTGCAGACAGTAATTCATCTAACCCTCAGGACAACCTCAGGGAGTGGGCATTGCTGTCCTCACAGGAGAGATCATGGGTCAGTAGCAGAGAGACTAAGGCACTTACCAGAGTGTGGGTAACCTCCTCAGTATTGTTCTGCTTTCTGGTCTGGTGATGGCCACATGGATCTGTTCAGGTTAGAAAAATTTTTGCACTTCCACATGTAAATTATATTTCAATAAAAAGTCAAACTTAATACACTAGGAAAAGGAGAATCAGATTCCGACCCAGAGTATCTCACTTGAGAAACCTTTTAAAACAGCATTCCATTTCTCCGCATATCATTCTAATATAACCCCCACCCCCATCTTCCCCTCCTTTTGCAATTTCTATCTGATGCCACAGAGTCTGTTAGTGATTAGACCAGCACATACTTGCAAGTATTTTTACAAACTGAAACCTTAAAGTTAATGTTTTGTACCCTTAGTAAGACTTTAACACTAGTTCAAAACAACATACGGGGCTAGAGAGATGGCTCTGTGGGTAAAATGCATGAGGACCTGAGCTCTGTTTCCCAAACCCTCATAAAAATCCCTGCAGTGTCTGGTGGTGGTGGTGGTGGTGGTGCATACGCCTCTAATCCCAGCACTCAAGAGGCAGAGGCAGGCAGATCTCTGTGAGTTTGAGGCCAGCATGGTCTGCAAAACAAATTCCAGGGCAGACTCCAAAGCTACAGAGAAACCTTATCTCAAGAAGGGGGGGGGGGAGATCCCTGCAATAATGGTATACACTATACACTTGTAATCCTGGCACTGGGGAGGCTGAGACAGGAGGATCCCTGGAGTTTGCTAGCCAGCCATTCTAGCCTAATCGGTGAAGTCCAGGTCAATGAGAGACCCTGTCTCTAAGGAGGTAGGTGGCATTCCTGAGGAACAGCACCTAAGGTTGTCCTCCAACATACACATATATGTATGTACAGATGCACATGTATGTGTACTTCCTCACACACCTGCACACAGATTAAAAGTAGCTCAGGCCTGTAAACCCAGCACTTGAGAAGCTGAGGCAGAACAGCCTGGAGTATCAGGTCAGGAGCCAGAACAAGATAATCCAACCATCCAGAAAAGCAACCAACACAGTTGCAGACATTAGCAAGTATCTCTCAATAATGATCTTAAATCTAAACATCTGAACTCACCCAACAAAGATTTAAAAGCCAAATCCCGACTATCTGTTGTCTCCAAAACACTCACTTCACTGGCAAAGATACCTGCAGACCAGTAGTCAAAGGATGGAAGTCAGTGTGTCAAGCAAATGGTCACACTGCATCTATAGGCAGAAACAAAAAGGGCTGAGTGCTCCTTCTTCTTCAGTTCGCAAGCGCAACCCATGGAATGGAATCTTCCGCAGTTAAGGTGAGTCTTCCCACCTCAGTGAACCTAATCTAGATAGTCCCTCACAAGCACTGAAACTTGTCTCCTAGGTGATTCTAGGGTCTCTCAAGTCAGGATGTCAACCACCACAGGACATTACAACAGACTGCAAAGAAATCCAGAGGACCAGTCAGTGGAGACATTGAAAGTTTAAATTCCAAACCTGAAAAAAAAAACTAGAAAAAAATGGGTGAATATATATATTATATAATATATACAATATATATGTGTGTATATATATATATACTGTGTATACATACATATACGTATCCTTCTAAAATTAAATCAGAATATAAGTAGTTTAATCAGATCTGTTACAAGCAACAAGATTGAAACAACACCAAACCAGAAGCCCATGGATTCACTGCCAAACCTTACCTACCTTTTAAAAAGAACTCTTCCATAAAATAGAAAGGGAATGACCCCTACTAAGTTCATCCTACAAAGTCATTAACACACTGCAAAATCAGTAATGATGTGACCAATAAAAAACTACAAACCAAATTTCTTGATAAGTATAGAAACAAAACTTCCCAATAAAATTATTTTGTTGTGCCAGATGGTGGTGGTGCACACCTTTAATCCCCAGCACCCAGGTCAGGGGCAGGTGGATCTCTGAGTTTGAGGCCAGCCTGATCCACAGAACAAGTTCCAGGGCAGTCGGTGCTACACAGTGAAACCCTGTCTTGAAAAAAAAAAAAACAAAAAAAAAACAAAAATAATTTTAAAAATTAAAATGTGCACGGTAGACTTTTCACAAGGTGGACATGATCCAAGATAATTGCTCAGATGTATACCATTGTCCCTCAATGCTTCCAGTGTCTGTGTTAAAACTCACATCTATTAAAAACAGATGTGGGCTGGATTGATGGTACAACGCTGGAGAGCACTGGCTGCTCCTGCAGAGGACCTGGGTTGGATTCCAGGATTTCACATAGTGTCTCACAACCTTTTGTAACTCCAGTTCTAGAGGATCCGACGCCTCTTCTGACTTCCATGGGCACCTGTACACATGTGGTACATGTATGTAGACTCAGGCACACACAAATACACCTAAATAACATATTTTTAAATTGTGCTTTATTATATTGCCTAACAAGTCAATGCAACTCATTTCAATATCATTGAAAGCATTTAAATGTATAACAATGTATCTAGATCCAGGCTTTTCTGCATTCCAAACTCATAGCACATAGACATTTAAGGTTAAGTTAAGCGTTTTGCTTTTGAACACCCTCGGGGCGAGGAAAGTAAGTAACTAATAGCCAAGTCCATTTAAAAACAATCCTAGAATTCAGGAGTCTGTGTAGTGTCTACAGGATCCCGCAGGAAAGCCTGAATCAAGCTGCTCTAGCCCTCTCGGGTCTGTAAGAGAACAGTTTAAAAGTGGCGTTGGAGCTGGACAGAGTTCCCGTTTGGCTCAGGTTTTAGGGCGATGAAATAAACGCAGTAGGTACACCATTTAGGTAGATTTGACACATTACGCGCAGCAGGGAGAGGCATTCAAAACAGCAGCAGCAGTGAAAAAGTGGCAGGCATCACTCTTAAGACCCCTGGCCTAGAACTTGCAGGCGCTCAGAGGGGTACCCTGGCCCCCAGCCACCCACGCCCCCATTCACCGGCACTGAGCCGTTATCCGTCTGACTGGCATCTTAGCTAACCAATGATCTCAGGGACTTCCGAAGAACCCGCCTCCAGGGGTTGGGTGGTGCGAATAAACAAAATGACAAACATTTCCGCCAATAGTGAAGAGGGCTCGGGTGCTAAGGCTGTGTTAGCCAATAAGAAGAAGGAACAGTTTGGAAAGGACGTACCCGGCAGCCAACGCTCGTCGTCGCGACGGGATCGCGTGGCTTCCGTTCCGAGAGGGCGGGCCGGCATCCCAAACGGAAGGTGGTAGTCGCTGCCGGAGCTAGTTTGAAACTGGTGGTCGGGCCCGGCGGAGTGTGTGTGTGTGTAGCCGAGGACCCGCTGGAGGGCTAGGCCGTTCCTGAGCGCCCCGGCCCCGCCTCTTCTCGGACCCGCTGACCCAAGCCGGGCTCCCCGCCCGTTTCGTGCCCCAGCCCGCCGCCTCTCCGGCCGGCTCTGCGGCCCAGCCGCCACCATGTCCCTGCACGGCAAACGGAAGGAGATCTACAAATATGAAGCGCCCTGGACTGTCTACGCCATGAACTGGAGCGTGCGGCCCGACAAGCGCTTTCGCCTGGCGCTGGGCAGCTTCGTGGAGGAGTACAACAACAAGGTGGGTCGTGCCGGGGCTCAGCCTTGTGGCTGGCAGGGAATGCTCGAGGTGGGCGGCAGCCTCAGATCCCACAACTCTCCTGCGAACTTGCCTTTCTAGCAAGGGGGTGGTTCCTCTGTGGCCCTGATGTTGAGGGTGTCACACTCGTTGCCGTATTTCATTTTGACAGCCGGGGAAACTGAGGCACCGTGTTGTGACATGCCCGAGGCACATGATATTTTTGCTGGTAATAGCAGGTTTCATACCGGAGTTTTAAGTCCCCCAAGCCACGTCCTCCGTGCCTCCCGTTTCCCCCACTTCTGCCGCAGCGCTTCTGTTGCTAGGCGGGGGGCGGGAGAGAGGCAGTGGAGGAAGATGCGGGCGCTTGGATTGGTGGTCGTGTATTCCTGGCCACGCGAGATTTCTGATAGGGCTATTTATTGCAAGATCTTCCCCATCTCAGGTGTTTCTCATGGATACAGAGCCCTAATGCTAGGTTGTCATTGGTCACTGGTTTTGCTTCCCGATGTTCACCAACACCCCCCCTCCCCCCCGTCTATCCTTGGAAACCTTGATCTGTGGCATTATCCCGCCATTATTTCTGAATAGAGGAAGATGACATTTGACCTGTTCTTGTCGTGGTTCCTTTCACGTTGGTTTGCAGCGTTGCTGGACATCCGTCACTTCACCAAAACGCTGGTAGAGGAGAGAGCTTTTAAGCTGGTACTTCGGGATATAGTTTTGAAAGTGCTGAGAAGATTTTTCTTTCCCCAGTCTCTTGACTTCATTCTTCCGTTGTAATTTAAGTTAAAAAAAAAAACTGACAGATATCAGAGCTACTGAGAGCTTTGGTCAGTGTTGTTTAAAGCCAGTACTCTGGCTTACACTGTGGACGTCAGACTGGAGACAAGAGACAAGATGGGAGGAGTGGAAGACGTAGATAGTCTAGAATTTAGCTAGACCACCTTGCATCGACCGGACCGGAATTTATTCTTCTAGCCCGCAGTGGTATAGGAAAGGGGTTCTGTGTTACATGTGAAGATTCAGATGAAAACATTTGGACATTTTAAGTTTGTTTGTAGTATTTGAGGAGCACACGCGTTTCTCTGGGTGAGGGTCCCCATTTCTTTGGCGTCCTTTTTGAGGAGTGGGTGAAAGGACTGACTTTCCTTGCCTAGACCCGCACACCCGCACACACACTCACAGTTTACAATCCCAGGGAGTGAGCACTGCCCTTCCCTTTTGCAAACAAGAACCTTGTTTCTTTTCTCTTCTCTGATGGCTTCTCCCACAGTGCTAGAAATCTGGCTGGGTTTCAGGGTCCAGGTGTGGGTAGTGTTAGTGAGGTTACGACCACTAGAACTATTGTTTAAGGATTCGTGTAAGAAATAAATGTAAAATATGTCCATTAAAGGACTGTAGTTTTTTTTCCCCCACAAACACACAAATTAATTTTTTTTCCCTTTAAGCTCTTCTAGAGTCTTTTATCTAACAGAGGAGACATTGAGTACCTGCAGAGGCCAGAAGAGGGTGTCACAGTCCCTCAGAGCTGGAGTTACAGGCTGTTGTAAGCCACCCAATGTGAGTGCTGGGAACCAAACTCCAACTCCTCTGCGTGGGCCGTGAGTGTTCTTATCTCTAGCACCTCATTTTAAAACTGGACGTGTCCAGTACCACCTAAGGAGCAAGTATCTAATCTAATCTACTCTAATCTAATGTAATCTAATCTAATGTAACCCTCAAGCTGGGCCTGGTGCCTCTCACCTGTAATTCCAACATTTGAAAAGTTGAGGTAGGAGGAGTTTTGTAAGGTTGAGGCTAGCCTGGGCTACATAGTGAGCTTCTAATCAATATGGGTTATAAAGTGAGACCTTGTCTCAAACAAAAATGCATCTTTCCTATTATCTGTGAACAATATATAACTCATATCTTATGGGGTTATTATTTTTTGAGATGCAGCCTCATGTAGCCAGGCAGGCTTTGACCTCCTAATCCACCTGCCTCTGCCTCCCAAGTGCAGAAATTACATATATATATATATATATATATATATATATATATATATATATGTACAGCTACCTTGTGAGTTCTGTTTTTCTAAAAGAAAAGTGCCATATCTCCTTCCTTGTTTGTTACCACAGACTCCTTGAAGGTGGGAGATGGAAGAGGCATGACAGGGCACGGGACAGTATGATGGCAGCTGTCAGAATTAGTTTTTCCCAACATTCCTGAAGTATGTGAGGCAGAGCAGTAGGTTGTGGATATAGGAAGGGTATCTGGCTGCAGGTGCCAAACTCAGAAGAGCTGCAGTTCTCTGAAACAGGATTTTGTTGGATAAAGAAAAAGAAAATCATCAGTCTTTTGGGACAAGAAGAGGGAGTGCAGGTTGGCAAGTACTTGGGAGCCTCTAGCCTGGGCTATAGAGTGAATTTAAAGCTAGCCTGATCAACTTAATGAGAACCTGTCTTTAAAAGGTAAAAAGAGACCTGAGGATGTAGTTAAGTGGGTAGAGTTCTTGACTAATATGTATGATGCCCTGGTTCAACCTCCTGTGCTAGAAAAGAAAAGGAAGGAAGGAAGGAAGGAAGGAAGGAAAGGAAGGAAAGATTACATTGAAAAAGAATAGAATAGATGTGGAAGAAGAGGCCTGTGTATAGGCATCATTGGAGAAGATCTCCCACCAAAAAATGAGACAAAAAACTCCTCCGATTTGTAGTTAAAGAACTGAGGGAAAGAGTTGGCATGTTGAGTTCAGTGTGGGGTGGAACTCCACGTGTTGACCAGGCAGCTTTGAACTCAGAGAGCCACTGCCTGTGCCTCCCAGGTGCTGTGCTTAAAGGTGTGCGCCACTATGTCTGGTTAATTTTTCACTTTTTGTACAAGTTTCATGTGGCTTAGACTAGCCTTGAATGTCTCATCCTCCTGCCTCTACCTCCCAATACTGGGATCACTACTATTCCCAGCATTCCCCTCACCCCCCCCCTTTCTTTTGATGAGGTCTTAGCTGTAGTTCAGTCTTTAAACTCTATCCTTCTGCCTTAGCCTAACCCTCACCCCCATCCCCAGGGCCAGGACTATAGGCACGGCCTGTTCCACCAGCCAGAAGCTCTCCTTCTGAGCTGGCGGTGGTGGTGCACACCTTTAATCCCAGCACTCGGGAGGCAGAGGCAGGCGGATCTCTGTGAGTTCGAGGCCAGCCTGGTCTACAAGAGCTAGTTCCAGGACAGGCTTCAAAGCTACAGAGAAACCCTGTCTCGGGGGGGAAAAAAAAACAAAGAACAGAAGCAACCCTTTTGAAGATGGTAGTTGAAAGTGTGAGACTAGTGAGGTGGCTAAGTTGGTAAGGTGCTTTCTGCTCCAGCATGGAGACTTGAGTTCAGATCCTCCAAAAGCCACAAAGCCCAACAGAAACAGATCCTTGGGACTTGTTGTCTAGCCAGTTGAGTCAAATTGGTGAGCTCCAAGTTTAGTAAAATACCCTGTCTCAAAACCTAAGAAGGGGATGACACGTGTGCACATGTACAAATGTGCTAGAGCAAGTACACTTCTAGGAATCTATCCCAATGAAAGTACACACACACACACAAAGAATTAAACAAGGGTATTCGTTGTGTGCTGTTTATGGTAGCAAAACAATGGACCAAAATAAATGAGCAGTCAAATGAATTGTGGTGTGCTAAAAGAAATAATGCAGTCTGCCTAGAAGAGGTGGGGCTATTTGTGGTTGGCTTGAGAAGACGCTCAAAGCAAGGTGTGGGATAAATCATGTGGGACAAGTCTGTGTTTGGGGGTTTTTATTTTTTTGTTATATATTTTAAAAAACACACACACCCAATACATGCAAAAAATGCATGGAAAATAATTTGGAAAGATACATATAACCAGTCATTGTAGAGCATAGCAAGAACTTGGCAACATTAGTCAGTACAAGAAGTTCGGCACTAGAAAGTTCTTGCAGTGGCTTGGCTATCAGCTCTCCTAAACTCTAAGGGGCTTTTTTTCCCCATAGAAACTGTGTCCGTGCATTGGATGCCAGAGGTTATTGACAAGTATCTTTCCTGGTTGCTCTTCATCTTATTTTGGGAGCAGAATCATGAACCTGGAGCTTGGACTCTGCTAACCTGTCCCCTAGGGATCCTCCTGCCTCTACCTCCCCAAAGCTGAGATTTCAGGTGTGCCCACAGCAGACTTTTAACATGGGAATTACTCTCAGGTTCTCATGATTGTGCGACAAGCATTTTACTGGCTGAACCGTATCTTCTGCCCACAGAGTCTTACCCTAAAGCATGTGAAGCTAGTTTGCTTCAACTCTGTCCTCACAGAGACTGTCACTACTTTTAGTATCTTATTAGCGTGATTTAAGGTTCTTTAATCTCAAGAAACAGGAGTCTACCCAGGATAGTTTTTATGAGTGGGAGCTGGAGAGGTGGCTCAGTGCTTAAAAACTGTCTGCTCTTGTAGAGGTCCTGGGTTCCATTGCCAGCACTCACATGGCAGCTCGCAACCATCTGTAACTTTGGTGTCAGGGGATCTGATATCCTTTTCTGGCCTCCTCATGCACCGTGTGTGAAAATGGCGCACAGACATGGATGCAGACAAAACATCCATGCACATAAGATTAAGGGAGAGAAAAGGATGGTTTAGGGTAGCAGGAGAGTTGGAGATCTGAGAGGATGAATCTCAGGCCTCTGCCAGGCAAATCAGGAAGTGGAAAGCTGCTCCCACACCCTGCCCTTCACAAAGCAAGGCTCATGTCCTGCACCCTCTCTAGTCTACTCACTCCGTGTGCCAGCTTTTCCTGCATCTCCATGCAGTGTGGGTGTGGCCTTTCCCATTTTCCCTTCCAAACGAAGAACTGAGACTAAGTAGGATTAAGGTCTCAAGTTCCCAGACGTGGATTTGGTTGATGTGGCTTAGCTATATAGTGATCCCAACCATGGCTGTACTTGGACCACTGGGTGCTCCAGCAGATAGATACCTGTGTGTGTGTGTCTTTACCACAGATTTGCATCCCTCCTCTGGATGCTGCCTAGGCACTGGGTACTTTTAAAGTTCTCAGGAATTGAAATATAGACCACAGTTACAAACAACTGAACTAAGGAGAGAATGGAATTGAGCTGAGGTCATGGGTGCTTACAAAATGGGAGTCCTAGGCAGGTAGATTAATAATAATAATAATTTCCAACCGAGTCACTATTTGGGGCCTTCATCTATCCAGTTGTCTA
Source organism: Microtus oregoni (assembly GCF_018167655.1). Lineage (NCBI taxonomy): Eukaryota > Metazoa > Chordata > Mammalia > Rodentia > Cricetidae > Microtus > Microtus oregoni. Next base: position 13,865,547 of record NW_024543222.1, on the reverse strand, counting down.
TGTATGTACTATCCTAGTATAAACTGAAACTTTTCTTTAAACTTTAGGCCTAGGGATATAGCTCGATGGCAGAACACTTTTTATTGGGATTTGGGGTACCAGAAATAATGACAACAGTATCCAATGGGAATATTAGAAACAGGCACAAGAAAGCCAAATTGGGAAACAGTAGCAGGCTGTACAAGAAGAAAAACACAAGCCAGGTCTTTAAGCTATTTACTAAGTGAGACTACACAAAATAGTGGTGTCAGTGTCTCGTGCCCCTGGGATTAGCTGTCAGATGCCTGGTATTGGTAAGTACTGAAAGATACAGGGCCAGGAAAACTGCCAGTGGTTTGTGGAGGAAGTAAGATAAAATCTTGGAGCTCACCCATTGGGAAAGACAGTAGATACATAATTATTAAGGCCGGTATGAACGTCTCGACTTGACAGGTTGGGAGCAGGATTAGCAATAGTAAGAGACCTGGCCAAGGGTTGGTGAGTGGTAAGTAGAGTCCTGGAAGCCTGACACTGCTGATGTGTTAGTATTGGGCAGGGTTGGGTTGGTGGAAAGTGTGTGGACACAACTAAACAAACGTGGGAAGATGTATAAGGAAAGGGGGAAGGTGGACAGTGGTGATTAGAGAAGGAAGATGGGAGGTAAGGTGGGTGAGCATTGGGTGGCAGAGGGCCTTGAATGTTAGGTGGAGAGAACTTTAAATGGAAAATGTTCACAGAATCTGAGATTTGAGGTTTGGGGAAAATGTCTCATGGTTTGAATGACAATTTTTGAAAGTTAGTGTAGACCTCCTTTTTTCCTGTTTCACTTTTTAAATGAATTATTTATTATGTATACAGTCTCTGCCTGCAGGCCAGAAGAGGGCACCAGATCTCATTACAGATAGTTGTGAGCCACCATGTGGGTGCTGGGAATTGAACTCAGGTCCTCTGGAAGAGCAGCCAGTGCTCTTAGCCTCTGAGCCATCTCTCCAGCTCTCCAGTTTCACTTTAAGGTGTTAGCTGCCTACCCATGTTCTCCACCTGCAGCTGGGAGGAAGACTACTTGGATGCTCAGGGTGTGTCTTCACTCATCCAGACTGAATCCTGGATTTGGAGACTTGCCTTTGCTATCAGGGATTGTCAGTGCATTGCCCTTGGAGTCACTCTTAGTGCTCTGGAGTGTTTCAGAGCACAGGGTCGTCTCCTTCCACACCCATCCTCCTTATCTCCCCTACACGTTTATAGACCTTGCACACCTATGCCTAATTTCTAAAAATCTGTTGATGACTAAGTTTATAGATGCATAAAGAAAAATCCTTACAAATGTACAAAAACCACTGATAACTATTGTACCAAAGTTAGAGGTCTAAGATTAATATACAAAATAAACTATTTCTATATAATAGCAATGAGCGGTTGAAATGGAATTTTGAAACCATGCTAGGTAATATAGGAAAAATGCATTTAAAGCCCTGAAAAATGTATTTACAGTATCATACAGTTCAATAGAGATAAAGATAATGAGAGGGTTGAAGATCTGTACAAGCAAAACTTCAAGTCAGTCCTGAACAACTAAAGGTGACCTAAATAAATAGACTCAAGTTGGCAGTTCTTCCCAAACTGATCTATAGATTCAAGATAATTGCAGTTAGAACTTCATTAGCTTTTGTACATTTTAGAGCGCTGCTCTTTAAAGTTGATATGGAAAGGAAATCGGCATAGAACAGAAATTTTATCAAAAGTAGTCAGAGAATTAAAAGTCAAGGAGAAAACAACTCAGCCTGATAAAAAGCAGAGCAAATTCTCGCAAGATGGAGACGACATGAAGCTCTGCCTCAAAAACCTTCTTAAGTAGAGTGAAAATACTTTTTACAACAATGTTCACAAAATGTGTCACTAATTTGTTAAAATCCATAGGATGGAGCTGGGCATAGTGGCACACACCTTTAATCCAAGCACTCAGGAGGCAGAGGCAGGAGAATGTCTGTGAGTTCGAGGTCAGCCTGGTCTGTGTAGGAAGACCTTGACTCAAGCCAAAAGGGAATTGGGAATGCAGCTCAGTTGGTAGAGTATTAGCCTAGCGTACGTGAAGCCCTGGTTCATTCCCCAGCACTTCATTAAGCAGGCTGTGATTGTACATTCATGTAATCTCAGCACTTGGGAGGAGAGATAGTAAGGTCCGACTGTCTCAGAGAGTGGGTAGGCGGGTGAGTTTAGCTCAGAATTTAAGAAGCAGAAAGCCTGTATTCAGATTGTCTTTTTCTAGCTTTGTAGCGTTGGCTATACTGAACCCTGCGATTCTTGAGTTCTCATTTGTGTTGGGATCATCAGTCTAGGGTCTTCTCACTATAATTACTTGGCTGTACCCTTCAGTGTTCAGACCTGCGCCACTGACCAGGAACCTGATGTATTCAGTGCTGCTGGAGAAAAGCAAATGCTCATGTGTTTGAATTTTGGTGTGTTGCAGGTTCAGCTTGTTGGTTTAGATGAAGAGAGTTCGGAGTTTATTTGCCGAAACACCTTTGACCACCCATACCCCACGACAAAGCTCATGTGGATTCCTGACACGAAAGGCGTCTATCCAGACCTGCTGGCGACGAGTGGTGACTATCTCCGTGTGTGGAGGGTAAGCAGGTGCTTCCTTAGCAGACAGCTGCCGCGTGTCCTGAAGAGCTGACAGGTCTTGCAGCATGGAGGTGGTAGCGCGTGCATCTGGGCCAGTCTGGTTTTAGCTCAGGTTTTCTAGGAAATCTAGCCCAGGTGCCACAGAATCTTACTGCTGGCCTCAGTCAGCCTTGAAACTTGAGGCTCAGTTAACCTGGTGTGATGGGGACAGTCTTCTGTGAGGCAGAGAACACTTGGGACCTCGTACTCCACTGATCCCAGGCTGTTGATTCTGTGCTGTGGGGGTGGGTGGGGGTCTTCCCTTTTCAGCTGAGCTTGGCACAGGGGTTTCCTTGTACATGGGTGCAGAGCTAGAGAGTAAAGCTGAGAGAAGGGCAGGTTTGAAAGATACCAATTCAGAAGTTCCTCTGGGTTTTATTTAGCCTTTGTTAAAAAATATTTTCTCCCTTTGTCCTAGATTTACTAAGCAGGACCTTGGGTGGGCAGGGGAGGTGTATAGACAGGTGAATATCTTAAATTATTGTCCCTTCAGGTTGGTGAAACAGAGACCAGGCTGGAGTGCTTGCTAAACAATAACAAGAACTCAGACTTCTGTGCTCCCCTGACCTCCTTTGACTGGAACGAGGTGGATCCTTATCTTTTAGGTGAGGGCTTTGAAATCAGTTTGAAGCAAAGGAAGATAAACATTTCCTCAGATTCTGGCTGGGTCTGTTTTTGTGGAGGTGGGGGTTGAGGTGCACACCTCAACCTAGAACAGCCAGTGAATGAAATGGGCTAAATATGGAATGTAATTATTAATTTCTCTCTCTTTTTTTTTTGTTTTGGGATTTTTTTGGGGGGGGGGGGATTTGAAACAGTTTCTCTGTAGCTTTGGTGCCTATCCTGGAACTCGCTGTAGACCAGGCTAGCTTCAAATTCAGAGATCTGCCTGCCTTTCCTCCCCATTGCTGAGATTAAAGGCATGCACTATAGTTATTAATTTCTTATGGGGAAGTCAGCTTTCCATGTGTGTACATCACATCTCTCCAGCTAAAATTCACAGTCCACACCTATAATCCCAACACTTGTGGCGTGCAGGCTGGGGGATCTTGAGTTCAAGCTCAGCCTAAACTATATCAGGGTATTCTGTCTCAAGAAATTCTCCTCCCCACCCTACAAGAAACAAGTCAGTGCTCAGGAAGTGCTGTGCTGATTGTCCCCTGGGCCAAGCAGAGAAGAGGGGTCTGTTTGGAGCCTCACCTCATCAGTGCCGACTTGCTCTGGTATCTGCAGGTACCTCAAGCATTGACACAACCTGCACCATCTGGGGATTGGAGACCGGGCAGGTACTAGGACGAGTGAATCTCGTATCTGGCCATGTGAAGACCCAGCTAATTGCCCATGACAAAGAGGTAATGATATTTTTCTCTCTCCTTTTTTTCAGGTGCTTTCTGTACCTGCAGGTAGAGGTCATCCTGTTCTCTCACTGGTTTGCGGGTTATGTAGATCATAATGTTGGCGTGTGTCTTGTCCAAGTTGAAAATTAATGTGTTAAAACAGAACAACACTTATAATTTAACCTTTTAAAATGTATCATTTATTATGACTATTATGAGAGAGAGAGAAAGTGTGTGCCTGTGCCGGCACATGTATACCACCGTGCTTGTGTAGAGGTCAGAGAACAGCTCTGGGGAGTCCGTTGTCCCCTTCCATTGTGGGTTCTAAGGACTGAGCTCAGGTTTGCAGAGCAGTACTGTTAGCCTGTGGCTGAGCCACCCCACCAGCCCAAATGCTTCATTAAATGGCACTAATAACTTAACCTGCAGTCTGTCATTTTCCTTTCATACTAGAGGTTGCTGGAGATATTTTTTTTAATTGATTTTTGGGAATCTAACATGACCTTGATCACGCTCACCTCCTAGTTTCCCCATGTCCACCCCATCCCCTGTCTCAAAAAGAAAAAAAGCAAATTCATTTTGTGTTATCCATGTATTCACTGGAGTACAGTTAAATTCCTAGTGGCCAGCCCCCCAACAGAGGATGAGCCTTCTTTTCCCTGCATCCTCCACCAAAAGCATCAGCTGAGGAGAGCCTTGTGGTGGTTTAGCAGGTGGAGCTAGCTCTTCCATACTCACACCCACCCACATCACAGCAGTGCTATGGGCTGGTGGGGGCAGGGCCAGCTCTCCCATGAGGTCTGGGGACAGAGGTTGCTATTTTTTAATAAAGTCTCCTATAGATATCCTAGAAGCTGATGTGTTAAAGAGTAATTTCAGGGTAACCCTTCTCTCTAAATATAATATCTTCTTGGAGATGGGGAAACAGGAAGGGGAGGAGTTCATGACAGGCAATCCTTATTAGCTATTTTTCTCTAAAACAATTCTGTGTACTCTGGTATGTTTACTAGTCTTTTTACTTTCAGTAAAGTTTTAAGGCAAATATGACTTATTGATGTTTCTTCTGTGTTTACTGGAAAAGCTGAGGGGGTATCCTCTGGTGATTTGTTGGGGGAGCAGGCATAACTCTGCTCCCACAGAGCCTGGGTCCTTATCTTGTGTCGTTTTCTGCCCCTTTACCTGCACAGTGAGTGGTACCAGTATTTCTTACACAGAAAAAAAGATACCTTAAGGTCAGCAGAGTATCACGTTATATCAGATTGCTCATTCTGAGGGGTTGATCTTCGGTGTTGCACTCCTGAGAGTAAGATCTGTAGGAAAACACCGGGACTTAACTCCTGTTAAACTAAGAGTGTTCTGCAGAGATACTAAAGGAGCTTGTGGAAATGTTACGTAGAAAGGCCTTTGTTCTCTGCTAGAGCCAACCCAAGGTGGGAACTACTCAAAGTGTCTGGGAATACAGCTCGGTGATGGAGTGCTTGCCCAACATCCATGAGACCCTAGGTTCAGCCCGTTGTGGAGGAAAGGGGTCTTGCAAGAGTAAGCCTAAGTGATTTAGAACAAGAGAATGCTAATACAGTGAAGGAACTGAGAGGAGGCTACCACTACCTGTAGGTGAAAGCCATGGCTCCCAGAGCCTGGGTTTACCTGGCCGAGATGCTTCTGAACAGAGAGAGGAAGGATAAGTACTCAGCTGCTTCTTGTGTTGCAGCATCCAACTTCCCACCTCTGATTCCTTTGGCTGAACCATCTAGAAGCAGCCAGTAAAGCTGGGACTCCACCAGACCTGGCCTGTAGGAAGCAGTCTCGTGCAGCACAGAGAAGAGCAGGAGGGCTGGAGAAATAGAGTAGATGACACACTGGAAAGAGGAGCCCGTGATGGCAACTCTGAGTTGCCACCTTCCCTCTTTCCTGATGAACCATGCAGGTGGGGCTGAGGAGCAGTTACTTACGCTGAGAGAGCTTTTTGCTCTGAGCCACACTGATGGGGGATTACCCAGAACCAACAGGAGAGCAGATGCCAAACACAAAACACACTTTTTAGTATGTTTTAGTAGTAATGATAGCTGACATTGATATAGAGAAATAAATAGAATTTCTCACTAAAAAAAATATTGGATCCCAAGGCTGGAGAGATGGCTCAGCGGTTAAAAGCACTGACTGTTCTTCCAGAGGACCTGAGTTCAATTCCCAGCAACCATCAGTTCACAACCATCTGTAATGAAGTCTGGCGCCCTCTTCTGTCCTGCAGGCATACATGCAGAGTGAAACTGTAAACATAATAAATAAATGTCCTTTTTTTTTAGTGTTAATTGATTTCTCTATTTTCTATAAATAAGTCTTTAAAAAAGAAAACTATTGGGTCTGGGGCTAGAGAGATGGCTCAGCAGTTAAGAGCATTGACTGCTCTTCTTTCTTTATTTCTTTATTATGCAGACAATGTTCTGTCTGTGTATATGCCTGCAGGCCAGGAGAGGGCACCAGACCTCATTACAGATTGTTGTGAGCCACCATGTGGTTGCTGGGAATTGAACTCAGGACCTTTGGAAGAGCAGGCAATGCTCTTAACCACTGAGCCATCTTTCCAGCCCCCTTGACTGCTCTTCTATAGAGATCCCAGATTCAATTCCAGCACCCACATGGCAGCTCATAACCGTCTGTAACTCTAGTTCCAGGGGATCCTATGCCCTCTGCAGTTACCAGCTACTCATGTAGTGTACATACATACAAGCAGCCAAAACACTCATACAGATAAAATAAAAAGCTTTCTTTAAAAATGTAGATCCTCTAGACACTCTGGGTACTGAGGAACAAACACGGCTAATAGATGCCCATCTGTTTTGTTCAACGTGCTAAGCCCCCCTTTCTCTAACGGTGAAGAAAGGTTTCTCTGAGGTGAAGATGAAGAGGGGTTCTAAAGGGTGAGATGCAGTGGCGCGTGTGACGCAGGCTTGCATGCCTGTCAGCTGAGTGGTTGGATGCAGGGGTGGGAGGATCAAGAGTTCTGGGTCATCTACTACATAGCAGGTTTAATGCTAACCTGGGCTACACAAGACCCTGTCTTAAAACAACAGGAAAAGAATGATTAAAAGGGGACCCCGGGTGCCTATAATTCTAGCATGTAGTAGGTAAAAGTGAAACAATCTAAAGTTTGGTACCAGCCTGGGCTGCATAGCAAGACCCTATCTTCTTAGGTCTGACACACCAGACAGACAAAGGTTTTGTCTAGTGCTATTCACTACATAAGGACATATATACCACCTACCACGTAGCAAGTTTGAGGCCAACTTGGGCCACAGGTGGGCCACATGAGATTTTTTTTTCTTCCTTCCTCCATCCCTGTCTCCTTTTCTCCCTTCTTTCCTTCCTCTTAACTGGATATACAGACTAGCTTTAATAAAATTACAGTGTATTGAGGCACAGTTTTAAGCCAGTAATCAGAAGGCAGACACTATGAGTTTAAGACCAACTTGGTCTATACAGTGAGACCTTGTCTCAAAAATAAATAAATAAATAAATAAATAAGTAAACATAAATAAATGTTCACTTTAGGGCTGGGACTATAAACTCAGTAGTAGAATAGTTGGTTACCATGGTGATAAGTAATAAATAAAACGTGTCCAGTGGTCTTTATGTAAGGTACAGTGTCAGATATTTCTTCTAAGAAAATATGAAGTGTCATTGCTGCTTAAAAAGAGGGCTCTAAGAGGGACATGTGTGGGTTGTCCTAGGAAGGGGAAATTGGGGATGGAGGGGGGATGAGAACATGAGGGAGCAGGATGGTTGAATTAGGGAAGGGATAGAGAGGGGGAGCAATGAAAGAGATATCTTTATAAAGGGAGCCATTATGGGGTTAGGGAGAAACCTTGTTTTAGAGAAATTCCCAGGAATCTTCAAGGAGGACCCTAGCTAAGACTCCTAGCAAGAGTGGAGTGGATGCCTGAACCAGCCTTTTCCTGTAATCATACTGGTGACTACCCTAATTGTCATCATAGAACCTACATCCGGTAACTAATGGAAGCAGAGGCAGAGATCCACAGCCAAGCTAAAATTATTTTGTTTGGAATTGGATTCAGTCCCAGTGGCTGCTTACACCAGTGGGGATGTTCCCTTCTGAGACCATGCTGGAGCGCTTACATTCCCCTGGAAGGTGTAAGGCACCTGCTACTGCTGCTGCAAATGACCGAGTACAGATTGTTCCTCAAAAATCAAAGAGTTCATTATTTAGGAATCAGATCAAGGCTTCACACTGGTTTTCCACTTCTGAATGTCACACTTAAATTCCCAGTTATGTATTTCCATTTAGCAAAGACACAATAGAAAATAATTGCATCTTTGCAAAAGGAAAAAGAACTCAGTTCTTCATGAGTCTCTTTCTTGCCTTTTATTTATTTATTTACTTATTTGAGTATCTTAAATGTTGTTGATCACAAAAAAACTTCTGGTTTCTCTTCCTTATGGACTTGCATTGCTGAGTATGTTATTGCTTTGACTTCTGTTCCCTAAGGGTGCTTAGACAAAAAAGTCTTCTCCCAACCCAATTGACTGTAACTTGAAGATTTTTTGATCAGTATTAAGTATTTTCACTTTCCAGGTATGATGTATTCATCAGCACTGAATTGTAAAGCCAGTCGTCCAGAAAGGGAAAGGTTAGAGTCTGCAACTCATCTTCCTTGAGTTTCTACTTCTACTGTTTGGAGGGGTCCACAGTCCCTGATTCTGTCATGTAACTGTGGCCATGGCACACTGTTCAAATGCTTTCTCCAGAGCAGATCCTCATGCATGTAACTGGACAGCAGCCGTGTGATCCAGACATGCATGCTTCGATTGACTGGAGGGTACCCGTCTTTGATTGCCTTCTGTTCCTCCATTAAACTGTAATCTCTGACATACTCCTCTTCTTGAGCCATGATTGAAGATTTTTTATTTTTATTGAAGACTTTTTATTTTATTTTTCAAGATTTACTTATTTTTATGTGTATGGATGTTTTGCCTACATGTATGTCCTTGCACCACATGTGTGCCCAGTAAAAGGAGGCCGAAAGGGAGTGTCCGATCCTCTGGATCTGTAGCTACAGATCTCTCTTAGCTGAACCTGGGTCTTTTGCAAGAGCAACAAATACTCTTAACTACCAAGCCATCTCTCTAGCCCCAGATACCCTTTTTGTTGTTGTTGTTGTTTTTTTTTTTTTTTTTTTTTTTGATTTTTCGAGACAGGGTTTCTCTGTGGTTTTGGAGCCTGTCCTGGTACTAGTTCTTGTAGACCAAGCTGGTCTCGAACTCATGAGATCCGCCTGCCTCTGCCTCCCGAGTGCTGGGATTAAAGGCGTGCGCCACCACCTCCCGGCCCAGATACCCTTTTAAAAAACACAAAAACAAAATTTGTGATTACCTTTTTCTTACAAATGGGTCTCAGGTCTAGGTTTTATAGCAGAACCAGCTTGAAAGAACCATGAGGTAGTTTGTCGTGAACCTGCATCTGATTGCATATAAGTGAAACCCCTAGAGCCCAGAAAATAACTGCCTTACTCTTGGAACAGAGTCCTTGTTCAGACTTGGTATTCTTTGCCAGTCAGTAAGTTTGTAGTTTTTGTTTTATCACAGGGTTTGGAGAGGAAGAATCGAAGCCAGGTATGGGAAGAAGTCTACCAGGACCTGTGGTCAAATGATCTTTATTCTCTGAGAAGTCACTAACTTACCTACTTTGTGTCATGAGTTGGGTTCCGATGAACTGGAGGTGACAGGTTTCCACTGTGTGGGAAAATGGCTGATGTAAACCTGACGCTTCTTACCAACAGGTCTATGATATTGCATTCAGCCGAGCCGGAGGTGGCAGGGACATGTTTGCCTCTGTGGGTGCGGATGGCTCTGTGAGGATGTTTGACCTCCGCCATCTGGAACACAGCACCATCATTTATGAAGACCCACAGCATCACCCTCTGCTCCGCCTCTGCTGGAATAAGCAGGACCCTAACTACCTTGCCACCATGGCCATGGATGGAATGGAGGTAAGCCCTATAGGCCCTGTCCGTTGGCTCCTGTCTGCTTAGTGTATTTACAAGAGGAGCTCTCAGGTGGTGGCAGTTTTGTACTCAGTAGGTCTTTGGAAATACCTGGATTCGTTTTTGGTTGTCAGACGTTAAGGAGGAAGCATAGAGCGTTCCTGGCATCAAGTGTATAACATCAGGGAAGCTGCTCATCACCCTGCAGTGTAGACAGACAGTCCCCAGCAGTAAAGGGCCGAGACTGAGGAACCCAGCCAACAAGAACTGGGTTCAGCTTCTCCCTGCTTCTTTGATAAAACAGAGTTTCTGTAGCTCAAGCTAGCTTGGAACTTACTGTATCCGAGGCTAGCCAAAAACTCACTGCAATTGTACTGCTTTTGTGTTAAGAATTTCTGATACAGGGCTGGAGAGATGGCTCAGCGGTTAAGAGCATTGCCTGCTCTTCCAAAGGTCCCAGCAACCACATGGTGGCTCACAACCATCTGTAATGATGTCTGGTGCCCTCTTCTGGCCTGCAGACATACACACAGACAGAATATTGTATAGATAATAAATAAATAAATAAATAAATAAATAAATAAATAAAAAAGAATTTCTGATACAGTGGGGGTGTAGCATAATGGCAGACAGTGCTTGTCTAGCATGTTCAAGGTCCTAATCCCCAGTACAAAAACAAAACAAAAATCACCACACACAACTAATAAAATTTCACTGGGCACGACTTTAGCATTTGGGAGGCAGAGACAGGAGGATCTCTGTGAGTTCAAGGCCAGCCTGATCTACATAAAGTTCCAGGACAAAAAGAGCTACATAGAAAACCAGGTGGTGGTGGCATACGCCTTTAATCCCACACTCAGAAGGCAGAGACAAGCGGATGGATCTCTGAGTTTTAGGCCAGCTTGATCTACAGAGTGAGTTCCAGGACAGCTAGGGCTGTTACACAGAGAAACCCTGTCTCGAAAGTTTCTGGAAGAGTAAAGCTAAGATGAATAGAATAGTGATGATGTCTGCAGCAGGGACTCAGTGCAGGGGTACTGAGCCACTGAGTCTGCAGGCTTCCTTTTGTCCCTTGATCAGAAGTCTCTCTGTTTGCGGAGGAACAGTAGTGGTTAATAAGGAAACTAATCCCGTGCAGAAACTTCATGGACAAGATAAGAATACAGATCAAAATGACAGGCATCTGGAGGACTTGGTCTTACTGGCCCAGAGTGTCAGCAAGAGCCTTGTAAGCTAAAATGTATGAATATGTTTCTTAACTTCAAAGTTGAAGATTCCAAATATGAAGTCATTGAAAAACTCTAGTCCTGAATAAATAATATAAAATCCATCTGGTAATTTGTCATGAATTGGTTATGCAACTGATTCAAAACATTCAAATAATCATTCATTTCATAATTTTAAAAAAAAGATAAGATAAGACAAGTTATATATAAATGACTAAAATTTAAACCAAGTCACAGGGACTGAGTAAGAAAGTAGGCCATCCCCCCTGGTGTTCTAGGCAGACTCTCCAGCTGTTGCAAGTAGGCATAAACGGAAGCTCTGTGGTCTGCTGGGGGGGTGGATTGTTGATCAAGAGGACATGGTTGGTTAACCTTGGTTTGGATGAAGCTTGTGCCTCACGCTTCTTACATTCCAGGTTCTGCTTTGGTTAGGTGCCCATTCTACCTAGCTAAGATACACGATTTTTGATTTATTTTAATTTTTTGGTTTTTTTTTTTTTTTTTTTTTTTTTATACAGGGTTTCTCTGTGTGATAGTCCTAGCTGTCCTGGAACTCACTTTGTACACCAGGCTGTTCTCGAAGTCACAGAGATCTCCTGCCTCTGCCTCTTGAGTGCTGGGATTAAAGGTGTGCGCCACCACCATATTTTCTTACAGGCACTTAACCAGGGTGTTTATGGATTGTGCAAACTCGTGATGCCTATTCCAACTTCCCCTTCTCCATTAATCTAAAGGCCCAGTGTGTCTCTCACTACATATGTGTGTTCACTGTTTTCTTTATTCCTCCATCCTCAGGAAATCCTGTCTTTAATAGTCTTCAAAACCAAAATGAAGATTATGCTTAAAATTTGTGTGTGTGATAGTATTGTTCGTTTGTTTGTTTTTCCTGCCACACTCTGCAGTTATTGGTTCTTTTCTTATATTTCTGCAGGTGGTAATTCTGGATGTTCGAGTTCCCTGCACACCTGTTGCCAGGCTAAACAACCACCGAGCATGTGTCAATGGCATTGCTTGGGCCCCGCATTCATCCTGCCACATCTGCACTGCAGGTAACCGTGATGGGAGGAAGTATTCAGGGTCTCAGAGCATCTTTCACTGACTAATGACTGTGTATCAGATACAGACCTGTGTGTATACTCCTATAGGGGAATATGTACTGGTCCCCAACCAATCTGTGTTCTTACAAAGAAACACCCACCAGGCTTTAACAGGGTCTTTGGCACTACCAGGAATCATCTCCCGTGGGTCTTTCTTCTTCACATAGCCATACCTAGTCAGTAGTTTGACTTAGAGTTCTCACTTCACTATTTTTTTCTCAAAGCAGATGCCTCTCAAAAATACATTGCTTATTAAGTGTTTTTATTCTAGAAATAATGCAAGTCTGTTATTAAAATGAAAATAATACAAAGCTGTGATAAGTTTGCTATTTCTTTTTTCTTTTTCTTTTCCTTTCTTTTTTTTTCTTTCTTCAAGACAGGGTTTTTCTGTAGCTTTGGAGCCTGCCCTGAAACTAGCTCTGTAGACCAGGCTGGCCTCACTCACAGAGATCCCCCTACCTCTGCCTCCCAAGTGTTGGGATTAAAGGCATGAGCCATGACCACCCAGTTTGAATACAAGTTTTAATAAAGATTTAATTGAGACCATTAGAAAACAGTGAGAGAAAGCTCCAAGGACAGTAGTGACTGATCTTTGTGGGCTTTAAGAGAGAATACTGCTTGGGGAAATTTTTTAAATTATTTTGTCGCTGTTTGTTTTAAGGTTTTGTTTTATTTATTTATTTTGGTGAGATGGGCTCTCACTGTGTAGTGTTGTCTGGCTGGAACTTGCTGTATTGATCAGGCTGAGCTCCAGCTTGCAGTGGTCCACTTGCCTCTGCCTCAAGTGGCAGGATTATAATCATGTGCCACCCTACCTAGCAAAACACAAAAGTTTGCAATGGTTCATCAGGTTTTTTTGTTTATTTTCTGATGGTGCTTGTGAGATTGTACCAAAGACATGACCATGATAAGCAGGTACTCTACCACTGAGCTAAGTCCCCAGTTCCCTATTGTTGGGATTCCATTACAAGATGGAATTTCTTTTTTTTTTTTATTGAAAAAATTTCCACCTCCTCCCTGCCTCCCATTTCCCTCCCACCCCTCCCCCTCCCCCCACTCCATTCCCCCTCCCTCTCCCTCTCCAGTCTGAAGAGCAGTCCGGATTCCCTGCCCTGTGGGAAGTCCAAGGTCCTCCCCCCTCCATCCAGGTCTAGGAAGGTGAACATCCAAACAGGCTAGGCTCCCACAAAGCCAGCTCATGCAGTAGGATCAAAACCCGGTGTCATTATCATTGGCTTCTCAGTCAGCCCTCATTGTCCGCCATGTTCAGAGAGTCCAGTTTTATGCTATGCTTATTCAGTCTCAGTCCAGCTGGCCATGGTGAGCTCACAATAGATCAGCCCCACTGTCACAGAGGGTGGGTGCACCCCTCGTGGTCCTGACTTCCTTGCTCATGTTCTCCCTCCTTCTGCTCCTCATTTGGACCTTGGGAGCTCAGTCCGGTGCTCCAATGTGGGTCTCTGTACAAGATGGAATTTCATTTATCTGTTTGGTTCTTTGGTTGGTTTGGTTTCTTGAGACGGAGTTTCTGTGAAACAGTCCTGGTTGTACTGGAACTCGCTTTGTAGACCAGGCTGGCCCTGAACTCCCAGAGATTTGCCTGCCTCTGCCTCCTGAGTGCTGGGATTAAAGGTGTGCACCACCACCGCCTGACTGGAATTTCTTTTAATGGTGCATGTCTATATAGCACTTTATGTCAATCATCTGTACATCTTGTTGAAGTGTAAATGTATATAAAATGGGAAGCAGTCATCAGAGAAGCATCATTATTCACATAAGTATTTTTAGTGGATGAAAGTGACATTGTATTTTGGGATCATTGCATCCTGTGTCCTCTCTGATGTCCTAATCTAATTCTCTAACCTGGTGCAGTGAATGGAGCTTAAGGACCTAAAGTGCGGAGTCGGGACCTAAGATGTAGTCCTGACCCTGCCACTCACTGTCTACATGGCATAATAGGGCAAATGGTAACACTGCTACTAAATCTTGTTTTCCTCATCTCTAAAATAAAACTTCCCTCACAAAGTTTTGGTGAGCAAATGTTTTGCAAATTGTGACTGACTCTCCAAATGCAAGATTGTTACTCCATTGTCCGAGTCATGACGTTCTTTCTTGCTTTTTCCTAGCGGATGACCATCAGGCTCTCATCTGGGACATCCAGCAGATGCCTCGGGCCATTGAGGACCCTATTCTGGCCTACACAGCCGAAGGAGAGATCAACAATGTGCAGTGGGCCTCAACTCAGCCGGACTGGATTGCCATCTGCTATAACAACTGCCTGGAGATACTCCGTGTGTAGTCTTGCTGGCGCTTCACCTACCAGACCGGGGCTTGTGTGTTTCAGCCTCTGCCCCTTCCCTCCCCACGTAAGAAGAACATGTTTCCAGTGGCCAGTATGTCTGTTGTTGCTTTACACCCACTGTGTCCAGAAGCTGCTGTAGGAGTCCAGGCCAGTTGACCCTCGCTGTTGTGCAGGACTGTGCTGTGTGGCGCACCACAGCCCAGGGCTGGGTTTTACGATTTCTCTCCTTTCCTCTTTGCTTCTTCAATTAAACATTTCTATATATATGTTTGTCAGCTGTTGTGTTCATGAACAGTACGAGCACTGGCTCTGTCTGTGTCCAATTGCCCCGTGTCTCTCTGTTTGTGCCTGAGGCAGTAAGTAGTCCATGTCTTGTCCCCATCTGTGTCCATGCTAGCACTTAAGTGGGAACAAATGCCAACTTCAAGTTGTCTTTCCTCCTGGTATCAGTGTCTTTTAACACACCTCAACTTTGTATATTTTTTATCTATCAGGCTAATTTTTTTATGAAAAGAATTTAATCTTCCTGATTTCTTGGTTTCACAGTCCTCCCTCTTTGTACCTTCCTCTCCTCCCTTGGTGCCTGCAGTGGGTACTGGACCCTAGACCGCAAGATCAGTTTGCCTTTCTGAGTAACTGCCTGCATGGCACACCCCGAGTTCAGAACTGCGCTGGTGCTCTAAGGACTTCTGACTCCCACCTTTCTCAGTCTGGGTCTCCTGAAGGCCTGGCAGGTGCAGGACAGACACAGGAAGCCTTCTGTTCCACCCTCACCTTCCTCTCTGGCTTTGTAATGACTGCCAGTGAAGCTCAGAAGCCGTTGAGTAGGGGCCAGGCTGAGGGAGAATCGTTTCGGGAAAGCTGAACTTACATTGAATCTCCAGTACCTGGTTTCAGAATCTATTTTTCCATTTTAGAACTCGAATGATAGGCAAGAAAGATCTCTAAGCTAAGCTTTGGGATTTGTTTGTTGCGTTTCCTCTACCTGGTGGGATACTGGCCCATCTCTGGATTGAGTGCTCTGAATGAGGGACTCCAGAGAGATGCTGTCTGGCCTGACCCTGAACAGGGTCTTTAGATTGAGATAAATGGGCAGTTCTCATAAAGAATGGGCTAATCAGCGTGGTGATTCCAGGCCACTAAGTAAATGGTTACAAAAGAACCATAGGGCCCAGGGCCCACCATCTAGGCTTCTCTACACCTATGACACTTACCCTCCCCTGAGTTTAGGTTCTGAGCAGTATTGGACTTTGTAGGCTACAGTTGGCTGTGCTGACTTATAGGCCTCAAGTGTCTGTTTCCGTTACGTGAATGGGTTCCATGGAGGGGACTTGTGTGGTTCTTACTTTAGATGAGTCCTTGGCAGTTTGGGACATACTCTGGAGAGTTTTTCTGACTTATTTTCTGCTGAGCTACCCGAAGGTTTCTTAGATTCCCTGACATGAGGAGAGTAGCGGGCCTGAAATCTGATGCTTTTGCCCACTTCACTGTCGTTGCTGGAGAAGTAAACACTGACTCGTTGTTCTGGGCATATGGGCTCTCTGGCTGAGTCTTTGCCCACCTGCTACAGCTGCTGCAGCTGTATGCCAAAAGTCTTAGATCACTTCATAGATCACTACATAGGAGCTCATCCCAAAGGAAAGGCATTTTCAGTCAAGGTATTCCCCCTTGGCCTTCCTGGTTTGTCATTCTGATCCTGGTCTCTGGCTGTCTGTCTGATTGATATTAATGTTCCTGCGCTATCATGTGCTTTGTTCTGTATCATTTGCAGATAGAGAGCACAATTTGTGGTTACCTCTGCTTTTAGTGTTGTTTGCTAGCTAGTACAGGGTGCTTGAGGGCAGCAGGCTTGCCGATTTAGGTTACTCCTGTAGGAGCCCCCAGTTTCTTCCTGGGCTGAGTCTACAGTGAACAGTGGTAGTGGGCCTGCTGGGAAGGGCCTCTGTGTTCTGGGTGGGCTTTAACTTGGGCTAAATCATGGGATTTGTCAGCTGGAACCTGAAGGCAAAGTTTTTAAAAGTTAGTAGTAGTTATTAGAATAGATTTGTATGCGGTAACAATGTGCTTTGGAAACCAGCCACCTGTGACCATCTTTCCCTTGCTCTGTGGATGTTGGTCATTTTTAGCCTGCCTTCTTTTCCCTCCATCTGGTCCAGGTAAGACTCTCACTGTCTTCATCTTCAAATATGCACACACCCACAGTTGCAGGGTTGCTGGCATTTTGAAGTGCCAGCTCTCTCACCCTCCTTTTAGAGCATGGATTGGTGGCCCTGTGGCTGAGGAAGAGACTTCTGTAGCCTTGAGACAACGAAAGTCGCTTAGTCTACCTTCTTCCCAGAAGCACAAGTCTATGGAGTCTCGGAAGTCAGTCTGTTTAGATTTGCTAGTTCTTGGACTGATGGGGACATAGGTCAGGACCTCCAGACATGTTTTCCTCCAGGGATGGTAGCTCCAGGCTCTGGTGTGGCTGCAGTGCTATTTCACTTGGCTCTGGCATGCTGAGCCAGAGGCTCTGGCCTGTGCTTTCTGTGTCTGCTGGTGGGAGGGTGATGCTCAGATTAGCCAGGAGCTGAACCGCTGCATGGGTCTGAGGCGCTCCTGGGCTTGAACTTTTCTCCACAGGAGATTGTGTCTCTCCCCTGGTCTGCAAGGTTAGGGCTTGAAAAGTGATGGCCCCTGACAACTGGGTGATAATTTCCATCAAACTCAGAATTGGGTCTTGGATAACTGGCTACAATTCAGGAAGAACAGAAAAAAAATCAGGATCCTACAGTGTTTTGATGGTTGTTACAGTTGAAGTCTGATATTTTAAGGTGTAGAAGAAAATGAGTTCTTCAGATCACAGAAGGAAAAGGCTCGGGAACACAGAGGTCTGCAGGGAGGACATTGAGAGTGGACCTGTGCTCAGCCTAGGTTAGCCTTCCAGTGCCACTAACCAAACATCTGGGTCACTGGGTAGCTAGGAATGGGGTGAAGCTAGGGGCAGAGAGCCCTTCCCACAGCAGGGCTGCTGTAGGCGATACCTGCTTGGTAAATTTGAAGTGTTGAGTGTGCCGTGACAGAACATGATGATGCTGTTTTGTTTTATTTTGTCTGAGACAGGGCCTTGCATTGTAGTCCAGACTGCCCTTGAACTTGGGATCTTCTTAACTTACTTTAATCTCCTTGAGTGCTGGGATCACAGGCATGTGCCACTATCCCCATCATCCATGGTTCTTCTTGTAGATCCCCCTCTTCCCTTATCTTCCCTTTAGTTTTAATTTTTCATGGTGTGTGTGTGTGTGTGTGTTGATGGGGATCTGACGTAGGCCCTCACACATGCTAGGCAAGTGTTCTACCATGGAACTACCCTCTAGCTCTTCCTCTTTTGTTTTTCTTTTCCTATCCTATTCCCTTTTCCTCTGTAGAATGTTTTCCCTTCTTCCTGATGTGTCCTGGGCCCTAGATTCCTAGACTGTAAGGACATGTAGGACTCTGGAGTTTACCAGACATGGCTGAGCAGTCCAGAACTGCCTAATTTCCCCATTTTGAAAATATGGCAGTTCATTTAATCACCTGGCTTAGGATAGACACTATCATTGCAATAGAGACCTCAAAGCACGTATTTCCTGTAGAGCCTGTGCTCGGCATGAGGTAGGTGGGGCCTGCTTGGCACTTAGGTTGATTTTCTGAGAGGAGAACCGACCTGAGCAGCGTCACCATGAACCCTGAGCCAGGCTTTCCCAGAACTGTCCTCTCTGCTCTGGGGAGGCTGCAGCTGTGTGTCTCATGTCTCAGAGCTTGTTCACCTCACCCAACTGCATTCTCTCTTCCTCCCATACTATCATTGCTCTAATGGCCAGAGTCAAGCATGAGGCATTATTGGATGGGCAAGCGTCTTGGGCTGCTATCTGGATGTCACTTTTTAAATATGGAAACATGCAGCTGCCTTCTCCAGGAGGCTTGAACTAATGTGTCAACCAGAAACAAAAAGCTAAGGGAAGTTTGAACTCCAGAAGAAAGATGTTGACAGTCTGTGTGACAGCTGGAAAATGTACGAGCACCACCTTTGGGATCAGTGATGCTGAACTGTGTGTGAGCTACTATTTGAAAGAAATGTTCTCCCATTGGGCTGATTGTGATAGACAATGTGTTAGGAAAACTGTTGACCTGAAGCTTTGAATTGCTTTAGTCAAATGAGTCACTTGCTTTGGTCCCCCTCCGTCAGCGACCCTCCCTTGCCCTGCCCTGCGTGTGAATTACAGCATGATTGTACAAAGCTCTGTGTGGACAATGGAGAGTTCTTGTTCTACAAAGTGTTAAGCTCTAACTGATCACTTCTGTGCCCTTTGGCCTCGTGTGTGAACGTGCTTTCTTACATATTTAAACTTCCCTTCTGTTGTACAGCTTTTGTGGCATCCCTTGTTGAGGTGGAGAGGAAACTGCCCCTTTGCAGAACTGTACTGTAACCATTTCTCCTCTGTAAATATTATTTTCATAGGGCTGATTGTACACAGGGCTTGTAATAAAATTTTAACACTGTGCTGTGAACGAGCTTAGGATTCTCCACCGGAGGCGACTTGAAACACAGCCGAGAGTGGAGAGTTCTTTCTGTGTCTTTACTTCTTCCTCGTACATTACGTCTCTGCGTTCTGTCTCAGCCTCCTGTATAAGAAGTACCGTATTTTCTGCCCATCATACTTTGTAATAAAACTTGAACGTGTATAGATTGAATTTCTTGTTGTGATGAATTCAGTTCTTCCCAGTTTGTTCTTGTGGTCATATTTCAGAGGAATTGGAAGGGCATTCGACTCCACCTCGTTCAGCAGAGTGCTGATGGCCCAACTCTACCTTGTATCTCCTCCGCTCTCTCACTTCTTAGCTAAGAAAACATGGCCGCCTACTCCATGCCAAGGGCCATGACCCTCAGCTTGCTTGTATTTTCTCAGAGAGACATCCACATATTGGTAGTGTTCTGCAGTAATGGGGCTGTGTTTAGGAACCCTGCCTGAGGCCACTCCTGTCAGGATGAGAGCCATAGTGGAGCAAGAAAATGTCACCAGATGAAGAGTGTCTGATTGGGGTGTGGAAGACTTTAAGTAGGAGTTGTTTGGGAATAGGGAATGCCACTTAAGGCAAAGAGAATAGCCACATGCAAATTTATATAAATAAGGAAGTATGGTCATATTCAGATAATTAGCTGTCAGTATATGTGTGTGGAGATTGCCAGGAGTAACTGGAGAGGAAAGCAGCGGCCAGATCAGGGGGGTCCTGTCCTTCACAAACCTGGATCTTAACTGTGTGATACTTTGGAAAACACCCAGGTGAATCAGGGTCTGACTTGCTTTTTTAATTTACTTTCTTGAGGGGCTCTGTAACTGGGGCTAGCCTTGAACTTACTGTGTAGCCAAGGATAACGTAGAATTCTGTGTCCCCTTGCCTCTGCCTCCAAGGTGCTGGGATAATAGGTGTGCACCACCACGCCCAGTTTAGGTAATGCTGGGGATCACCCAGGAACTTGTGCATGGCAGATATGCTGGGGATCACCCAGGAACTTGTGCATGGCAGATATGTTGGGGTTCTCTAGAGAAGAAGAACCGACAGGATGCATCTGATGAAAAGAGGTTGATTAGACTGGCTCACACACTAGGGTCTGGGGAGTCCAAGAATAGCCATCTGCTTGCTAGAGAAGCTGAATCCAGCACCACTCAGTTCACGAGGCTGCCTGCCTCAGCAGTCCTATCCTGGCACTGAGAGCCTTGACGATTGCTGGAGCACCGCTGGGCTTCAGTGTCAGGACAGGACAGCAACAGCAGCCGAGTAGGTGCACTTGCCAGCCAGGAGGGAAGGAAGGGCAGCAAAGAGCGTGGCTTCTCCCTCGGTTAACTTCCTAGGAATGCCCTCACAGAAGCATGTGTGTTAGACAATTCTAGACCAAATCCAGTGGATAACCAAGATAACCATCATGCCGGGTGGTGGTGGTGCATGCCTTTAATCTTGGGAGCAGAGGCAATCAAATCTCTGAGTTTGAGGCCAGCCTGGTCTATAGAGCTAGTTCCAGAACAGCTAGGGCTGTTACACAAAGAAACCCTGTCTCAAAAAACCAAGGGAAAAAAAAAAAACAACAACAACAGAGTAGGCAAACACTCTACCAACTGAACTATTTCCCCAGCACCCCTTTTTTGAGACTGGGTCCACGTACTGATGTTTGGTACTCAGTCTGTAGCCCAGGCTGACCTTAAGCTGTCTCAGCCTCTGTGGCTCTGTTTGCATCCCGCTGAGCTTAGCTTGCTGGTGAGAAGCAGAAACAAAAGAGCCTCTGAGGGCTGGAGAGATGGCTCAGAGGATAAGAGCACTGACTGCTCTTCCAGAGGTCCTGAGTTCAATTCCCATCAACCACATGGTGGCTCACAACCATCTGTACTGAGATCTGGTACCACTCCTCTGGTGTGCGGGCGTACATTGAGGCAGAATGTTGTGTACATAATAAATGAATAAATCTTTAAAAAAAAAAAGAGCCTCTGAGTGGATGAGTTTGCTTTTGCTGTTTTTGCTTTTGAGACAGGATCTTGTAGCTCAGGCTGACCTGAAACTCACTGTTTAGCCCAGACCAGCCTCAGGCTTGTAGTAATCTTCCTACTTCGGCTCCCAAGTGTTTGTATTACATGTGTGAGCTCTCACACCCCATACCCATTTGTGAGAGAGACATGATTCTGCCTTATTTTGAAAGCTAACCCTAGGAGAGCGAGACCTCTAGGAATCTCAGAAGCCTGACTATAGAGAGCTTGGTCCTCTGCCCAGGCAACTGCAAACCTTGTTTTGGTTTCTTTACTTACTTGTGATTGTTGTATTGATTTATTTTTTTTTTTTTTGCTACTGAATAGCATAAGCTTGCACTGTGGATGTAGCTCAGTTGGTAGTGTGCTCGTTTCTCGTGCACAAAGCCCTAAATTTAGTCTTCAGCACCACTTGAAACGGATTGTAGTGATGCACACCTTTACTCCCAGCACTTGGCGAGTGGAAGCAGCTGGGAAGGTAAGAAGTGCAGAGGGAGTTGGAGGCCAGTCTGGTCGAGAGTCCCTGTCTTGAGAAATAGAAGCTGCATTTTTAAGTTATACAAACCAGTGGCACTGGAGAAAAAGCAGTTAAGAGCACCCAGAGTTCCCAGCACCCACATCAAGTAGCTTACACCTGCCCATGATTCCAGTTCCAGGGATTCAGTGCCATCTTTTGACTTTCATGAGTGCCTGCACACAGAGAGCCATACAGAAACACACACACACACACACCGGGAGGAGGCTGGCTCACCTGTTAAAAGCATTTGCTAATCTTGCAGAGGACCTGGGTTTGGTTCGTGAGCTCACAACCACCGGTAACTTCAGTTCCAGAGGATCTAACATTCTCTTCTAGCTTCTTCAGGCATAAGACATGAATGTAATACACATACATTGATGTAAGCAAGACTCTAATATACAAAATTACTATACAAAAATAAATTTTAAAATGTTCTGGACGTGACAGCACACAAATGTAATGCTAGTATCCAGGAGGCCTTAGCGAGAAGACCAGTCTCAGCTAGGTGAGTTTGAGGCCAGCCTGGGGCTACATGAGACTCTTGTCTCAAAAAAAAAAAAAAAAAGTCATGGAAAATAATAAGCACATGAGAAGAGAAGATGCTCAACTTATGAAGTACAATTAAAACCATGGGATGCTGGGCATAGTGGCACATACCTTTAGTCCCAGTACTCTATGGCAAAGACAGGCAGATTTCTTTGAGTTTGAAGTCAGCCTGGTCTACACAGTGAGTTCCAGGTCAGCCAGAGCTACAGAGGGAGTACCTGTCTGAAGACAACAAAAATAACAAAATTAAACCCCACCATGAAATACTTCACACTCCCAGAATGGCTATAGCTATAGACAGAAATATTTAGTGACTGTGGAGAAACTGAACCCTCTTAACATTGAGGGTGAGATGTAAATTTATGCAACTATTTTAAATCTGGCTGTCCCTTGGAAGGTTAAGCATCACAAAATTTCCACTCCATAGCATATATGCAAGAGAAATAAAAACAGGGTTCCTAGCCAGGTGATGGTGGCACACATCTTTAATTCCAGCACTCAGGAAGCATAGGCAGGCAGATCTTTGAGTTCAAGGCCAGCCCTGATCTACAGAGTGAGTTCTGGGACAGCCAGAACTACACAGAAAAACAACCCTATCTCAAAAATACATAAATAAAAAGAAAGAGGGAAAAAGAAAAGAAAGAAAAAGGAAAAAACAGCTCAGGTGTCACTATTCATAATATAAGAGAGAAACACACCTGCCAGCTGAGGAATGAGCAAGTAAAATATTCATTCAATGGAATATTGTTTGGCGATAGAAGGAAATACTGATAAATGCTACAGTCAACTGAACCCTGAAGACAAGCTGTTCTGTTCTAGTTCCCTTTCTGTTGTTATGATAAACACCATGAACAAAAATAACTTAGGATGGTAGAAGATTCATTTGGTTTACACTTCCAGGTCATGATCCATCACTGAGATCAAGACAGGAACCAAACAGGAGCTTAAAACAATCTCACTCAAAAAGTGAGCGGTGTACATGTGCTCGCTGTCTCTCTCTATCTCTATCTCTTTCTCTTCCTCTTTCTCTCACACACAGGGCAGAGAGAGAGGGAGAGAGAGAGAGAGAGAGACTGACTCATGCTTAGCTACCTTTATTTTTTTTTTCCGTTTTTTAAAAAATGTGTCGCAGGGCTGGAGAGACAGTTCAGGGGTTAAGAGCACTGGCTTTTCTTCCAGAGGACCTAGGTTCAATTTCCAGTACCCGCATGGCAGCTCACAACTATCTGTAATCCAGCTCCAAGTGATTTGACACCCTCACTGAACATGCATGCAGGCAAAACACCAATGCACATAGAATCAAAATAAAAAGTAAAAATATTTTAAAAAATATGTCTGGGTGTTTTGCCTGAGTCTGTCTGTGCATGCCTGTGGAAGCCAGAAGAGGGCACCAGATCCCCTAGACTGGAGTTGTAGATGGTTGTGAGCCATCCCATGAGTGTTGAGAATCAAACCTAGGTGCTCTGGATGACCAGCCAGTGCTCTTAACTACCGAGCCATCTCTCCAGCACATAACTACTAGCTTTCTTGGTAGCTCAGAGCCACCTGCCTAGGGAGGGTGCTGCTCACAGTGGTCTGGACTGTCCTGTCTAAATAAGGTTCACACAGAGAGACATGTCCACATTCTGATCTCATTTGGTAATTCATCGGTTGAGTACCTCCTCTCTCATGACTACAGGCTGTTGACAGAAGTTGACTTAGTTATTTTTCCCATGAGGAGACATCATGACCAAGGTAGCTGAGAAAGAAAAACGTTTACTGGTGCTCATGGTTCCAGCGGGTTAGAGTTCGTGGTCATCGCGGTGGGGAGCATGGGCGGCAAGCAGGCAGCCACTGGAGCGGCAGCTAATAGCTTTTACCCATCCTCATCTGCAAGTCGGAGGCAGAGAACCAACTGGAATGGTCTGGGCTTTTGAAACCTCAAAGCCCACCCCTAGTGACACACCTCCCCGCCAAAAGGTCACCACTTAATCCTTCCTAACAGTTCCACCAATGGGGGGACCAAAATCCAAACATAAGAAACGATGGGGACCAATCTCATTCAAACCGCTACGCTGGGACGTATACTAAAAGAAAGAAATCATTCACAGGGGCTAGAGAGATGGCTCAGCGGTTAAGAGCACTGGCTGCTCTTCCAAAGATCCTGAGCTCAATTCCCAGCAACCACATGGTGGCTCACAACCATCTGTAATGGGATCTGGTGTTCTCTTCTGGCCTGCAGGCATACATGCAAACAGAACACAGTATACATAATAAATAAATATTTTTTTAAAAAAGGAAATCATTCACAAGGACCACTTTCATCCATATGATATGTTCAACAGAAGCATACACATAGGGACAGAAATAAATGTTGCAGGAAGATCACTATGAACTCAAAACTAGGCTTGGCCTGCAGGATGAGCCATGCCTCAAAAAGAAAAAGAAAAAGGCAATAGCTTGGTGGTGGAGTGCTTGCCTCGTATGCTGGAAGCCCTGGATTTGAGTTCCCAGAACCTACTTCATGACAAGAATAACTATTACAATTAAGAATTTGAAGGAGGGGACTTTAGAAATGGCCCAGCCATTAAAAGCACTTGTAAACACCCACACATAAAATAAAAATAATTTTTTAAAGACTCAGTTCAGCTGGCACCTCAGGGAAGTCTTGCAGTACTCCTTCAAGTTCTTTTTAAAGACTTTTGTGAGTGTTTGCCTGCATGCATGCCTGTGCATGTGTGTGCAGAGCCTGCAGAGGTGAGAAGACTGCACCAGATCTCCTGGAATGGGAGTTGCAGAAGCTGTGAGCCACCATATTGGTGCTGGGAATCACACCTGGGGCCTCCACCAGAGCAGTCAGTGCTCTTAAATGCTGAACCATCTCTCTAGCCCCTTGAGCTAAAGTCTTTTTTAAATATTTATTTATTACGTATATGGTGCTTTGCTTGCATGTATGTCTCCATGGCAGAAGAGAGCACCAGATCTTATTATAGATGGTTGTCAGCCACCATGTGGTTGCTGGGAATTGAACTCAGGACCTCTGGAGGAGCGCCAGTGCTCTTAACTTCTGAGCCATCTCTCCAGCTCCAGAGCTGAGTCTTGAAGAATGATTTCACCAGTGAGACAATGAAGGCCACTCAAGAGAAACAAAAGTGGTAAAGAATTTGTACTTAGCCTGTGCTTGTGGCTGGATGATGAGTTAGCAACCAACATGATGCTCTCCCACAGAGATGCAGCAACAAAGCATGAGACTGGAAGATGAGCAGGCTAATCATGGACACACTTATGTAGTAACATAAAATCTGTCCCCAAGCTCCCGCCCACCATACTGCTCAAGGCCACTATAAGTAGAAAGAAGCAGGAAGTAAGGAACTTGCCCAAGGTTGCACAAATAAATGACAGAAACACAGTTTGAATCCATCCAATCTAAATATTTGTGTGTTTTTCGAGACAGGGCTTCTCTGTGTAGCCCTGGCTGTCCTAGAACTCACTCTGTAGATCAGGCTGGCCTTGACCTCACTGAGATCTGCCAGCCTCTGTCTGCGCTGGGATTAAAGGCACCACTCGGCTTTGAAATAATTTTTTAAACAGCAGATGGAAAACAAAGATAGCAGTTTGACTCAAAGGCTGGTCTGATCTTTCCCACAACCCCTGCGATTCATCTGACTGTCCTCAAGCCATTTCTTGGGTTTAAGAGTGAGTCTTGAGGGGCTGGAGAGATGGCTCAGCGGTTAAGAGCATTGCCTGCTCTTCCAAGGGTCCTGAGTTCAATTCCCAGCAACCACATGGTGGCTCACAACTATCTGTAATGAGGTCTGGTGCCCTCTTCTGGCCTGCAGGCATACACACAGACAGAATATTGTATACATAATAAATAAGTAAATAAATATTTAAAAAAGAAGAGTCAGTCTTGATTACAGCTTCTACTTGCATGCCTTTTTTATTCAGACTCCAGGGGATTATGCTGTGTTTTCAATTCTCCAGTATGGGTTGGCAAAACTGACAAACCCATCCTTGTTTATAGAAAGAAAAATCTAAATCACAGCTGATTGGTGGGTTGTGCATTCCCTTAATTCCAGCACTTGGGAGGCAGAGGCAAATGGATCTCTGTGAGTTACAGGCCAGCCTAGTCTATAAAGCACTTTCCAGGACACTCAGGATTGTTTCACAGAGAAACCGTGTCTCTATAATAAACAAACAAATAAAAAAATCTAAACCAGAAAATCTTAAATGACTGGGCAAATTACTTCTTTGGTTGATAACTAGGATTTTTTTTTAAATAAACACATTACTTTTTGTTTTGTTTTGTTTTGTTTTGAGACAAGGTCTTGATGTCACGACTCTTCGTTTCCCAAGTGCTGGAATTACAGACGGGCTACCATGCCCGGCATTTAGGACTGTTTTGTTCCTTGTTTCCTTTTTTAAATAGGCGCCCTTAGTGGCGGTTTCTTTACCTGTAAAATGAACCAGTTGAAGTACGTATTTCTTTTTGAGCAGCAAAATATTTATTATTCTGGAATTGCTTAGAGTTAGGACGGAAAATCCGTCTCACGAATCTCTACTAGTCCACTGGAAAGAAATCTGACGTCTCCAAGCAACTGGAAGCAATTGAGGTCTGGGTCACCAGTAGTAGGGGTAAGGTTGGGACAAGTACGAAGAGACGCCGGAACGGACTTTGCGGGCGCCGGGGACGTGTTTTGCAACGGACCAGGGAAAGGAAGTGTACTTCGCCAATAAGGGTCTCCACACCCGGCAGTCGCCGGTCACTCACGGCTGTGCAACTTAAGTGGATCTGAGCCTTTGAGTTTCTGGAGACCCGCAGAAGCAGCCAGAACTCCCAGACCGGCTTGTTCCGGTAGCAGGTTAGACAGGTTGACCTTGGCCGCTCCTCTTTGCACTCTGCAACCCTTTGTCGAAGCATATGATGTCGTGGGCTGCTGTCAGTCTGACAAGGACAGCTGCCCGATGCGTTCGTGAGCGATGCCTCGGGTTCCGCGTGGGTCCTTGGTGCGCCTTCCAGCAGGAAACCCCCGGCTGCGTTCCAGCACCACACAGGACGCTACGTGTCAGCGCGGCGGTCTCCGCGGGACACAATAAATGGTCTAAAGTCCGGCACATCAAGGGCCCCAAGGACATGGAAAGGAGTCGAATCTTCTCTAAACTCGCTCTCAGTATCCGCCTGGCTGTTAAAGGTGAGAACCTAACAGTCCTCACTGCTGATTGATCACAGAGGCCCTTTCGGTGCCCAAGGCTTCACTTGACCCCCACCTCCCCAAGCTGAACTAGGGCCAATTATTTTCTTCGCGTTTTCCAGTTGCCATCCTTGTCCTACCCATGATTCTCAAAGCACCCACCTTCATTGAATATTTCTGTTTTTCTTTCCAAAAACCTTTCAGAGAAGAAAAACCTTTCTTAGGAAGAGAGAAATGACTCCATCCAAGGCTCTAGTTAGGTAGGTACTAAAGAGCTATAAACCTTAAGAGTCAAGTCAGGGCTTAGAGAGGCCTCAGTGCTTAAGAACACCTGCTACTCTTGCCTAGGACCAGTGAGTGTTTGGTTCCCAGCACCCACATAGCCGCTAACAACCACCTGAAGACCAGTTCCAGCGTACTCAACCTCCTCTTCTGATCTCCACAGGCACCGCATGCATCAGGCATGCAGGTAAACACATAAATCTTTTTTTTTCAAAAGTCGGCTGTGTGTCTTTCTTGAAGGAATAAAGCAAGCCTTCAGCTGCTTTTACTACCACTGAAGGTCGTGGCAGGCATGCTGAGTCAAGTCATTTCTTGCCTAGGCTTCACTTTCCCTCGCTAGAACTCCTGAGACATTTTCCTGGAAGGTTGGTTTGGAACCATGTATCTGTTCAGTGGTCCAACTGTCTTTTGTTTGTTTGAGGCACTGGTAGTATTAGGGGGAAATCCTGTAAAAAAGTGTGGATCCGGAGTTAGGAAGATGTGAATTCTTTTAGTATCTAGGTTAGTTCAAAGGCCTTCAACAAATTGAGTTTCAATTTTCTGTAAAGCAAGGATAATACCCACCTTGAGGTGGCTTACAGCATACAGAAGGCATTACATAGATGTTAATTTACCCCT
Organism: Microtus oregoni; assembly: GCF_018167655.1. Lineage (NCBI taxonomy): Eukaryota > Metazoa > Chordata > Mammalia > Rodentia > Cricetidae > Microtus > Microtus oregoni. The sequence continues at coordinate 13,837,270 of NW_024543222.1, read as the reverse complement.
ACAACTCGTGCCTGATGCTTCCCTTTGCTTCCTTTCCTAACAAAGTTGTGATTTAACCAGCATGTTGTTGGAGTATAGCCCCTCCAGAGCCTGAGCCCGAGTCCAGTGTCGTGTGAGCATCTCAGAGATTATACACTAAAAGAGCAAGAGCAAGGGTGTTGTTGTGATTCAGCCACTTCATCTGACAAAAGTGGAGTTTGCTGAAACCTAGCAAAATGATAGCTATCTCTAAAGGCAGAGTGAATCAGGAACTTCTTTTCCAGGCTGGGTATGTAGCTCTGTGGTAAAGCACAGTATTTAGCATGGATAAGGCCTTGGGTTCCGTTTCCTGTATCCCCCACCAAAGACATTTCCGTTTCCTGTATCCCCCACCAAAGAAACTTCTTTTCCAAAATAATTCTCCTTATTCCATTGGAATAATAAGATTTTGTTTGTTTGAGACAGAATCAATCTCTCTCTCTCTCTCTCTCTCTCTCTCTTTCTTCCTTCCTTCCTTTCTTTTTTCTTCCTTTTGGTTTTTCAAGACAGGGTTTCTCTGTATAACAGCCCTTACTATCCTGGAACTCACTCTGTAGACCAGGCTGGCCTCAAACACACAGAGATCCACCTGCCTCTGCCTTCTGAGTGCTAGGATTAAAGGCGTGCACCACCACCACCTGACCAGAATCTCACTCTTAACTGAGACTGATCCAGAATTCATTATGTAGTTCAGGCTCCTGCCTAAGCCTACTGTGTGCCGGGATTGCAGATGTGCACCACTATGCTTATCTAGATGAAATAGTCTGCCTCTCTCTCTCTCTCTCTCTCTCTCTCTCTCTCTCTCTCTCTCTCTGTGTGTGTGTGTGTGTGTGTGTGTGTGATTGTATTTATACGGACATGTAGAGATCAGAGGATAACCTTGGATTATCCTCAGCCACTGTCTACCTTGTGTGTGTGTGTGTGTGTGTGTGTGTGTGTGTGTGTGTGTCACAGCACACACATGGAAGTCAGAGGTCAACTCTCTGAGCTGGTTTGTGCCTTCCTCCTTGTGTGGACTCTAGGGATGGGCCCATGCTGCTAGGCCTGTGCAGTAAGCACTTTTGCCACCATTTCTCTGGCTCATTTTTTTTTTTAATTTTTGATTCAGGGCTCTTAATGGCCTAGAGTTCACCAAATATGCAGGCTGGCTGGCCATAGAGAGTACCAGGATCTGTTTCTGCCTTCCTGGTTCTGGGATTAGAAGCTGGTGCTGTTTTTTTCTTATATCTGGGACCTAGGATCAAATTCAGATCCTTTGCTTGGAAGGCAAGCATATTACACACTGAGCCGTCTTCATTAGATAGCATATTCTTTTTTTGTTTGTTTGTTTCTTTGTTTTTCGAGACAGGGTTTCTCTGTAGCTTTGGAGCCTGTCCTGGAACTAGCTCTGGTAGACCAGGCTGGCCTCGAACTCAGAGATCCACCTGCCTCTGCCTTCTGAGTGCTAGGATTAAAGGCGTGCACCACCACCACCTGGCCATAGAGAGTACCAGGATCTGTTTCTGCCTTCCTGGTTCTGGGATTAGAAGCTGGTGCTGTTTTTTTCTTATATGTGGGACCTAGGATCAAATTCAGATCCTTTGCTTGGAAGGCAAGCATATTACACACTGAGATCCTCTGAAAGAAAAGCCAGTGCTCTTAACCCCTGAACTGTCTCTCCAGCCCTGCGACACATTTTTTAAAAGACGGAAAAAAAAAAAATAAAGGTAGCTAAGCATGAGTCAGTCTCTCTCTCTCTCTCTCTCTCTCTCTCCCTCCCTCTCTCTCTGCCCTGTGTGTGAGAGAAAGAGGAAGAGAGAGAAAGAGATAGAGATAGAGAGAGACAGCGAGCACATGTACACCGCTCACTTTTTGAGTGAGATTGTTTTAAGCCTCCCAAGTGCTGGGATTAAAAGTGTGCACCACCACTGCCTGGCAGATAGCGTATTCTAATGGAGAGTAATCTGCCCATTGTTTTGGGGTTGGAGAGGATGGAAAGCACTTATTTCTCTATACTAGGATGAGATGTATTTGATCATTCTTTTCCCTTTATCCAGAGGGAGGCCCCAACCCTGAGAACAACAGCCACCTGGCCAACATCTTAGAGGTGTGTCGAAGCAAGCATATGCCCAAGTCAACTATTGAGTCAGCACTGAAAACAGAGGTGTGTCCTCAGTTTCATGTTGTTGCTATTGCCCACAGCCCTCAGAGGTCCCTGTTTGGAAAGCCACCGAAAACCCATTAAATTATCAGAGAGAAGGAAAGGTAGGAACATGGTTGACCTTGCAGCCCAGAGACCTTTGGGGGTTCTGTCTCCTTGGCCTTTGGTTAGAGGAGCATGACTGGGCGAAGGCTACGTAGACAGTATGGAAACCCATAGGGGGTAGAGCTGCTTTGTCAAGCTTGGGGAAGATGGGCTAGAAAGGGCAGGTAAGACTAGGGGAAACCCTAACATAAGGTTGGAGAAAGCTTGTTTTTCTTTCCAGATATTTATATCTAAAGGAGAAAAGCCAGTAAAAAGAGAGGTTAAGGGTGATGGTAACGGTGGGAATGGGAGGGATGTTGGGCTCCAGCACATCTTCCTCTGGAACAGATAAGGATTTGAAAGGTTAATAATCATCTTTTTGTTGTTTGATTTTGAAACAGGGTCTTTTTGTGTAGCTCAGGCTAGCATGGAACTCATGATCCTCCTGCCTCAGCCTCACAAGGACTGAGCCTACAAAGGTGTCTCTTCACTTCCCAGAGTAGTCATATAATAACTGGCAGTTATCTGGTTCTGGTTCCTGACCAAGTCCTTTAATAAAAACTCTACATGCAAGACCTCAGTGAATCCCAAAAGTGAACTAAGATGGATTCTAAGGCACAGAAAGATTTAGTGACTTGGATTTAGATCATGCAGAAAGTGACAGATCCAGACCCCAGAGCTCAACAGGGAGCTTGAATTTCATCTGTGAGAGTGGAAGGGAGGAAAAGGAAAGGTACAGGGCATGGTGCTTTTCAGTAGCTGCCACGACAAGTTCTGCATACGTGATGTTTCTATAGCAGAGCCCAGCAGCCCAGGGCTCGGGGCATTGAGGATTCCTAAGTAGGTTTCCCATGGAATGGAATGCAGGAAGGTGATCGAAGGTTGCAGTGACTATGAGCAGGCGAGTGGATCTGGTTAGGGAGGGAGGAGGCAGAGCTGGGAAAAGCTGTTCAGGAACTAGGGAAACAAACTCCCTTTTAGAAGGAATAGTATTTCCAGTGATGTCAGAAGTTGATACCGTTGGCCTCCCCTCAGAAGATATAAACAAATGTAAAGACTTGAGAGGCCAAGCTCAAGTAATTCTTGAGAGATCATACACGGAGCTACTGTTTTAGTCTCTGTGGTTTGGTGCTCTCATGAGGGCATTGGGACATTAAGAAACAGGACAATGGATTCTTTTTTTTTTTTTTTTTTTAAATCACAGAAAAACAAGGGCGTTCATTTGCTGTACGAGTGTCGAGGTCCTGGTGGCTCTTCTCTGCTGATTGAGGCATTATCAAACAGTGGTCCCAAGTGCCATTTGGACATTAAATATATCCTGAACAAGAATGGGTAAGTATGCGTATATAAGGAGGAAGGGGACAGAACCTTGCGGCTCCAATTCTATGCAATGCAAATGCTGTTGGTCCTCAGCAGTATTTCAAGTTGTAAGCATACTCTTCCTTAGTGGAATCCAATGTAAGAACTGGTTTTCCCTTACTGTCTTCTGAATGAGATAGGATCCCATAGGTATAAATGAGGTCTTTTCCTCATTATTCCATCTGTAGCCATATGATGTCCCAGTCTTAAAGCATTCTACCAGGACAGGAGTTTTAATGGAATAGGAAACAATGAGCAAAACTGTATCCTGCAGACTCCAGTAAGTTCAGAAAATAGAAGATGAATCCGGGCGGTGGTGTCACACGCCTTTAATCCCAGCACTCGGGAGGCAGAAGCAGGCGGATCTCTGTGAGTTCGAGACCAGCCTGGTCTACAAGAGCTAGGCTCCAAAACCACAGAGAAACCCTGTCTCGGAAAACCAAAAAAATAAAATAAATAAAAAAAAAGAAAATAGAAGATGGGGATGTTCTCGGACAGTCCTGTTACCCTGCATCAACAGCATCTTCCTCGTGAAGAGAGTTGCTGGGTGTCCCCGGGTGCTACAGGAGCCCAGGGGTAAAGGGTGGGGTTAGAGTGCAGCACTTAGTGGTGACTGAGCTTCTAAACTCCTCCATGCCTTGTCCGGTCCCTTTCCTGTCAGGGGAGTGATGGCCGAGGGAGCGCGCCATTTCTTTGACAAGAAAGGAGTGGTTGTGGTCGGAGTGGAGGACAGAGAGAAGAAAGCTGTGAACCTGGAGCGCGCCCTGGAGCTGGCAATCGAAGCAGGAGCTGAGGATGTGAAGGAAGCTGAGGACGAAGAAGAAAAGAACCTTTTTAAAGTGAGTATAGAGGCCGGTAAGATGGCTCAGTTTGCTTCCAAGCCTGACACCCTGAAGCCTTTGTGTTTGATGGGCTTCCAAGGGTCCCCAGTAGATACCTTAAGGTTTACTTCTGGGCTTCTTCCTTCCTGTGTCTCAGGATATAGGCAAAGCAAAAATTCACAAGTTGCACAGTGTTATTAAGATAATAATGGAGGATAGGATCTATTCTTCCGAGTTGATGAGGATTCTGAACATTGGAATCTATGAGCTTAAACCAATTATAATATAGTACAGGTTGCTCCACTCAGGACTTCGCAAGTTCTGTCTGGCATGTGGCATTAATTTCCTGACTTCTCACCTCCTGACTTTGTTTTATCCCTAGTTTATTTGTGATGCCTCTTCATTGCATGAAGTGAGAAAGAAATTGGACACCCTGGGCCTGTGTTCTGTGTCCTGTTCCCTGGAATTCATCCCCAACTTAAAGGTGCAGCTGGCTGAGCCTGACCTGGAGCAGGCTGTTCACCTCATCCAGGCTCTCAGCAACTATGAGGATGTGATTCATGTTTATGACAATATCGAATAACCAGACTATGCATGTCTCCTGGCTCTTTGCTAGGTTGCATGAGCCTATGCAGAAAACTGAAGGCTGCAACACGTGGGCACCTATCAGAGACCTGATACTATAGCTTACAGCCCTAAGAGAAAGGAACTCTTAGCTCTGTTGGTGTCACAGGGCCATCTGGGATACAAGGTGAGACTAGCCAGCTGGTCTGACTCTCATCTCAGGTGACTGGCCCTTGTCAAGATTTTAAGTGTCTTGTGGTACTATAGAGTGGGAAGTGATCATCAGTAATAACAGCTGTGATTGGTTATTCTTGGATGCTGCATTGCTGGTATGACTCTTGAGTTGTCCCCAGTTTGTGTCCAGGTTTTGAATTTCTGGACTAATGTTCAGGCCCATATGCTTATTTCTATACTTTAATATTAAGATTGTCTTTTTCTTTGCTTTTTGCAATAGAAATGTGACTGTTCTGTGTGGCTGAATGCTGACCTAATGACCTCACCTTTTTACTCGCTCATGCAGCTAGTATTTCTTGAACATTGTTCTTCACAAGAATTGTGCTTTTCCAGAGATCAGGCTGTTCAAGTGATGCTTAGATCTTACTCTGAGATGTAGGACCTCAAAGGAAAGACACTCCATGGGCTGTACCCATGGAGCTGTCCCAGGGTAGTGTGGATTATGTTCATCTTTTTTTCTTCATGTGGTTTCTGTTCCCTTTTCTGGCTGATTATGGCTTTAGTGCCATAGGAAGTCAGATGTCAGGGAAGGGGCCTCCTCAGGACCTACTTTGACCGACCCCTGTGTGCTCTGATATTGATAACAATGGAGCTATCAGCAGATGGGGTTGATCTCCTGAAAGGCTTGTACTAACCTCGGTTTGAAAGCTTGAGGACCTCAGAAGGCCATTTTTAGCTCTTTCCAGTGGTGCCAAACAATAGGAGCAGCAATAACCAGAGGGAAACGGACAAAAGGAAAAACAATGCAATGGCTGAGCCAGAGCCTGGCTGTTTGTGCCTTTGAATCTTAGCAGTCACTTCAGGGTTTAGAAGGTCTAGCAGTGTCGACTGCCGTGCTGCAGTGTATTAAGCATAGTCAGTCTGGAATGGCTTTTGAATCCAGGCCATCTACCAACTTATAAGTTGTTCAAGTCAGTTCTGAGTTCAAGTGACTTTTTCTGAAGGAGTCTTAGGTAAATGACTGTGGAAAGGACCTAATGCTGTGAAAGACACTTTAGCTTCTGGGAAAGGACAACTGAAAAGCCAGGGAGAGAAAAACAAAACAAAAACCAGAACAGCCCAGGATCATACCAAAGTGCATGCCCTTATGCCTCATATCAAAGACATAGTACTAACCAGGATTTTTTTTTTAGATATGTTTTCTTTCTTTTTTTTTTTTTAATTAAAAATTTCCACCTCCTCCCCTCCACCCATATCACTCCCTCTCCCCCCACTCCCGCTCTCCCTCCCTCTCCAGTCCAAAGAGCAGTCAGGGTTCCCTGCCCTGTGGGAAGTCCAAGGTCCTCCCCACTCCATCCAGGTCTAGGAAGGTGAGCATCCAAACAGACTAGGTTCCTACAAAGCCAGTACATGCAGTAGGATCAAAACCCAGTGCCATTGTCCTTGGCTTCTCAGTCAGCCCTCATTGTCAGCCACATTCAGAGAGTCCGGTTTGATCACATGCTCCATCAGTCCCAATTCTGCTGGCCTTAGTGAGCTCCCAATAGATCAGCCCTAGTCTCAGTGGGTGGGCACATCCCTCGCGGCCCTGACTTCCTTGCTCATGTTCTCTCTCCTTCTGCCCCTCATTTGGACCTTGGGAGCTCAGCCCAGTGCTCCAATGTGGGTCTCTGTCTCTATCTCCATCCATCGCCAGATGAAGGTTCTATGGTGATATGCAAGATATTCATCAGTGTGGCTATAGGATAGGGCCATTTCAGGTGCCCTCTCCTCAGCTACCCAAGGAACAAGCTGGGGACATCTCCTTGGACACCTGGGAACCCCTCTAGAGTCAAGTCTCTTGCCAACCCTAAAATGGCTCCCTTAATTAAGATATATACTTCCCTGCTCCCATATCCACCCTTCCTCCATCCCAACCATCGGATTCCCCCAAGCTCTCCCCATCCTCCCCTTCTCACTTCTCCCCATCACCCCTTACCCCCACCCTACCCCCAACCCCAAGCTCCCAATTTTTGCCTCTAACCAGGATTTTTTAGTTTTGCTGGGGACAAATCACCTAAGTATCTGAATTAGGACATCACCAGAATGGGATAACTTGATGTTGATAAACTGCTTTATAATTGATAAAATATGTTACTTGATTTTACAATAAACCAATAAAATAGAACAAGGGCTGAGGGGAGTGGCTTAGTAAATAAAGTGTTTGCCACGTAAATGTGAGGACCGGAGTTCAAATCCCCAGAAGTCATGTGAAGCCTACATAGAGCAGTGTGTGTGTTATCCCACTGTTCCTATGGGAAGGTGGGGGCTAAGACAGGAGAATCCCCTGAAGCTCGTGAGCCAGCAAAGAAGAGACCCTCAAACAAGTTGGAAACTGAACACTGACACCCTCTCCACACACGAGCCATGGCACATGTGCCCAAACATACACACAAGCAAACTGGCATATTATATACACCCATGTGCACACATACATGCACAAAAAAGATTTGAATAAAAGAGTTACTTTATTTATAAGTTATCTCACACCTAGGGCTGAAGAGATGGCTCTCATTTTTTTCTTGAACTAGGGCACTCATATATGCATGGCATACACTCACATAGACACACACACATAAATAATAAAAAATGAAAATAAATATCATGAAAAAACAAAGCCCTCAAGTTATCTTGTACCAAACGAGGAAGAATGGGTCTAATGTGGCATCTTATGTTGAGAGTGCTTGTGTATAAAATAGTCCTGGTTTAGAAATGTCGAATATAAACTAAGCTGAAGGAATGTGATCATTTCTCAACTGAAATCTGAATGAGGGATGCTGTTCTTAAAGGGACTCGTAGGATCGGGCCTCAGCCAGTCTAGAAGCATTTGTTTGTTAATCTGGATTGTTGTGGAACCAGTTTTCTTGTCCCAGCCCCAGGCCCTGCTGCTGTTCTGTCTGGTGAGGCGCCTGTGAGGGTGGCTCTGCACTGACCCCTGGTGGTGCCCTTTGCGCTCCTGCAGTTCACAAGGAAAAGCAGAAATGGACAGACTTGAGCCTTTCCTGCTGTTTCTGGTTCTAGTTGAGACCATGAAATACAAATAAAGATAGTCATAGCCATACACTGTAACTAAGCACAAGAAGTCAACAGGATTGTAGGATACATAGTAAAGGCATTTAAGAAGAGAAAGATTTATGATAAATAGTCTGTTTTTCATCAGTATAAAAGTGAACTTTGTAACAAGGACATCTATGTTTCAAGCAAGAAAGCTTAGAGTTTTCCTTGGTTTATTGTCTTTGAAATTTCACATGGTTATCATGAAGGGGGTTGCCAGGAATCTCAGAGTAATAATAAAAGTTTGGGCATAGGCAGGCAAAAGTATGGCTCTTGATATTGCATGGAAAAGCCCCAACAGTCACTATAAAAAAAGTTGTCTTAGCCGGGCGGTGGTGGCGCACGCCTTTAATCCCAGCACTCGGGAGGCAGAGGCAGGCGGATCTCTGTGAGTTCGAGACCAGCCTGGTCTACAGAGCTAGTTCCAGGACAGGCTCCAAAGCCACAGAGAAACCCTGTCTCGAAAAACCAAAAAAAAAAAAAAAAAAGTTGTCTTTCTGAAAATACTCATATCAGTGCTATGGTGAGCCACACCTGAAACCCCAGCCCTTGGAAGGCAGAGGTGGGAGGATTGCTGAGGGTTTAAGGTTACTTGGTCTACATATGGAGTTCCAGGCCAGCTGAGCTATGTAGTGAGACTTTGCCTCAACAAAACCAACAAACAAAAGAATATTTTATATCATAAAACGTCTACAATATAATATTATATAAAGATTCAAAGTTACATCTATGTTGGGCTAGGGGGTAAGTAGCTCAGTGGTAGAACATGTGCTTAGCATGTGTGAGGTCTCTGAGTTCAGTCTCTGGCACTAAAAAAGGAAGCATAAGTACTAGTATAGTACAACTGAAATTTTGAAATATTTATTTAACAATACTATGTCAGAGTTCTGCCTGCCTCTGCCTCCCAAGTGCTGGGATTAAAGGCGTACGCCACCACCCGGCACCTGCCTAGTGAGTTCGAGGCCAGCCTTCTCTAAAGGTCAACACTAGGGAGACTATTCAGGAGGATTTGGAGTTTGAGGTTAGAAAACAAAACCAAAAGCCACAAACTAAAACCATACTCAGATTATAGCCCAACTAGGAAACAGACAACATCTGGAAGTCTGAGCATAAGGGTTTTTGTTTTTGTTTTTTTAAACAAAACCAGGGTCTCATTGTAAAGCCCTAGTTATGCAGAACATACGGGACTTGAACTTCCTGCCTCTGGCTCTGTGTGCTGATTACAGATATGAGCCACCACACCTGGCTCTGGAGTACCTTTATGTCTGAAAAACTGGCTGGGATGACTTACATCATCTTATCTTTGATCATTATCTTAGTAATACAAAGTTATTCACTGCCTTGAAGCCACACTAGGGTTATGCTCAAGTATCCTTGTGACAGGCTTTGTCTACAACCCAACTTTGACTTGTGTGTGTGTGTGTGTTGGGACTGAGCCTAAGGCTTTCCTAAGCAAAGGATGTAGAGACCATCAAGCTTTATCTCCAGTCCCGTATCACTAAGTTGCCCACACTGGTCTTGAACTTGTGATCCTGTTATCTTAGCCTACTGGGTGGCTAGAATTACAGGCCTGTGCTAGCAAGGCTAGCCTATGTAGACTCTTGCAGGAAGTGCAGCTGTGGGGCTGTGGATGTAGTGCAGATGACAGAGTATGTGCTTAGCATGCACAAACCCCCAGACGTGATCCCTAGCACCATGTAAACTGGGCGTGGTAGAGCACACCTATAATCCTAGCATTAGGTGGGAAAAGAAGCAGTGTTCCTGTGTATAACTGCTGCCCTTCTGCAGAGGCCCTGGTGTGTCAGAGGAATAGTGAAGGCTCTGGTCCTAATCAACTATGGAGATTCTCCAGCGCTGCTGAGTTACTATTTTTAAACTTCGCACATGCGTGTGTGCACCAGCCGAAGGGCAGCTTTCTTTGTCATCCTCAGGAACACCATCCACCTGTGCGACAGGACCTCTCATCTGCCTGGAGTTGAACAGTTAAGCGGGGCTGGCTGGTGACAGCTCCAGGGGTCCTCCTGTCAGCCTTCCCTTTGCATGGGTTCTGGCTCTTGCGAGGCAAGCACTTCACTGACTGGCCTGTCTCCCCAGCCTCAGTTATATTTTTTCAAATTTTATAGCAAAGAAGATAATAAAGCTTCAACTCCAAGTCTCTGACTCCTGGGTGTTTGTTTGAATTGTTATGGACTTCTCTGGAGATGTTCTGTGGAGTCAGTGGGTCTGGCAGAGGTGAATGCTGTGCTAATTGCCAGAGTTTCAACCCCATCCTGAGTTCAGCCACTGAATAGGGTGGCACCCTCACCTTTTTTCTTCCTTGTATCTTTGCTTATTACAAAAGAGTTATTTATTTTGAAATTTTATTTTACTGTGTGTGTGTGTACACGTGTGCATCTGTACAATGTATGTGGTGCCCATGGAGACCAGAAGGAGTTACAGGCAGTTGTGAGCCATACCAGTGTGGGTGCTGGGAACCAAACTGTAGTCATTTACAAGAGCAGCAAATACTCTTAACTGAAAATATCTCTATCCCCCTACTATTTTTTTTTAAGTTAGTAACTGCGAATGGTAGTATATGCCTGTAATCTGAGCACTGGGAAGACTGAGACAGGAGGATCGCCTGAACTTGAAGTCGGCATGGGTTAGGGAACAAATTCTGGCTCTGCTAGTCTTGAACAAAAACTTAACCTCTTTTTACATGACTCTTCCCCTGTGAAGTGGGCGTGTTAGTTATACCTAACTATAGGGATGCTTGACACGTAAATACTTAAAATATTGCTTGGCAACCATGAGCATTCAGTGCAAGAGAGATGGCCCAGTAGGTGAAAAGCAAATTCGCAGACCTGAGTTTGAATCTCCAGAACCCAGATGAAACCCTAAGTGGTAGCACCCACATCTGTAATTGTAGGGATCCTATGGGGAGATGGGAGAGAGAGGCAGGAGAATCACTAGATGCTTGTGGCCAGCCTGCTTGGAGTGCTCAGCAGTAAGCAACCAAGAGGTCCTGCCTCAGTCCAGGTGGGACCCAAGTCATCCTCTAATCTCTACACGCATGCATACGTACACACAAACTGCTTCCCCAGACACAGACACACACCCCTGGCTTCCTCAGGCTCCTGAACTCATGCACACATTTCCTTCACTCCCACATACATACAATAATTAAAAATAATGAAAATAAATCCTTCAAAAATACAGTCACCATTTATGCATTGTAATCTGGCTTCAACACCACCACACACACATTATAGGGTATCTAGGATCTCTTTGGTATTTGTAGCGGAAGGCTTTTTATTCTTGTTTGTGTGTATATATTATTTTATTATATTACTATATCATAATTTGTTTAGCCATTCTCTCTATCAGTGGCTATTTGGGTATCTACTTAGAAAAGAGCTACAATGACTTTACTTTTGCTTACTTATAAAGTACTGTTTGGGATAAGTTTTTACCAGTGTGGTTTTAAAATGAATACTATTTTTTTTTTCTTTTTTGGTTTTTTGAGACAGGGTTTCTCTGTAGCTTTGGAGCCTGTCCTGGAACTCACTCTGTAGACCAGGATGGTCTCAAACTCACAAAGATCTACCTGTCTCTGCCTCTCAAGTGTTGGGATTTTATTTAGAAGAAAATACCAGGGGGCTGGAGAGATGGCTCAGAGGTTAAGAGCACTGACTGCTCTTCCAGAGGTCCTGAGTTCAATTTCCAGCAACCACATGGTGGCTCACAGCCATCTATAATGAGATCTGGTGCCCTCTTCTGGCATGCAAGCATACAGGGAAGGAATGTTGAATATATAATAAATTAAAAAAAAAGGAATCCAAAAAAAACAAAAAAGAAAAAAAGAAAAAGAAAATAGTAATTTTTAAGAAATCATATTTGAAATAATCTTCTATAAGGTATGCATATTGTTCCTTGATGACATGTAAACTAACTGGTTCAACAGGTAATCTAAAATGGACCCTGCTCTATCTCTGAATTTAAAAAATTTTCATAAATCAGGTGATAGGTTTACTGGTATTTTTCTTTTGTGAATCAAATCCATTGATCTTTCCCCTAAGACAATCCATTTATTGTTTTTATTGTTACTTCTGTGTCCCATTGTCACTATGTTCTTAAAAGAATGAAAGTGTGTGGCTAGCATGTAATTGGGCTGCACTTTCTCAGGCCCTGGCACTAGGAGTGGGTGTGACTCAGATACCCAGAGGCCAGCCAGTATAAAACTGGGAGACAGCCTTTGAAAGGCGTGGCCCAGCTCGGAGGCTCCACACAGTAGTAATGAAGAGAGGGGAGAAAGCAACCCCCAGAGAGAAGATAAAATACACGACTAAGCATAACTGTGGAAATTGCATTCAATTACGAGTGTTCCCATTTGACATTCAACACACACACACACACACACTCACACACTTTGTTGTTTTGAGATAGGGTCATGCTCTGTTATGTGGTCCTGAGGAGTGGACCTTGCTGTGTAAACTAGGGGCCTTCATCGTGAGGCAATCTTCCTGCCTTTGCCCACTGAGTGCTAGGATAACAGGCACATGTGCCCTACTACACCCAGCAGGTATTATGAATATACTATTAAAGGTAGTTGGCATGCCAATTTGAATGACAACTGCTTTCTTGCTCACTTGTACGCCCCCACCCCCAAGTGCTAGGGGCGCGAACCCAAGGTCTTGCACATGCTGGGTGAATGAACCATTACCACTGGACCCTACCCCCCTCCACGTGACAGCTCCTGTTTCTCTGCTTATTTTGCAAATTGCAGTTACATTAGAGCAGAATAAGTGCTTGGATGAAGAAAGTTCCAGGTGCCCTGAGAGCACATCAAAGGGCCTTAGCCCCATTTGAGAGGTAGGGGAAGCTTCCTCAAGGAGTGATGGAGAACCGAGGACTAATTCTCCCCTGAAGGAATGTGAATGGGAGCAGAAATGGAGAACATTCAATACAGAAGAACATAGTACACACAGGACTATGTGGGGAGGGGTGGGGATAGATTGAAAAGTTGAGATTTATTTGAGGAATTATTTATTGGTATGTGTGTGTGCCTGAATAATGTATGTATATGTATGACATATATGCGTGGTGCCTGTGGAGTTTAGAGGAGGTTCAATGCCTTGGAGCCAGATTGACAGGCAGTTGTGAGCCGGCCAGTGTGGGTGCTAGGAACTGAACCTGGGTTCTCTGGAAGAGCAGCCAGCACTTACTACTGAGCCATCTCTCCAGCCCCATTTGATTCATGTTAAAACTGATGGGATAAGTGTGTAAATAGGGTTTGCTAGGATCATGTGTCTGATAGAAAGATCACTGTGGTGTGAACACAACTTTAAGAGATTTTGATGGAGCCGGGCGGTGGTGGTGCAAACCTTTAATCCCAGCACTCAAGAGGATCTCTGTGAGTTTGAGGCCAGCCTGATTTACAGAGCTAGTGCCAGTACAGGCTCCAAAGCTACAGAGAGACCGTGTCTCGAAAAACCAAAAAGAGAAAGAGAGATTTTGATGGTTTAAACTGGGCTAGTAGGGCTAGGATAGAAGAGAGGCATTAAGATTGGTGGCTGGGGAAGGAAAATGGAGAAGAGCTCACTGATAGCTCAGTGTCTTCCTTGGGGAAACTGAAAATGAACAGGAAATATGGAACAGCAGAGGAAAGTGATGGGTTCAGTTTGAACCTGTAGAATTTGAGGTGTCTGTAGGATACTCAAGAGTAGTACTTCTGGAGCTCGGAACAAAGACCTGCCTGGGAGGGAATCCTCAGCACATAAGGTAACTGCAGTATGGAGATGCTTTTGTTTTTGGCTTTGGTGGCTGGGAGACAAACAGTGGAAATGAAATTTACAAAGAAGGCCTTTGGAGGAAAGGTAGAAGGAAGAAGCTTATTTAGGTCAGCTACTGGAGACGTTAAGTGAGATTACATGCCTGGCATCTAGTAAATGGCTGATGTTTTCCTCTCCAGAAGAAAAGATTATTCTAGATAAGGAACTTCAGTAAATTGGGGACTTAATCAAGTGAGAGAACACGAGACTTGAAAGTCTGTTGAAGGAAAACAAGTTGGGCATAGTGGCACAAGCCTTTAATCCCAGCACTTGGGAGGCAGAGGCAGGCAGATCTGTGTTTCAGACCGGATTAGTCAACATGGCAGTCCCATGACACTGTAAGTTACCTAGAAGAAGACTCTTTGTCTCAACAACAGAGAGGGAGAGAGAGAGAGAGAGAAGAAGAGAGAGTTAAATATTATGGGGGTGGGGGTAGGAATGATGAAGAAAAAAAGGGTTGTCTGAAACACTGAAGAGATTTGACACTCCAGGCAAAGCACCACCTAAGGTAAGGGTTTCTAGATGGCAGATGAAAATGGCATCTGAAGACTATCCTGTAATCTGAAATATGGCATTAGAACAGTGTCCAGAGAAAGGGAATCCACATTAACTGGGTAGAGCTGGAATCCAAAAACTCGGTGTATAAATTGTTGAAGCAATGGGAGTTGGAAAATTAATCACAATGCTCTTTTGAAATATCACACAGCCAGTACAATTGTTTTTGAGACAATATTTAGTGGCACAGGAAACACTTATAAAAGTGTAAGCACACCACAAAACAATATGGAGTTATTTTTTTGTCAAACGTTGTATATCTAGATAGAAATGGATAAAACTATCTCCAGGGTAGAGAGTTTCTCTCTACTTTTCCAGCACTTTTCTTTTTAAAACGTCTCCCGCTTTTATAAAATTCTAAGAGCAAAACTGTTGTCCAAAAGCAACTCTAGCAGAATTCAGAATGTGGGGATCCAGATTCCAGCACTTCTCTAGCCTTTGGGGATGGAGGAATCAGGACCCATGGGTGTAGCCTCGAAGGTCTGAGACCCAGGGCAATGAGAGAAGTAGCAAGACCGCCATTCTGCAGGCAACAGCGGCATCTGGAGCCGTGGGCTGCCTAGAGGGACCGTGGAGCGCAGTAGCCTCAAGCCTGGAAGCGCCGGGCCAAAATTTCCCCGCCCATCCCGTGCCAGACGCTTCGCACCAGCAGGGGAGGGACACGTCAGGACGGCGAGGTCGCGACAATCGGACGGCCGAAGGTTCCGGTTTTCCGAGGGCCTCTGCCGCTACAGAAAACGCCTCCACGAAACCAAGGAGCAGAGCAGCCGCCGAGGGGAACGGCGCCAGCCCGCGCGCTCGCCCCGGGTTCCGCGACTGAGAAGAGGTGGAGTTGTGGGCGGAGCCTCAGGCCGGAGCTGTGATTGGAGCAGCCCATACCTTGGGCAAGAGAGGCCTAGGGCGCCAGCTCGCGACGCACCGGAGCGGGGCTCAGCGCTCTGTCCGTGATTGGCTAGGAGCGAGAGGACGGGCGCTGTCTCTCGGTGATTGGCAGGTTCTAGACCGCCCTCGGAAATCGTCCTGACTTCGCCCATTGGCATCCTGTGAGGGTAGGCGGGATTGGTTCGTCGTGATTAGCTGGCGGCCGAGAGTGAGGGTGTTGGGAGCGAGCGGAGGAGGGGCGGGAGGATCCGACTCCCTCCCGGTTATTGGCTGGCAGCGTGAGTGGGGGTGGGGCCAAGGCCCAGCGACTGCCTGGGATTGGCGGGCGCTGGCATGAGTGACGGACAGCGAAGCTAGCTGCGCGCCCAGCGGTTTGTTTTTCGGAGCGTTCCTGAGGTGGAGAACAGTGGCCGGACGGAGCGACTTCTGGACTTCGGGACTGGCGGGCGGGCGGGCCGAGCGGCGCCGCCGAGGCCGGGCTGGGCCGAGCCGGGGAGCTCCGGGGATGTAGCGGGCCACCCTGCTCATGCCACAGCGCCCGGCCGCGGCCGGAGCCGGAGCCTGGGGAGGCGGCGGGGGCCCCGAGCGCAGCCAGCGCAGCTCGCGGCCCCCGAGCGGAGCCAGGCCCGCTGCCGTCCCCGCCGCCTGCTCCCCCGGCATGCAGCCCAGGCTGCGGAGGTGACACTTCGGGACTGTAGCCGCCGCCGCCGCCATCGCCACCATGGGTGAGTACCGCCACCGCCCCGGCCTGGACCCGCGCAGCTTCGCGACGCCCCGCCCCGGGCAGAGGGGAGGAGGACCCTGGGCCGCCGCCTGACAGGCATGGACAGCCTGCCGGGCCCGGGGCTGGGGACCGAGGACGGCTCGCCCGTTCGCGGCGCCGCTACCCGGGCGGCGGGTCTGGCTGCTGGGACCCTCCGGGGGTGCCCTGCCGGCCAGATCCACTGGGCAGCTCTCTTTCTGGGCACGCGGCCGGCGCATCCCGGGGAGGGGTCTGCAGGACCGAGGCCCGTGCTCGGCGGGGCCGCCCACTCCGGTCCCCAGCGAGCTGGCCCGCGAGCTTGAGGGTGGGGGAGCCGGAGCTCAGTGTGGGGCCGGGGCTGGAGCCTGGTGCAGGCCCAGCTGCTGTTGTGTCTTTTCCTTGATTTGCTTTTTTTTTTTTTTTCCTGCCTGTGTCATTTCCTTCCCTTTGCTCACACAGGCTGGCCTGTGAGTTCCCGGGGCTTTGCTCTCGAGCTCCGTGCGCTCCCCTGCGCAGAAGGGGGGGAGGGTATGCGGGACTGCGAGACGATTCGACGCGGAACCCTGTTAGCAAAAGCGGGCTTGGGAAATGTGATCTGTGCTCCTCGCAGATTACGGGAAGTTAAGAATGATGGGTGCTGTGGGTTATAGCTCAAACCCTACTTTTGGAAAAATCCAATGGCTATTATTTTTATCCTGGGCTATTTATCCCTGAAACTATGTAACTTTTGAAAGAGGCATTCGCTACACAAAAGAATGACTATGAAATCATTTCCTTTTTGTCACTATTTGCAGTTCTGCTGTGAAGATGTAATCTAAGAAAAGCTTTTAATGTCTTCCACATAATATTTGAACTGAATTATATTTGCGTAATTTTGGTACTTTACGAAAAGACTCATCTAAGGAGCGTGTGACATTTTAAATATGCTTTGCTTCTCCAGTTGGGGCAGGTGTTGGCGATGCTCTTGTTTCTGGTCTCAGTCAGGTTCTGCAAAATATTCAGTATTGTCCTAAGTAAGACGGGTAAAATTTAGTGAAAGTCTCCTTTACAGAGAAGTATCCAGTGCTTCTATGAAGTGGCCCAAATGAAACTGGAATGCTAGTGTTTGCTTTGCCCTATAGGAAGGTCAAGTCATTTTTGTAGGCGGTTAAGTGGGGGTACAGTGGCACATTGACTCAGTTTTGGTCTGCCTCTTTACTCTGATTTTAAATGATTTGCTTTTCCCCCAGTGTGCCCCGCATACAGTATGGAAAGGGTTTGTTCATTTGCTGGCTTTTCTGTTCCCTTCCTGTTCAGGGTTTGTTTGTTTTTTCTCTACAGAGGTCTCATCTGAGAATTAGACACAAAAGGAACCCAGTAAGGCTTCACAAATAGATAAATATTTATAATACATATATTACAATAAGTATTTATGGAGTGTTTATTATAAATAGGGCAGAGGATTCTTTTTGTCTCCCAGGCATCAAACATTTATCTTGTGCTACAGTACTGAAGCAAAATCTTTGAATTATGGATTTATATTGTGATAGTCTAGTAAGTTTTCCCTCTTGTCTGTGGGCGAGTTTTAAGCTTCACGCACAGACCTCACATGTAACTTTTTGTTTGCAAAACCAATGTGAATGCCTGGATAATGTGGGTCACATCTCATCATCTAAAATGAAAATAGATAAGAGCCTGTTTTCACGTTTGGAAATGTTTTCAGTAAGTGTTTAAATATATGGAAAGGTGATGCTGGGAGGAAGGAAACTATGTGGGTAAAGTCCCAAAGAAAAAAGAATAGGGAACTTGGTATCTTCTTATTTGACCCCCATGTTACTTTTTACATGTGTGTGTGTGTGTTTTAATTTCCAGTGCTGGGCACCAAATCCTAGCCCTGTTAATGCTAGGCAAGTGCATTATCATTGACCTGCATCCCTGTGCCCCCCTCTCCCCGAGACAGGGTTTCTCTGTGTAATAGTACTAGCTGTCCTGGAACTAGTTCTTGTAGACCAGACTGGCCTCGAACTCACAGAGTTCTGCTTGCCTCTGTCTCCCAAATTCTGGGATTAAAGGTGTGCATCACCACAGCCCAGCCCCTGTGCTTTCTCTTGAATTTCTTTTTTTTTTTTGGTTTTTCGAGACAGGGTTTCTCTGTAGCTTTGGAGCCTGTCCTGGAACTCCCTTTGTAGACCAGGCTGGCCTCGAACTCACAGAGATCCACCTGCCTCTGCGTGAGTGCTGGGATTAAAGGCGTGCGCCACCACCGCCCGGCTCTCTTGAATTTCTTTTCTTTCTTTCTCTCTTTTTTTTTTTTTGTTCTGAGACAGGGTCACCCTGTGTAGCCCTAGCTACCCTGTAACCGTGCTGTGTGGACCAGGCTGTCCTTGAACTTGTAGTAATCCTTCTTCCTCTGCTTCCCCAGCACCTAAAACTTAATAAACAAACTCAAACGTGTACTGAAAGAAAGTTTTTAATATTTTAACTACTCTTAAACTCCAAGTCAGTGACTAAAGGGCTAGAACTAATTTGCATCTCTGCCCTACAGGTGCTTTGATTTATAGTCATGTTTTCCTGAGCTGTTCTATGCTCCAGACTGGAGCCTGTTTGACAACTTGACTTATTAATGAAAACATGTCAGGTTTTATATTGTCTTTTAGCCCCAGCAAACATCTAGTGGAAACTGGAAATGACACTTACCCTCGTAAATAATAGGAAATCTTTTTCTGTCTGTTTGTTTGGCTGGTTTTTGGCTTTGATACTATGTGACTATTGAAATTGAGGTGGACTTTTTTTTTTTTTGGACATACTAGAATTTCTTCCAAAAATTATAGTAATACTGTTAATAATTCCTGGGATTTATTTGCTAGTGTTTATTTGCTCTTTTTCTAAATGTAATCTGAAGCGTAATGGAATGTATTAAAAATGGGCAAATGGACTGGACAGTGGTGGTGCGTTCCTCTAATCCCAGCATTTGGGAGGCAGAGGCAAGTGGATCTCTGTGAGTTCAAGGCCAGCCTGATCTACAGAGCGAGTTCTAGGATAACCAGAACTATTTCACAGAGAAACCCTGTCTCAAACAAACAAACAAAAAAGGGGTAAATGGGATTTGGAAATATTACAGGAATCTAGGGAACTGGATACAGGATTAAAGATGGTTGGTTTGGGCTGATCGCTTGATTTAGAGTTGAAATACTTATAATTTACAGAACTAGGTCTGTGTTTCTAGGGTTCCAGGGCATTTGGAAACACCTAAGAACAGTCTCATTTGGTTACAATCTAACCCCCATGTAGTAGACTCAAGATTAATAACTATTCTGAGAGAACCCTGAATCAGTTTAATAAATTAGCACCTATACTATGAATAGATTTTGTTTTTGTTCTTTTTTAAAGGTTTATTTTTATTTATGTGTATGTGTTTTTGTGAATGTCAAAAGAGAGTGTTAGAGCCACTGAAACTGTGTTTTCACGAGGTTATGAGCAGCCTGATAAGAGTACTACAAGCCGAGCTCGAGTTCTTTAGAAGAACAGGAAGAGCTCTTAACCACTGAATAATCTCCCCAGTCCCTCAGGAGCTGAGGCCATCTATACAAGACTCATGAGTAGAATTTTTATATATTTTTAAAATTGTTTTTTAATGTGTAATGTGTTTCCCACACACACCTGTGCCTGCTGCCCATGGAGTCGCCTCTGGAACCGGGGTAACAGACAGTGGTAAGCAGCCATGTGAGTGCTAGGAATTGCACCTCTGTCCTCTAGAAGAACAGCTAGGGCTCTTAACCATTGAGAGCTATCTCTCCAGCCCAGATTTTTTAAAATGAGAATTGGGGGCAGGAAAGATGGCTTTAGTGCATAAGAGTACTTGCTCTGCAAGCATTTACTCCCAAGTTTGAATTCCTAGTGTCCACATTAAAAGTCAAGAATGGCTTTAAAGCTGTAACCCCAACAGGTGGATCTTGAGTTTCCTGCCTGGCTAGCCAGCCGAGCCTAAATGGTGTACCTCCAGTTCAGTGAGAGACCCCCATTTCAAGGCAGAAAGGTGGGGAAGATAGAAGACACCTGGAGTCTTGTTCTGCTTTTCACATATATGTGAACAGGTGCACATTCCCACACACTCATATATATATGCACAAACATGCACACAAAATAAAGGATAAATGAATAAAGGAAGATAAAGAATGAATGGTAACTGGTAGTAGGCCTAATGGTAGTGCCTCCATTCTCAGCACTTGGGAGGTAGAGGTAGATCAGGAATTCAAGGCCGTTCTTACTGAATAGCAAATGGGAAGCCTATTTGGGCTATTTGAGACCAGGATTCAAAATCAAAACGAAAAAAATAAATAAAATTGGTTTTGATTTTTTTTTTCTTCTGAAACAGGGTTTCTCTGTGTAGCCTTGGCTGTAGTTTTGGATTTTGAAACAAGATTTTAGATTTTATTTTTGTAAAAAGTAAATTTGCTTTCAACTAAACATTACTTAGGGAAATACAGAGAGTGCAAGTTTTTCTGTTTTGTTTGCCCATTTGACAAGAACATCCTATATTCAGGTGTAGTATTAAGCCCTGGACCTGCATCATTCTGTTCTAAGAGGTTACAGGGAGGTAAGGTGAAGCAGAAATGTGCAAACATATTTAGGTAGAATATTCTTTATCTAAAGTGCTTAGGATCAGGGCTAGGGATATAGCTCAGTGGTAGAGTGCCCTCTAGCATGTGTGAGACCCTTAAGATCTGACTTATACTGAGAATCAGAAATGTTTCAGGTTTTGTAGTTTAAAACTTTATTTGACTTAGTTGTTTTACTTGTGTTTTGTCCACATGTCAGCATGTGTACCATGTGTATTATTGATGCTGTCAGTGGTCAAAAGAGGGTATCAGATCCCCTGGAACTAGAGTTACAGATGATTTTTTTCCCTGTTTTTTTGAGATAGGGTTTCTCTGTGGAATAGTCCTGACTATTCTGGAACTCACGCTGTAGACCAGGCTGGCCTCGAGCTCATAAACATCCACCTGCCTCTGCCTCCCAAGTGCTGGGGTTAAAGGCATGCACCACCACCGCCTGACGAATTACAAATGGTTTTTAACCAACACGTTGGTACTGGGAATTGAACTCAGGTCCTCTGCAACAGCAACAAGTGCTCCTAGCCACTTAGCCATCTCACCAGTAGCCTCCCCCCCACCTTTGAAAGTATTTGGGAATACTTGCCTAGACCTTACTGGATTAGTATCCCTAGTCTGTTTCAGATTTTGGAGTTTTAGATTAGGTATGCTCGACCAGTAAGTGAGTGTAGGTGCTCTGCCAAAAGTGTATAATTGTTTGCAAGAAGAGACCAATTCTATAATTTAAGGGTTATGACACACCAACACACATACACATAAACATTCTTTAAATTAGTTCCATCAAATGTTAAAATACAGCGAAGAGGAGCTGACAGTTAGTTTGTTCTGTACTTGCTGTGCAAGCTTGAACCAGAGTTCAAATCCCTAGTACCTATTTGGAAAGCCAGGTATGGTAGTTTGTGCCTGGGGAGGCCTACAAGAGGATTCTTGGGGCTTGTTGGCCAGCCAACCTAGCCACATAGATGAGTTCCAGTCCCCAAATTGTGGTGGAGAGATGTACAGGAAGATATCTGATACCAACCTTTGACCTCCACAGGAACATGCACAGGATCTTTTAATGAATACACATATGAAGGTGTAAAATGGTGATTCTATTGAGTCTTACAAGAAAGTAGTGCTTTACTTTGTAATGTGTATTTAAAAATTTAGATCCAGGGGCTGGAGATATGGCTCAGTGGTTAAGAGCACTGACTGCTCTTCCAGAGGACCCGAGTTCAATTCCCAGCACCCACATGGTAGCTCACAACTGTCTGAAGATCCAGTTGCAGGGTATCTGACACATTCACACATAAAAATAAAGTTAAATTAACCATAAAAATATAAAAAAAAAATTTAGATCCATTAGTTAATTTTGGTAGATTGTTATATATTCTAGTAACAGAACAATAAATATCAGTATTTAACCTTTAGCAAAACTTCAATACTGCTTTTATCTATCTGTTTGTCTATCTATCTATCTATCTATCTATCTATCTAGTTTTTCAAAATAGGGTTTCTCTGTGTATCCCTGACTGTCCTGGAACTTACTCTATAGACCAGGCTGGCCTTAAACTCAGAGCGGTCCTCATGCAGAGGCGCATCTCCCCAGTGCTGGGATTAAAGGCATGCACTACCACTTCTTGGCTCAATACTGTTCTTTATAAAAATTACATTTTCTTTAAAGTTTTGAGGAGGGGTTGAGACAGGGCCTTAACCTGTAGCTCTGGCTGGCCTGGAACTTGCTATGTGAATCAACCTGGCCTGAAATTCATAGAGATCCACCTGCCTCTACCTCCTATGGATTACAGATGTGAGTCACCACTCTTGACTTCAACCATTTTCTGTGTGTTTTTTGAAACTAGGTCTCATTTGACCCACGCTAAACTTGCCCATGAACTCCTGATCCTTCTGTCTCCATTTCCTGAGTGCTGGGATCAATAGGTGTGCATCATTATACCTGGCTGGACCATGCTCTTTAAAGTTTTTTTTTAGTGTGTTTGTGTGTGTGTGTGCACGTCAAAACACAACTTTTGGAAGTCAGTTCTTTCCTTTCACTGTGGATCTGAGCATTAGGCTTCCATGACTTCCTCTTTACAGACTCCATCTCACCAATCTTCACTCAGGTTCTTGAAGAAGCAATATTTTGTGTGTATAATGGTTTTTGTCTGAATATGGTCAGAGTAGAGGCAGTAGACATACATGAAATGGAACTGTCATGGAGAGAAAGTAAAATCTGATGCAGCGACTCTGAAACACGGGCTCTCTTGAGTTGAGCAGTCTGATCAGATGACCTGGCAGAGCTAAGACAGAGCCTTGGCAAGATGAAGAAATAACATCATTAGTTAAGTGAAAACAAAGATTAAAATATTACTTTAGACTGGGTGTGGTGGTACACTCCTTTAATCCCGGTGCTTGGGAGAAAGGCAGGCTGATCTCTGAGTTTGAAGCCAGCCTGGTATACATAGCAAGCTCCAGGACAACCAGGGCTACCTAGAGAGATCCTGTCTCAAAAAACCACCACCAACAAAATATTACTTTGTGGATTTGTAAATGCGGAAAAGAGAGTGTGTGGAGTAGTAAATAGATACCTTGTAGGATGATAATGTTTATTACAAGACATGGTACTTCCTCTAATTTTTCTGGGTTAACCAAGAGAACTCATAAAAGGGAAGTACCTTACAGGCCTTTCAGATAGAAGTTCAGTGTGGAAAAGTAACTTCCTACTGGAGCCAGAAAGGGGGGTATATTGCCCCACACCATAAGTCAGAAAGAAGAGAAGAAAAAGCACAGGGTGCCGAAAATTGCAGGTACCTACTTGCTTGTGATTTCTTCGGAGCCTCTACCTCCCTCCCCCTCCCTTCCTTCTTGTGTGTGCATCAGGTACATGTTCACATGTGCCACAGTGTATGTGTGTAGGTCATTTCTCTCCTACCACTATGTGGGTTCCAGGAATCAAACTTAGTTTGTAAGGCTTGATGGCAAAGCCCTTTTCCCTGCTGAGCCATCTTGCCAACCGGTGTTTCCATTTTAAAGCTTGATCTCTGGTCCTTGTTTCATAAATTCCTTGTTTTCTTTGAATACACATTATACCCTTCCTAGATTCCTTTCTTTTAACATATATTTATTTATCTTACGTGTGCATTTTTATGGATTGGCAGGGCACATGTGCCATGGTACATGTGTGTAGAGATTTAGATGGCTCTCACCTTCCTCCGTGTGGGTCCCAGAGATCCAACTCAAGCAGCAAGTGCCTTCACCCAGTGAGCCATCACCACAGATTCTCATTTATTCTTAGCTGGCCTGGAACTTGCGATATAGCTGAGGATAACCTTGAACTCCTGCTTCTTTCCATCTCTCAAGTGCTAGGATTGTAGGTATGCAACAACAAATAGCCCTCATTTCTTTTTTTATTTGTTTGATTGGTTTTGTTTTGTTTTGTTTTTTTGTTTTGTTTTTTTTTTTTTTTTTTTTTTGGAGACAGGGTTTCTCTGTATAGCTTTGGAGCCTGCTTGGCACTTGCTACGTCTGGCTGGCTTCGAACTCACAGAAACCCACCTGTGTCTGCCTCCCACTTGCTGGAATTCAAGACGTGCACCACCACTGTCCAACATCTTTTGGCTTTTTGAGGGGCCTACCACCTGACTTCTTTCTTAATTATTTATTTCCATCTTTATCCCTTATTTGATAATTTTTATTTATTTTTTTCTCTTTCAGCTCACTTTGTGAGCTTTCTGGCATAGCTAAAATAGTTTGCTTTTCTGAAAGAATCTAATCTGTTAATGATTATGTGAAATTATATATAAATTCTTGCTACTCACATTTCAAAAAATATTTTCATATATTTGTATTTATGTAGACTGGTTTGTATATTGTCCATACCAGCTTACTTTGTTTGTTTAAGTACAGGTCTTATTATATAAGCCAATCTGGCCTTGAACTTGCTGTGATCCTCCTGCTTCAGTTTCTCTAGGGCTGAATTTGGAGGCATATGCCATCTTACCTGGTTTGGCCATGTGGGGTGTATATGTTTGTGTTTTATTTTTATTTATTTTTTTTGAGATAGGGTCTCACTCTATCCCAGTTTGGCCTCATACCTGAGTTACTATCTTGAATGATGAAATTTTCTTTTTTTTTTTAAAGGTTTATTTAATATGTATACAGTATCCTGCTTGCAGGCCAGAAGAGGGCACCAGATCTCATTACAGGTGATTGTGAGCCACCATGTGGTGGCTGGGAATTGAACTCAGGACCTCTGGAAGAGCAGTCAGTGCTCTTAACTGCTGAGCCATCTCTCCAGCCCCTTGAGTGATGAAATTATAGGTGTGTGTCAACATGCCTGTTTCTTCAATCTGCTTTTAAAAATGACATTGTATTTGTTTATTCTTTTTTAAAGTTTACTTATTTATTTGTTTGTTTTTGAGGCAGGGTATCTGTCTCAGACAGACTATGTAGTCGTGACTGGCCTGGAATTGTTTATGGAGACTTAACTGGCCTCACAAACTCAAAAGGTCTACCTTCCTCTGTCTTCCATTGCTTGGATTAAAGACGGTGCCACCACTCCCAGATTGTTTATGCTTTTACTCCAAGAGTTTTTTTTTAAACTTTAAAACTTTTTTTCTTTTTTGTTCTTTTTTCTTTTCTTTTTTAGTTTCTCCTTTTCTTGAGATAAGGGTTTCACTATGTAGTTTTAGCTGCCCTGAAGCTCACTATATAGATTTGACTGACCTCAAACTCATAGAGATGTGCCTGCTTGTTTCTCCCAAGTGCTGGAATTAAAGTTGGGCTTCACCACTCCTGGCTGCTTTTTTAATGTTCTAAAGTGAGGTGTGACTCAGCCATCAAGAGCACTGGCTGCTCTCGCAAAAGGTTCAGATCCCAGCACCCACATGTTGGCTCAGAACCACCTATAACTTCAGTTTCAGGGAATCCACTGCCTCCTTCTTGCCTCTGTAGACACCAGGCATGCATACATGTGGTGCATATACATACATTTAGGCAAAACATTTATATAAAAATAAATTCTTTTTTAAAAAAAATCTTTCTAATGAATAATGCATGATAGATATTGAGCAAATGGTTATTAATGATTAATAAAATTCAGGAATAAATTAAATCATAGGGTAGGTTAAGTAGCCCTTCCAGTCTTTTTCCACTGACCTTTTCATATTGATGACAATAACAGCCAGCATTTTTAAAGCATTACTAAGTACCATGAGAAGTAATTTCTAAGTTGTCTTTTTTTCTTCCTCTCTCTGTGTTTTTATCTTAGTAATTCTGTAAAATGATGCTTTATTACTCCATTTTGCACAATGAGGAAATTGAGATTTAGGGAAAATACATGATTTATTTAAAGATTCCTTAAACTCAGATGTTTCTGAGTTCAAATTCTTTACTGCTGCTTTTTTTTTTTTTTTTTTTTTGATTTTTCGAGACAGGGTTTCTCCGTAGCTTTTGGTTCCTGTCCTGGAACTAGCTCTTATAGACCAGGCTGGCCTCGAACTCACAGAGATCCGCCTGCCTCTGCCTCCCAAGTGCTGGGATTAAAGGCGTGCGCC
This sequence comes from Microtus oregoni, assembly GCF_018167655.1. Taxonomy (NCBI): domain Eukaryota; kingdom Metazoa; phylum Chordata; class Mammalia; order Rodentia; family Cricetidae; genus Microtus; species Microtus oregoni. Next base: position 13,810,902 of record NW_024543222.1, on the reverse strand, counting down.
ACCACCGCCCGGCTACTGCTGCTTTCTAAGACAGCTCTCGATTTTAAGAGTCGCTGCTATGGGAGCCCACATGGTTTAGTTAGTCCTCAGTCTAGAGTGCAGCGCCTAAAAGAGCTAGTCAGCTCACTTGTCTCTGTGTCTGTAGTTGGAAATATCAGTTGTACACTTCACTGCTTTTAGTAGTTTTATGTTTGACCTCATAAAATTCAGTTTATAACCATGCTTCGCTTAGGTCAACTGTCCTAGATTTCGGGCAATGACAGACCATTCTCCTAGAATGTTGTTAGTACTAAGAACATCAAATAACACTGAGAATTGGTTTCCTTCCTGGAGGAAAAAATTGTCAACTTGATAAACCAGCCCTTACAATAGCAAATCTTAATATTCCTTTCCCCTCTCGCCTAGAGATTGAAAGTAGGGCCTTATACATACTGGGCAAGTACCGAAATACATTCTACCACTAAATACTAGCACCTTACCCTGACATTCTTAATTCTTCACATGGTAACATTGATAGTAAAAACTTCATACATGCTGGACATGGGATGTAGAGACAACTGGACCCCTCTGTGAGGCCAGTCTGATGTACATAGCAAGTTTCAGGCCAGTTAGGGCTACATAGGGCTACACTGTCTCTAAACTGAACCAAAACGAAACCAAGCCCCTCTACACAAAAACAAAACAAACAAAAAAACCCAACCTTCTCAAACCTCCATACATATACTAAGCTCTCAATACTTTTACTGGATGCGTCTAAGATAACGCTTATTAGTGCTGATCTTACTTATGTCTGTCACCTTTAAGATAGTTTAGATACTATGCTTTAGAGGTGTGTGTGTGTGTGTTGCTAGGGATTGATTGAATCTAGGGCCTTGCACATGGATACCCCAGCCTCTGTTCTTGTTTGTTTTTAAATTTATTTTATTTTATGTGTATTGGTGTTTTGCTTGCATGTATATCTGTGCACCACTTGCCTTGCTCCTAGAGGAGGCCAGAAGAGGGTACTGGCTCCCCTGGAACTGGAGTTATAAATGGTTATAAGCTGTCTGTAGATGCTGGGAATCAAATCCAGGTCCTCTGCAAGAAAGGGAATAGCCAGTGTTCTTCTTTTTTTTAAAAAAAAAATATTTATTTGATTATGTATATAATATTCTGTCTGTGTGTCTGCCTGCAGGCCAGAAGAGGGCATTAGATCTCGTTTCAGATGGTTGTGAGCCACCATGTGGTTGCTGGGAATTGAACTCAGGACCTTTGGAAGAGCGGGCAATGCTCTTAACCACTGAGCCATCTCTCCAGCCCTTAAAAATACCTTTTTCTTTCTTTCTTTCTTTCTTTTTATTTATTTATTTATTTATTTATTATTTTTTTACTAAAACAGGTTCTTACTATGTAGCCCTTGATGGCCTAGAACTATATAGACCAGTCTGGCCTTAAAGTCACAAAGCTGTGCTGCTTAGTGCTGGAATTAAAGGTGTATGACACTATGCCTGGCTTGGTTTTTGTTTTTAAATTTTGGTTATTAGATTAAAAACAATAAAACAAGTAAATTCTCTTCAGCTGCTCTGAGCTACATTTCTACACCAAGTTGTCTTTCTTTAAAAAGCCATAGAGAAATTGCTAGAAAAATATAAAATAGTTGATTGATTTTATGTTTGTCCTTTACAAGACCCCACTTACTCATTAGTTGTCTCCTTTACTGAATTATTTTATTGAAGGTCTCTAATCCTTGAGCGTTAGAAGTATATGTGTAAAACATCTTCATTTCTCATGTTTTTTTGAGACAGGGTCTTGCTGTGTTGTCCAGGTTAGTCTCCCAAGTTAAGAACTTCCTGTTTTAGCCTTTTCAGTGCTTGGGTTAAAAGGCCTGGACCATTATAGTAGACTAATAATTTTTGTATATATTTTAAAGTGGAATTTTAGAGGAACCTAATCTTACTTTTTTTCTTGCAAGTTTTAAATTTAATTTTACTTTTCTGGACAGTCAAAAGTATCTTTATAGGGCCAGAAACATGGCTCAGCATTTAAGAGCACTGACTACTCTTCCTAAGGACCTGGGTTCAATTCCCAGCACCCACTTGGCAGCTCACAACTATTTATAACTCCAAGATCTGACACCCTCACACAGACATACATTCAGGCAAAACACCAATGCACATAAAATAAAAATAAATAAGTAAAAATATCTTTATAAGTATCTTGGTACTTCCTTTCCTATGTTTCTTCAGAGGTGTTGTTGGGCAAGAGGCCAGATTCATGCTATTCTTTCTTCCCATGGAGTATTAATGTTTTTAAGGGACAAAAATGAAGGGCAGAAGATGGGCACTCTCGTTGGGTGGAGGCTTTTTTACTTGCTTTTTTTAAAGGTGTGCCCTAAGTTCCCAAGTGAGTCACTTGGGGAGTGTGACACTTACCCACATGTTCTCTTCCAGATTAACTGATAGATTATTTTCAGCCTTTAAGTGTTATTTGAATGGGTAAAGATCTCTGGGAGAATTTTGTAAAGCTTGGGGTCAGGCTGGTTTGTATTCTGGGTTTTGGTCAGTTTGTCTTCAGAAAGTGCAAACTCCAGTATTCCACAGTATTTAAGAGAAAGAGGTTAAAAGTAAAGCCAGTACATTGCTCTGGCCAGTTAAGAAAAACAGGAGAACTACCCTTTGACTTCCCTATCTGAAGCTGACTAGCCTGTAAAATTGGTAGTTAGAAGCAGTGTGTAAAGGTTAGACCTGTAAAACAGTTGTTTTCAAAGCAACTACCTGAGGTCCTTTAAGAAGTCCTCTTTCACACATAGTGCTGGCTGGGTGTTGTTGCCAACTGTAAAAATCCCACTTAGATATCTGCTATGTTCTGGCCTCAGCTACATACATAGTGAGTCCCTGCCTTTAAAAAGAAGGAAAGGTAGGTCTAGGACCAACCCTGCCCCTGGATTAGCTTGCTGGATTTATATTTTCATTCAATAACCATCTATATTGTACTGTGCTGTTTCTCACTCCAACTTTTCAAGTTTTTCATGATTAAATTCCTCTCTCATTGAATAAACTACTCCCTCAGTCCCAACTAGTGCATTGCCAGAAATCTGGAGGACTGTCAAGAAAACATTAAAATTTATATTGCTATAGCCTGACCTTAGTTATCTTTTTCTTAATCACTGTGTGACTGTAGTTACAGGGTCTGTCTTGTTTTGTTGTTGTGTTTTGAAGTGGTCTTGCTGTATTGCCCTGACTGGCCTCATTCTTGTAGTTATCCTTCTGCCTCTGCTGCTCAAGTGTGGGGATTATAGGCATGTGCCACTACATCTCAGGTGTGTCTGTCCTTTTACACCCTTCAATATTAGAAGTGTAATTGGTGGAAACAGTGCTTTATTGAAGTATCTTAGCCTAAATGCTTTCTTTCAATGCAGATGAACAGGAGGCATTGGACTCTATCATGAAGGACCTGGTGGCCCTTCAGATGAGCCGACGTCCCCGGGTATCTGGATATGAGACCATGAAGAACAAGGACACGGGTCACCCAAACAGGCAGGTATGTGTGACTCTGGTAGAGCTTTACCAAACTTACTAGGGAGAGGTTTTTTTTTTTTTTTTTCTGTTTTCTTTTTTTGTTTTTTTTGAGACAGGGTTTCTCTGTAACTTTGGAGCCTGTCCTGAACTAGCTTTTGTAGACCAGGCTGGCCTCGAATTTACAGAGATCCACCTGCCTCTGCCTCCCGAGGGATTAAATGTGTGCACCACTACCACCTGGATGGGGAGAGGTTTTCTTTTTTTTTTTTTTTTTTTTTTTTTTTTTTTTTAAATTTATTTATTTTATATACAATATTCTGTCTGTGTGTATGTCTGCAGGCCAGAAGAGGGCACTAGACCTCATTACAGATGGTTGTGAGCCACCATATGGTTGCTGGGAATTGAACTCAGGACCTTTGGAAGAGCAGGCAATGCTCTTAACCACTGAGCCATCTCTCCAGCCCCGGAGAGGTTTTCAAATGAGGAATATATGAGAAGCTAAGGCTACTCTGATACTAAGCTTGAATAATGTTGGTCCATTTTACACTAATGTTAAGTAGTGAATGATATGTAGCAGCCAAGTATGGGTCTTGGCGTAGCCCCCCCCCCTTCCCTCTCTCTCTCTCTCTCTCTCTCTCTCTCTCTCTCTCTCTCTCTCGTTTTTCGAGACAGGGTTTCACTATCGCTTTGAATCCTGTCCTGGAACTCACTCTGTAAACCAGGCTGGCCTTGAACTCACAAAAATCTGCCTGCCTCTGCCTCCTGAGTACTGGGATTTAAGGCGTACACTGCAACCACCACCTGGCATTCTTTCTTTTCTTATGAAGTCTATATTCATGTAATTATTTTGCTTTTTATTGATTATTTGTCAGATCAAATTTTTGATCTGTAACTTGTAAGGTCTTCAACTGCCTTGAGTATATATTCAGGAAAAAAATTTCATATTTGGTTATGTAAAATATAATTAGGAAGGGTAATTCATTAATTAAAGTGTCAATATACCATATTTTAAGAGCAATGCTGAACGATTTGTTTCCCATTATTGGCTTGGGTATTTGAGAGTCTCTTTTTATTGAGAGTCATGTGCTGCTTTAGAAAAATATTTCCTATTTGTTAACATTTAAATTTATGTGATGTTGAAATCATCTCATGTCTGGTATCATTTATCATCCCATGCCTTCAGAAAAGAGTGTATGGATGGGGTCCCACATGGTCTGGTGGGTGTCTAGTGCTCTTTGTCGTGATTGTAGTACCCAAGTACCATATATACTTGATGAAAGTCTGTCCAGGACATTCTCCCATTGTGTCTTCTTATTAGCCAATCTCTTCTCATTTAATCTTGTCTGTCAATTGTTGAGAGTTACAAGAAAGTATAAGGCTTTAGAACGTTTTTCTGCCTATGATCTGCTAGATATACCCTCCCAGATTATTTCCTGCCTTTAGGAATTCTAGGTTCCCTGGGGGATAGGGGGAGTGTTTTGCTCCATGTTATAATAGATTAGTTTAGAAAGCTGTCTCTAGTGTTTGATTATTAATCAGAACTGGGTGAAATAACAGATTAGGAGTCATTCTTACACTTTTAGTACATTAATCTGTCTCATTGTGTGGCTTCCCCTTTGCTGTAGTTTACTTGTATTCAAAGCCGTGTTGGGAAGGAACATTTTTACCAGAAGTGAGTCCCCTCCCCCATGGCTTGAGTCTAATGACCTCACTTTCCTTCCTGTCTTCCTATGTGGAGTGTGCTCGCCAACACTGCTGCAGCTAGCTGATCTTTCCTAGCTGGACTGTTGGCATGGAGAGCAGTCAGCGGGTGAAAAGAAGGCCCTAGGGAATCACTCCAGGAAAAGGAGCAGGGGGAGTCCCGAAGAGTTTCGAATCCTGCGTAGAGCTCAAAAAGCAAAGAGTCTTGTTTTTTTTTTTTTTTAAATAAAACTCTGCCTGCTGCTGCTTCAGTGATTATGAAGATTATGAAATGGATTATTTGTTAGAAAGTAATAGTAACAAGAGCTGTTGGCTCTTAGGCTCCACAATTTACTTGAAAAACATTAAATATTGTTCTGTTGCATGGAAGACACAAATTATTAACCTCATTTTTTTTTATTTTTAAAGAAAATGCGCAGCAGCAGTAGCTCAGCGTTTCTGAACAGCCCCACATGAACAACAAGCTCATGTGCAGGGGCCAGTGAGAAAGAGTTTGGGGTAAGGACCCAGATACCTGTGGACGCCTAAATGTGTTCTAAACATGCTTCTTGTTCTGGAAGAACGAACTTCATTTCCTGGACAAAGCATGTTAGTGTGACCCCAATTCTGTCTTGTAGGGACCATTCTCATAATAGCAGTATTCAGCAGCAGCCTCTGCCAAGTGCTGCCAATGAAGTTTCTGTGGACAGGGCGCTCCATATCTTTGTTAACCTGTATGGTAGTCACTGACTGCATACAGCTGTTGGGCAAATGGATTTTCTACTTTGTTTAGTTTTAATTAAATTAAATAGCCATATGTGGCTTGTGGCTGTTGTATTGGACAAAACAACTTTATAAGCAATATAAGGGCTTTTTTTTTCTTGGTGGGAAGACAAGATATCACATGCTTAGAAATGTACAGATTCATTGGTGAATTCATTCCATTAGTTTCTACACTGTGATAAGCTTATTAATTTGAATCATGTTTAAGATTGTATTCTTGGGGGAAAGTGAAGCTGAAGAACATGGAGAATATTAGCAATTTTAAACTCAAGCTGGGCGGTGGTGGTGCATGTTTTTAATTCCAGCATTCGGGAGGCAGAGGCAGGTGGATCTCTGTGAGTTTGAGGCCAGCCTGGTCTATAGGGCAAGTTCCAGGACAGGCTCCAAAGCTGCAGAGAAACTCAGTTCCCAGCACAGAGGATGAGTGTGTGTGTGTGTGTGTGTGTGTGTGTGTGTGTGTGTGGTGGTGGTAGCTCAAGGTTGTCTGCTAATATTGGTTAAAATGGCAATAAAATTATTGATACCTTTTTCTTTTAATGAAGTCAATCAGGGTTTCTTTTGGGAAATGCAGAAATTTCTGGAAAATATTCTTTAGCAAAATCCTAAAGCCAAAAAGAATGTATTTCTAAGAAACAGGCTGAGATAGGAGTACAGGAGATACATGGGAAGATGTGTTTATAGGTTAAGGTAATGAAAAGAACCTGGCAATGTAATCTGTTGATACAGATCTTTACAGTTTATGGAGTGCAGCATCATTTATTATTATTCTTTTTGTAATAGTAGTAGGTTTGAAAAAGCATAAAACAGTCGGTGCTCTTAATTGTTGAGCCATCTCTCCAGCCCATAACATAGATTTTTCATCACCGTACTTTTATTTCTACCAGGGGTCTATGTTTAGGAGGAGAGGGGATGAAAAATAAAAATCTAATTTAAATGGCTGAGATGCCAAATTGGACTAAGAAATATCAAATTAGGATAAAGATCCAAACCACAGGGTTGAAGCTAAAAGTAACCAAGTATTTTGGGTGGTGGGAAAAATGGTTCATTCAAGGGTGGAATGAGTGTGAGAATGACAATACCAAGCTGAGACTGGCACAGCAAGAGGAACCAGAGGAGCTGTGTTCATTGACAGACTTGTTTGGGTCTGAGGCTTGGAGGAATTAGAAAACCTAATTCAAATATCTGTTTGGCAGCACTTTAGACATCCGCTTCCCTAAGTAAACAGCTTGGTAACCAATTGAAACAGAAAATACATTCGCGTATAAGTAAGTGTTCTAAGTAGTTATGGGAGTTCATGGGCAATGGGATCTTAGCTGTAAAGCTATTTGTTAGGAGCTAGGTTTGTGGTTTTTGCAATTTCCCTTCTGTATGTTAGGTCCCTGGAAGCCAAGAATAGTTAGAGCTGGATGAAAATCTTGGATATATGACACATCCTAGCTGGGGCCTGTGCCTGACTTTACCGTCATGCTACACAGCATCTCTTTAGGGCTCATCAATTCACAGTTCACTGTTAATGGGTGCTAGTTGTTCATGGAGTTGACAGTGTACTGTAAAGTACAGTGGCCCAGTAGTCACTGGGTTGTTTGTTAATCTCCTGTTGACACAGAGTTTTATGATAGCAGTTAACAATGTCAATGACTATAAACATGTATATAAGCAATATAGTTTGCAGAGCTCTTATACAAAGATTGGAGGAGAGCCAGAAAACAAACAGACCTGTTGATTTGTAGCCACAACAGTTATACTGAGTGTAATTCAGATAACTTTTTTTTTTAATTTTGGAAACCAGAACATTTATGACAGATTGAAATCCTCAAGCAAGATGAACTGGATGCTGCAACAGCTGCCCTCTTGGGTTTAGGGGTTGTCCCTTCACGGAATCCATTTCTGAATCTTCAGTAGACAATTTTTAGGTGCCTAATCCACCCAGTCCCGGTAGTGTTTCGTCTCTTAGCCTTGGCACTCCAGTTATACTTTCTCTTGCGCTTGGCAGGGTAGCCGCATTTGCCACAAGTAGACTTCTAAAGGTGGTGGGCCTTAGAGCCACAGCAGCGGCACAACGTGTGCGTCTCGTTGCGATGCTTTCCGAAGGATGACGTTCCTTTCGTCATCTTGCTTCTGCCGCCGAGGCCAAAGAGACCTGAAGCAGATGACTTTTTTGAACCTCAGTTTTTCCATTTGAAATAGAGACATATTTAATATTCATTGTATCTACTTAAAATTTTTGCAAGAATGGAGAATGTATTTTGCACATTATAAAAATGTATAAATAAAAAGTTATAATGTTATATCATTTCTTCTATGCTCTAATTTTATGGATTTGAGCTTTGGGGAAACTCAACTTCTAACCAGAACTATACATGTTGTTGTAGAACTAAAAATGTTAAGGTTTTGATGCTTTTATTGGCTTTTCATTACTATCTAATGATCTTTTTGCAAATTTGTGAATCTAGCCCAATTTCTGATGATCCCATTGGAGGAAGAAATAATCCTTATTTTCATGAATTCCTATTTCTTAAATCTTACTAATCTTCTCCATGCCTGCATAGATTCCAAGGCCGGGACCTGATTCTTCAGATGTCTCCTAGTGGGTGCTTCTGCTGGGATCTGATTCTTTCTTTAGATGTCTGTCTCCTAGTGGGTGCTTCTGCGTGGGAAAGCTGCTTTCTTCATGTCAGGCACCAGCTGGGCAGGGTCTTGATTATCAGTTCCAGACGCAGAGAGTTCTAGGAGAGGTCATCCTTACTAGGCCAGAGATTAAACATGCTGCTCCTGTGACAGACCCACTCTTCACTTTCAGAACTCCTTCTCCTTTTCCGATTGTTGATAAGGAAAGGAGGGTTAGCCCACTTGAAAATAAGATAACACATAAACCCAGAACTGCTTCTTAAGGTTAGTTTATAATAATCCCTCTATTATTATTATTATTGGTTTTTTTGAAATGGTCTTTTTGTAGCTTTGGAGCCTGTCCTGAAACTAACTCTTGTAGGCCAGGCTGGATTTGCCTCTGTCTCTCGAGTGCAGGGATTAAAGGCGAGCACCACCACTTCCGTTAATTTCTTAATGATTTCCCTGAGTCATTTATAAATAAAAAAATTTACTATTGTTTCCATTTTCTTTTTATTTAATTTATTTACTATATTTGGCAAAAGGATTCCAGTTCCAAATGTGTAAGAAGCTACCAGAAAGATACAGCATATAGCTTGGTGTGATGGCAAATGCCTTTAATTCCAGAATTAGAGAGCTGGAGGCAGTCAGATATCTTTCATTTTAGGCCAGTCAGGACTACATAAGGAGACCCTGTCAAAAAAAAAAATTGAGCAAATATAGGGAGAAAGGGGACAAGAGATGATGCCTGAGGGAGGCTTTTGCAAGGTAAGATTAGTTGACAACATTTAATAAACACTGAGTTTTTTGATTCTTAGAGCCCTTATGGATTACTTGTGCAGACTTGAAGTCATTTCTGCTTAAGTTTGGAATTATTGTCAGTTATTCATATCATCCTTACTGACTTTGAGTCAACTCTCCTGATCATAGCTTTCACCCATTAACTTTGGTGGACAGGGGACTTTATTTGCCTAAATCTGAATGTTATTTGTATGTTGCTTTTGTGGGTTTTTTTGTTTTGTTTTATTTTTGGCTTATGTCTTAGGGTTTTATTGCTGTGAAGGGATACCATGACCAGGGCAACTTTTTTTTTTTTTTTTTTTTTTTTTTTTTTTTTAGCAGGGTTTCCCTGACTGTCCTAAAACTCACTAGTAGACCAGACTGGCCTCGAACTCTAGAGATCTGACTGCCTGTGCCTCCTAAGTGCTAGTAGTGTGTCACCACTGCCAGCCTGGTCTAACCATGGCAATTCCTATAAAGAAAAACATTAATTGGGGCTGACTTACAGTTCAAAGGTTTAGTCTATTATCATGACTGGAAGCATAGTGGCGTACAGGTAGACATGGTGCTGAAGCTGAGAGTTCTACATTTGGAACTGAAGGCAACAGAAAAAGGCAGTGAGACCTAGGGAAAAGAATATGGCATATTTAAGGAAATAAGGTACACATTGAGCTGCTTAGAAAAGAGCGTTACTAAGGGAACAGGCAGTATAATATAGTTAGGTAAACTGAAGGAGCTTCAAATGATAGCAGAAAATTTAGTATTTCTTCTACAGGTCAGGGACATCACTGATAAATTTTTTTTTATCAGAGAAGTGGCATGGTGAAAGAGTTATTTAGGATGATTGGTATTGGAAAATATAGAGTATAGGACTGGAGAGATGGCTTAACTGTTCTTCCAGAGGACCCACGTTCAGTTCTAGCACCCCCCATCGCAGCTCAGAACCATCGGTAATTCCAATTCCAGGGGATCTGACACCTTCACACCAATGCACATAAAATAATTTTTTTTTTTTTTTTTTGGTTTTTCGAGACAGGATTTCTCTGTGGCTTTGGAGCCTGTCCTGGAACTAGCTCTGTAGACCAGGCTGGTCTCGAACTCACAGAGATCCGCCTGCCTCTGCCTCCCGAGGGCTGGGATTAAAGGCGTGTGCCGCCATCGCCCGGCTACATAAAATAAATTTAAAACAATAAAAAAGAAAATGTAGAGTGAATGGGATAAATAATAGGAAATAAAAGAATAGATTGGGTGGAAGAGCGAAAAAGTGCAGAAATGACTTTAAACATCTAGAATTAGCAGGGTATGGTGGCACATAAGTTTAATGTAACACTAAGGAAGCAGAGGCAGGTGGATTTCTGTGAGTTCAAGGCCAGTCTGTTCTACTTAGTGCATTCCAGGACAGCCAGGGCTCTGTAGAGACCCTTTGTCATCAAACAAAATAAACAAAAAGGAATCCAGGACTAAGGATAAATGGTCTCAGTAATGGTGATACTGGGAAGAGTGGGAAGCAGAGTCTTATGCTGAAGGTGTTTAAGGAGAGTAAGGGGGAAAGAAGGGAAGGTTCAAGGTCTCAGAGATTTTTGTGTATGTAGATGAGAGGACATTACTATCAAAATTACTTCTTATTTCTCGGATTTATTTATTTCTATTTTATATGTGTGCTTGTTTTGCTTGCATATGTGCCACATGCATGTCTGGTGTCAGAAGATACCAGGAGAAGGCATCAAGTCTCCTGGAATTGGAGCTAGGAAGATTGTGAGCTGCCGTATGGATACTGGGAACTGAACCTGAGTCCTCTGGAGGAGCAGTGCTCTTAACCACTGAGCCATCTCTTCAGATCCTAAAATTACTTTTTTAATTTTTTATTTTATTTATGTGCAGGAGAGGGTGTCAGGTCCCCTGGAATTGGAGTTAATTGTAGTTGTGAGTTGTCCAACATGGGTGCTTGGAACAGAACTCTAGGCTTCTTGAAGAGCAAAACATGCTCTTAACCTCTAAACTCTTTCTCTAGCCCTCAATTTTGGTATAATGACACAGAAGGGCTGTCCAGCAAGCGGCAACATGTGTGAAGCCTCGGGGTTGACCCCAGAGAGAAACAAAAGGAAATGCTGACATTGAAAAGGGAGACTAGTTTAAGAGGGTGGTTTATATAGGCATATAACTTAGGCTAGGTTAAGAAATTACAGTGGGGGGGGGGGCTGAGTGTGGGCAGGTGTGTGTGTGTGTGTGTGCGTGCATGTGTTGATTTTTGCAGGTTTCCACTTCCCCATCTGCAGTTTTGAAGAGCCTAAAAATTACGAAAAACTAAAAGATTTTTTAGGGTGTTTTTGTTGTTTAAATTTTATTTATTTTTTATGTGTATGGGTGTTTTGCCTGCATATCTGGGTACCATGTGTATGACTGGTGCCTGATATAGCTGGAGTTACTGATGGCTGTGAGTCATCATGTGGGTGCTGGGAATTAAACCCAGATCTTCTGGAAGAGGAGGTAGTGAGTGCTCTTATGAGGGTGAAGATAGCTTTTCTATAATCTCTGTAACCATGTTGAGAGGTCAGGCACATTTCATACAAACATTCTGTCCCCAGCTGTTGATCAGAGCTACTCACAGCCAACTTTAGGAAATAACTGGTACATATTTTGCCTTGGCTGTAGGTGGCTTCTCTAGCTACTACCTCCAGTAAGAGGGAAACATCATGTGATATACAGGGTACACACCATCCTATCTTTCTGAGTCCTAAATGTGCACTCCAGTGGTAGTACAAGCCTTTAGTTCCAGCACTCAGGAGACAGAGGCAGGTGGATCTTTGTGAGTTCAAGGCCAGCGTGGTCTACAGAGTAAGTTCCAGGAGAGCCAGGGCTGACACACAGAAATACCCTGTCTTGAAAAACCAACCAACCAAACAAGCAAACAAAAAGAGGTGACGAAAGAGGAACCATCAATGAAGCAGAAGTGGTTAAAGTGCTGTCAGGTTCCTTAGGTTAGAACCAAGTCATAGAAGTCAGAGGAGACTGGGACACGAATTGAAATGCTTCAGAGGGGCTGGAGAGATGGCTCAGAGGTTAAGAGCATTGCCTGCTCTTCCAAAGATCCTGAGTTCAATTCCCAGCAACCACATGGTGGCTCACAACCATCTGTAATGAGGTGTGGTGCCCTCTTCTGGCCAGCAGGCATACACACAGAATATTGTATACATAATAAATAAATATTTAAAAAAAAAAGAAATGCTTCAGAGATGGCAGAGGAGTTGAACATACTTATCTTTATTTGAACTTTCCTTATTTGTGCCTCATTATGACCAGCCTGACAGAAGAAATTCAGATTTGGGAGCTTGGCTGATCTAGGCATACAATGATGTACATTGGAGCCTGCATCCTGCTCTAGAATGGCTATCATGGCATCAGAAAAAGTTATGTTTTTATATACTGTTTTACAAGTCATGGGCTTAGCTGTACTAGTAGGAGTGATTTGGGGTGTGGAGTAAAAGTTCAATTCCCTTCCATACTACTTTAACATAGAGTATTGTTTGAGTTATGGCCCACCCTGCAATGTATTAGTTCCCGCAGTTCTGTAAAGGCCTGAGGAAAGTTCTTATTAGGTGTGTCTAAATACAGTGTTGTCCTAGTTGAAGAGTGAGTACTTTTACTATGCTTAAGCCATAATTTTAAGAAATTTTAATTATGTTTTAGTTTATTACTGTGTCTATGTGTGTGGCAAGTTATGTATGTTGAGATCAGAGGGCAACTTTTGAGAGTTGATTCTTTTCCTTCCACCATGTGGGTCCTGGGATTGTTCTCAGGTTTAGCAGCAGGCACCTTTACCAGCTGAGCTATTTCACTGGTCCTTGAATCATCTCTTTGGCTCTGATACTCTTTTATTCTAATTTAGTGATTCTTGCAGTATGGAGTTTGAAGACCCTGTAGGGCACTCCTTCAGCCCTTTGAAAGACACTAGGAGTATATGGAGTTAAAACTTTTCATAAATAATTCTGTGATTTTTATGCCCTTTTCACCTTGTCCTCATAAGGCTATATAGTGGAATTTTCCAGGGACTTCATGATATAAATTATTACAGTAGGTTGAAAGCAGAAACAGGCTTGAAAATCCTACTGTCTGAGGCCATCATTAAAGAGATTTGCATTGAAAGTTACTACTTTTTGAAATATTAATATTTTACTTTAAAATTCTAAAGACATAATGATCTTAATTACTATTAAACAAAGTATATATGAGTTCTGTTTGGGAGTATCAATTTTTAGGATGCATATTAGAACCAACCAATATTCCATTTCAAGGGTTGGAAAGGAATTCTAGCCTCATAATCCCTTGGGAAAAGGAAGACCTTTACACTTCCTTCCTTATAAACTCCCTCCCTTTTCTGTTGTGTTGTTTCATCCTCATCTTTAGATGCCTAAAGCCCCCTTTCTTTTAAGCCACTTCTAAGTCTATTCGTTTGTCTTTCTCAGTATAACTATTTTTCTTCTACATATGTTACTTACTGATTTCCTTTTTTAAAACCCTATATGTGGTCTTTTCGTCTTTGATATCTCTTTTCTTTTCCTGTCATTTTCAAACTCCCACAAGGTGTTAGTAACTTGCTGGGACTCTAGGCCTACACCACTGCACCCAGCTTACGTCTTATTTCTGACATTTACTTTTAAGTTTTGTTATGAAATATGTTCATCCATTTAACAAATGTTGCTAACCACATATAATATGCCATTCCTTTGCTTGACATGGGGATACAGAAACTAAGTTAAAAAAAATTCGTGTTCTTCCAGAATTTGTAGGCTACCTGGGATGATTACTTTGAATCAAGTAGGAACAATAAATAAGGTTATTTGTCCAGTTTCCTACTTTACCCCAGTTGGGGTAACTTTGGGAAGATTGTGAAAAATCAATGATAGATGTAACAACAGCAGCAGCTATAAAGCAAGAAACATTTATTGCATGGCTGCTTCATGTCAGGTATTTTTCTGATATCTCATTTAGTTCTCATAGCAAGTCTGCAAGGTGTTCATCCTCATTCTGCAGATGTAAACACAGATACAGAGATAATTAGTAACCTGACATTATTTGTAACTAGAAAGAGCAGCAGGATCACTATTTTTATTATTATTTATTTATGTGTATATGCCTGTATATGTGCATGTACCTGAGATTAAAGGCATATCCTGGAACTGGAGTTACAAGTAGTTGTGAGTTGTCTGATGTGGGTGCTGAGAATCAAACTTGAATCCTCTGCAAGAACAATACATGTTCCTAACCACTGAGCCGTCTCTCCAGCCCCAAGAAGTGAATGTATCTTGGCCAGGAGGCAATACATAGAGAAATTCAGAGCAGATTGTAGAAATAGAGGATGTATAAAACTAGAGAGCTACTATGTCAGGGCATAGCAATCAAGGAGTGGCCACTTAGGAATTTTTTTCCAAGTGTTTGTCGGGAGCTGGATTGATGGCTCAGCAATTAAGAGTGTTTGCTGTTCTTTCAGAGGACCTGACTTGGATTCTCAGCACCTGCATCAAGCAGCTGATAGCCATATGTAACTCCAGCTCCAGGAGGATCTAATGCCCTTGGCCTCCAAACACACCCACACGCATATGCACATACCACATACAGATATACACACAAAGTCATAGTTAAAAATAAGAAAATAAATCTTAAAGAATGGATTTTGTTTTCTCTGTGATAGAATTGAAAGTTGTAACACATTAGAAAATAATGTGTTTTTAGCATTGAGGGGGTAAGTGGACATGGGTCCTACCACTAACCAAGAAGTTGTTTGCAATTGATACCTGTTGGCAAAGTAAAGGTCAGGTTTTTTTTCTAATGCAATATCACTGGGTATATCAGCCATACTCCTGTAGCATGAATAATAAAAACCCAGAGAAATATATAGTGGTTAAAGCTGAAATTCAGAGAAGCAGAGCAATAAGCCACTAGAGAGCCATGGTTTATTATTATTATTATTATTATTATTATTATTATTATTTAATTCCGAGATAGGGTTTCTCTGTGTAGCTTTGGAGCCTGTCCTGGAACTTGCACTGTAGAACAGGCTGACTTGGAACTTACAGAGATCCACCTGCCTCTGCCTCCCAAGTGCTGGGATTAAAGGCACGCACCACCACCAGCCGGCAACTTTCTACTTCTACCAAAACGGGGTGATCTTCAGACTGCTTAGACTGCACTGTGTCTCCACCAAACCTCAGACTCCATATTCCAATGAGTTCCTGTCTCTTCCCTTTCTATTTCTCTCTCTGCCCAGCCATATCACTCCTGTCTCCACCTCCCTAGTACTGGGGTTAAAGATGGGAGCCACCACCACTTGGATTCGTTTCTGGATGATAGCCCAGGGTAGCCTTGAACTCACAGAGATCCATTTGCCTCTGTCTCCCGAGTCCTGGGATTAAAGGTGTGAGCCACCACTCCTTGGTCTCTAGTGACTTAGTACTCTAGTACTAAGATCTCTAGTACTCTGATCTTCAGGCAAACTTTATTTTTTAAAATACAAATAAAATATCACTACACACTCCAGGGCAGGCCTCTTTCAGGAGTAGTTGGCCACCACAAAATGAACTTTTTTGCGTGTGTGGGCTTTTGTTTCATTTTGGTATTTTTGTTTTTCTGGGTTTTTTTGTTTGTTTTGATTTTCATTTTGTGTTTTTGCCAGTGTCTTAGTGTTCTATTGTTGTGAAGAGACCAAGGCAACTCTTATAGAGAAAGCATTGCTGGGCAGTAGTGATGAACACCTGTAGTCCCAGTACTTGGGAGAGAGAGGCAGGTGGATCTCTGAGTACAAGGCTAGCCTGGGCTACAGAGTGAGTCCAGGACAGCAAGGGCAACACAGAGAAACCCTGTCAAAAAAGCGGGGGAGGAGAAAACGTTTAATTGGGATATTGCTTACAGTTTCAGAGGGTTAGTCCATGGTCATCATGGCTGGAAGCAGATAGGCATGGTACTGTTGCAGTAACTGAGAGCTACATCCTTATCTTTAGGCAGCAAGAAAAGAGAGAGAGATCATCAGACAGACAGACTAGGCCTGTCTAGACATGACTTTTTAAAACATCAAAGCTCACCTCCAGTGACACATCTCTTCTAACAAGGCCATCCCTTCCAGTCCTCCCCAGACAGTTACTAAGGACTCAGCATTCAAACATATGAGACTGTGGGGGCTATTTTGGTTTAAACTCCCATAGTGGTTCTGTCTGTCTGTTTGTTTTGAAAGAATGAGAAAGAACACAAAGTTGGGTGGGTGGGGAGGTTCTGGGAGGAGTTGGGGAAGGGGAAAACATGATCAAAATATATTGTATTAAATTTTTTTGAAGGAGAAAAAGGGGGTGGAGATTAAAGCAGAATTTTCAAGTTCAAAGAAAAGAAAAGAATGGTCTTTGAGTAAAGAAACTGGAACAGGAGCAACTAGGTGTTTAATTAATGGTAATGCTTGCCCAGTGCCTAAAGGATTATCCATGGCTTACTGGAAACTTCAGAGAACTATCTAACCTATCTGTTACTCCCTTTGGCAGAGTGACGTCAGAATCAAGTTTGAACACAATGGGGAGAGACGGTAAGTTGCCTTGTGATAAGTAGTTGTGTTAATGTATACTGAAATCCTGAGAAAGCACTGAGCTAAGAAAACTACCTCTAGTAATAAGACTTTTTCTTTTTAATTAACTTTTCTTGTTAATATTTTAATTATAATTACTTTTGTGAAAAGTCAAGGTGGAAATTCTCAGTGGAGAAAAAACGTGATTTCACTTAATTTCTCTTCCCATCACGGAGAATTTAGGACCCTGTGTTGTGGATGTGGCCTCTTTGCACCCAAATGTGCTTCTCAGTGTGGTCACATACACCTCTTTTGCTGCTCTCTCCCACACTTGTCTTCCTTTCTCCTTTCTTTTGTGTATTTCCTTAGTTACTTTTCTATTGCCGTGATAAAACACCATGATGGAAGCAATTTATAAAAGAAAGTCTAATTGGACTTATAGTTTCAGAAGGATAGAGTCCATGATAGGGGAGTAAAGGCGTGGCAATAGCAACAACTGAGAGGTGACTAGAAATGGTGGGAGTCTTGAAACTTCAGTGTCCACCCCTTGTGACACAGCTCGTCCCTAATCCTTCCTGTACAATTTCACCAGTGGGGATCCAATATTCAAACATGAGCCTATAGGAACATTCTTATTCAAACTACCACAGAGGAGTAAAGGGCATTTCCATAAGAAGGTTACAGAGCCCCGCTGCAGGTACCTACATTACCTTACTCCTTTTCTGCAGCTGATGCATTGCAGACCACTTTGAAGCCAGCTCCAAAGGAGATGGATAATTGGTGTTGACCCCCGAAAAGACCCATCCTCAGAGAATCGTACAAGGTTGAAAGAGCTTCCTGGTGAAAGTACTGTGGAAATGATAGTCTGCAGAGCCAGGAACCTGCTGCTACTCTGAGCTCTAGGGCTGTTCTAGCCTGGAGGAGGGAGCCTGTCCCCCAGTTGTACATCATCTGCCATGCCAGAAGCAAGGAAGTTAAGTTGCCATTTCATGGTTGATACATTTTATTTTCTGACCTAATGTTTTTGAGGAATAACCAAACTTGAGCACCAGAGACTTTTCAGAAGTAGATATGGAATCAAAAGCTCAATTGTGTTGGAGCTTAATTATGCAGTTATGGCCTCTGAATTCCCTGTTCCCAAAGTGGTGTGCAGTTTCCATGAGTAGACTTAAACTGTGAAAGTGTATGTGTTTGATTTCAGAGGAGCTGCCAGATGGAAACCACAAGTATTTAAGGTAGTCAGACAGGAATGGCCTTCTGAAGCCCTGAGCTACAAAATGTTGCTATCAGGGTTTTGAAAATCTACATTTTTAAAATGCTGTTGTTTTCAGGAACCATGGCATTTCACCATTTATGTACTATGTGTACAACTGAGGACTTGAAAGAGTTTCGACCAGAGTCAAGCTTAAGCTGTGCCAGGGATCTCTAGTTTCATGGATTTCATCTCTTACGATTTTGTGAAGAGGGTCATTGTGGACTTTCTTTAGTTTTCACAGTGAAGTAGTACCTTTCCTTTTATTTATTTTTTGATTTTTAAAATTTTTTTTATTCAACTTGGAAAATGAGTATAAATCCCTGGGTGTTTGGTGAGGAGCAAGATAAAATCTGATTGATGGGTAGAAAAGAGGGAGAAGGGGCAAGGTGCACACATCACAGTGACTGCCTTAGATCCCTACCCACAAAGGAGAGGTTAAGTAGGGTGGGTTCAGCTGAGAACTCAGGTCCAGAGGAACAGCATGGTGAGGAGGCCTAAGATGTAAGCTGCCACCAGCTCCTGTCCAGAGACACGTGCAGAACTTGAGACAGTTGGCTGCCAAGCTCGTCCTGCAGTGGTGGTTGTAGGAAGGCCACAGAGATGATGCCTGTCATCAAGAATCAGGAAGGAACTGGTGGCCAGCCACTGGGGGGCATTCTCCTGAAGGTGTCTGGCTAGGGTTGGTCCACACAGAAGGCCCTTGGCTGGATGTTGGCTCAGAATGTGCCTGAAGCTCCAGGGGGTATGCTAGGGCTCAAAGAGCAGAGGTGATGTCTTTTTGGCCAACTACATGTCCCTCAGCCCCCTCCTCAGGTAGCTAAATTCGGAATCGATCCTGGATTCATAGTGGCAGGGGATGGTGGCCACATGCCAGATCACAATGTCAATGCAAGACTGAGGCTTCACATATCCTTCTGCCTCAAATACTGTGTATTTGCAGGTGCTATATACAGGACTCGGAAGAAAAGTGCAGTTCCCGTGGGGTTGTAGAGGGTCAGCAGCTGCTGGGGTCCATTCCTTTCGTTCGCCCTGAATACTAGATCTGGGGTAAAGGCGAGCACCAGGACAGTTTGAATCTGAGGAAGGAGGGGAACCCTTGGGTCACCGGACCCACCAGCTTCTGGTCCTGGGGCGCCCCATGGTGTATTCTGGGTAGTCAGACATCTGAGAGCAGAGCTTAGAAGTATAAGAGGGCCTTGGAATCTAGGGCTTGTAGTTAAAGTTAACTCCAGTCAATTTGTCTCCAGGTTAAGGGCACCATCTTCCCAAAAGTTCCTTGATGTCCTTCCCTGTCTTTTAATCTTATGTGTTGTTGGGGTTTCTGTCCTGCCAGGTTCCCACAATCGTTAAGTCTCAAAGAAATCACACAGAGGTCTACATTAACTATAAACTGATTGGCCCATTAGCTCAGGTTTCTAATTAACTCTTATAACTATATAGCCCATTATTAGCCCATTATTCTTATCTGTGTTAGCCATGTGGCCCAGTACCTTATTCAGCAGGGCAGTCATATTGTGCTGCTTCTGTGGTCGGGTCAGGATTGCAGAGGAATGGGCTTCCTCCTTCCTAGAAGTTTCCTGTTCTTATTGACCCACCTCTACTTTCTGTCTGGTTGTCCTGCCTATACTTCCTGCCTGGCTACTGGCCAATCAGCATTTATTAAAATGTAATTGACAGAATACAGACCATTCTCCCACATCACTTATGTGTGTGAGTGTTTTGCCTACATGTATGTCTCTGCATCACCTTTGTACCTCAGGAAGCCAGAAGAGGGCTCAGAATCCCCTGGAACTGGAGCTAGGATGTTTGCTACTATGTGGGTGGGTGCTGATACACATTGATACACAAGAGAGTTTTATGGAAATGTTGCCCCCTTTTGGCTTTTGCTAAGGCCTTAATAAGAGGAATGTGATTTACCCTTGGGTATTAATGGAGAATTTCTCTCCAAAAGTTAGAGGTAGTACTTCCATCTTAGCCCAGTTATATAGCAGCTAGCTTTACCACTGCTTGGGAGGATTGATTTGAGAGCGAAAAAAAAAAATACAAGGATTATTATAGTGTAGATAGATTTCCTAGTGGAGACAATTGATATGTCAATGTAATTTCCAGAGTTAATATTCTGTCAGAGTTGTTCAACAGAGTTGTAGCTGTCATGAAAATAGTCTGTATCTGCATCATCAATTACAGTGCCTACACCTACATGTGATTATGTGGCTGATGAGACTGAGGAACCATTTGTTTTGATGTATTTTTGTTGTTAAGTTGGTTTGTTTGTTGAGGCAGGGTCTGTCTAGCTATCCTGGAGACCAGGCTGACCTCAAACTCAGATAAATCCACCTGCCCCTGCCTCTGAAGAACTGAGATTAAAGGCATACACCATGCCCAGCAAGGAACCAATTTTGAACATATTTTAATTTTAAATTTTAGAGGTCATATGTGGCTAGTGGCTTCCATATTAAATAACAATTCTAAATGAGGAAAGCTTTTATTACTGCTCATTGATTCGAGCCTCCCTAGCAGAGGAACATTAAGTGATCTGGTTAGATTGTATTGAAACCTACTGAGTTAGAGCCATCTCCTTTGAGAGTTGTTGCATCTTCTGATTACACCACTTCCTACTCTGCAGGTACAGTTAATATGTGAAAAGCCATCTTCCTGTTAGCATGGAAGAAGGCAAGAAGCATAGAGGCTGTGGTTGAGTACTCCACTACTAGTCTGACTTGCCCTGCCTGGGCATAATGAGAATGCACTAGCTATTCATAGCAATCTGTACATTGTTTTAGCTTTTACTTCTTTCTACTTTGTAGCACAAGTTCTATACGTATTAATAATAAAAACTCAGAGTCAGATATTAGGGGCTGAAAGCTGAGAGATCAGAGAAGCAGTGTGGCCAGCCACTAGAGAAATCTTTTACCTCCACCAATGCTCAGGCCAAAGGGACGATCCTGTCCTCAGATTGTCTCCTCAGAATTCATCCTCTGACTACAGGGGGAATCTTCAGACTACAACCGTCTCCACCAAACCTCAGACTGTACTGAGCTCCTGTCTCCTCCTGCCTTATATTCTTCTCCACCTAGCCATATCACTCACTACTCCTGTCTCCACCTTCCTAGTGCTGGAATCACCTTTGTGTGAGCTCTGTTTCTTTTTTAGATAGATTCAATCTTGTGTAGCCTAGGGTGGCCTTGAACTAACAGAGATCCGCCTGCCTCTGTCTCCTGAGTCCTGGGATTAAAGGTGTTAGCCACCACTCCCTGGCCTCTATTGGCTTAACTCTGCACTCTGATCTTCAGGCAAGCTTTACTTGTTAAAACATTCCTGGATTTTGTTTGGTTGGTTTTTGTATTTTGTTTTTTTGTTGCTTTTTGTCTGTCCATGACTCCCCACTCTTTCTCTTTGAGACAGAGTGTTCTTATTTGTAGCTAAAGCTGATCTTGAACTCTTGGATAGCTTCTGCCTCAGCCTTCTTAGTGCTGAGGTTGCAGATGTGAGCCATCATATCTGACTTTGTCTTTTTCTTACTGATTTTTCCCTTCTTCCCTACTTCCCTCCCCTCCCTCCCTCCCCCTCTCTTTCTTTCTTTCTTTCTTTCTCTCTCTTCCTTTGTTTTCTCAAGGGAGTGGGAGTTGACACAAGATTTCAATGTATAACTCAGGCAGGCATTGACCTAACTGTGTATCCCAGGCCAGCCTAGGACTTGAGGTCCTCCTGCCTCAGCCTCCTTTTTAAAATTTATTTATTTACTTTTTTTAATGTGCATTAGTGTTTTGCCTGCATGTGTCTGTATGAGGATGTCAAAACCCCTGGAACTGGAGTTAGAGACAGTTTTGAACTGCCATATGGGTGCTGAGAATTGAACCTGACTCCTCTGAAAGAGCAGCCAGTGCTCTTAACTGCTGATCCCTCTCCATCTGCTGCCTCAACCTTTTAAATGCTGATAGGCATATGCCACCGATCCTAGCTTTAATTTCTTTTAATTAAATTTTATTTTGTTTTATTTAATTTTATGAGTGTTTTGCCTGCATGTGTGTCTGTATACCACTTGTATTCTTGGTGCCCATAGAGGCCAGAAGACAGTGTCAGATCCTCTAGAAGTGAAGTTATAGACCTTTGTGAGCCATTGAATGAGTAGGTATTAGAAATCAAACCTGCTTCTTCTGGAAGAGTAAATAACAGAGGCATCTCTCTAGCTCCATACCTTCTAAATTTTCTTTAATTTTTTAAACCAATCCCAGCTTTTATTGTTTTTTCATTTTTTGTTTAGTTTCATTGATGGTTTATTTTGCCATTAGTGGTTTGTTTTTTTGCTTTTTTTGGGGGGGGGTTGGGTTGTTCGTTGAGACACGGTCTTACGGCCATTCAGTCCTGGCTGGGCTCTAATTCTCTTTGTAGATCAGGCCCTCTAATTTACAGAGACCTGTAGTGATGAGGCGAGCAGGCCTGCTTTTCGTCCCACCCGGCTCCTGCATGGCTAGCTTTACACCCGAAATAACAACACACAAATTGTATTCATTTAAACACTGCTTGGCCCATTAGTTCTAGCCTCTTATTGGCTTATTCTCACATCTTGATTAACCCATTTCTAATAATCTGTGTAGCATCACAAGGTGGTGGTTTACCGGGAAAGATTCTAGTCTACATCTGTCTTGGGTCGAAGAATCATGGTGATCGCCTCACTGCCTTCTACCTAGCATCCTGTTCTGTTTACTCCGCCTACCTAATTTTCTGTCCTATCAAAGGCCAAGACAGTCTCTTTATTAACCAATGAAAATAACACATAGAAAGAAGGCCCACCTACATCATTTCCCCTTTTTCTGTTTAAACAAAAAAGAAAGGCTTTCACTTTAACATAGTAAAATTACATAAAACAGTTATCAAGTAAGAATCACAGTTACAATGTTTATATCTATTTTATCTTTATCATAATAATGGAAAACTATAACTATAACTAACCATTCTTCAACTCCATCAAAGACTCCAGAAGAATATAATATTACCTAAGTAAACAAGAAGTAAGCAACTTCCAAAACTCTAGAAATGACAGAGACATCTTGCTGCCTGGACAGTCACCCAAAGTTCCTCAGTACCGTTGGGGCATCCATCTTTGGCCTTCAGGCCCATAGTATCCAGCAGACATTTCCATGAAGCAGGAAATTTCAAAGGCAGTTCAGTCACTATCTGCTGTGTCCTGCAGAATGTCTTGCAGACTCTTTCATGAATCAAGATCCCCAAAAGACTATCTCACATTTAGGCAAGTTTGGCAATCCTCTCTCTGTGGGTTCTTTGTGTCCAGTTTATGCAACAGTCCAGGCAAGAGCAGTTTCTTGCCCAAATGGCTAACCAACTCCATAAGGAGCCTCTTCTATGCCCATCTTCCTCTTGAAGAAGATTGGTGATTCCAGGAGCAGACGTTTCATTGTCATGAAAAGCCAAAGCTCTAAGTTATTAAAACATTAAATGCCATATTCTGTAGTCTTTGAAAGATATGAAGAATGCCTATTTAACTGAAATATATCTCTACATATCTAGAAAATCTAACTAACATGACTACAAGTTTGACTATTATTGATGATTATCCATTAACAACCTATATTTCCTAATTATACATTACATTTTTAAAATGAACTACACAATCACAATACCTTAGTCGATATCAGAAATACATATAACAAAATTGACCTTAAAATCCGTACCCAGAGAAAAGTAGTTGTCAGTCACAGCACACATCAGACATTTGGAAAACAGCAGTGCAACAGCTGTATGACACTCAATGCCTGGAAACAAAACTTGAACAAAGTGAAAAATAGCCTTTTGAGTCTTTCTGATACCTGAATTTTTATGCAAATAATTGTTTTTTCTTTGAGGGAAGAAATGTTTTAAGTCATAGTAAAATGCTTTCAATTAAAAAAAAATTTGTACCAATGCAAATTATTCATATCTATATCATATCCCCCTTTAAATGTAAAAGAACATTTATAAACAATATTTGGGAATATAGGCGCAGTTTTTTCTCTCCAAACTGCTTTGTACTGAATGGGGGCGCTGTTATTTAGGTCTTTCATGGTATAACCTGTCTGCTAGGTTCATCTCAGTCAGCAGTTGAGCAAAGTAATTTTTTAAGGGTGTTCACAGCAACCTTTCAGGAGGGCGTGGTCTATCATACCATATTGGGAAAGAAGCAATCCACAGGGTCTCATCCTCTGTGAAAACAAAAGAAGAACTGTGCCAAAGCATCATGACCTTAGATCCAAATTTTGAAGTCAAGGTATTTTCAAAATATCTATCTTGGATTAGTTCAGCAGCATTTATAAACAAATATCTTTTAGCAGCTGTTGCTCCTTCCTCAGCATTCAAACAATTCAAAGAGAGCAATAATAGCATACAGTATCAAGATTCTCTGTGTATTTTCCATCTTTGTGTGGCTTTATTTTAACCTCTATTTCATTTATTTTTACTTTTTGAGACAGATTCTTTGTATATCTTTGTCCTGGAATAACTCTGTAGAACAGTCTGTCCTTGAACTCCCAGAGATCCACTTGCCTCTGCCTCCCAAGTGCTGGAATTAAAGGTGTGTGCTACAACACCTTGAACTCACAGAGATCTGTCTGTTTCTGCCTCCCAGGCATTGGGATTAAAGGTGCATGCTACCACACCTTGAAGTCACAGAGGTCAATCTACCTCTACCCCTTGAAGTCATAGAGGTCAATCTACCTCTGCCTTCCAAGTGTTGGGATTAAAGGTGTGTACCACCACACCCAACTCCCTTTTTCCTTTTAAGAACTTTAATCTTTAGCCTGCATATATTTTTAACACACTGTAAACCATTTAAAGGTTTTCATTGTCTTTGAATCTCTCTTTACTGTATATCTCTCTCTTTTTCTGACCACATGAGCCTTTAATTTACTAAGCAATATAGAGAGCCGTGGCTTTGACAGCTGGATCAAGCCCATTCCTTAGCTTTCCAGCCTCATGGCAGAGGTACCAGCTATAGCCATGCTTATAGCTACAACTCAATGGCTTTTCAAGGTCCCTGCCAGCAAGCAAGCTGCAACAGTATGTAGTAATATGAGCGGCGGGGCTGCGTCCCCAGCACCCCGGCTGCCTGCTCGGCTAGTTTATACCCCGAAATAATTACACGGACACTGTATTCTTTTAAACACTGCTTGGCCTATTCTCTTTTAGGCTAATTCTCACATATTAATTTAGCCCATTTCTAATCATCTGTGTGTAGCACCCCAAGGTGCGCTTACCGGGAAGATTCTAGCCTATGTCCATCCTGGGTCGGAGCTTCATCCCGGGAGCAGGGCATGGCGTCTCTCTCAGGCGTCTGCTCCAGAGAGGAGAGCTGTCGAGACTGAGCTCACTTCCTCTTCCTCCCAGCGTCCTGTTCTGCCTACTCCTCCTACCTATCTTCCAACCAATCAAATGGGCCAAGGCAGTTCCTTTATTAGCCAATGACCTTCCTCCATCAACAGTATATCCACAGACAACATTCAAGTTTTCTCTCTGTAGCCGGCCCTCCTACCTCAAAGAGTCAGAGTTTGCCTTGGCAGGACAGCCCAGAAAGCTGGCATTTTAAAACGGCGCACTTTTTTCCTGCTACGGTTGAAAACTGAAAAGCATGCATTCAGCTTTTCATCAACACTATTTAAGTGTTTCATGGCAGGACCTCTTAAAAGAGCTACAGGGTTTTGCAGCTGAAGCTGAGTCAGGAAGAGAGCACTTGCTTGCCTCTAGCGAGCAGAGCAGACCCGAGAAATTGCTGCTACCAAGAAAACATGCTTTACTTTATTCTTTCCCAAGCTTTCTTAGGCTTTCTGTGGATTCAGTTATCCACGTCTGGGCGCCATTTGTAGTGATGAGGCGAGCAGGCCTGCTTTTCGTCCCATCTGGCTCCCACATGGCTAGCCCGAAATAACAACACACAAATTGTATTCATTTAAACACTGCTTGGCCCATTAGTTCTAGCCTCTTATTGGCTAATTCTCACATCTTGATTAACCCATTTCTGTTTACTCCGCCTACCTAATTTTCTGTCCTATCAAAGTGCCAAGGCAGTCTCTTTATTAACCAATGAAAATAACACATAGAAGGCCCACCTACATCAGAGACCTGCTTGCTATTGCCTTCCAAGTGCTGGTATGTACTACCACTTTGGGCAGGAGTTTAAATTTTTGTTGTTAGGGCAAGTGCTATATCACTTAGCTTTATCCCCAGTCCAAGAAGACAAATTTGACAGCAAAATTATTTTCTGTGGTTATTTGAGTGTGAATGCACCCCATAGACTTAATGTATTTGAATGTTTTATTTCTGGTTGGACTGTTGAGGAAGAATTAGGAGGTGTGGGTTGGAGGAGGTGTGCCACTGGGAGTGGGCTTTGAGGTTTCAAAAGCCCACCTAGGACCAGTTTCTGATGTTTGTGGATGAGATAAAAGCTCTCAGCTACTGTTCCGTTACCATGCCTACCTGCCTGTCCCATCACCATGTGGTCATGGACTCACTTTCTGAAACTGTAAGCAAGCCCCCAGTTAAGTGCTTTCTTTTGTAAGTTGTTTGGTTATAGTGTCTCTTCACAGCAATAGAAAAGTAATTAAGACACTTTCTAATTTTTGAATATATGGTTAACCAACGTTCTTTCCTCTCCTTTAGAATTATAGCATTTGGCCGGCCTGTGAGATATGAAGATGTGGAGCACAAGGTGACAACAGTATTCGGGCAGCCTCTTGATTTACATTACATGAATAATGAGGTGAGAAAGATGGACGGGGAAGGCCCAAGAGGGACAGCCATGTGTATTTTTTCTCTTCTTACCTGAAAATTTGTTAGTTCATTTCTTTAATATCATCTGCAGGTTTTCTGTTTCTGGAGCCACTTATTAACTGCAACAACAGGGATTTTTATTCACTAGATGAGAAATTATATAGCTACTTGCATCTTCCTTATTCAGAAACATCTTATCCCATGGTGAGATAAGACATGATACCAGAGCCAAGGCTTTCTTTGTTTATATTTTGTAATAGGTTTTTGCTATTATTGTTTTCCTTAGCACAGTCTTAACAAAAGTGGAGATTTCAGCAGGAGCTGAGAAGGTATAAGGAACTATGGGATAGATCATCTATTATATTCACAAAGGCTAGGTTCTTCCTTCATTGTTTAATTCTAAATGTAGCTTGTTTTAAAAGTTAGCATCTAACCCATTGATTAACTATTTATTCTGTTCCTTTCCCCAACAGTCTTTATTTATTCCTGTTCCAAATTTCTACTAGGAATTCTTTTGAATATTACTTTATTTTTCTAGCTCTTAAGAAAGGTTACAGTTGGTTTAGGCTCACAGTTTCTATTAGTCTGAAAGGCAATGTATTTATGCTTATGTAATAGAAAACATGCATCATTTATTTATTTATTTATTTATTATGTATACAATATTCTGTCTGTGTGTATGCCTACAGGCCAGAAGAGGGCACCAGACCCCATTACAGATGGCTGTGAGCCACCATGTGGTTGCTGGGAATTGAACTCAGGACCTTTGGAAGAGCAGGCAATGCTCTTAACCTCTGAGCCATCTCTCCAGCCCCGAAAACAAGTATCTTAAAGGAATAATGTTGGTGACAGTTGACCTGAGTCTGCCATGTACATCCTTTACCCCTGAGCTCTATCCTTAACCCTCTTATAAAAATACAGTTTTATATTTGATAGCAAATTAGAAAATTTCTCTCTAGTAGTTTAGTCCCTAAATTGGTAGCTATTGAGATGTGTGTATATATGTAACATGAGTGCCGGATTGTTGGGGTTTCTGTCCTGTCCAGTACCCCACAGCTGGCAAGTCCCAAAGAAAATCACACAGAGATCTCCATAAGTTATAAAACTGATTGGCCCATTAGCTCAGGCTACTTATTAGCTCTTATAGCTTATATTAACCCATTGTTCTTATCTGTGTTAGCCACATAGCTCGGTACCTTCTCAGCTGGGTATATTACATTCAGCTTCTTTGGTGGTCTGTGCAGGAGTGAGAGGAATGGACTTCCTCCTTTTTAGCATTCTCCTGTTCTCATCACCCCACCTCTCCTTCCTGTCTGGTTGACCCGCCTATACTTCCTGCCTGGCCAATCAGTGTTTTATTAAAATACATGATTGATAGAATACAGACAATTCTTCCGTACCATATATATATTAAAGGATTTTTGGTTTTGTCTTTTAAGATAGTCTGAATATGAAGCCAAGGCTGTCTTTGAACTTAGGATCTTCCTGTTTCTGCTGTTGTGCACTGGGATTATAGGTGCGCACCCACACCGTCTCTTAGGTGCTGGAGGTTTTGGTTTTTTAGACAAGATTTTGTTAAGTAGCCAATGATGGCCTTAAAATTGAAGTCTTGGTTTTGCTTCTCCTGTACTGACATTACAAGTGACATGCACTACCACACCCAGTGATCTTTAGTTTTTTTTTTAGTAAATTTTGAAATATGGCAAATTTGGTAAGTAAATCACTAACTATAAAAAATATAGCTGCAAATTATTTGGGGGGGTTGTTGAGACAGGGTTTCTCTGTAGTTTTGGAACCTGTCATGGAACTTGCTCTTGTAGACCAGGCTGACCTCAAACTCACAGAGATCTACCTGCCTCTGCCTCCTGAGTAAACTAAGACATTTTCTATCTAGGATATAAATCTCAATAAAAAGGAGATTGAGTCATTACATGAGTTCACATTGTTGAGCTCATCAGCACTGCAGAAACAAAGGATTCTGTAGATGACTTGGTACTTTTCCCCCCTCTTTCAGTTATTTTTCCTTTAAGAATTCCATTAAGAATCAAGGACTAAGCCAAGTGTGGTGGCGCACATCTTTAATCCTACACTTGGGAGGCAGAGGCAGGCAGATATCTGTGAGTTCAAAGCCAACTTGGTCTACAGAGTGAGTTCCAGGACAGACAGAGCTACACAGAGAAACCCTGTCTTGAAAAACTAAAATCAGCAATAAAAGGAATCAAGGGCTTGAGTCAGGGCTTGGTTGTCAAACTGCTTGCTTCCCAAGTATGAGGCCCTGAGTTCAGATTCCCCAACACCTAGGCCAGGTGCAAGGAAGGAGAATCCCTGGGGCTTAGTGGCTTGCCAGTCTCTTGAAATCACTGAGCTTAGGCTTACAAACTGTCTGAAAAATAAGGTGGAAAGCAATTGAAGAAGATTTTACCTTCTAATTCTACCTCAACATATATGTCCAGGTACACCCCAACCACGGCATGCACATAATACACATGCATAGAGGAATTCCAGATCTTTTTCAAACTCTTTCCCCTTCTTTCTTTTTTTGAGATGTGTTTCCTTATGAAGTTCTGGCTGGTGTGGAATTCACTCTAGAAATTAGGCTGGCTTTGAACTTGTTGGAAATCTTGCTTCTCTCTCCCAAGTCTGCCGCCACCATACCTTGCTCCCCATTCTTGACAACAAAGTGACTACTCAAAATGTTACTATATATATATATATATAATATATATATTAATTCTAATATATATATATTAATTCTAAAGCCATATATCAAGAATTATTGCTGTTACATTAGTACATGTTTTTTGGGTTGTTGTGTGTGTGTGTGTGTGTGTGTGTGTGTGTTTTGTTTTGTTTTGTTTAGTTTTTCGAGACAGGGTTTCTCTGTAGCTTTGGAGCCTGTCCTGGAACTCACTCTGTAGACCAGACTAGTCTTAGGCTCACAGAGATTCACCTGAGTGCTTCCTGAGTGCTGGGTTTTAAGGCGTGCACTACCACCGCCTGGCTAGTTCATGTTCTTTTATATTTAGGTCAGTGATGTGGAGTTGATCATTTTGTATTTTGTTAATTTTAAATACGTTAATTCTGCTGGGCATGGTGGCCCATACATTTAAAGCCAACATCCAGGAACAGAGAAGGAGGATCTCAGGGCTGGAGAAATGGCTCAGTGGTTAAGAGCACTGACTGCTCTTTCAGAGGACCCGGGTTCAATTCCCAGCACCCACAAGGCAGCTCTCAACTGTCTGAAAATCCAGTTCCAGGGGATCTGACACCTTCACACCAATGCACATAAAATAAAGATAAATAAATAATTAAAAAATAAAAAAAGAACAAACTGTTTAAAAAAAAGAGAGAAGGAGGATCTCTGTGAGTTCAGGGACAACCTGATCTACATTGGGAGTCCAAGGACAGCCAGGGCTAAATAGAGAGACCCTGTCTCCAAACAAAACAAAACTAACAAACCCTCAATTCCTTTCTTTTCTCCCTTTAAACTCTGCTTGTCAGGATTTTGGACTCCCCAATAAGAAATTAATTATAGTTTAATATACATTTTTGTCATACTAGTTATTGAGGTATAATTCACTTATCTTAAAATTCAACCCATTAAAATATCAGATTCATTGGGGTTTACATTGAATTCATAGTTATACAGCCGAAATCACTGGCTAATTTCAAAGCAGTTTCATCTTCTAAAGAAATACTTTAGACCCATTATCTGTCATTCCCTAGTCTCTTCTCTCCCCAGATTTTAGTTGCCACTTAACCTAATTTCTGTATCCTTGGTTTGGCTTATTCTGAATATTTCATATATGTAGAATCATATACTATAGAGCCTTTTATGCCTTACTCTTCCACTAAGCCTTTTTTTTTTTTTTTGATTTTTCGAGACAGGGTTTCTCCATAGTTTTTTGGTTCCTGTCCTGGAACTAGCTCTTGTAGTCCAGGCTGGCCTCGAACTCACAGAGGTCCGCCTGTCTCTGCCTCCCGAGTGCTGGGATTAAAGGCGTGCACCACCACCGCCCGGCCTAAGCCTTTGCTTTCATATTGTAGCATATATCAGTACTTTATTACTCTTTATGGCTGAATAATAAAAATTCAGTTATATGGATATATACCACTTTATTATTTTTGATTTTTTTTCAAGATAGGGTTTCTCTGTGTAGCCTTGGATGTCCCTGGAACTCACTTTCTAGACCAGACTGGCTTCAAATTTACAGAGATCTGCCTGCTTCTGTCTTCCTGGAGCTGAGATTAAAGGCATGTGTCACCATCACCCAGCTATATATACCACTTTTAATGTATCCATGCACCCAGTTGCTTTCAGTATTTTTATGTATAAGGTTTTATATGAACATGTGTTTTCAGTTGTTACATATGGCTGGAAATAGAATTGCTAGGTACAACAACTTTTTAACTTCCCAAGTTTTCTATAATGTCTATACCATTAAACAATCCTACCAACAATGTATGAGAGCTGAAATTCTCCACCAGTCTTACCATTACTTATTTCCTGCCTCCTCTCTCTCCCTTTTCCCGGTCTCAGCATGCTAGGGAAGCACTCTATCTGTGAGCTATTAGCCTGAGTTCTGGGTACAGTGTGCACCAACATATTCCATTCCCTTTTTCTGATAGCCCTTCTGGTACATGTGAAATGCTGTGATATTGTGGTTTTGATAGGCATTTTCCTAATGACTAGTGATGTAGAGCATATTTTCTTGTGCTTATTGGACAATTATCTATTTAAATCCTTTGCTTATTTTAAAAGTGAGTCTTTATTGTTGAATTGTAAAAGTTCTTATATAGTCTATGTTCTACTAGACCCCATACACTGGCAAAATTGTCTTTAGTTTTTTTTTCTTTTTCTTTTTTTTTTTGAAGTTAACATGCTTGTTAACTTTTGCTTGAATTTTGTTTTAGCATACACATATACCCCCAAAATGGACTCTCTCTCTTTCACTCTCTGTCTCTTTCTCTGTCCATCTGTCTTTCTGTTTCTTTCTTTCCAATATCATAGAGCTCAGGCCGACCTCAAACTTTTGATTCTCCTGCCTCCATCTCCCAAGGGCTGGGATTATAGTTGTACATCCCTTATGCCTGCTTGATGCAGTGCTGGGGCTTGAATGTAGTGTTTTCTTACATGCTAGGCAAGCACACTGCCAACTGAACTACATCCTACTCCTGTTACTTCTTGTTTCTCAGGGAGGAACGTTTGTGCAATATGATATGAATTATAAAACATTCTCCCATCCTGTGAATTGATTTGAGGTTTTTAAATTTAGTACTGATTATTTGTTTATTCCAATTTGGGATTTAGAATTCTTATCTCCTTATAAATTAGGAACTGAATAAATTAATTGGGCTTTTGCTTGAATTTTGTTTTTAGCATACACAGTTTTAACATTTGCTAGGTACTAGGTAAAGTATACTTTTTCATCTTTAATATTAAGTACTTGGGCTAGGGAGCTGGCTCAGTGGGTAAAGCACTGGCAGTCTAAGTGTGAAGACCTAAATTCAATCCAGAGAGCCACTGCAAAAACCAGGCATTGTAGCCGGGCGGTGGTGGCGCACACCTTTAATCCCAGCACTCGGGAGGCAGAGGCAGGCGGATCTCTGTGAGTTCGAGACCAGCCTGGTCTACAAGAGCTAGTTCCAGGACAGGCTCCAAAACCACAGAGAAACCCTGTCTCGAAAAAAAAAAAAAACAAAACCAAAAACCAGGCATTGTAGCATATGTCTGTCTTAGTGCTCTTACAGTGAGATTGAAGTCAGAGACAAGAGAATCCCTTGACACTCATAGCAGGTCATCTGTCTAGCTTTTGCAGTGGCAAACAACACAGAGATTGTTTGAAACCAGGTGGAAGGTGAACACTGGGATCCGAGGTTGTCTTCTAACCTCCACACATGCACTGCAATGTCTACACACCCAAACTCGCAAGTCTGTGCATACACATACATCAAACACAGATGCCTTGTACACACAATATATATTTTTTTAATTTTAGTGCTCATAATGTCCTCTTCATGTTACAGTAAGTGGGGGTTATCTGCACACACACACACACACACACACACACAGAGAGAGGGAGGGAGGGGAGGGAGGAGGAGAAGAAGAAGAAGAAGTAGAAGAAGAAGAAAAGGAGGAGGAGAGGGAGAAAGGAGAGGAGAGAGAGAGAATTGAATATGAGCTGTATGATTCCATATATATTAAAAGTTCAAAAATACAAATCTGTCGAGATAGAAAATATGCTGGTGGCTGCCTGGCACTGGTAGTTGGAAGGGGAATGGACTATAAATGGGTAAGTGAGAGCACTATTTTAAGATTGAAAAGAGCTGATGGATGCACAGCTTTATAAATCTACTTAAGAATTGCTGCATACTGCAAGAAAACAAACCTTATTATAATTTCAGCTGGATCTCATAAGAAAGTGTTTTCTCCAAACATATTTTTAGTATTTTGTTTTTGCAAACTAAAGCATTAAAATAGATTTGTATTTTGTTTGATTTCCTTTTTCTGTGTCTATTTGTTGTAGCTCTCCATCCTGTTGAAAAACCAAGATGATCTTGATAAAGCAATTGACATTTTGGATAGAAGCTCAAGCATGAAAAGCCTTAGAATACTACTGTTATCCCAAGACAGAAACCATGTAAGTAACCCCTGTCACAGAAGACAAAGCTTATATTTCTTCAGTCTTGCCTTGTTTACTTGACAGGATTTTGTGTTTCTTAGCCACTGCCAAAATAAGAGTATGACATTCAGTCCAGCCCTGTAAATGACCAGCAAGTCTTCTACATTTGATTTCCCTGGGAGCCAGATTGTTAGGGTCAGTTACAACAAAGATTATTTTACTAATAGCATGGGGGAGGGGTCAAAAAACATTTCATGATAAAAGAGAAAAAAAATGCACGCACAGTCCTTTGATTAGATTTTGATCTAAATAAGAGATATTTGTATAGTATAGGGTTTAGCTACGAGGACTAGTTGTCAAGGATTTGAGACTCCCACAACTCAGTAGCCTTGCCTTGCCTTTGAGACATAAATGAGAAATACTTTTACTTCTTTTCACTGGAAAAAATAGCCATAGACTGGAGGGCTTCTTGCAGTTTGCCAGCTTAAAATGTTTTACCAAATGTCTGGGAATTATCTCTTACACAATTTCCTCTACTGACTGGTCCCTTGGGGTGTATATTTTGTGAGCATGCTTACAATCTTGACCTGTTTGCCATCATTGAAGATGCATGTTCTGATAGGTTTCTTGGCACTCTTTCTTTTCCTTACACTTGAAGACAACTAACTGGAATGGTTATATGAGAATGACGGACATAGCATATCAGAATAGTTTAGGTGGACTGACCCTTATGCTGCCATTTTATTTTATTTTATTTTGTCTTTTTGAGGTAAAGTCTCACTATGTAGCCCTCACTAGCGTAGAACTCAAGAGGTTAGCCTACTTCTGTCTCCTGAGTGCTGGGATTAAAGGCACCATTACACCAGGCTCCATTTATATACTTAGATTTCTTTTATGTGTGTAAGTGTTTTGGCTGCTTGAATATATGTGTGCCATGTGCATACGTGTCTGGAGCATATGGAAGTCAGAATAGGACATGGATTCCTAGAACTGGAATTACAGATAATTGTGAGCTGCCATGTATGCACTTGGAACTGAACCCAGGTCCTCTGCAAAAACAGCTGTTGCAGGGAGGCTGCTTGCTTGTTTCCTGGCTGCCCAGACTCCCAAAATAACCACACAGAAACTGTATTAATTAAATCACTGCTTGGCCCTTTAGCTCTCGTTTCTTATTGTCTAACTCTTACATATTAATTTAACCCATCTCGCCGGGCGGTGGTGGCGCACGCCTTTAATCCCAGCACTTGGGAGGCAGAGGCAGGAGGATCTTTGTGAGTTCGAGACCAGCCTGGTCTATAAGAGCTAGTTCCAGGACAGGCTCCAAAACCACAGAGAAACCCTGTCTCGAAAAACCAAGAAAAAAAAATAATTTAACCCATCTCTATTAATCTGTGTATTGCCACGTGGCAGTGACTTACCGGGTGAAGTTCTGGAGTCTGTCTCTGGCGGGGCTACATGACTTCTCTCTGACTCTTTCTCCTTTCTCTCAGCATTCAGTTTAGTTTTTCCCACCTACCTAAGTTTTGCCCTGTCAACAGGCCAAGCAGTTTCTTTATTCACCATAGGTATTCACAGCATACAGAAGGGAATCCTACATCAAACAGCAAGTGCTCTTAACTAGTGAACTATTTCCTGAGGTCCTATGTATATATATATATATATATATATATATATATATATATATATATATATATATACATACTCTGGTTATCTGGAACTCACTATGAAGACCAGCCTGGCCTTGAACTCAAAGATGTACCTGCTCTATATGTTGAGTGCTGGCATTAAAGGCATGTGCCACTACACTTGGCAAAGAGAGATTTTCTTAATCCCAAATGTATTGTTTGTCTGATATGTTGGGAAAATATTCCAAAGTAGATATATACCATTTCATTTATCCTTCAAGTTCCTCACCTCCTCATTGTCATTCTTACTAGCCTATTTAGGTAAGACCTAAGTGGAGCCTAAGGCAGCTAGGGATATATTTTAGTGTTAGAATACTTGCCTAGAATACTGTCTTTGACATTTTAGCAAGTAGTTTGATTTTACCTATTACAGTTTATCAGCATTCTTGCTGTAACCTTTTTTTATTATTTCTTACTCCTTCAGTTTGGATGTAGTTTTCATACTAGTTCACATTTTGTTTAGTAATTGATTTTGCATTGCATATTTGTAAATTATATCACAAAAGATTACAAACTCCCTAAGAATAAGAGCTGTATCATTGTTTTGAAACACTTTCCTGCCCTTTATCTTAATAATACATAAGGAGTGCTTTTTTAATATAGTTTATTTATGTACATGAATACTCCATTTGCATGTATGCGTGCATGACAGAAGAGGGCGTCAGATCCCATTATAGATGGTTGTGAGCTCTTTTGTGTATGTGTGTGTGTGCACGTGTATGCACTCGCTCCTGTGCACGCGCACACTGGGAATTGAACTTAGAACCTCTGAAAGAGCAGCCAGTTCTCTTAACTGCTGAGCCATCTCTGCAGCCCCCAGGAGTGCTTTTTCAACTCTGTCTTAGTTAGGGTTTCTGTTGCTACAGTGAAACACCATTACCAAAACGCAAGAGGGTGAGGAAAGGTTTTATTTGGCTTACACTTCCATTTCACAGTCCAACATCGAAAGAAGTGGGAGCCTGGAGCAGGAGCTGATGCAGAGGCCAGGGAGAGGTGCTGCTTACTGGCTTTCTCCTCATGACTTGCTCAGCCTGCTTTCTTACAGAATCCAGGACCACCAGCCAGAGATAACACCACCCACCATGGGCTGAACCCTCCTCCATTAATCACTAATTAAGAAAATGTCTTAAGGGGGCTGGAGCGATGGCTCAGTGGTTAAGAGCATTGCCTGCTCTTCCAAAGGTCCTGAGTTCAATTCCCAGCAACCACATGGAGGCTCACAACCGTCTGTAATGAGGTCTGGTGCCCTCTTCTGGCCTACAGACATACACACAGACAGAATATTGTATACATAATAAATAAATAAATATTTTTTTAAAAAAGAAAATGTCTTACAGCTGCATCTTATGAAGGCACTTTTTTCAATTGAGGTTCCCTCCTTTCAGATAATTCTAGTTTATGTCAGGTTGACATAAGATTACCAGCACAAATTGTTAGCAAATGTTGATCACTTTTAGCAAACCCCCCTTCCTTATAAAAGAGACTGAATTAGGGGTCTGGAGAGATGGCTCAGTGGTTAAGAGCACTGCCTGCCCTTCCAAAGGTCCTGAGTTCAGTTCCCAGCAACCACATGGTGACTCACAACCATCTGTAATGAGATCTGGTTCCCTCTTCTGGCCTTCAGGCATGCATGCAGACAGAATACCAAGAATACTGTATACATAATAAATAAATAGATTAAGAAAAAGAGACTGAATTAGCAATTAGTTGAATTGAGTCTGTGGGGCTCGACCCCTTTGAAGGCTGAATGACCTTTTCTTTCTTTCTTTATCTATCTTTCTTTCTAAAAAAGATTTATTTATTTATTATGTATACAGCATTCTGCCTGCATGTATGCCTGCACACCAGAAGAGGGCACCAGATTTCATCATAGATGGTTGTGAGCCACCATATGGTTGCTGGGAATTGAACTCAGGACTTCTGGAAGAGCAGCCAGTACTCTTTCTTTCTTTTTTTTTTTGGTTTTTTGAGACAGGGTTTCTTTGCAGCTTTGGAGCCTGTCCTGGAACTAGCTCTTGTAGACCAGGCTGGCCTCGAACTCACAGAGATCCGCCTGCCTCTGCCTCCCGAGGGCTGGGATTGAAGGTGTGCGCCACCACCGCCCGGCAGCAGCCAGTACTCTTAACCTCTGAGCCATCTCTCCAGCCTCCAACCATCTCTCCAGCCCCCAGGAATGACCCTTTCACAGAGATCACATAAGACCATTGAACAAAACAGATTGTTTATATTACAATTCATAACAGTAGCAAAATTACAGTTGTGAAGTAGCAATGAAAATAATTTTATGGTTGGGGTCACCACGACATGAGGAACTGTTTTAAAGGATCGCAACATTAGGAAGGTTGAAAACCACTGCTTTAAAGCTACATTTGATAAAACAAAGCTGGAGGCGGGAGAGGTGGCTCAACCATTAAGATCACTTACTGATCTTCCAGAGGTCCTGAGTTCAATGCCCAATAACCATCTGTAACAGAATCTAATTTCTTCTTCTGGTGTACCTGGAAGACAGAGCACTTAAACCCCACACACTAATAGTGGGAGAGATCAACAGTCTACTCTCACCACTGGACAGGTCAGTCAGACAAAAGTGAACAGAGAAATAGGGAGCTAACAGATGTTATGACTCAAATGGACTTAACAGACATCTATAGAATATTCCATCCAAACATAAAAGAACGTACCTTCTTCTCAGCACCTCATGGAACCTTCTCAAAAATTGACCACCTACTCGGTAACATAACAAACCTCAACAGATACAAAAAAAAATTGGAATAACCCCATGTATCTTATCAGATCACCATGACTTAAAACTAGAATTCAACAGCAATACTAATTCCAGAAAGCCCACAAACACATGGAAATTAAACAAGGCTCACCTGAATCATTAGTGGGTCAAGGAAGTAATAAAGGGAGAAATGAAAGACTTCCTTAAATTCAATAAAAATGACCATATGACATACCCAAATTTATGGGACACAATGAAAGCAGTGTTAAGAGGAAAGTTCATAGCACTAGATGCCTACATAAAGAAGCTGGAAAAATCGCACACTAGTGAGTTAACAGAACATTTGAAAACTTTAGAAGAAAAAGAAGCAAACTCACCCAAGAGAACTATACAGCAGGAAATAATCAAATTGAGAACTAAAATCAACAAAATAGAAACAGAGAAAACAATACAAAGAATCAAAGAGACAAAGAGTTGGTTCTTTGAGAAAATCAACAAAATAGACAAACCTTCTTTTATCCAAACTAACCAAAAGGCACAGAGAGAATATCCAAATTAATAAAATCAGCATTGAAAGGGGGACATAACAACAGACATGTAGAAAATCCAGAGAATCATCAGGTCATACTTGGAAAACCTGTACGCCACAAAATTGGAGAACTTAAAGGAAATGGACAACTTTTTGAATAAATATCACTTACCAAAATTAAATCAAGACCAGATAAGCAAATTAAACAGACCTATAACTGCTGAAGAAATAGAAACAGTCATCAAGAGTCTCCCAACCAAAAAAAAGCCCAGGACTAGATGGTTTCATCTCAGAATTCTACAAGATTTCCAAAGAAGAACTAATACCAATACTCCTCAAATTATTCCACACAATAGAAACAGAAGGAACATTTCCAAACTCTTTTTATAAGACTACAATTACCCTGATTCCCAAACCATTTAAAGACATTACTAAGAAAGAATTACAGACCAATCTCACTCATAAACATTGATGCAAAATTACTAAATAAAATACTGGCAAACCGAATCCTTGAACCACATCAGAACCATCATCTACCATGATCAAGTTGGCTTCATCCCAGAGATGCAGGGATGGTTCAGCATACAAAAATCTGTCAAAGTAATCCACCATATAAACAAACTGCAAAATAAAAACCACATGATCATCTCATCAGATGCTGAAAAAGCTTTCGACAAAATACAACATTCCTTCATGATAAAGGTCTTAGAGAAAGCAGGGATACAGGAACATACCTAAACATAATCAAGACAATATACAGCAAGCCAACAGCCAGCATCAAACTAAATGGAGAGAACCTCGCAGCGATCCCACTGAAATCAGGAACAAGACAAGGTTGTCCACTCTCTCTATATCTATTCAATATAGTTCTTGAGGTCCTAACTAGAACAATAAGACACCAAAAGGAGATCAAGGGGACACAAATTGGAAAAGAAAAAGTCAAACTCACTGTTTGCTGATGATATGATATTTTACATTAACAATCCCCAAAACTCTACCAAGGAACTTCTACAACTCATAAACACTTTCAGTAATGTAGCAGGACACAAGATTAACTCAAAAAAAAAAAAAATCAGTAGCCCTCCTGTACACAGATGATAAATGGGCTGAGAAAGAAATCAGAGAAAGATCACCCTTTACAATAGCCACAAATGGCATAAAATATCTCAGAGTAACTCTAACCAAATAAGTGGAAGACTTGTATGATAAGAACTTTAAATCTTTGAAGAAAGAAATTGAAGAAGACACCAGAAAGTAGAAAGCTCTCCC
This sequence comes from Microtus oregoni, assembly GCF_018167655.1. NCBI lineage: Eukaryota > Metazoa > Chordata > Mammalia > Rodentia > Cricetidae > Microtus > Microtus oregoni. The sequence continues at coordinate 13,771,166 of NW_024543222.1, read as the reverse complement.
ATGCTCTTGGGTAGGTAGAATTAACATAGTAAAAATGGCAATCTTGCCAAAACAATCTACAGATTCGACGCAATGCCCATCAAAATCCCAGCCAAATTTTTCACAGACCTCAAAAGAATGGTACTCAACTTCATATGAAAAAGCCAAAAACCCAGGAAAGCTAAAACAATCCTGTACAATAAAAGAATCTCTGGAGGCATCACAATCCCTTACCTCAAACTCCACTACAGAGCTACAGTACTGAAAACAGCCTGGTTTTGGCATAAAAACAGGAGCCATTGGAGGACCAATGGGACCGAATCGAAGACCTGGATATTAATCCACAGTTTTGAACACCTGATTTTTGACAAGCAAAAAATATCAAATGGAAAAAAGAAAGCATATTTAACAAATGATGCTGGCATAACTGGATATCAACATGTAGAAAAATGAAAATAGATCCACATCTATCACCATGCACAAAACTCAAATCCAAATGGATCAAATACCTCAACATAAAGCTAGTCACACTGTGAACCTCATAGAAGAGAAAGTGGGAAGTACACTTGAACACATTGGCACAGGAGACCACTTCCTAAATATAACCCCAGTAGCACAGACACTAAGAGAAACAATAAATGGGACCTCTTGAAACTGAAAAACTTCTGTAAAGCAAAGTACATGGTCAACAAGATAACACGACAGCCTACAGAATGGGAAAAGATATTTACCAACCCTACATCAGACAGAGGTCTGATCTTCTCAAATGGCAAAGAACTCAAGAAATTGGTCATCAAAAGAACAAATAATTCAATCAAAAAACGGAGTACAGACCTAAACAGAGAACTCTCAAAAGGGGAATCTAAAATAGCTGAAAGACACTTAAATGTTCAACATCATTAGTCATCAGAGAAATGCAAATCAAAACAACTCAGAGATTCCATCTTACACCTGTAAGAATGGCCAAAGTCAAAAACACTGATGACAACTTATGCTGGAGAGGTTGTGGGGTAAAGGGAACACTTCTGCATTGCTGGTGGGAGTGCAAGCTGGTATAGCCCCTTTGGATGTCAGTGTGGTGATTTCTTAGAAAATTAGGAAACAACCTTCCTCAAGACCCAGCAATACCACTTTTGGGTATATATCCAAAGGATGTTCAATCGTGCCACAAGGACATGTGCTCAACTATGTTCATAGCAGCATTGTTTGTCATAGCGAGAACCTGGAAACAACCTAAATGCCCTTCAACTGATGAATGGATAAGGAAAATGTGGTACATTTACACAATGGATTACTACACAGCAGAAAAAAACATCTTAAATTTGCAGGCAAATGGATGGAGCTAGAAAACATTATTTTGAGTGAGGTAACCCAGACCCAGAAAGACAATTATCATATGTACTCACTCATAAGTGGTTTTTTTTTTTTTTTGTTTTTTGTTTTTTTGGTTTTTCGAGACAGGGTTTCTCTGTGGCTTTGGAGCCTGTCCTGGAACTAGCTCTCTAGACCAGGCTGGTCTCGAACTCACAGAGATCCGCCTACCTCTGCCTCCCGAGTGCTGGGATTAAAGGCGTGCGCCACCATCGCCCGGCTTCATAAGTGGTTTTTAAACATAAAGAAAACCAGACTACAATTCACAATCCCAGAGAACCTAGACAGCAATGAGGACTCTAAGAGAGACATAGATGGATCTAATCTACATGGGAAGTAGAAAAAGACACGATCCTGGGAGCACAGGAACCTTGAGAGAGGGTTGAAGAGGTAGGGAGAAGAAGGGAGGGGAGCAGAGAGAAATGTAGTAGAGCTCAATAAAAATCAACAAATATTAAAAGAATCACAAAAAAATTGTTAAAAGAACAGAAATAATAGTAGAGGGCAGTGAGATGGCTCAGAAAGTAAAGGTACTGCCTGCCAGCCATCATGATCTGAGTTTGCTCCCTAAAGCCTACATGTTGGAAGACGAGAACTGACTTATATAAGCCATCTTACCTGTGCAAATGCACGCACAGAAATAGTAAATACATAAATAGTTGTTTTTAAACAAATAGTTTTTTTTTAAGATGGAGAGTAATGAATGAAAGATTCCCATGGTTAATCTATGTCATCCACATCTATGTATACATCGCATGAAATATTAATTTTGTGCCTTTAATTTCCAATTTTTTATTAACTGCATTTATTTATTTATTTGGAAAGTAGGGTGGGCTAGGCTTGGTGGTGTATACCTTTAATCACAGCACTTGGGAGACAGAATATTGCTCGTAGCTGAAGGTGAGCCTGGTCTACATGGTAAGTTTCAGAAAAACCAGAGCTATATAATAGAGACCCTGTCTGAAAAAAAAAAAGTGAATTGTAAAATATAAAGTAGACAAACTGGAGTTTATAGGCAGCTCTGAGGTGGATGCTTGCTTAGTAAATCAAAGCTCCTGGCCTTGGATCTGACCCCCATCCATAAAATCAAAAATAAGACAAAACAAAAAAAAATAGACACTTATAAACAATAAGCCCGTACTAGTTATTACATTCAGTCGATATAAAGTTACTCTACCAAACTGCTATAAAATGCTTCCAGGATTATTGTCATTGGTTATCTGAGAGAGGACCAGTGTGCCACCAGTTCATAGACTGGCGCTGAAATGATACTGAAGAGCACTACTACAGCATACTGTATCTTTGCTCTCCAGTTCTCATCATTGATAAATGTTGGCCATTTTGTTTCTCTACTGTGAATCTCCTTATTTATTATTGCCTTTTCCAGCCTTGCTACTATTTGTTTGTTTTGAGGCGATCTCTAACCCAAGCTGGTTGTAAACCCACTAGGTAGCTGAGGATGGATAACCTTGTACTCCTTGATCCTCCTGACTACCTCCGAAGTGTTGGAATTACAGGTGTATATCACCATGTCTAGTTTTACCCAGTGCTGAGATTGAACCCAGGGCTTTGGGTAAGAACCCGACCAACTGAGCTACATTCTCATCAGCCCAGCTTTATTTATTTCTGTGTATTGCCTGCACTGCATATGTGCCTGATGCCCATGAAGGTCGAAGGAGGGTGTTGGGTCCCTTGGAACTGGAGTTACAGGCAGTATATGAGCTGTCATGTGGGTGCTGAGAATCCAACCTGGCTCCTTTGAAAGAACAGCTAATGCTCTTAACTGCTGAATCATCTCTCCAGCCCCCTCCCCCGTTTATAGATTTTTAAAACTGAAGGTTAGAGTATATGTTCTTTGATGCATTTCAAATCTATGCTGCCAAGATTCATTCAATCTCCACAACATGAAAGGCTTTGCATCTAAGCAGATGGCCTTGGACACTCATCATGCAGCTCCTTCCCTAACTTCAGGGCTACTAGGCCCCTTCTTGCCCTTTCCCCCCAGTGTGTGGTTTTGGCTGTTTTTTTCCTTTCTGACTCTCAGCAGAGAGCTATTGCACATTGGAGGCTTCAGCAAGAACATTCACTTCCCCTTGGTTCTGACTTCCTGTTAGAACAAGACAGTTTGTCAAGACAACCCTACATGTGATGACGTCTGGCATGGAAAGACTAGGGAAGGGAAGGCTGCTTGGCAGCTGAACTTGCCCCTAGAAGTGGGAAGTCTTTTTCCTGAAGTACAGGATATAAAGATTGTTTATGTGGTACTTCCCCCTGACCCCGTTGGGAGGTAGAAGAGATATAGAGAAGCAAGTAAAAACTTTGGCCCAAATTGTAGCTCCTATTTTTACTCTTGATAGCACTCTTTTTGCAATTTTCAGTTTTAAGCTCTCTCAGTGTAAAGCCCCACTTATTGTTTTGATTTCTCACCTGGGCAGCTTGACTAGGCTAGCACAAAATAAGGGTGAGTGCAGGAAGGCTACTGACCCTGTTCTGAGGTCTTCAATCTCCAACTTGACTGCCTTTTCCATTTGAACATGAGCCCAAATGATTTGCATGTAAACTTTTGTGCTTTGAAGCAGCTGAGATCTTATTGTAAGGGGAGTAATTACAGTTGTGGAAGAAAGAGCAGATTGAGTTACCTTTCTGTGTGTGTGTGTGTGTGTGTGTGTGTGTGTGTTATATAAATACATGTATATGCAAATGCAGATAGGCCAGAGGAGGACATCAGGTACTCTACTATATCACACACTACCTTATTTCCCTAAGTTATGGTCTCTTTACTGAACCTGGAACAAGGCTAGTGGCCAGCAAGCTCTAGTGACCCTCTTGCCTTCAGCACCCTACTCACCTTCCATATTGGGGTTACAGGAACACACAGCCACGCCTGGCTCTTTCCATAGGTACTGGAATCTAAACTCAAGCCCTCGTGCTTGCAAAGTTAGCGCTCTTACTGAGCAGCTCAAACTGCCCTCCCCCACCCAGGTGACTGGTTTTTTTTTGTTTTGTTTTGTTGGTTTTTTGAGACAGGGTTTCTCTGTGCTACGGTTCTGACTGTCCTGGAGCTTGTCTCCGAAGTGCTGGGATTAAAGGTGTGTGCCACCACCTGCCTGGTGTTTTATTTTGTTTTTGTTTTTTTAAACATAATTCTTTATTGATTCTTTGAGAATTTTACATCACGAACCCCAATCCCACTCACCTCTCAGTCCCATTATATTCTCCCCTAACCCCTGCAGCATCATCCCCAAAGGAACATCCCCACAAATCAATTAAAAACAAGCAAACAAACAGCAACAAAAAACCTTATTCCATATTTCTAACACCTCTTCATTCATCTTAGTGGTACTGTGTGCTGTGGTGTGTCACACAATATACCCTTTTGTCCAATTGATCCCATCCACAAAAATGTTCATTGCAATAAGTCATTGGTTCAGTTCAAGGCCTCTGTCACACCATTATCACTGAACCCTCACTGGAACTCCTCAGATATCCTGCTGTTGCCCTGAGTCATGGGGATCCTGAAGTTATTGTTCTGTAGGACCAGTCCCTTTGGGTACTCCAGGGGGTCATAGATGGGGTAGATGTTAGGGCGGGCCAACCAAGGTCTAGGATGTACACGTTTGGGTGGTAGCTGAGCTGTTCTGTCTGGGCCACTGGGACTACCCCCTTAGAACTACGTCTCCTAGGCCCATGCCATTGGGGCCAGCTCTACTGCTGTTGTGTCCAGTACAGGGCAGAGCCAGCTATCCCAAGACAAGCGAAGGGTGGGACCAGCTCCACACAGCCCTTGAATTTCAGCCATGCATGGTTCAGATGACCCTTTTTAGCAACATGGACCATGGACATCATCACAGACCCCAACTGTAGCAGGGACATGGACACAGATACAGCCCTTGGCAGCAGCTCTGGCCTGGGTGTTACCATGGCTCTGGTGGGGACAGTACAGGCCACTCATTATGGCCCTGGTAGCAGCAAGGCCCTGGGACACTCACATGATCCCCTGAGTGGCTTTGTAAAGTACATATTTCATCTGGCTTGGTAGTATGTATTTATAATCTCAGCACCCAGGCACCTGAGACAGGGAGAGCACAAGTTCAAGGCCAGTTGAGCCACCAATAAAACCTTGTCTCAAAAAAGGAAAAAAATAAAATAAAATATATATTTAGTAGCCAGAATTTTGTAGGGCAGTGAAATATCTTCACATAGATGACTTTCCTGCTCTTCACTAGATACTTTTTTTAAGATTTCATGTGTGAATGTTTTTTTTACCTGTATATATGTATTGTACATGTGTGCTGGTCCCAGAGGAGGCCAGAAAGGAACTGGAGTTACATAGTTGTGAGCTGCCATGTAGGTACTAGGAGCTGAACCTGGGTCTTCTGTAGGAGCAGCCAGTGCTCTTAACTTCTGAGTCACCTCTTCAGCCTCTTGATAAATTTCTGAGAAGGTATTTAGAGCTCTTTCTCGTCTGGCAGATTATTACACAAATACCTGTTATTCTGTATCTGGATCATCATCCATTGAATTGAACATCAGAATTTGGTATTTATTTATTACTGAGGCTGTAAAAATACATCAAGGAAATATTGATTTGCCAAGAAGATTGAGGGTCGGGATTTGGTGAAAAGCCTGGCAGTTCGTGTACTAAAAGGTACCTGAAGAGTGTGAGGAGTCCTAAGGAAAGACAAAGATCCTTCACAGATCTGTTACTTACAGATCTAGCTCACACTTTTCCTCCTCTCCTACAGACCAGTTCCTCTCCCCATTCTGGAGTGTCCAGGCAGGTTCGGATCAAGCCTTCCCAGTCTGCAGGGGATGTAAATACCATCTACCAAGCTCCTGAGCCCAGAAGCAGGCACCTCTCTGTCAGTGAGTATTTCACGCTTTTCTTCCCTGTCCTAGTATATTAGATGTACTCACGTTTAATATAGTCAACTATTCAACAATCATCAAATATTCATTGATTATCACTATGCAAAGTAGCATGCTATGCTTTTATTTGGGAAGAGAGGACATGACTAGTCTCAGACCCTGACCCTTGAGGACCTTAGAATATAATAAAGTGATGGCATGGTTAAATTTCTTTTAAACATCCCTTCAAAAGTGATCTCCTCAGACGTCTTTTTGAAGGCTTACAGGGCCCCTGTCAAATTAGGAGTCAGGTCTACATTTCAGTTTTGTACATAGATTTCTTTCTTATTTCTGAAAAACCCTGTGCTTCTTACAAGATGCCAGCCAGTGAAACTCCTGGAAAGGCAACTGAGTTATCCTGTTGCCTTAGATACTGAAGCATTAGCACAGTATCTACAGTTGAATAGCAAAGAAGTTAGGTTAGTTGCTACTAGGCCTCTTCAGGAAAGAATTGTATTATATAACATTGTTCCTCCGGATACTTCTCAGGGTCTGTCTTGGTTAGGGTTACTATTGCTGTGATGAAACATTATAGCCAAAAGTTAAGGAGGAAAGGGTTTATCTTGCTTACTTCTTCATGTCACAGTTCATAATTGGAGGCAGTCAGGGCAGACAGGAATTCAAACAGGGCAGGAGCTGGGTGCAGGAGTTGATTAAGACTCCACAAAAGAACGCTGCTTTCTTATGGTACAATCTTGTGCAACCACTTTGGAAATCAGTGTGGCAGTTTCTCAGAAAATTGGGAGTCAACCTATCTCAGGATCCAGCAATACCACTCTTGGGAATATACCCAAGAGATGCCCAATCATACTACAAAAGCATTTGTTCAACTATGAGACAATGGGGATGTTCTATCGGGAACTCACCAAGGCCAGCTGGCCTGGGTCTGAAAAAGCCTGGGATAAAACCGGACTCGCTGAACATAGCGAACAATGAGGATTACTGAGAACTCAAGAACAATGGCAATGGGTTTTTGATCCTACTGCACGTACTGGCTTTGTGGGAGCCTAGGCAGTTTGGATGCTCACCTTACTAGACCTGGATGGAGGTGGGTGGTCCTTGGACTTCCCACAGGGCAGGGAACCCTGATTGCTCTTTGGGCTGATGAGGGAGGGGGACTTGATTGGGAGAGGGGGAGGGAAATGGGAGGCGGTGGTGGGGAGGAGGCAGAAATCTTTAATAAATAAATAAATAAATAAATATTTCATTCCCACCAGCAATGGATGAGTGTTCCTTTCACTCTACATCCTCTCCAGCATAGGTTATCATTGGTGTTTTTGATTTTAACAATTCTGACAGGTGTAAGATGGTATCTCAAAGTTGTTTTGATTTGCATTTCCCTGATAGCTAAGGAAGTTGAACATGTCCTTAAGTATCTTTTGGCCATTTGAAATTCTTGTTGAGAATTCTCTGTTCATTTCAGTACCCCATTTTTTTTATTGGGTTATTTAGAATTTTAATGTCTACTTTCTTGAGTTCTTTATATATTTTGGAGATAAGACTTTTGTCTGATGTGGGGTTGGTGAAGATCTTCTCCCAATCAGTAGGTTGCCTTTTTGTCTTAATGGCTGTGTCCTTTGCTTTACAGAAGCTTCTCAGTTTCAGGAGATCCCATTTATTTATTGTTGCTCTTACTGTCTGTGCTACTAGAGTTATACATAAGTAGTGGTCTTCTGTGCCCGTGTATTGCAGGCTACTTCCCACTTTCTCTTCTATCAGGTTCAGTGTGGTCAAGTTTTTATTGAGTTTTGTGCATGGTGATAGATATGGATCTATTTTCATTCTTCTGCAGGTTGACATCCAGTTATGCCAGCAACATTTGTTAAAGATGTTTTCTTTCTTCCATTGTATAATTTTAGCTTCTTTGTCAAAAATCAGGTATTCATAGGTTTGTGGATTAATATCCGGGTCTTCAATTTGATTCCATTGGTCAACGTCTGTTTTTATACCAATACCAATCTGTTTTCATTACTGTGGCTCTGTAATAGAGTTCGATGTCAGGGATGGTAATGTCTCCAGAAGTTCCTAATTGTATAGGATTGTTTTGGCTATCCTGGGTTTTTTGTCTTTCCCATATAAGGTTGATTATTGTTCTCTCAAGGTCTGTGAAGAATTTTGTTGCTTTGAATCTATAGATTGCTTTGAATCTATAGATTGCCTTTGGTAGAATTGTCATTTTTACTCTGTTGATCCTACCAGTCCAAGAGCATGGGAGATCCTTCCATTTTCTGGTATCCTCTTCAGTTTCTTTCTTCAAAGACTTAAAGTTCTTGTCAAATAGATCTTTCACTTCCTTGGTTAGTGTTACCCCAAGATGCTTTATGCTATTTGTGGCTATCATGAAAGGTAGTGTTTCTCTGATTTCTCTCTCCACTTCTTTATCCTTTGTGTACAGGAGGGCTGATTTTTTTTTTAAAGATTTATTTATTTTATATATATAGTGTTCTACCTGAAGGCCAGAAGAGGGCACCAGATCTCATTACAGATGGTTGTAAGCCATCATGTGGTTGCTGGGAATTGAACTCAGAACCTCTGGAAGAGCAGCCAGTGCTCTTAACCACTGAGCCATCTCTCCACCCCAGGCTACCGATTTTTTTTGAGTTGATCTTGTATCCTGCCACATCACTGAAGTTATTTATCAGTTGTAGGAGTTCTCTGGTAGAGTTTTTGGGGTAACTTATGTACACTATCATATCATCTGCAAATAATGAAAGTTTGACTTCTTCCTTTCCAATTCGAATCTCCTTGATCTCCTTATGTTGTCTTATTGCTAGAACTTCAAGCACTATATTGAAGAGATATGGAGAGAGTGGACAGCCTTGTCTTGTTCCTGATTTTAGTGAAATCGCTTTGAGTTTCTCTCCATTTAATTTGATGTTAGCTGTTGGCTTGCTGTAAATTGCTTTTATTATATTTAGATATGATCCTTGTATCCCTAATCTCTCCAGGACCTTTATCATAAAGGGGTGTTTAATTTTGTCAAATGCCTTTTCACACCTAATGAAATGATCATATGGTTTTTTCTTTCAGTTTATTTATATGATGGATTACATTGATAGATTTTCATATGTTGAACCAGCCCTACATCTCTGGGATGAAGTGTACTTGATCATAATGGATGATTTTTTTTTTTTGATGTGTTCTTGGGTTCGGTTTGCTAGTATTTTATTGAGAATTTTTGCTTTGATGTTCATGAGTGAGATTGGTCTGTAATTCTCTTTCTTGGTTGAGTCTTTGTGTGGCAAGGTAACTGTAGCTTCATAAAAAGAGTTTGGCAATGACTCTTCTGTTTCTATTATGTGGAACACATTAAGGAGTATAGGTATTAGCTCTTCTTGGAAGTTCTGGTAGAATTCTGCACTAAAACCATCTGGTCCTGGGCTTTTTTTGGTTGGGAGCTTCTATTTCTTCGCGACTTACAGGTCTATTTAAATTGTTCACTTGGTCTTGATTGAATCTGGGTATATGGTATTTATCTTAAAAATGGCCATTTCTTTTACATTTTCCAATTTTGTGGCATACAGGCTTTTGTAGTAAGACCTAATGATTCTCTGAATTTCCTCAGTGTCTGTTGTTATGTCCCCCTTTTCATTTCTGATCTTGTTAATTTGCGTGTTCTCTCTCTGCCTTTTGATTAGTTTGGATAGGGGTTTGTCAGTCTTGTTGATTTTTCTCAAAGAACCAGCTCTTTGTTTCATTGATTCTTTGGATTGTTTTCTGTGTTTCTATTTTGTTGATTTCAACCCTCAGTTTAATTATTTCCAGTCTTCTGTTCCTCCTGGGTGAGTCTGCTTTTTTTTTTTTTCTAGAGCTTTCAGGTGCTGTTAAGTCTCCAATGTGAGCTTTCTTAGTTTTCTTTATGTGGGCACTTAGTGCTCTGAACTTTCCTCTTAGCACCGCTTTCATAGTGTCCCATAGGTTTGGGTATGTTGTGTCTTCATTTTCGTTGAATTCAAGGAAGACTTTAATTTCTTTCTTTATTTCTTCCTTGACCCAGGAGTGGTTCAGTAGTTGACTGTTCAGTTTCCATGAGTTTGTAGGCTTTCTGGGGATAGAATTGTTAAATTCTAACTTTACTCCATGCTGATCCGATAAGACATATGTGATTACTCCAATTTTTTTTGTATCTGTGGATGTTTGTTTTGTTACCGAGTATGTGATCAATTTTCAAGAAGGTTCCATGAGATGCTGAGAAGAAGGTATATTCTTTCTTGTTTGGGTGGAATGTTCTGTAGATGTCTGTTAAGTCTATTTGATTCATTACATCTGTTAGTTCTCTTATTTCTCTGTTAGGTTTCTGTCTCGTTCACCTGTCCATTGGTGAGAGAGGAGTGTTGAAATCTACTATTAGTGTGTGGGGTTTGATGTGTGATTTGAGTTCTAGTAATGTTTCTTTTACATATGTGGGTGCTTTTATATTAGGGGGCATAGATATTCAGGATTGAGACTTCATCTTGATGAATTGTTTCTGTTATGGGTATAAAGTATCCTTCTCCATCTCTTCTGATTGATTTTAGTTTGAAATCAGTTTTGTTAGATATTAGGATAGCCACACCCGCTTGTTTCTTAGGTCTGTTTGCTTGGAAAACCTTTTCCCAACCCTTTACTCTGAGGTAGTGTCTGTCTTTGAGGTTGAGGTGTGTTTCTTGTAAACAGCAGAATGTTGGATCCTGTTTTCATATTCATTCTCTTAACCAGTGCCTTTTTTTTTTTTTTGATTTTTCGAGACAGGGTTTCTCCGTAGCTTTTGGTTCCTGTCCTGGAACTAGCTCTTGTAGACCAGGCTGGCCTCGAACTCACAGAGATCCGCCTGCCTCTGCCTCCCAAGTGCTGGGATTAAAGGCGTGCGCCACCACTGCCCGGCTTAACCAGTGCCTTTTTATAGGTGAATTGAGTCCATTGATATTAAGTGATATTAGTGACCAATGGTTGTTAACTCCGGTTTTTTTTTGGGGGGGGTGGTAGTGTTTGTGTGTTTCCCTTTGAGTTGTGTTGCTGGAGAGTTGTCAGATGTCTGTGCTATTGTGGGTGTTGTTGGCTTCCTTGGGTTGAGGTTTTCCTTCTAGTACTTTCTGTAAGGCTGGGTTTGTGGCTATGTGATGGAGGAAGGTCATTGGCTAATAAAGGAACTGCCTTGGCCCATTTTATTGGTTAGAAGATAGGTGGGAGGAGTAAACAGAACAGAACGCTGGGAGGAAGAGGAAGTGAGCTCAGACTCCACAGCTCTCCTCTCGGGAGCAGACGCCTCAGAGAGATGCTATGCTCAGCTCTCCTGGGCAGACGCACGCGATGAAGCAAGCCGCCAGGTTAGACATGCTGAATCTTTCCCGGTAAGACCGGTGCTCACAGATTATTAGAGATGGGTTGATCGGGATGTGAGAATTAGCCTGTAAGGGCTAGAGCTAAAGGGCCAAGCAGTGTTTAAATGAATACAGTTTGTGTGTTGTTATTTCAGGGCATAAGCTAGCCAGGCGGCTGGGGTGCCAGGGACGCAGCCCCACCGCTCATATTACTACAGCTATGTATTGTTTAAATCTGTTTTTGTCATGGAATATCTTGTTTTCTCCATCGATGGTGAAAGAAAGCTTTGCTGGGTATAGTAGTCTGGGCTTGCATCCATGGTCTCTTAGTGTCTGCAGCACATCTATCCAAGACCTGGCTTTCATGGTTTCCACTGAGAAGTCAGGTGTAATTTTGATAGGTTTACCTTTATATGTTACTTGACCTTTTTCCTTTGCAGCTCTTAATATTCTTTCTTTATTCTGTATGTTTTGTGTTTTGATTATTATATGACGAGGGGATTTTTTTTTTTTTTTGATCCAGTCTATTTGGTGTTCTGTAAGCTTCTTGTACCTTTATAGGAATATCCTTCTTTAGGTTGGGAAAGTTTTCTTCTATAATTTTGTTGAATATATTTTCTGGGCCTTTGAGCTGAATTTCTCTTCTATCCCTATTTTTCTTAGGTTTGGTCTTTTCATGGTGTCCCAGATTTCCTGAATGCTTTGTGTTAAGAATTTGTTAGATTTGCTGTTTTCTTTGATCAATGAGTCTATTGCCTCTATACTATCCTCAGTGCCTGAGATTTTTTTCTTCTATCTCTTGTACTCTGTTGGTTATATTTGTCTCTGTAGTTCCTGTTTGTTTACCCTGATTTTCCATATCCAGCCATCCCTTAGTTTGTGTTTTCTTTATTACCTCTATTTCAGTCTTCAAGTCTTGAACTGTTTCCTTTACCTGTTTGATTGCTTTTTCTTGGTTTTCTTGGATATCTTTGAGGGATTTATTAATTTCTTCTAACTTTTTGTTTGTCTTCTCTTCCATTTCTTTAAGGGAGTTTTTCACTTCCTGTTTATCATTTTCATAAGGTTACATTTAAAGTTGATTTATTCTACCTCTTCAGGGTTAGGATGTTCAAGTCTTCCTGTTGCATATTCACTGGATTCTGGTGTTATCATGTTGCTTCTCAGGATGTTGGAGGAATTCTTGCATTGGTGTCTGCCCATCTCTTCCTTCAAATGAGGCCAGTATAGTCTTGGTGTCTTGGTCCAATCTTGCTGTGGCTGACTGTGTATTTGGGAGTTTTTCTTGGTCTGCCGTCTCTTAGGTCCCCTCAGTGCTGGAGCAGGCTCTCAGATTCCCTTCATCCTGAAGCAGGCTGTGCTGGGGGATCCAAGGACATAGCAGATTTGAAAAGAAGTGCTTGGGGGCAGGGTGGAATGGGGTAAAGAAGGCCAGTAGCAGGGAACACACCCCGCTGGATGGCCAGAAAAGCTTAGGATGTAGGCATTTTTTTTTTAACTGAGGGTTCCTCCTCACAGATGACCCTACCTTGTGTCAAGTTAACATAAAAACTACCCAGCACAAGGTTTGAGAAGAAAGTCCATTTCTTGAATTGTGGGATTTTTATCAAGATAGAAATCTATTGTTGGAGAGATGGCTCAGTGGTTTAGAGGGGGGACTGCTCTTCTAGAGAACAAGAGTTCAGTTCTTGGCAGCTGTCCCGACTGCTCAGACCCAAAATAATTACTCAGAAACTATATTATTTGCAATACTGTTTGGCCAATAGCTTAAGTGTATTGCTAGCTAGCTCTTACATCTAGAATTAACCCATTTCTATTATTTTATATTTTACCATGAGGTTTGTCACCTACCGGCAAGTTTCCACTAACAACTTGAGTCTTTCCCCTTAGTGGCTACATGGTGTCTCACTGACTCCACCTTCTTTCTCCCAGCATTTAGTTTAGTTTTTCCTCCTAGCTCTACTCTGCTAAGCCACTGGCCGAAACAGATTCTCTTTCCTGTTACTCCAGTGCCAGGAGATCCAGTTCCCTTTTTAGACCTTGATGGTTATCTGCACTTACATGTAAATACCTCTGTGTGTGTGTGTGTGTGTGTGCGTGTGTGTGTGTAAAATTAAAAATAAATCTTTTTTTAAAATCTAAAAGAAACCCAATTTTATCAAACATTTGCATGTGCCTACTACCCTAATGTTCTGAGACACCTGTTGCCACTAGGAAGCCAAGTTTTCCCTTTCCACACGAGCAGAATGCTGTCAAACTTAGTTGTTCTCTGCAGATCCTAAGCTGAGTCTGGGGAGGTATGAACCTTGTTCTGCTGCTGAACTCTCTGTGAGTGATATTCTTCCTGAGAGAACAGCAAGAAAAGTGGGCTACCAAGGCACTGACACTTCCCCCTAAGGAATTTTTAGAACTCAGGCACTCAGTAAATGTTTCTAATCTGCATGCTTGAATGTAAGTGGATTTCAGATTTTTTAATCATTGGTACGCATGTTTTCATAAACTAGTGGAAGAGAAAGAGGCAGAACCCAGCAAAGATCCTGTTCAGAGTGTCCTAAAAATCTGATTGCCTAAAGCTAAGAAATTTCCACCTTGGCTTTTTTTTTCTTCAGTGTGTTATGTGTGAGTTCCTGTGCGTATGTGTATCACGTGCATGCCTAGTGTCCTCAGAGGCCAGAAAGGGGCATTAGATCTCTGGGAAACAGAGTTATAAGTAATTGTAAACTGCCGTGTGACTAAGAGCAGCAAGTACTCTTAACCACTGAGCTGTCTCTTTAACTCTCCAACTTCACTTCGCTTCTTTACCAGAGTTTTTTTTTTTGTTTGTTTGTTTGTTTTTTTTTTTTTGTTTTTTTTTTTTAAAGACAGGGTCTCACTCTAACCTGGGCTTCTCTGGAACCCAGTTAGTGGTTCCATTTGCCCCACAGTCCTCTTGCCTTTGCCGCTTAGTTCTGGGGTTACAGACATGAGCCAGCATATCCAACATTTTTGAAAATTTTTTTCATTTCCCATGTCTTTATTATTTTTAAAATTCCATCCACAGTTCTCCCCTCTACCCCTTCTCCCAGTGGGTAAGGGCGACCATGGGAAATCAATAAAGTCTGGCACATTAAGTTGGAGGCAGGACTAAGTCCCTTCCCTCTGCATTAAGGCTGAGCATGGCATCCTACCATAGGGAATGGGCTCCAGTAAGCTAGCTCATGCATCAGAGATATATCCTGTTCCTACGGCCAGGTACCTCACAGATAGTCCAAGCTTCAATCTTTTACATATGAATCCCAGTTCCCCTCCCCTTCCCTTTTCCCACTCCCCCTGCCTTCTCCCCAACCCACCCCTTTCTGCTCCTCAGAGAGGATAGGCCTCCATTCAAGCAAATATGTTCTTTTTATAAACATAGCCCTTATAGTAGGATATTAAATGAAACCTCCCAAACGTGGGTATGATAGTGTGCCTGTGAACTCGACACTCAGGATGCAAAGGCAGAAGGAATGCCCACAGTGTAAGGCCAGCCTGCTCTATCTGTATAGTGAGTTACAGATAAGCCAAAGCCACATAGTCTTAAATCAAACAGCTGGGCATGGTGATGCACACTTTTAACCCTAGCACTCAGGAGCAGAGACAGGCAGACCCCTATGAGTTTAAGAATAGCCTCATCTACATAGAATTCCAGGCCATCCAGGGCTGCACAGTGAGACCCTGTCTCAAAATAAGTAAACAAAAGCTGTACACACTAACAAGAAAAAAAGAAAACTTCCATAATTCCACAGCAAAAATACTGTTTTAATCACAATTTAGTAAAACTAGAAATCATGGAAGACTGGGCATCATAACACATGCAGACTTCTTGGAACCCTGTCTGAAAAAGTAAAACAAACCAAAAACCAATATTTTTTGGGTTTAATGACACCATCTGTAGTATCATCACATGAGTGACTGAGGCGGGAAGATCAAGAGTTCAAGATCATCCTCAGCTACATTAGATATTTGAAGCCAGCCTAGATCTTTTAGACCCTGTCAAAACAAAAAAATTCAAAATACAAAGTCTTAAGAAAGCAATACCTTTTCAAATTCCATGTGTGTTTTGATACAAGTTGTTTGGCTTGTATGTGGTATGTGGATTTTTTTTTTGTGTGTGTGTATGTTTTTTTTTTTTGTTTTGTTTTTTGTTTTTTTTAGCACTGCTGTGGTTTGGTCCTGGCCAGAACTTTTTCACTATTGTATAGTAATTTTGTAAGAGGTCATTATTGTACAGTATTTTTTCAATAATACACTATGAAGAGAATTAAGATATATGTGGATTTATGTGGTAATTTAGTTCAGATTTCTTTTCTTTTTCTTTCCTTTTATTTGTTTTGTTTTTTGAGACAGGGTTTCTCTGTGTAGCCCTGAGAGTCCTAGAACTCCCTCTGTAGACAAGAGATCTCCCTACTTCTGCCTCCTTGGTGCTGGGATTAAAGGCATGCTCTACCATGCCTGGCTTAAATTTTAGTTTTTAAACTAGAATAGTTACAGAGAAACCCTGTCTTGAAAAAAAAAATAGAATAGTACTTTAAGTAGAAATACAATATAGCTTTCAATATATTTATAAAGATATTTTGTCAAGAAAATGAAAGCAGTACTTTAACACAAACCAAATTATTGGAGAAGAAACTGGATGTTGGAGTGTATACTTTTAATTCTAGAATTTTAGGGGATAGATACTAGGAGTTCAAAGCTAGCCTTAACTACATAGTAAGTTTGAAGCCAGCCTATGCTACATAAGACTTTCCCTATAAAACAGAAAAGAAAAAAAATTGCTGGAGAAAATAATAAAACAGGCAGACATGGAGAATGTTCAAGATAGCAAGTGCATGATAGAAATATGAAGACTGAAAAATAACTATAAAGATGATGGATATTTGAAAAGAAACAAATAACAATAGCAAAGTTATAATTTACTAAATTTCAGACTGTGGATGAATAAATGCTCACAAAATTAATAAAATTCCAAATCTGAATAAGAGTAAACAGACCTCTGAGGTTTGGAGACTTTTTACTGTTAGGACTGAAATGGTGTCTACACGCTGCCAAAAGTGTTCTCACTTTCAGGAATGGCGGCATGTGCCAGCCACTCACAAAGGTTGAAACAGGAAAATTGTGAGTTTGAAGCCAACTTGGGGAAAGTAGGCAACATAGGAATTACCCATTTCTCCTGTTCTTTCCCATAGAACAAGGGTTTGTGAATGGTGCGTGGGTTTCAGCTGTATCAGGGAGGAAATAGAGAAGCAGAAGAAAAAACTCTCCCAAAGTCTTTGTAGAAATAGAAGAGGAAAGATGGGCAGCCTCATCTTTTTAACTGATGAAGACTGATAACAGAGCAGGGATTGGTTTTTCTGCCCCTAAGCACGAACCTGTGGTTCTTGGTGGAGCAGGGGCTAAACTGCTGACCATTGAGGACCTTTTCTGTGTTGTGGGAGCCGTATGGGAAAATCATTTCTTTGACTGGACATGTTAAGCGATAGAATTTTTGTATAGTTTCTGTTTATCTAGAAAATGGACACCTATATCTCAGCATACCTAGGTTCTGACTTCTTTTATTCCATGAGCACCATGTTGGCCTGGAATGAACGAAACAGTGGAGCCCATGGAAGGTCAAGGGTCATAGAAACAGATTCTGCCTAGAAGAGAAACAGCAACAGGAACATCAGAACTGAAGCACAAAAGATTTAAGACTAGCATTCCAGACATAGGAAAGAGCACCTACTAGGCATCATCACAAAAGAACATGGGGACTGGAGAGATAGTTTATCACTTAAGAGCACTGGCTGCTATTCCAGAGGTCCTGAGTTCAATTTCCAACAACCATATGGCATCTCACAACCATCTGTAATGGGGTCTAATGCCCTCTTCTTGCATGCAGGCATACATGCAGATAGAATACTCATATATAAAATACATAAATAAAAAACAACTAACAAAACAAAAGAACATGGTGGGCTCCAAAATACTTCCTCTATGTTTGAGAAACTATAGATATGGTCTGGAAGGAGTGGAACCCGGAAACGGGGAGCTTGGGTTTTAAAAGTAAAAAGGATTGGAAAGATGGCTCGGTGACTCTTAACCAGTTCAATTCTCAGCCTCCACATGATATCTCACACCTGTCTGTAACTCCAATTACAGGAGATCTGACACCCCTACACAGACATACATGCAGGTAAAATAAAATAGGGTAAAAAAATAAAAACACAGTTTCACATGCCTTTAATCTTAGCACTCAGGAGACAAAAGCAGGTGGATCTCTATGAGTTTGAGGCCAGCTTGGTCTACAGAATTCCAAAGCTATACAAAGAAACCCTCTCTTGAAGAAAAAGGAAGAAAAGTCTAATACAGCCCAAGTTGCTCTTAGACTTGTAGAAGCTAGCCTTAAGCAACTGATCCTCCTGTTTGTACCTCCTAAGTGCTGGGATTATAAGCATACACTACCATATCCAGCTTCGTCCATGCCTGGCCTAATGGGAATTAATTTCTACTAGAGTAACATGGAAAGTGCATTCTGTGGAGGATCTGGACTCTCAAGATTCTGGAAGATTTCCATAGGCAGACTTGAAAGGATGAGCTTTGGAGAATGTTCGTCTTTCAGGTCCAGGTAGGCTGACATATTTAGAAGAGGCAAAGAGGCTGGGCGGTGGTGGTGCATGCCTTTAATCCCAGCACTTTGAAGGCAGAGGCAGGTGGATCTCTGTGAGTTTGAGGCCAGCCTGGTCTACAAGAGCTAGTTTCAGGACAGGCAACAAAGCAACAATGAAACCTTATCTAAAAAAATCAAAAAAAGAAGAGGCAAAGAGAAGGCCAAGAAAGTATCCCAAGGCCACTTTCTAAGAACCCTTGACTATACCTAGGAATTTTTGGGAGGGGAGGGGAAGTTGGTGGGAAGTCACAGAAAATTTTTGTGCCTTATGCTCATCTCCATTAGAATGCTAATCATATTATCTTTCCCACCAAACTCTATCTTTGTTCATTCATTACCAAAAAATCAATTATAGGCCAGAAGCTTGGATACGAAAAAGACATGGGCTTTGTGCTATGGACCTTGTATATGGTAAAAAAAAAAAAATGTTTGTTTGTCATAACACATAACACATAGTTACAAACTGTGGCTCGAAAGTTGTGTGGTGTTGCATGAATATGCAAATGAAGAGTAGGACCTGAGCTTGGGGTCAGGAAACCTAAAGTACATATGGAAGCTGTGCAGAGATTTGAGGGCAAGGGCTTTGGACAGGAGATATTACGTTTGTTGAGACTAAGGGCTAGAGAAAGGTGGACTGTTGGAGACAGAGATGATGTCTGGAGTGCTAAGACAGAAGCAAGGAGAGCAGGCCTCAGCTAGAGAGGAAGAAGAGCCCTATGGATAGTAATGAAGATTTATTTTAATCTTTGTTGAAAGCAATGAAAAGTCATTAGGTTTTTAAGTAATGATGAAAAGGTAGAATGACATTCAGATTTGCATCGTCAAAGACTGTTGAAGTGTGAAGGACAGACTGGAAGGGCTAGATTGGATCCAGGAAACCACATAGGTGAAAGAAGGCAGATGCTTGGATTAGTCTGGGAGCAGTGAGAGAGACAAGGAACAAGTAGATCTGAGACATTCAGAGATAACACTGATAGAACATGGCACTTCTGTGGTTTTCACAAAACGCTGTGGAGAATCAGGGGCATTCTTAAGTTCCTCTTAGGTCTTCTGTGAGGGCAAGACTGTTTTTCTTTTGGTTTTTGGAGCCAGGGTTTCTCTTTAGCTTTAGTTTGGAGCGTGTCCTGGAACTTGCTTTTGCTCTGTAGACCAGACTGGCCTCTAACTCACAGAGATCCGCCTGCCTCTGCCTCCCTAGTGTTGGGATTAAAGGTGTGCACCACCACTGCCCGGCAAGATTATTCTTAACATCATCCTAAAATGTGGAACTCATCACAAGCATACAGTTGTTTTCCAGTGGTTATGCATGTGAGGTAGTGTGTACGTGAGAGAGAGAGAGAGAGAGAGAGAGAGAGAGAGAGAGAGAGAGAGAAACAGAAAGACAGACACAGGGTCTCATGTGTCCTAGGCTAGCCACAAACTCATTACGTACCTAAGGATGATCTTGAACTTTTGATCCTTCTTTCACCTCCCTACTTCTGGGATTACAGGCATGCACTACCATGCCTGGTTTATTTGGAGCTGAGAATAGAACCCAGGGCTTCATGCATGCTGAACTATATCTCCGATGTCATATCTGAAAATACCTGACCTTGGTTACAGAGATGGTTCTGCAGTTTAGAGCTCTGACTGCTCTTCAGAGGACCTTGGTTCAATTCCCAGCACCCACACTGTGGTTCACAACTACCTGTAACTCTAGTCCCAGGGGTATCTGATGCCCTTTTCTGGCCTGTGTGGGCACTACATGCATATAGTGCACAGACGTATGTTCAAGCAAACACTCATAAACACACTGAGAAAATAAAATGGTCATCTTCCTTCATTCCATAGGTTCTTCTCATAGTAGATTCTTCTGTAGTTCTAAATAAGATTATAATGTGTATAGTGGTGGTAGCTACTTCAGAATTGAAGCGTAGGTTGTTGTCAGTGTCTGTGGGAAAACAAGATTGAAGTAGTTTTGCAGTCTTCCCTCATGCAAGCAGGTCAGGAAATGTCGCTACAATTTTCTATTGAAGAAGAAAAAAATATTTGATTACTTTCCTATCTCATCTGTCCCCTAAGAGAAAAGGATTTAGAAATATTTCTTTGTACTTGCAGTGACCTGCACATTAACACTGACCCAAAGCCCTAGAAATCCCTGTGGAGGCAACTTCCTGCCTCCATCAGCTTCCTAATAAGGGTTCTTTGAGAAGACTGCATTTTAGCCTTAAGTCAGAGTTACAAGCAAAAGAATCACCCATACTCTGGGAACAGTTTATTTCTGCTTGGCTTTTTTGGGTTAAAGAAGCTAGCAGAGTAACATAATGTGGAGGGATTTTAACTGCTCATGTTTAAACCCTGGTGTTCTCTTTCCACTTAGAATGCCTTCAGAGGAAGCTGCAGATAGACTCTCCTTTGATACTGGCCTGGGTCCTTGATGTGACTAGAACAGCATAGTCAGCCTGGAGTATCAGGAAAGGATGCCCCATGGGAGCCCCCCTCCGCCCTTATCCTCTCACCACTGCCCTCTAAGACCTAAGGAATCACTTGTGCTGTGATAGTAGAGCTTTGTGCCTTGTGGCTCTTCCTGGTCATTGTGAGTAATTACGTGACCATCAAGTCTTGTAGTTCAGCAGCATCATGGCCTGTTCAGCTCCTGCACTCACTTGTTCTCAGCTGCTGATGTGCCTCTCATTGGCTCTCAGTTTTTGAAATGAAGATAAAAACAAAACTGAAAATACCCTGGAACAGTTATGCCACCTCCTGGTGTTTCCATTTGCTTCCTCTGATAGTCATTGGTCTGGGGAGACTTCCCTTTCCTGCTCCAGGCAGTGGGCTTGTGCACAATAGCCCCTGGCATGCCGCCCATCAGATAACAAGGCTGGCTTTCTGTAGGCCACGGTGTGGATTGGAAAAAGTGAAAGTCTTTGGCTGGAAATAAAAGTCCAGAAAACCTTTGCTCTTTCCCCTAAGCCCTCTTGTGTCTGCAGCAGTGGCCTCATATGTGCTAGTTTCATCCCAACTATAAAAGCAAGGGAGAATTCTGGGAGCTACTAGTAAAGGGAATGGTTTAGATCAGTGTCAAATATTCGGGGGCGGGGGTGTTTGGAGACAGGATTTCTCTGTATGACAGCCCTGGAACTTGCTATGTAAACCAGGCTGGCCTTGAACTGCCTGCCTCTGCCTCCTAAGTGCTGGAATTAAAGGCGTGCGCCACCTTACCTGGCTATAAAAGACATTTTAAAAACTTGCTCTAGGCTTATTCCAGAGCATTTTGGGTTAAAATGCTGGAAAAGAACTTCTCTAACTTGTTTCAGGGAGAAGAGACTCAAATGTAAAATTCCAGATTATGGAACCAATGAGAGAGTTGAGAAAAGCAGATTCCTAGGTTCAGACACACAAGAGAGAGGCAGGGGTCATTTTAGCTGATTTTATTATTCTGTGAGTTCACAAAAAAAAAATCCCTAAATTTATGCTAAGCAGCTTCGGTTTCTTGTAAGGCTTTAAATACCTGGATAGACTGTCTCCTGCAGGCTATTGAGGTCATTTCAGTACCATGGGTCAGGAGCTGATTACTTCAGAATTGTAGCTTTCCCTCTGTGAGTGAGATGTTGAGACATGAAATCCACAAAATTATTTGCCAGTTTTCGGGACCATTTCATAGCTTTATGTCAGTATTCTCATCTGAGATTATGTCCTTGGATTGATGCCTCCATGAATCACTTGGAAGTATTCTTGGCAGTAAATTTATCAAATGTCTTCAGCACATCTGAATGAGTCATATGTTGGAGCAACTAACATTATTTGAAAGAATGAAGAACTGAGTCTCTTGATGCTGAGAATACTTTAAACTTCTTAGAAGTTATCTTTCAAGCCCCAGATGTGAGACTCCTGTCATACCTGTCAGGAGATGGAAGAAGGAGGATGAGTTCAAGTCTAGCCTGCTGTATATAGCCCTATCTCAAACAAACAAAAATCCCATTTTTCCCCATATGCCTTTAATCCTAGAATTCAAGAAGCAAAAGCAAGTAGATCTCTGTGAGTTCAAGGCTACTGTGGTCTTTCAGGCCAGCCAGAATCATATAGTGAAACCCTATCTCAAAACACAAAAGCCCCAGCATTTTCAAGGATTAACCTATTGTACCTTTTTTTTTTGAGGGGGGGGGGGTGTCAAGCATTTTTCTTCCTTTTGTTGGTCCTTTTTTCTTTTAGGAAGAGACTCCCTGGCTCAGAAAGTTTTGTTGAGACCCATATGTTTACGTCCAATATATTCTCTCAGAGTATTAGAAGTACTTCAGCCAGACTTTTCAGCATCCCTTGCACTATAAATGTACTTTCCATTTGTCTGTCCTGGAGCCCAGGCTGAATGAGCTATATACAAAGTTAAAACAGTATGTATTCAAGCTGGGCAGTGGTGGCCCATGCCTTTAAATCCCTGCACTTGGGAGGCAGAGATAGGGGATGTTTGTGAGTTCGAGGCCAGCCTGGTTTACATAGTGAGTTCTAGGACAGACAATGCTGCTACACAGAGAAACCCTGTCTCAAAAAACAAAAACAAAAAACCACCACAACAAAACAGTATGTATTTTACATTTTCCTTCTGAAACTAGTTTCTTTCAGGAAAGAAAGACGCTGGCATTGAGTGGTCACATCTTCTAGAGTGGAATGAGTCAAGTTCTTCTCCATCTCCAGCTGCGAAACTTGTTTGCTTTCTTAGCCAATTCCACAAAACACATTGCCTGCAGAGTTCTAGCCCAGAAAACCTAGTGCCGTAGTCCTGAACTAGACTGGGAAGTAGTTTGTTATGTGGTGGCACGTTACCGTTTCTGGTGTCTGGGGATTTCTGGGTTGTAGGGGAGAGGTAGAGGGCAAAAGAGAGGAGAGGGTTGTTTCTGGCTTTCTTCATGGAGGGATAAATATGTCCATTCCCCACCCCCCCAAATAAGGGCTAAAGGAGCACATATGAAGGCCAGAGGACAGCTTGTTAGAGTCAGTTCTCTAAACCATGTAGGTCCTGAGGATTGAACTCACGTTGTGAGGCCTAATAGCAAGTATCTTTACCTGCTGAGCTATCTCCTGATCCTGTTAGTATTTTCTTGAACCTTCTAAATATTGGTTTTTTTTCCTGAAGTAATAATGTAAATATACCTTGCAGAATACCTCAGAGTTACCCAGAGAATGTTTGCCAAAGGTCTTCTGCCAATTGTTGGAATCAAATGATGCAATTACTGTGAATGCCCAACGAAAAGGAAAACTTCCTTTCTTTTCTTTCCTTTCCTTTCCTTTTCTTTTCTTTCTTTTTCCCCGAAACGGGGTTTCTCCGTTGCTTTGGAGCCTGTCTTGAACTAGCTCTTGTAGACCAGGCTGGCCTCAAACTCACAGAGAGCCACCTGCCTCTGCCTCCCAAGTGCTGAGATTAAAGGTATATGCCACCACCACCCGGCCAAAAAGGAAACTTCTAATTAGGGGCAACATAATGTACTCATAATAGTCAGGAATTGTGAGAGTAAGTGGCAGTGAGAGAGATAGTCTTTTCTCATTGGCCATAATGTCTTCACTGAAGCTGGTATTGCCTCAACCACCTGAGTTCTGAGATTATAGATATGTGCCATCATACTTTGCTCAGTGTCTTCTCATCTGATACAGATAGAGTAGGTACTGGTTGAAAGAACAGAGCCCCAGAGACATATGTACAGGTATATCCAGTTCACAGTTTCAAAATATTGTTGGGGCCCAATGCTCCAGAGAACTAAACTGATAAACTAATGCACAAGGACCTCTTGCTTATAGTTTTTTTTTTTTTATTTTCAGTTACCACCAATCAACTGTTCAGAATTTAGTGTTTGTTTTATTCATGATCTCTTATATCCCACACTGGCCTTGAACTCACTGTGTAACAGATCTTCCTGTCTGCTTCCCAGATGTAAGGATTATGGGCATGTGCCATCAGGTCTGACTTTTTTCTTTTCTTTTCTCTTTCTTTCTTTTTTTCTTTCTTTCTTTTGCTTTCTTTCTGGCTTTCTTTCTTTCTTTCTTTTGCTTTCTTGCTTTCTTTCTTTTTTAATTTATACTTATGCCCAGGCTGGTTTCACTAAACTCACAAGATATTCCTACCTCAGCCTTCAGAGTAGCAAAACAACAGGGATGTTCCTCCACATCTGGCACAGTCAGGAAATAATAAATGAAATTAAGATGGAGTGTGGTAGTATACACCTTTAATCTCAGAATTTGGGAGGGGGAGGAAGGCAGATCTCTTAGTTTAAGCCAGCCAGTTCTACATAGTGAGTTCCAGAACAGCCTGGACCACATAGTGAGACCGAGACCTTGTTTCAAAAATACAAAGGGGGGGCGGGGAGAGAGAAAACCAAAAATATAGTGTCTTGATTACTTTTCTATTGCTGTGAAGAGACACCATAACTAAGGCAATTTATAAAAAGAAGCATTTAATTGGGGACTTACTTACAGTTCTGAGGGTGAGTCCATGGCCATCATGGTAGGGAGCGTGGCAGCAGGCAGGTATTGACATTGGAACAGTCGGTGGGAGCTTACATCTGATCCTTAAGCACAGGCAGAGGGAGAGACACTAGGCCCAGCTGTTTTGTTTGGTTTTTGTTTTGTTTTGTTTTTCGGGACAGGGTTTCTCTGTAGCTTTGGAGCCTGTCCTGAAACTAGCTCTGTAGACCAGGCTGGCCTTAAACTCATAGAGATCCGCCTGCCCCTGCCTCCCAAGTGCTGGGATCAAAGGTGTGCAGCACCACTGCCCGGCTAGGCCCATGTTTTAAAACCCACCTTCATTGACACCTGAAACCGGGGCCCACGCCTGTCCTTCCCAAAACAGCTCCATTAACTGGGGACCAAGCCCTCAAATACATGAACCTATGGTAGCCACTTTTATCCTAACTGCCAAACACAAGTGAGCTTTATTTTATTTTTTTAAATATTTATTTATTTATTATGTATACAATATTCTGTCTGTGTGTATGCTCGCAGGCCAGAAGAGGGCACCAGACCCCATTACAGATGGTTGTGAGCCGCCATGTGGTTGCTGGGAATTGAACTCAGGACCTTTGGAAGAGCAGGCAGTGCTCTTAACCTCTGAGCCATCTCTCCAGCCCTTTATTTTATTTTTTAATTTAATTTTTTTTTTTGAGATAGTGTCTTACTATGTAGCCTTGACTGACCTGAAACTTGCTACTCAAAAGAGATTTGCCTGGGACTAAAGAGGTAAAATACCACACTTGGCCTGAGTTTTTGGGGGTTGTTTTTTAGTTGTTTGTTTTGTTTTGTTTTGTTTGTTTAAGACAGGGTTTCTCTGTGTGGCCACTTTTATCCTAACTGCCACACACAAGTGAGCTTTATTTTATTTTTTAATTTAATTTTTTTTTTTTTGAGATATAGGGTCTTACTATATAGCCTTGACTGACCTGAAACTTGCTACTCAAAAGAGATCTGCCTGGGACTAAAGAGGTAAACAGAACTTGCTCTGTAGCCCAGACTGGCCTCAAATTCAGATCCACCTGCCTCTCTCTCCCAAGTGCTGGAATTAAAGGTGTGCTACCACTACCTTGCTTGGATTTGTTTGTTTTTTCAGATGTATTATATTTAATTATGCATATATATGTGTGGATCTGGGTGTGGATATGTATGTGCATGTGCCAGTGCCAGCTGAGGCCAGAAGCATCAGATTCCCTTGGTGTTGGGGTTATAGACAATTGTGAGCTACCCAACATGGATGCTGGGAATCTAGTTCTGATGCTTTGCAAGAGCAGTCTGGACCTTGAACTGCTGAGCTGTCTCTCCAGGCCTGTAACATTAACATGGGCCCTGATTGTTTGGAGTTTTTGTCCTGCCCGGTACCCGCAGCTGTTTAGCTCCAAAGAAAATCACACATAGGAAGCCGGGCAATGGTGGCGCACGCCTTTAATCCCAGCACTCGGGAGGCAGAGGCAGGTGGATCTCTGTGAGTTCGAGACCAGCCTGGTCTATAGAGCTATTCCAGGACAGGCTCCAAAGCCACAGAGAAACCCTGCCTCGAAAAACCAAAAAAAAAAAAAAAAAAAAGAAAATCACACATAGGTCTCCACAAATTATAAGCTGATTGGCCCATTAGCTCTAGCCTCTCACTGGCTAACTCTCACATCTTGATTAAACCATTTTTCTGATCTATGTTAGCCATGTGGCTCAGTACCTTTTTTTCAGTGGGGCAGATCACATCCTGCTGCTTCGGTGGTCTGGGCAGGAGTGGGAGGAATCAACTTCCTCCTTCCCAGAATTCTCCTGTTCGCATTACATCATTTCTATTTCCTGTCTGTTTTTCCCGCCTATATTTCCTGCCTGGCCAATCAGCATTTATTTATAACATGATTGCCAGAATACAGACAATTCTCCCACACCACAGGCCCAGCAATAAGTTTTAACATGGGTTTTACTCTCAAGTATCATGATAAAATCTTATACCATTCTACCTGAAATATGCCTTTATCCTATATATCCAAGTTATATCTGCAGCTGGCTCATTTGTCACTTAATGACTATCCCAATTATCAGATTGTATTGTATTGTTAGTACTTGAGTTCAAGTAACCCATTTTTGACCTAATGGCTCTAAAGAGTAGTAATGCTGGTAATGTTATTACAGTATTTTGTTGTAATTGTTCTGTTTTATTAGTTTGAGTTTTTGTTGTTTGTTTTGCAATGTGTAGTCCTGGGCTTCCATATGCTAGGCAAGTGTTATTCCACTGAGCTACAGTCTTAGCCCTGGTGAGCTTTTATTTTATTTTATTTTTATTTTTGTCTTTGTTTTGTTTTAAAAGGGTCTTGGTATATAACTTATGTTAGTCTGGAGAGTCTGGAGCTCAGTTTCCCTGCTCCTTTCTCCTGTGTACTGGGATTATAGGAGTGCACCATCCAGCCAAGGAGTGTTAATCTCTCATACATAATTTATACATTAAACTTTTGAGATAGATATATATGCATTGGGTTTGCTATTATTTAGGGTTTCAGGCATCTGCTTGTGATCTTGAAGTATATTTCCTAAGTATATTGATTTGATCAATATTGATCAAGGATTGAAATGATCATTTTCCTACATTCTTCCTTGGATAGGAGAAAGTGGCATTGGTGCCCAAAAGAGACAAAGAGGAAGATGTGACATTATTATCAAGAGATGTGACATTATTGTAGCGAGTACCACAAAGATAGATACAAAATAAATTGATATATGTATATGACAACTTATTAAAAAGGGGGTTATGGGAAAAGCAGACTCATGGAGCTAGGAGCTGGCCACATGCTGCTTCACGGCACTTGACCCGATCTTCATCACCCAAAAGAGCATGTGGCCTCTGTCTATCTCCTTTTAAGAGATCATGTCCACAGACAAGAAGCCACGCCATAAGGCTGGTACTCCAAAGTCATTGGTGGAATGAATTTCCACAATACATTATGAATAATACATAAGAACATTAAATTTTTTTATTATTTGTGTGTGTGTTTGTGTATACATGTACATATGTGCACAAGCATGCCACAGTATGTGTGGAGGTTAGAATACGTGTAGGAGTCAGTTCTTTCCTTCTATCATGTGGGTCCTTGGGGTATGAACTTAAGTTGTCAAGCTTAGTGACAAGTACCCTCACCTGCTGAACCATCTCAAGGTCCTAAGAGCATTTTTTAAAAGCTGACTGACTTCTAACTTGTGTCACAGAGTTAATTTTGATTGATGTTTTGTAGCAGGGTTCTTAGTTCTATATAGTTTAGTACTGTTCATCTCTGAAAGTTACTTTGTAAGGAAGGGGTGTGGTTTGCTCCCTTGAGCTGAAGATGCTGGCTCTGGTGCCATGACCTTCTGAGTTACATCCCTGATCTCTTGGGCCCAATCTTCTATCTGGACCTGCTTCTCTCTTCGTGCCACACGTTGTCTCTGTTGCTAAAGGGTCTTCTTTCTGTGCTCTAGGCTCCCAGAACCCTGGCCGAAGCTCTCCTCCACCTGGTTATGTACCTGAGCGACAACAGCACATTGCCCGGCAGGGATCCTATACAAGCATCAACAGTGAAGGCGAATTCATCCCAGAGACCAGTGAGCAGTGTGTGAGTATGGGGGGATAGGATGTACCAGGACCCATTCAGACCAAGGTTGTGATGAGGCCTCTCAGTGACACATAACAGACCTGAGGAATTTGATGCCCATCCATGGTTCTTTGAAAACCAAACCTGCCCCAAGATGGATTATTCCTTTGAGAGGCCAAAGGTTATTTCTTTTTAAAAGATGAGATCTAAATTTCTTAAACTCACTAGTGTTAGGTGAACACTTTATGGTATCCCTCTTTAGGGCCTCTCACTAGGCCCCTTGCAAAACACCATGCACTGTACTGTTTGCAGACTTCTGCCAGTGGTCTGGTCTCAGTCAGCAGTTTTAGCTAGGAACAACCCTGAACTGACGACAGGTTATGTCTTTATTGGCTATATTTTAGTTTTGCTATTTTTTTGATGAAGGTGTGTGTATGTAAATTAGACTGTAGGACTGATAAAATAACATGATTTTGCTAATAGCTGTATTAGTTATCTATTGTTACATAACAAGTTGTCACAAATTTGGTCTTAAACCAGTATACCTTTATTATCTTAGTGTCTTTAGATGGGGAGTCCAGACATGACGTAATGGGTTTTTTTCCTCATGGTCTCACAGGGCTACTACAGTCAAGGTACACTCCAACTGCATTTTCATCCTGAGCTTAGAGTTCTTATCACAATTTAGTTCCTTACATTTGGTAGAACTGTCGCCCTTTTTCTTTGCTAGAGATTGTTCAAGGATTCTCTCAGATTCCAGAAGCTGCCTGCAGTTCCTTATTATCAATCTATTATATCATGGCCTTCTTCAGAGCCAATCCAAGCTCTATTGTTCCAGTCTACAAAGTTGGAGTTGTCATCTTCTTCTTTTTTTCTGTCTTCTTTTTGGTTTTTCGAGGCAGGGTTTCTCTGTGTAGCCCTGGCTGTCCTGGAACTTACTACATAGTAAGGCTGGCCTTGAATTTACAGAGATCCATCTGCCTCTACCTCCCAAGTGCTGGGATTAAAGGTGTGTGCCACCACCGCCCGGCAAAATTGTGGACTTCTGTAATATAATGTAACTATGGGGATGGGCATTCCTATTGTCTCTGCCTTAGTTTATTGACTAGAACCAAGTCCCAGTTCTACTTGCACTCAAGGGAAGGGTGCTTCATTGGTCACCTGATAGTGTGTCCACCACAGTGGCACACCCATTATGATGGCTAGCTTTTAACCAGTAGCTTACTTAATAAAAGTGTAATAAAAGTTACACTTTGGATTAGTAAACTGAATAAAGATAAGATCTCTATTTGGGGGCTAGAGAGATGGCTCAGCGGTTAGGAGCATTCTTCAGAGGTTAGGAGCTGTTCTTCCAGAGGAGCCAGGTTCAATCCCAGCACCCACAACTTACAACTGGCTGTAACTACAGTTTCAGGGCTTCTGACATCCTCAAAGAGATATAATATAGGCAAAATGCTAATGATCATTAAAAAAAAAATCTCTATTTTATTTCTGGGTTTTGTTTTGTTTTTTGTTTGTTTGTTTTCAAGGAGCTTGTCTTTATTGCAAAGAGTTAAGTTCATCAGGTTTCTGGAATTTGACTTAAGAATAAAAATTTCTAACAGAGAAAATAGCCAACAGAAGGAGCTAGAAAGATGGCTCGGAATTGAGTTTGATTCCCAGCACCCATGTCAGAGAGCTCACCACTGCCTGTAATTTCAGATGCAGGAGATCTTACACTGTCTTCTGACCACCATGGGAATTTCATCTATCCCCCTCCACACACACAAATATACATGAACACAAACAAAAATGAAAAAATCTTTAAAATGGAGGTGGGCTGGAACGATGGTGCAGCAGTTAAACGTGCTTGCTGCTCTTAGAGAAAACTCAAGTTTGGTTCCCACCACCTGTGCTGGATGGTTCACAGCTGCTTATAATTTCAGCTCCAGGAGCTCTGACATCTCTTCTGTACTTAGTGGGCTTCTGCACTCATATGTGCACATACACACACACAAACACACACCGAAAAAGAAAAAAAAATTAATACCAGTACATGTGGGGTTTTACAGAAAGCTGATTCCTGTAACTTTCATTATTCAAACTATATGGGCTATAGGAAGCCCTTTACACTCTTCCTTCTGTGCTCCCTCTTCCCAGGGAATTTCATGTAACCTGGACGGCCTTCAGCTGCAGATTTCTTTCGTGGTCAGAAAATACTATTTGTGTGTGTTGACTGTGTACAGACGTCTCTTTTTTGTTGTTCCCTAAACAAGATGATTTAAAGCATTTACATTATATTATTATATATAAGTAATCAAGATGATGTAAAGTTTATAGGAAGATATGTGTGTAGTTTATCTACAAATACTGCATTATCTTATATAAGGGACTAGAGCATGCATGATCTGATATCAGCAGGAGTCCTGGAAGCAGCCCCCATGCAAATAGAAATGACTGTATTTTGAATTTGAAGGCTGCACTCCCATCTTTACCACTCCTCCGTCAGGAAAAAAAAAATTAAGCCTTTAGGTTAGGGGAAAAATACATTCTGGCCGGACAGTGGTGGTGCACACCTTTAATCCCAGCACTTAAATGCCAGGCAGAGGCAGACAGATTTCTGTGAGTTCGAGGCCAGCCTGGTCTACAAGAGCTAGTTCCAGGACAGGTTCCAGAGCTACAGAGAAACCCTGTCTCGAAAAACAAAACCACATTTTGAAGGCTCTTTGTTAATGCATTTGACTATAAGCTAGAATGATATTTAATTTCCATAGATATCTCTTACCTCTGCTTTAGTCAGGAACTGGGAATTTGGTTTTTGGCACCAGTTATTTACTCCCTAGTTTTATGAGTTTAGATACATGTCTCCTAGCCTTTCTAGGTCTGCAATGTTCCTCTGTGAAATGAGTTAATGCTTGTCTTTGTAAATTATGAATTATAGAGTGTAAACAGAAGCATTAGGTTCCCACCCAAACTCCACTGGAGACTTCTGCGGGGCAATACCATTTCAAGTGCCAGGCACTCACTAATATTGATGGGCCAAGAAAATGCCAACAAGAAAAGGCAGTGTCTCTGCTTTGCTCTATTGGCAGAGCTCCTAGGGATGCTGGCCAAACATTTTCCTTCATCCTAGAAGCTTGCCTTTCAAACTAAGGGAAAGAATCATACCTTATATCTTTCTTTCACTACATGGGGAAACAAAGACACTTCCATATTTTGACAAAAAGGACCATATGCTAGCTCTGTCTGGATCTACGGGCTGGGATTTGAGTGGAAACTGTGGTTTGATTGTGTGGCTTGCCTTTCAGATGCTCGATCCCTTGAGCAGTGCTGAAAATTCCTTGTCAGGAAGCTGCCAATCCTTGGACAGGTCAGCAGACAGGTATGAAGGTATGGGTGGTTTGGGGGCCCAATGAGTAGGCATTTTGGAATGGTTTTAGAAGAAATGACTAGTCCATATCCCTGATCCAGCCATAGGCCTAGGATTAAAACGGTGTGCTTTTAGAGAGGCCCTCAGTTTCCCAAGGACTGTCAGAATGGCTTGGTGCTCAATAAATAAACTTAATGATAGCTTAGAAGAACAGTTTTTACTGCGTGCTGTATTGTTCCCAGTGCTTTATGTGTTTTGACTCTGCACATACTATAGTCTGCCTAGTTTTCCACCTTATTACTGTGATTTGAATTGAGAAGCAATAGCTTATTGAAATTTGGGGAAAAAAATGGAATCTCACCCATAGGTTGGTCTGCCTGTTCTTTCTTTAATTTCTCCAAAAGTTTATGGTTGAAGAAGAAGCTAGCTTAGAATAATGAGAAAACAGAATATCCAGATTTCGTAACTTAACTTTTATCTCTTTATGTAGAATGTTTGTTCTTACACTTAGAATCAGTGCTATTCTTTATATACCAAACAACTGTGTCGATGATGTGTTGTGTTATTTTGTTTGGTTTTGTTGTGACGAGTTCTCACTAGATAGCTGGTCTAGAACTCAGTCTTCCTACCTCAGTTTCCTATGTGGCTTGTGAGGGTGTTTGGAGCAGACCTTCCCCTCTTTATGTCTGAGAACTCATTTGATTGGGGGTTGGGGAGTAGTCTGGGGCTTGGAAATAGGAATAACTTCCTTCTTTCCTTAATTGTGTGATCAGTTGATGAAGGTACTGATCTTGTGACTAATCCTATCACCATCTTCTTCTAGATGTCACAGAATACATACATAGTTATTATTATGTAGGTTTCTTTGAGACTTGCTCTCCAATCAGGGAACAAAACAGTACCAGTAAATATGACAGGAGGTGCTACCACTGGCCAAACTCTCAGCCAGAACAGGGACTGACTGTAACTTTGGACTATTCAAAACTCTGTAGTGTCAAGGGAGGACGGTGGTCCAGTTGTCTGAAAGTAGGGCAGCTCTCCAAAACTATCTTGAGTTTTCTGACCTCAAAAGATACTTGGAGGACTAGGGAGATGACTTGGTTAGTAAAGTGCTTGTTGTCCAAGAATGTGGGCTTGAGTTCAGTCTCTCGGAACCCAAGTAAAACAGCTGGGTACAGCACTGCACATCTGTAATCTCAGTGCTGGGAAGGTAGAGACAGGAGGATAACTGAGGCTCACTAGCCAGCCAGGCTAGCTGAATCTGAAAAGTTCAAGGTTCAGTGAGAACCTCTGTCTGTAAAAATAAGGGGAATATGAGGAAATCCTCTGTAAAATTAGAAATCATTCTTTGCCAGGCAGTAGTGGCTCACACCTTTAATCCTAGCACTCGAGGCAGAGGCAGTTGGATCTCTGAGTTCAAGGCCAGCCTGGTTTACAGAGTGAGTCCCAAGGCAGCCAAGAGTACACAGAGAAACCCTGCCTCAAAAAAAACAAAAAACAAAACAAAAAAAAACAAACAAACAAACAAAAAAACAAACCAAAGAAGAAACAAAAGAGAAAGGAAAGAAAGAAAGCGTTCTTTACACTACAGTGTTTTCATTATTACTGCCTAAGCCAAGTTGGTTTATTGTTGTTTAGCTTGATTTCTTCACCTGGCATAGAGATTAGAGATTAGGAAAAAGGTCAGGAATAGAAAGGGGACAAACAGCCAGCATGGAATGCAGCAGAAAAGGCAGAGTTGTCACTCCTGTTTGGCCTCAGGCTAGTGAAATGGGATGGTGAGCACCAGAGACCAGGCTCCAGGCAGAGCAACTTTCCTGCACCTCTCCCTCTGTGAACATCATCAGGAAGGGGGCCACTTAGATACCCTTCCTTCTGCCTCTGGATGTGCACTGAAGTTTATTTTGTAGTCTTTTGTTTTTTCCAGCCCATCCTTCAGGAAATCACAAATGTCCCGAGCCAGGAGCTTCCCAGACAACAGAAAGGAATGCTCAGGTAAGTTCCACAGAGCCTAGGTAGGTACTGCGGGGGTTGGGGAAAGAGTGTCATGTTGGGACCATAAATGCCTCTAAATTGGGAAGACAAAACTGTATGGTACTTTTCCTGGAGCTGCTACTCTTAAAATCTCAGAAGACCTGGGAGCATAAGTGACTCACCTATCTTGACTCACCCACAGTCTAGCAATTCTCCTGTCTTTCTCAGATCGGGAGACCCAGCTCTATGATAAAGGAGTCAAAGGTGGAACCTATCCCAGGCGCTACCATGTGTCTGTACACCACAAAGACTACAACGATGGTGAGTGCTCTACACTGCCCCCTGCTGATTGGCTGGTGAAAGATCAAAGTTTTGCCTGGAAAAAAAACACCACAAAAGGAGGGCTTGAGGTTGATGGAAAGGAAACAAGGTACTCTCACTTCTGCATTTTTCCCTTATTTTTGAGGCATTGTGCCCCAAGCTTGAGGCAAAGAGATTAGGAACTAAGCAAATACGGGGGGTGGTATTGGTAGATGAAGGTGCTGCCACTGGAATGCTGTCCTTGAGTACACAGATATCCCAGGGTGCTCCCTAATGCCATCTTCTGCAGCAGCAACAGATGAACTGAAGTTGTGGCAGAGGGATCAGAAATAAGATGTTGAACAGAACACGCAAGCTGTGGTTTGCCTTTTGTTGGGTCTGAGGATCAGTCTTATGCCTTCCCTATGTTCGGGGCTTCTTTAGCCAGGCAACTTCCTAATTCCTGTTTTTGTCTGGAGTCTTAGGAAGCTAGGATAGCAGCCTTTCTGGCATGAGTCAGGAGGGAGGGCAGCTGGAATGCACCTTAGCTGGTTGTCACTGTTACCTGCTTTGTACATCCGAGTTTGTGGCCAGGGCTCTGACTTGCTCTGTCCTTATTCCTGCACTTCTGTAGGCAGAAGAACATTTCCCAGGATACGGCGGCATCAAGGCAATCTATTCACTCTGGTGCCCTCAAGTCGCTCCTTGAGCACAAATGGCGAGAACATGGGTGTAGCTGTGCAATACCTGGACCCCCGTGGGCGCCTGCGGAGTGCAGACAGCGAGAATGCCCTCTCCGTGCAGGAAAGGAATGTGCCAACCAAATGTGAGAAGTGTCCCTGACTAGCAGAGTGCTGAGATAGCTAGCTGCAGGGACAAGAGCTCTGCTGTGCCACTGTGGCAGCTCCTCTCAGTAATAAGTGCACCCTCCCCTCAGAGTTTGGAGGAGGAGCCACACCCTAGAATGTAGGCCTAACTTGATGGCTGTAGAGTAAGGCATTTCTTCTACCTGGTTTTAATGTTCTTATGTTTAAAGCTAAAGGCCTTTTTGCCACATTCGGGTATTAAGAGCAAGCTAGGCATGATGGTATTATAATCTCAGTACTCAGGAAGCTGAGGCAGGAAGATTGAACACTTAGAGACCAGCTTGGGTTACATAGTGAGTTCAAGGACAGTATGTGTTATACACCAAGGCCCTGTCTCAAAAAATGAATAATAGATGAAAAACATGTTTAGGAGCTTTGAAAATAAAGTTATTTGTTCAACAAAGAACACCATTTTACCAGTCCCCTGCTTCTCAGAACTACCCTGTTGACCAAGGGCTTGGGCCTGCAAGAGAAGGAAGGGATGGATGGTACAAGGAGAATCTGAGCAGAGAGTTCAGTAGGACAGGAGGGTGCAAGGACAGAAAGTTCATGATCTAATGTGTGCTCTTGCCCTCTCTCTCTCTCTCTCTCTCTCTCTCTCTCTCTCTGCTCTCTACTCTCTATAGCTCCTAGTGCTCCCATTAATTGGCGTCGGGGGAAGCTCCTGGGTCAAGGTGCCTTTGGCAGGGTCTATTTGTGCTATGATGTGGACACAGGACGTGAACTTGCTTCTAAGCAGGTCCAGTTTGACCCAGATAGTCCTGAGACAAGCAAGGTATGACCTTCCCCACACTCAAACCTCCAGCTTCTCCCTCTAGCCAAAATACCTATTGAATACTTGCCTAAGGTGATATAAGTTACTTCCTAAACTTCCAAGGTTTTTTGCTATTCATCTTAGCCCTAGCCAAGGGGTGAAGGGCCAATGTCCCAAAGGGTGTGGAGCTTCTAGGAAAAGGACTGTATCCATGCTAAAGTCCTAGCAGCCCAAACTGAGATAATGAGGACTAATTTCCCAAAGAGCACTCTTTGGATCCATTCCCCAAACAGAGCCTTGGTGCAGAAGGAAGCTTATAGAGCTCACCCATTTGTTCCTTTGGAAGTAAAAGTCACATAGTCTATACCTCAATGTGAATAGACAAATACAGTAGTTACTTGAAGTAGGATTCTGTAGCCCCTTCTCCCTCTTCACTCCTTCCTGTTTGCCTTCTTCCGGGTAAAGAATGCTGTATCCCAAGGTACCCAGCATTGTGGCCAAGGACCAGACATTTGAGAGAGTTTGCTATTCTCCAGGTGAAGTTTCCAAAGCAGACCCCTGTGAATCATAGACTAGGGCAAGATAAGCTGACCCCAGGTGGGCACAACTGGGCCCTGAGTGCCCAGGTGACCAGTGGTCCCTCTCTAGGAGGTGAGTGCTCTGGAGTGTGAGATCCAGTTGCTGAAGAACTTGCAGCATGAACGCATTGTGCAGTACTATGGCTGCCTGCGGGACCGTGCTGAGAAGATCCTTACCATCTTTATGGAGTACATGCCAGGGGTATGTGCTCTTGGATGCATGTGGAATTGAAACAGAGGGCTTGACTCAGGGCTAGTGGCTGTGGGGGTGGGTCACCCTTGACCTGGGCCTCATCTGATGAGGTTTTGGAAAACCATGTGCAGTGATGGCAGGATTGATGTCAAAAGGGCTCTGCCTTTGGCTACAGAGAGGGTGTGAGATGAGAAATGTCCCAGCTTCTATCTAACTTGAGGGTCCTGAGGGGCTGGTTCACGTCAAGTAAGCACCTCTGCCTGGAACAGAAGATCTCCTCTGCCTGGTCTTGGGTCCTACTTGCTTAAGATAAGGACTGTTTTAGGTTTTTTCCTAAACGGTCTGATAGCTCCTGGCAAAAGTGGCCTATACATGCAAATGAGACTCCAATGGATCACTGCTTTGCTGCAGTCCTGGGGATTGGAAATAACCTGTCTCCTCTCATAAGCTAGCCCCTGAGGAACTCTCTTGACTCCTTGTGGTCTATTAGGGCTCTGTAAAAGACCAGTTGAAGGCCTATGGAGCTCTGACAGAGAGTGTGACTCGCAAGTATACCCGGCAGATCCTGGAGGGCATGTCATACCTGCATAGCAACATGATTGTGCATCGGGACATCAAGGGTGAGTAGGGGTGAAGCTGCGGCGGAGGCATCAAGACCTAGGTTCAGCCAGGCATAGTGGTGCACGCCTTTAATTCCAGTACTTGGAAGGGAGGCAAGGGCAGGTAAATCATTAGAGGCCAGCCTGGTCAACACAGTGAGTTCCAGGCCAGTCAGGCTACCATTCAGTTACGAGTAGACCAAACACTAGCTTAACTACTCTGAGCTTTCTGAAAAATAGGACCCCAACTGCTTCCTTAATTGGAGATGGGTATAAAAATTGGTTGAGCAGTGTAGGGAAAATACCCTAAAATGCAAATGTTGACATGGGGGTGATCTCTTTTATACTGTCAGGCTTCTTTGCAGCTTATGTCTAAGTCAGTGGTGGCCCTGGCCTTCAGTCACCTGGAAGGGGAGATAAAAAAAAAATATAAGAGGGTCCAAAGTGGTAGCCTCTGCCCTTTCGTGCCTTAGGAGCCAATATTCTC
Source organism: Microtus oregoni (assembly GCF_018167655.1). NCBI lineage: Eukaryota > Metazoa > Chordata > Mammalia > Rodentia > Cricetidae > Microtus > Microtus oregoni. The sequence continues at coordinate 13,733,798 of NW_024543222.1, read as the reverse complement.
CGAGACTCAGCTGGGAATGTGAAGCTTGGGGATTTTGGGGCCAGCAAACGCCTACAGACCATCTGCATGTCAGGGACAGGCATGCGCTCTGTCACTGGCACACCCTACTGGATGAGCCCTGAAGTCATCAGCGGCGAGGGCTACGGAAGGAAGGCAGACGTGTGGTGAGCACTGGGGAGTGCCGGGAACCTATCTCCCTGCCTGAGCTGAAGGTTCTCTACAGCAGACATGAACTTGTGAACTTGACAGTGTGAGAAAGGGGGACTGAGGACTTATTATTGCTGACTGGTACACCCAGGGTTTAGATTCAGGGGGTTGGGGAGGGGTAAATGGAATGAATTTTTATCCCAAACAACAAAAGGTTATGGCTAAGGACTTAGGTCATGAGGGTCAAAATCCATATTTGCTGGACCTCTTTTAAGAAGCAAGGTTTGGGCTGGATGTTGTGGCACCTTTAATCTCAGCACTGGAGAGGCAGAGGTAGGCAGATGAGTTCAAGGCCAGTCTGGTCTACAGAGTGGTTCTAAGCCAACCAGGAACATAATGAAATCATTTCTCAAAAAAGAAAGAGAGAAAAAGAAAGAAAGAAAGGAGGGAGGAAGGCAGGCAGGCAGGTAGGTAGGTTCAGGGGTTAGGGATGACCTAATAGTTATACCTGCTATACAAGTATAAGGACCTGAGTTCAAGTCCCTAGCTTTCACAGAAAAAGCTAGGCGTGGTTCCTCATGCTTGTAACTCCAGGATTGGGAGGCAAACACAGGTGGATCCTGCGAGCTTTCTGGCCAGCCAGTATAACTGAAAAAGCAAGCTTCCGTTTCAGTGAGAGACACTGTCTCAAGGCAGTAAGGCAGAGAAGACATTTGCCCTGCTCTGGCTTCTGCATGCACCAATACAGACACACTCAAATGCATGTGAAACACACACAGAGCAGCATATATTCTGAAGACCTAGATTTGTCTCTTAACATGAGTAGACTTAGCCCCTTTTTGTGCCCAAACAGCTTGAATTTGATTCACTTAATTTTTATGTCCATTCTCATAAAGGGCCTAAGAGTTATGAAAACTTTTCTCCTTGGAAAGTTATCATGGGTTGTCCTCCAAAGATGTCTAAATCCTATCTGCCAAAACCTATAAATGTAACCTATATGGCAGTAGGGCTTCTGTAACTGAGACATTATCCTGAATTACTTGGTGGGCCTGGGGTAGTGATGAGCTCCTTAGAGAAAAAAGCAGGTCAGAATGGGTTGTGGGAAATGTGGCAAAGGACAGTCGAGTGGGGGACCAGAAGCCAAGATACACAGTAGGTTTGGGGTAGTTATTGTGGGGTGTGTGTGTGTGTGTTGAGGCAGGGTTTCTCTGTGTAGCCTTGGCTATCCTAGAACTTACCTTGTAAACCAGGCTGGCCTCTAACTCACAGAGAACTGCCTGCAACTGCTCCTGAGTCCTGGGATTTAAAGGTGTGTCCCATGACCACCCAGCACTTAATAATATTGAATATGCTAAATACACACAAGGCCTTGGGTTCAGTCTCTCACATGAGAAAGACATAGACAGGAAGAAATGCAGACATCCCCCAGAAACTGGAAAAGCAAGGAAATAAGAGCTATTTACACCAAAAGGAGGCCGACATAGCTATCTTGGAGTTTCTCGGTACTCTTTGCAGTCTCAGTAAGTACCCTTTGTTTGGTCTGTTTGTCCTTCACTGTGACCTGAGAATGATACTTCCTTTCCTTACAGATGGTAGGGTGGCTGACAGATGACATAAGGTTTTCTCTTCCAGGAGCCTGGGCTGTACTGTAGTGGAGATGCTGACAGAGAAACCACCTTGGGCAGAGTATGAAGCTATGGCTGCCATTTTCAAGATTGCTACCCAGCCGACCAATCCTCAGCTGCCCTCTCACATCTCAGAACACGGCAGGGACTTCCTGAGGCGCATTTTTGTGGAGGCTCGTCAGAGACCCTCAGCTGAGGAACTGCTCACACACCACTTTGCACAGCTCGTATACTGAGCTCTCAAGGCCATGCTGCTGCCAGCTGCCACCTGCTGAGAAGGCCAGGGGCTGCTGTCAGGCTCAGTGAAGTTGCTGCTTCTTCCAGGCAAGGCTAAGGACAGTGGAGCTTCAGTCCAGCCATTGTTTGTGCCCCTTCTGTCACTGGGACTCAAAGCCAGGATGGGATAGCTGTGGCATCGAGACTGGGGACCCCAGCCTATAAGACCCAAGAGCTCCATCATCCTAAGCACAATGCAGAAGGAAAGGGGCTGGGAACCGTATGTAAGACAGCCATGGCCTCAATGTGTCCTAACACTGCAGTCAGCACTGAAGCCAGGAGGGACTGGGGCAGAGGACTTACTCAAGGGTATGAATAGTGTTATTTCATTCAGAGTGTTATTTTGATTCTCCTCCCAGTGTTTGGAGATTACCAGAGTATCTCTGGGCTGCATGAGCCCACTCAAGCCTGAGGTAAAGCCCAGCATTCCCCAGCCATCACAAGGTAGGACGTGTGGGCTGCCCTCACTTAGAGCCTCCAGGTGTGCTTTGCCAGTCCTGTCTTTTACCAAAGATTGAAAGAAGCAAATGTTATGCTGCCTTATTCTGGGAAGGAGGAGCCTGCCCCCATAAGCAGGGCCTGAAAAATGGAGCTGCCTCCAGTAACTGGGGAAACCCAGTCTTGTCAATGCAATTGTCTCTGTTTTACAAGTTGGAGTCACTCTTATGCTGTTCCCAGTTTCTAAACTGGAGACTTTGCCTCTGAGCTCTGGAGACCCACGTGGGCTTGGGCTTCGGGCTGGGCAGAGCTGATGGCATGGCCTCTGGCCTGGCATCTGTTCCCTTGCTGGAGCAGAGAAAGTAGGCAACACAAATAAGAGCATCTGGCTCTGGCCCCATTGGGCAGTTCAGGAAAATCCGGAGGGCTATCTCAGGCTCTCTGCATCTCAAACCTGTCAGGCCTGAGCCCACTCCTTTGGGTAGAAAGGAAAGCCCTTGTGCCACCACCAACCATGTCCAAAACCACCAGCTCTGTTCCTTAGCCTGCCTTGCCCAGTTGTGTTCTCAGCCTCATCCCCTGTTCCTCCCACAAGGGAGGATGCTAACAGGGGTTGGGGAAAGACTCCGAGCAGCTTAGAATCGGCCATATTTACCTCAGCCTGGGTGCTGGTCCTTCTTCCAGCCCCTTCCTTCCCCTCCAAATGTGCCTATTGCTACAGCTCCTCCCTCCCAACTCCCATTTCTTAGGAGTTGTCATTAAAAAAAAAAATTTAAAAAAGCCAGTGCCCAGGGATGGGCATCTCCAGGGAGCTGGGGATTAGCGCCAGGCAGCTCTGCCAGCCATGCCCACTTCCCCATGGGCACAGAACAAGCCAAAGCCTTCGTTGTATGTTGACGATGCACTTTTATGAATGTAGTTTCTATCGCTGTTTTTAGCCTTTTCACATCATGTAATGTGAGGCCTTGTACTTGTTAATTTATATCTCAGATCCATATTTGATGGTTTTTATATATATCAATTCTAGACTGTTACCGGTGATGGACTCCTGAAGAGAGAACAGAAATTGAAAGCAACTGGTTTTGCAGATTTGTGTGTTGCACGGTGCCAATTGGGCCTGGACCCTCTGTTTTATTTCCTTTCCTGGGGGTCTCTGTCAGGCCATCCTCTAACTGCTCTGAAGCCAGTGAGTAAGTCCTGCTTCCACCTTAGCCTTTGCCCAGGGTGGGGACCCGGCCCCTCTTCTAGACCAAAGCTGCCAAAAGGCAGCTCGGCCTCTCCTTGACCCCATCCTGATGGCTGTAGCACCCCTTAGCCTATCCCCATCCAAACCCCAAACCACAAGAGGAAACAGAGCTTGGTGGGCTGACAAGATGTCTGATGAGACGACTCTGCTTGTCCCAGGTTCAGGATCTCACAGAGCCCCCACAAGGGAGTATCTTACCTCAGAGGGAATGTTTCTAAAAATGAACTTAAAAGTAAGCCAACAAATCCTGCACTCCAAAGAAAAAAAAGACCCCTTTTTTTTGTGCCAAAAACTGTGGACATGCTGGTTCAGCATCCTCAGGGCCAAGCCATTAATTTATTTTTTTCTTATTAATAAATCCAGATGAGCAGTTGTAGGGCTCTAGGATGGGCCTGAAGGTTCTGAAGGACGGTCTCAAGCAGCCCTTGCCCGTCATGCAGAGTGTTATGCCACCAATTGTTTGACATTCCATGGGGTTTATCTGCTTTGGCCAGCCCCACATGGAAGGACCAGGCCTGGGTCAGGTGCATGTTGCCACCCTCCTGGTCCTCCCACTCACCCAGCTCTGTCTGTGTCTGAATTGTGGATTGTGCAGAAGAACCTGCAGCCATAGTTATTTGATTATACCTTGACTGAGGGCTTGCAGTGCAAAGCCAGGCCAGTGCATTACTTACAATAAAAGGGATCATTTATATCAGAAGGGTCCTGTGACCATGCTTGTGGTTAAAGGTGGTTGGTAGAAATTTGTACTGGGATGGGTCGGGTGGGGATGGATGCCTAACACCAAGTTTAAATAGCAATAGCGACCAAAAGTGCGGTCCTGGCCTGACCTGGCCAAAGTCATTTCTAGCCCACGTGGCCTCTCATTCAACTGAGGCAGCACTGTTGGTCCACCTTATCTGAATACATGGGTTTTTGTTGGTTTTTTTTTTCCCCCCAAGTAGACCAGGCTGGTCTCAAGGTCACAAATATCCACCTTCCTCTGCCTCCTGAACACCACGCCCAACCCTGCCACTGTTTATGTTTGTTTAGTTTTGGAGATAGGGTGTTGCTGTATAGCCCTGGCTGTCCTGAACTCAGCTACACAGCTTGTGTAGTTCATAGGCTGGCCTTGAACTCAGGTCTGCCTGGCTCTGCCTCCCTGGCTCAGTGACTAAGGGTGTTGTGTACCACCACTGCCCGGCACTGCCACTGCTTCGTGATTGAATGCAAGAGACCATTTTGTCCCCATAGATCCAAGGCTTTCCCATCTCTGTTTACCTGAAGGAACAATCCGCAGTGGTTCATCCGCCAGCAGACTAGAGGCTGGATTCCCTGGCAGTCTGCTTACCCTCTTGCTCACCAATCCATCTATCCCACAGGCCGTTCGCAGGAGTCAGGGCAGTAGGGCGTGGGGCAGGACCACTAAGACTTGCGCAGAGGGAGTGTCTTTACACTTGCTTCTCTGCTGTGCGCTGTCACCCTCGGTGTGCATGGGCTCTTAGAGTAGCAAAGTTTGTTCCTGGATGACCCGGCACAGCAGTTGTGACCTTTCCCTTCCCAGGACAGGCTCTGGGAAGAGAGCCATGAGAAGGAAAAGGTGGCAGCACTGAAACTTAGCGGCATTTGCTCGTCTATGGATTCCCATCATTCCTTGCAAATTTCGAGGGCAAAGGACTAGGAGGAAACTGGACAGCTGGGACCAGCTAGCAGAAAGGCAGTCACAGGCAGTCTTGGCCAACTTGTAAAGTTCTGCTTTGGGCCCCACTCCACCTCTGAGGAACTGCAGTGAGGCAGGCGGTGGTGATGCACACCTTTATCCCCAGCACTTCTGTGCTTAACAGAGGCAGGCGGATGTCTGAGTTCTAGCCCAGTCAGGGCTCCATACTAAGTGAGACAATATCTCGAAACTGTTGTGTGGATGTGAATCGGTGGGGCCTGGCTTCTCTCCCACAACTCAAAAGGGTACACATTGGGATTCCAGGTTTTGGCAGTTTGACATCCTGAGTTGGCAGAGACCAGTTCTTCAAGCTAATGCTTATTGGACAACCATCACCCAGCCCCTTCAAGGCCAGAAGCTCCCCTTTCCCACCCCTGTGACGAGTTTGTATCCTACCTGCCACAAAGCTCCCATCAGGCCACATAATAGAGAGTCAAGATCTGTTTAAACATGTTTAAAACAGGGTTGATCACAACAGTCAGAACAGCAGTGGAGAGGAGGGGAGCGTAGCTACTGCCGACCGTTAGCTGAGGCTCCAGCAAGGGGCCCCTAGACCCCAAGGCTGTGGGGGTGTCTCACCTCTTCCCAGCCCCCTCCTCCACCAGTGAGGTGACATATAAGAGGCCCAGCAGATGGCACTCTTCCTCTTCTTCAAATCTCTGTGGCTCAGAACCAGGCTAAGGGCAGAGGTAGATGGGGAGACACGGGGGTGCACAAGGCCCAGGTGGCAGTGTGGGAGCTTGGGACCCTGAGGAGGGCATGCTGACTCCTTGCTGGAGAAAAGGCACCTAAATAGGGAAGCTGGGCTTGTGGGCATCCCAGGGAGCCTTGAGGTGAGGTGAGATGGTCTGAAGGAAGCGGTATGGTGAAAATTCCAATTCTGCTTCCCAAACCTCTACCTCCTATGGGAAAAGTAAGGAATCCTGGAGCGGAGCCTTAAGCCTGAAACCTACCTGAGGGAGCCTCATCCTTTCCCACCCGTTCCCCCAAGCCCAGATCAACCTCCTTCCCACTGGCCAGCTGTAGGCCATGTGCGGGGAGGAGATGGATGTTAGAGGGCCTCAGGCTGTCTTGGTGCCTGAGTCCACCTCCTTGTGGGCCCAGAGCTCCTTGTGCTGTTTACGGCCAAACCCCTCATCGTAGTTGCCTTTGCTCTTAAACAGCTGCTGAAAGTGAGGTTTGCAGTAAAATTCACCGTGCAGTGCAGCATAACTGCCCAAGCTGCGGAAGCAGAGAACAGCTGGGTCAGTCTAGGTCAGGGCTGGAAGGCAGGATGGGGGTGGGGGGCAAGTTAAATGGGCAGGGCAGGGGCGCACCTGAGTTTGGCGTGGCAGTGTTTGCAACAGAAGCAAGAGTTGTGGAAAATGAGCTTGTCTGCCACCAGCCGCTCCATAGGGTACACAGTCTTCTGGCAGGCTGCACAGGTCTCCTTCACCTGAGCCCGTAAGCTAAAGGACTGTGGAGTGGGGTAGGGTACACTCAGCAAGAAGCCTGATCAGCACCCACCCTTTCCTCCACCCACACCCACCCTTGGGCCCCTACCTTGGAGCGCTGCACCGTGCTGCTGCCACTGCTGCCTTTGGCTTCCTGGGGAAGAGGAGCAGTCAGAGCGGGGTCAGCCCTCCGGTGACCCAGCCCAGATCCCAGTGGCACTCGAGAGGTGGCAGAGGGTGCCAAGCAAACAAGCTGCTCCTGTCCCCTTTATCCCTCCCACCTGGCTGGTCACCTACAGGAGAGGGGGTGGCCTGGGCGGCTCCGGCAGCCTGGAACATGGCTCTTCGGAGATGGTTGGCGGCCTGGGTGGAGACGCGGCGCCAGGAGGGTTCTGTAAGGGGAAGTCAGTCAGTGGGGCCCCAAGAGCCCTCCCCCATCCTGCAGGCTGGGGTGTTTTTAGGCAGGGGGTTGAGGGGCTGCGGTTGGGACTTTCCCTAAGTCATTTCCTGTTGCTCTAGGTCTTGCCACTTCCGCCCCTCATCCCCCTCCCCAGCCTGCCCGCCCCTCATGCAGCTCCCCAAGGGATCGGGGGTCCCTGAGTGGAAACATATGTAGGGCTAGAACAAAGTTAGCGAGAGCGGCCGGGGACAGAGGGACTCCGCGGTGCCTGCGTGTGTTTCCAACGGGCAGAGACCCCGCCGGGGGTGACGGGAGGTCAGCAGAGGTCTAGGCTGGGCACCGCCTGACCCGCGGTCCCCCCCGCACCGGGCTCAGACGTCCAGCCCCTGGACAGCGCTCGGCCCGGCCTCCCGCCCGGCCCGGCTGCGCAGCCGACCCCAGACCCGAACCCAACCCACCACGGGCCAGCCCAGCGGGACCGACGCGAGCCTCTGGGTCCCAGCGAGCGCTGCGCGCGAACCGCCAGGCGGCGTCGGCCCCGCAACGCTCCGCGCCCCTCCCCCCGGCCGCCGTGGGTCTCACCGGGCCGGCCTGCGCCGCGGGGCGGGGGTCGGTCGCTGGGGGACCGCCTCGGGTGCAAGAGGCGCGGGCGCGAGCTGCCACCGCTGCCAGTGGTCCCCGAGCGGCAGCCGCCGCCTCACCGCGGCGCCGCCCCGCCGGCCCCCGCCCCGCGCCCGCCCATTGGCTCCGCGCGCCCGGGGCCGCCTCCGGGAGAAGCCGCCGCCGACCCCCCTCTGTGCTTTGTCTTCCCCTCGCTCGCCAAGCCCTCCCGTCGTCCCCCCCCTCTCTTGCCTTTGTCTGCCCCCCGCCCCGCTTTCTCAGCCCGCGCTCGCCCGCCTCCCGGAACCGACCTCCCCTGCCACTAGTGGGGAAGGGATTACGGCGGGGACTGAATCGCAAACCTCGGGCGGGGATGAGTTCAGCCTACGGTCACCACACGAGGCTCTCCCGGCGCGGACCTTCAGAAATGGGTCTGGGCTTTTCGCTGCCTCGGTTTACCCGTTGGCCATTGCGAAGGCCCAGTCCCATTAGCTCCGCCCCCTCCTTGCGCTCCGGGGACCCAGTACCCTGAGCTATCCCACTGTGGGGACTCCGGAGGCAGGACTCTTGGCAGCCACGGAGTGCTACAGAGGAAGATGGTCCCTCCATACCCCGATGTTAGGTCAAGGTAGCCTCTCTAGTGGGTCTGTGCCACCATGTGAGGGGTGTGACACATCTGCCACCCCCAGAACTCGCACAGCTGCGTGGTTTCCGAAAGCACCCACCCCCTCAGGCCGGGTATTCTAAACGGTTTCTGTGGCCAGATTTTGTGGTATTAGTAACCCCTGGCCTGTGCCATAGCCCAGGTCAAGCCCTTAGTTCAAAGTACCCAGTTCCTTGCAGCAAGCACACTTCACTCCACGGAAGGGAGCGGACTTCTTTAGAGAACAAAGTACATCAAGAGCTGCGCCTGCCGCTCAGCCCGCAGGACTACAGTGCCGCCCGCCACCCGCGGGGTGGACAGCCCTGCACTGGAGGGCCTCTAGGCTGCAGCTTCGGGGGCACGAACCTCTGCTGGAAGCTTTGCCTGAAGCTGGGCCAGACAGCCCAGAGTGACACATTCCCACACCCGGGACAGGAATAGAACTGGTGGCTCTAGCGCGGGCCCACGCGTGTCAGGGAACAGAACAGCTCAACGCCTCCCGCCTGGCAGCGAAACGGGGAGGCAGCAGGCTGCACCACCGTCCCCACCAGCCCTCCCACCCCGCGCTGTTTCCCTGGCTGCTCATGCACCCACGCTGTGCTTTACTCTCTCAGTCTCGGGTTCCAACTCTAGACCATGTTTTGCCTGCAACGAGGCTCAGCCACTGACTTCCTGATGGTTGCTCCTCTTCAGCTAGGGGCGACTCTTACTGGGGATATTGTCACACCTGTCATCGGAGTTGCCAAGGGAGCTGTTTGATGCAAGAAAGGTGAAGCCCTTGGGGATACCAAGAGGCTGCTCCTGGGCACTGACTGGCAGCCTGCCCTGCTGGGGCCATCTGTGGACGGCAAGGAGGAAGGCAGTGTAGAAGGAGAGAAAACAGAAAGTGTGGGCATCTGATAGCCTGGGAAGCCTCAGAAAAGGGAGGGAGGACTTCCTTAAACCAATATTCATGCCAGGCAGTGGTGGTGCAATGCCGTTAATCCTAGTACTTGGGGGGTAGAGGCAGGCGATCTCTGTGAGTTTGAGGCCAGCCTGATCTACAAAGTTAGTTTCAGGACAGCCTGGGCTACTCATAAGAGAAACCCTGTCTCAAAAAAACAAAAAATGAAACAAAAACCTGGGTTTGAAGTGCCTCACCCAGGGGACTAGCCAGGTGGAAACGCACAGAAACAAGGCTCGAGCCGGTCCCCTTGCTCTGGTCACTGGCTGCCAGGACAACGGGTTCTTGGGTTACATGCTAGCTAGGTATTAGTACCAACACCAGGAGCCATGATAAAGCCCCCCACCCTTGGCTGTTAGAGCTCTGGTAACTTTGAGGCAAAATTTAATATAATACTCCTAAAATTCTAGGGAATTAAGAGACCATGGGTTTTTAAAGAAACTGGTATGTCTGCTTATGAAAGCAACAACGGCCAGGTCCCATACCCACTCGGCCCTCTGGGAGAACAATGGCCTGTACCTGAGTCTGTCTGGCCACCCTTACAAGCCAGCTACAGTCTCTGCACAGATGGAAACATTAGTGGCATTCCTAACATACTGAGAAATTTTTAATTTGTTCTGACAATGAAACTAACACAATGTAAGACTTACTCAAGCCCTCAGACGAGGCAAGACATTTATGGCCCTTGGAGGAGGCACCAAGGCAGCAGCTGGCAGGGGCAGTGGCGGATTCTTGGGAAGGAGTGTAACAGACAGCCGAGCTAAGAGGTTTCAGGTGTTAGGGCCCAAGAGAGAGGTGGGGATGAGGATGACCGGCCCTGGTGCTTAAAGACAAAAACTGGGGAGATGCCTGAGGGTAGGGCAGGGGCAGGATGCTTAGGACTTGTCCCCCATTAAGCCCTACAGGATCTGGGAGCACAGAAGGTGAGTGAACAGCCTGGGAGGAGAGCAAGTGCAGGGAAGAGGAAGTGAAGGGTCCCTGGGTCTGAGTTAAACTCTGGGCTTGGACTTCAGCCTCGGGGCTAAAGCAGTGTCTCTTCCTTCTAAGGAGGTCCCCGAGCTCACAGAACAGGATGTCAGCTTTCCGGTCTCTCCAAGTCCCTGGTGACTGGGACTCCCTGTGTCTCAAAAGCCACAAAAACAGCAAAGTCTCTTCAGAATGTCCTTTCAAGCAGCAGGCAGCCAGCTCTGCCAGCATAATGTCCTTTCTACCCAGTCTGCACCCAGAGGTAGGTGCTGATCCTCAGGAAGGGCCCCCAGGGCTCACACCCCACCCCCACTGGAGGATGCAGGCTGCATTGGCTCAGAACTCCCAGTCATCCACCTCCAGGTCTTCCAGGTTTGTCACCAGGCCGAAGAGTCCACTGTGATCCTGAGACTGGCTGCCCTCAAAGCTGGTGACAGGGGTGACTGGGCGAAGCAACTCGGGCAAGGCCTCTGAGGCACGTCGCTTGATCTGAGGGAGAGAGGCAAGTTGAGGGTAAATCCTACAACTCAGGACACTACAGGACCTTCAGTTACCAGACCAGGGTTCTTGCCCCGTGGTGCCCTGGAGCCAAAAAGGAAAGGCAAGCGAGTGCCTCATAGGGCTTCAAAAACACAGTATTCCTCTAGTTCAATCAGGCAGAGGAAGAACACCTACCCCCACACAAAGGGGTCAGAGGTGAGGGGGTGCCTACAACCACAGAGCAGCAGCAGGGTGGGAACCAGGGGAAAGCTTCCATACCTGCTTGAAGAAGGAGTGGTTCAGGAGGGTGCTGGCATTCGGCCTGAAGAGAAAAGAAAAGAGACTCACATGACCCCTGGGCTCAGCTGTCCAAACCCTGACACTCACCCTCTACTCCAAGACCCTCCACCTCTTCCCTCAGCTCTCCCAACAGCTACCAGCCAAGGCCACCCAGGCTGGCTTCTTAGCAGAAAGCTGGTTCTTCTTGCCGTGGAGCCACCCACTCCTCTGGGAATCTAGATCTCTACCTAAGAGCCGGCCTCCCTGCTGGGTGTAAACCCCAGTAGAGTACCTTGCGTCAGGGTTGCGCTGAAGGCACTGCTCCACAAAGTGATGGAAGTGGGGGGAGAAGGTTCGGTGGTACGGGTGGGAAGGCGAGTCACCGTTGGAAGGCCGGAGGCTGCCAGTGGCCAGGCTGTCGTTCAGGCAAGGGTTGGCAATGGAACGTGAGGGGCTCATGGTCAGCTCCTCGGCTGGGATGGTGCTGGTGTCCAGGAGGCAGGGCACTGTGCCATTCAGCTTCTCTAACAGCATCTGGTGAAGAGACAGATCTGGGTTGTGCTCTCGCTCCCTCAACAAATGGGATCTCTGGGAGTGAAGATCAAAGTTGGGGCTGGGTAGGGTTATGACAATTTGACACTAACAAGAGTCATCTGAGAGAAGTGAGCCTCCGAGGGCATTTTCTCTTAAGACAGGGTTTCTCTGTGCAGCCCTGGCTGGCCTCAAACTCAGAGATCCGCCTGCCTCTGTCTCCTGAGTGCTGGGATTAAAGGCATGATCCACCACTGGCCAGTGGGCATTTTCTTTTTTTTCCAAATATAACTTTATTTATTTTGTTGACTCTTTTTCTTTTAAATGTGCATTGTAGTTTTGCCGTGAGTGTTGAATCCCCTAGAACTGGAATTACAGTCATGAGCCGCCATGTGGATGGTGGGAATTGAACCTGGATCCTCTGGAAGAGCAGGCAGTGCTCTTAACCAGAGACATCTCTCCAGCCCACTGGGCATTTTTTAAATTAGTAGCTGATGGGGGAGGGTCCAGCCCATTGCGAGTGGTGGGTTCTATAAGAAAGCAGGCTGAGCAAGCCAATAAATAGCATTCCTCATAGCCTCTGTTTCAGTTCCTGCCTCCAGGCTCCTGGCCTGCCTTCCCTCAGTGATGGGCTGTTTCCTGGAAGTGTGGCCATGGTGTTCCACCACAGCAGTGAACACCCTCAGACATCATGTAAAGCTGGCTTTTGCAAAGGAACACTGGCCACTGGCTGGCAGTGAAGGCACATGGGAGGAGGGGCTACAAGTGCCCTCCACCAGGGCTGGACTGAAGAGCTCAGCTTCCTCTCGCCTTTGACAGGGCATGGAACTCCTCCGACTATAGAGCCCGCTCTTGAGCACAGCGGTGGAGCGACATCAATCTCTGTGAAGCCCAGCACCACTCTGCCAGGCCCAGATGGGTTCAGTGGAGTCCACAATGTGGCATCTGCAGCGCAGCACCTGGGCTGATGGGCATGCTGCACCTGGGCAGACCCCACCTGGGAGGCTGTTTCAAAGTCTTCAAGCTTGGTACATGCAAAACCAGCCACACCTTGAAGGCAGCTGCCTTTTTATGTGACCCCAGGAATGTCCTGAGCAACCCAAACAGAACTTGGAGCTGTCTCTGGGATTGTGCTAATATGGGAGCCTCTAACAACGTTACTATTTAAGTTAGCCTTAAATTCAATCCCTCCATCTGTGGCCACATTTTAAGTGATTACTGTACCAAGTGGCCAGTGGCTCCCTTATTGCAGAAACTGCAGGGACAGACACTTCCATTATGGCAAAACGTTTTATTGGACAATGTTGCTTCTGGACCTGAACCACTAACTAGGTTCATACTAAATTTATACTAACTGGGTTTTAACTAACTAGCTCAAACAAACTAGGTCCATACTAACTAGGCCCACACTAACCAGGCTCACACTAACTAGGCCCACACTAACCAGGCTCACACTAACTAGGTCCACATTAACCAGGATCACACTAACTAGGTCCACACTAACCAGGCTCTTACTAACTAGGTCCACACTAACCAGGCTCACACTAACTAGGCCCACACTATGCTCACATTAACTAGGCTCACACTAACTAACCATCTTATTCCTTCTTGAGCAGATCCTGTTAATCAATTATTTTTCTTACACAATTCTCTTTCCTTCCTTCCTTTCTTTTCTTTTTGAGATACAGTTTCTCTGTGTAGCTCTGGCTTTCCTGGAACTTGCTCTATAAACCAGGCTGGCCTCGAACTCAAGAGATGCGCCTCCCTCTGCCTCCCGAGTGCTGGGATTAAAGGCGTGCACCACCACAGCCCAGCACACATTTCTTATGCGTAGGCTCCACACCCCAATTATTCTATCAGCGCTAAATTAAGCTAAGACCGAGGATGTATCTAAGTCGCCTTTCGGGTAGACAGATGGTCAGATAATCCGCTGTCGTCACCCCTGTGTGTATCTCTGGCACTTCCCTATTCTCTGGGACATGAACCAAAGATCCTAGAGATCACACAGGTATGCTCTTGCTTCCTTCTCCAGCCTCACCCCCAGCAGCCCCGAGACGCCTGAACCCAGTCGTTTACAATTCTGTGCTGTGCCCAGATCTAGTGCTTTGTTAGCACACGCATGTATGTTGCTGGAAACTGGTCAGGACCGGTGATATCCTAGGCAAACACTCTACTGTGGTGGAATATTACTTTAACTATGTAAAGATGTGCTACATTTGTTTAAGTTGGGGAGTATTACTTTAACTATGGGAAGGTGTGTTACATTAGCTTCTGCTGCCTTGTTAACTATGTAAAGGCGTTACATTTGTCTAATTATGTAAAGATGTGTTGCTGTTTCACCGTGCCTCCCTAAAGCACCTGACTGGTCTAAAAAAGAGCTGAACAGGCAGAGAAAGACTAGGCAGGCTGGTGGACAAAGAATAAGTAGGAGGAAAACTCTAGGAAGAGAGAACGAAGGAGAAACAGAGGAAGACGCCAGTCAGCAGAGTAGGACACACAAAAAGGTAAATAGCCCCAGAGCAAAATGCAGATAAAGAGAAACAGATTAAAATAAGAGCTAACTAAGACCAAGCATTCATACCTAATAAGTCTCTGTGTCATATATGATGTGGGAACTGGTTGGTGGCCCAAAGAAAAAGCCAGGTACACCCTACCACTGAGCCATACTTCTGTCAAGGGCAGGCTTCTGTTCCTGCTCTCGTTCTTTTTTTTTTTTTTTTAATTTGGTTTTTTGAGACAGGGTTTCTCTATGTAGCCCTAGCTATCCTGGAACTCACTCTGTAGACCAGGCTGGCCTTGAACTCACAGAGATCCAACTGCTTCTACCTCCCAAGTGCTGGGATTAGAGGCATGCACTACTGCCTGGCCTGTTCCCGCTCTTTATATGGTCAACTGCTATTAGCTTTTAAGGTTAGATCAGGGGATGGAGAGAGGACTCAGTAGTTAAGAAAGCTTGCTGCTCTTACTGAGAACCTGAGTTTGGTTCCTGGCATCCATGTTGGATTACTTTCTACTGTCAGACTCCAGTTCCAGGAGCTCTGACGCCCTCTTCTGAACTCCTTAGGCAACCACACATACATAACATGCACACATTTTTTTAAGTATTAGACAAAGTATTATCCCCCCTGAAGTTCCTTTGGTCTCTGCTCAAGGTAGCTGACTCAGCCGTTCTCTAGCTCCAGCCTACAACCCCACGGTGAGCGACCTGTGAGCCTGAGGGAGGCCTGCTCAGGCTCTTGCCTCCTCCTAGTTCTAAGTCTTGTTCCTCAAGATTCAGGTGACACTTGCCCACACAATCCCAACTCCATTTCCTGGGTGTAATAGGGCCTGGACAAGTTTCTTCTCTGGGTCTGTCTAAGAGCAGACTACATCACTGGCCATGACCTACAGGCAGGCATGGCAGGGGTGTGAGCATAAGCTGGACTCAGAATGCAGGTTCTAAAAGTGTGTGCCAGAATACAGTAGTACAATACTCAGAGATGCCTGAGAATTTGAAACTGGACACTGATCATCTAGTTGTACTTAGGAAGGAAGACAACAAATCTGATGAGTTTATAAGGACGGGGAAGCTTAGCTAGGCACGGTGGTGCATGCCTATAAACACAAAACTTGGAAAGTGAGGCAGGAGGATTGCTCTAAGTTTGATACTAGCCTGAGCTACAGAAGAGGCTATTCCACAAAACAAAGCATAACAGAACTGGTCAGTGCCATTCATGGTCTGCAGAGCCATGCAGTGTCCAGTGTGATGTGGCCTCTCTGCACTGCCCTACTCGCCCCACCCCATGGGTTGGGCTTGGCGACCACAACATTCATCACCAGAGAAGGGAACAAAGAATTGCACAAGCGCCCTCCACCAAGCGGGTGGGAAACTTCTTGAAGCAAAAAGACTGACTCTAACATATTAGTAACCACAGTCAGTGTCCCAGTGTGGCAGGAAGCAGTGGGCATCTAAGGAAGGCAGGCAGCAAAGAAGGAAGGGAACACTCGTCTGCAGGCTCACCTGAGTGGCAGGCATATCCTTGAAGGGGACATGGCCATTAGCTAGTTCACACGCTGTGATCCCCACACTGTAGATATCAGACTTGGCATCATAACCCTGAAGATTCTAAGTCGGAAGAAAAAAGGCACAGGTGATCCATTTGCAGCCCTGCTCTGAGGAGGTGAATGCCCGTCGCAGTCAGGACCAGACACTGACCACGCTCCTCACCTTCCACTGCAGGGAATTGCTGTGTGAGGAAAGCCAATGTCTGGCGCTGCTGCAAAATGAGCAGGCACACTGGCATGGGTGTGCCCGCTATGCACAGAGATCCAGAGCACCAAATATTTCCAGGACGTTCTCTATCTTTAGGGTGCTAAGTGTCCCTGAGGCAGACACTAGGGTCAGGTTGGGGACCCCACACATCCACAGCTGCCAGGAATGGGTGCTACAGCACACCTGGCCAACAGGGGCTCTTCCCTCCAGAACCTCTTACTCTACCAGAAACAGGGAGAAGCCCCATCCCAGCAAATTCCTGGGCTTCCTTAGGAAATTATGAATGGGTGGGAGAAAGGGGCTCCTTGGGCCCAAGGACACAGACCTGCTGGAGAACTTCTGGGCTGAGCCACGGCAGGACCTTGACACTGTATTTTGGAAAATCATGGACTGCACGCTGCCGCTGCCCATGGCTGATCATGCTGAGGTTGCTCCGTAGACCGGACAGGTAGACCTTCCCATCCGTAGAAATCAGAATGTGGCTAGCCTTGACACTCCTACAGGGAGGTGGAGACAGTGTCACACACGGTCCTGATGCTACAAATCTGCAGTCTCCAAATATTAGACCTGGTCAGCTCTCACCCATATCGCATGCACATAAGTGCATCTCATACATACATAAAGGTATTTATGAATATTTTCAAACATACCTGAAAACAAGAAAGTAACATGCCCCATTCATGCACCATTAGGTTTTCTTTTTTAAGATTTATTTATTATGTACACAGTATGTACATGTAAGTCTCCATGCCAGAAGAGGGCACCACACCTCATTACAGATGGTTGTGAGCCACGATGTGGTTGATGGAAATTGAACTCAGGACTTCTGGAAGAGCAGCCAGTGCTCTTAACCTCTGAGCCATCTCTCCAGCCCAACATTAGATTTGTTTGTTCTGGGTTTTCAGACAGGGTTCTCTCTGTAATCCTGACTGTCCTGAAACCCACTCTGTAGACCAGGCTGGCCTTGAATTCACCTGCTTCTGCCTCCCGAGTGCTGGGATTAAAGGAGTGCGCCACCATACCCAGCCATTTGATTTAAACAAACAAAAAAGGTTTCTTTTTATGTTTAATCATGAGCACATGTGTCTGTCTGTGGGCGTGTATGTGCATAAGGAGGCTACAAGACAGTATCAGACCCCTGGAGCTGGAGTTGTAGGCAGTAGTGAGATACCAATGTAGAGCTGGGAACCAAACTCAAGTCTTCTGCAGAATTAGTAGACTCTCATAACCGCTGAGCTGTCTCTCCAGCTTAAAGACTTATTTATGTTGGTTGTGTGTGGGAGTGGCTATGTGCATATGTGCCTGCAGGGGCCCAAGTTGTCAGAGCTCTTGGAGCTGGAATTACAGACAATTGTGAACCACCCAATGTGGGTGCTGAGTCCTCTGCAAGAGCGGTATGTACTCTTAACTGCTAAGCCATCTCTCTAGCCCCTATGTTATTATATTTTAAAACTTACTATGTGCCTAGAACCAAAGTGCCCTCTAAATTTGTATCTTTATATCCGCAGATTAGTGTAGCTCTCAAGCCTCATCAGAGAGGTTTCTTTGTGTCGTGGATGATGACTAATGGCAAAACTGACAGCTGGTCAAAGTGCAGTTAGTGAGTGTCTAGGGACATCTGTGTCACTCTCCTCCCACCAGGGCCCCAGGACCATTGCAAAAAGAGGGATGGAAAGATGGTAAGAGCCAGAGGTGGAGCCAGGCAGTGGTGGCACACGCCTTTAATCCCAGCACTCGGGAGGCAGAGGCAGGTAGATCTCTGTGAGTTCGAGACCAGCCTGATCTATAAGAGCTAGTTCCAGGACAGGGTCCAAAGTTACGGTGAAACCCAGTCTTGAAAAAACAAACAAACAAAAAGAGCCAGAGGTAGGGAAGACCTGACCAAAACTGTCCTCTGGACACAACCTGACCACTGCACTCATGACCTCACAGAAGGTGTGGCTGCCTGCATAGGACCCAAGAAGACTGAGCCAGTCAGCATTCTAGCATTTCGAGAGAAAGGGGCTCAAGAACCTCCACCCTTAACTGAGAGGTTGATGGCTTCTGGGGGAGGAAGAGTCAGTTTTATTTAACAGTGTGGCCCCTAGCATGTTGACCATGTTATGGTAGATGGGCCCAGCCAGCCTGGAACTCATTATGTATCTAGGCTGGCCCCAAAGACTGAATGCTCTGATGTCTGCCTCTTACAGGCATATAAGATAGACCAATGATTTTTATCTGTTTGCTTTTGAGACAGGGTTTTTCTGTGTAGCTCTGGCTGTCCCGGAACTCACTATGTAGACCAGGCTGGCCTTGAACTCAGATCTGCTCCTAATACTTTTACTTTCTGTTCTTGAGAGTGCATGGGTGTGCTTTAAATTTATCTAATCCTCTCTGTTAAGCAATTCACTACTTTCTCACTCAGTGCTGACTTCAAGGGACCTACCATTTCCATTCTCTAGGGATAGACACTCAAGATACTTCTACTCAGTACAAATCTAACATCAGTCAGCATGCGGCAGATGATGTCTGCATGCGGCAGATGATGTTAGCATGCGGTAGATGTCTGCATGCAGCAAATGTCAGCATGCGGGTCCACTGATGGCATATAGCCAGAGCTGATACAAGCCTGCGTCCATGCCCCTGACTGGCTGCACTGGGTACCATCCAGCCTCCTAACCACCACCAGTTACTCATACAATGTGACATCATGTCTTTATCTGCAGTTTCTGATCGCTAGGGCTCGGCCGTAACCTCCCATCCTGCCACCCCGCTGTTCTTCCCTTGTTCTGCCCCATCTCCTTGTTGCTCATGTACATCACTCTGGCACACATTACTTTGTCATCGTGTCATTTATGAGACAGAAGTCTTTAAAGCCGATCTAAGCATACTTATCATTTTCTTGTTTTATGCTTTTAAATGTCTAGTTCTTATGTATCTAGGTCCCAAAACTGTTCCTCACACTGCCCTCTACGTAAGTCTGCAGTGTGGGGCTGGTGACATGGCTCAGTGGGTAAAGGCACTTGCTGCCAAGCCTTACCACCTCAGTTTGATCCCTGGAACCAATGAAGTGGAAGGAGGGCTCCAATTCCATTGTCCTCCCCCACTATGAGCTGGTTTTCCTGACAAAACCACTAAGCAATCTGTCTTTGAGTTGGCCATGAGCCTGCTCTGAGGCATATAGGAGTAAGGCAGGGGTCAGGGATCAGGGGACAGTGGTCCGCAGTAGACATATCTGTCACACAATAAAGATCAAGTGACTTCAGCACTGACAGACTAATGACTGTCCCCCGAGTGGCAAGCTCAGAATCCAGATCCTTGATTCTGAACTCCACCTTCACTAGGAAAGGGTGAAGTGGCTGGGAACACACCTGTGCACATAGCCCATGTGGTGGATGTAGTCCAAGGCCTTCAGCACCCCCTGCAGGATGTATGCAATCGCCAGCTCATTCATGCCGTCCATGAAGTGTGTGCCAATGAGATCCTTTGCAGAACCTGAAAAGGATGCCAAGGGTAACAGGAGAAAGAAAATGGCACAGAAGGAAGTGTCAGGTGTCCTAGAACCCTTCCCACTCACCATATGCCATGAATGATGTGACGACCCACAGCTCATTGTCTGAGATGAAGGTGGCTCGATATGGCACTATATTGGGATGGCTGAAGAGTTTAGAGACATGAAGCTCCCCCTGAAAGCAACGGCAAAGCTGAGTCAGGGTCACGAATGGCATTCAACATGAAGATGGCAGCGGGACAGTGTGGAGACCTAGTGTCTTCTGGATGCTCTCCTCAGAGTCCTTCCAGTGTAGGAAGGCCCACCGTGCCTGGGGAAAGTCACCTGATTTGCCCACTCGGGCTTTTGGGTGGCCCTGCCAGCCACCAACACTCACGAGGCTCAAAAAGTAACCCTTCACCATGCAGGGTCACTGCTGTCAACACAGTGAGAGTCAGCCGCCTCAGAGATGACCAAAATAAAGCAGTGGTTGAAGACTTGGGAAGTGATTCGCCTAATCCCAGGTCAAGGCTTACACTTTGTTCTAAGACAAGAGTACAATCCCAGCCTGGGTGCTGAGGCAGGAGGACTGTAAGTATGAGGACAGGCTGGGTAACAGTGAGATGGTAACTAAAAACAAATACCATATACATCAAAGTATAAGAGTTGACCGAACTAATGGACAAATCAAACTATGGAATACAAGGAGACATTTCCGAGCACCTTGACTGGGGTCCCCTTCCCCAGAAATAGGTGTGTGAAACATTTTTTTAAAAAAGTTCAAAGGAACTTCAGAAGAGCCAGGACCAGTACTCTGAGCAGTGGTTCTCATCTTCCTGATGCTGAGACCTTTAACACAGCTCCTCATATCATGGCAACCCCAACCAAAAAATCATTTCATTGCTACTTCATAATTGTAATTCTGCTACTGTTATGAACTGTAATGTAAACATCTAAGGGGTCGTGACCCACAGGTTGAGAACCACTGGCTTAGAAAGTTGGGTAGGAGGACTAATGAGTTTGAGGCTAGCCTGTGCAATGTGAGTTCTAGAGCAGCTGGAATGGAAGACCCTATCTACAAAGAAATTAAAAACAAATCAAAAAATGCAGAAATTTCAGGTTCCTGGCCTTTATGACCTAAATTGAGACCATGTAGGCAATTCCTTTTGCCTGTTTATTGTTTCAAAGAATAAAATCCAAAAAACAGGTGGATCTTTGTGAGTTCGAGACCAGCCTGGTCTACAGAGCTAGTTCCAGGACAGGCTCCAAAGCCACAGAGAAACCCTGTCTCGAAAAACCAAAAAAAAAAAAAAAAATCACATGGGCAAACATGTTCTGGAATAAATTAAGTTTTCTCCTACAAATAACTAAGCTAGACTGGCCCCGTCTAGCAGTTATGAACAGAGGAACTTGAACAACATGGTCAGGTAAGCATCCTTAAGGAGCACGCTACATATGAGGTGCAGGAGCTGCACACAGCCCTGAGTCCACACTGCGCTGGGCACTGTGAACACTGGTATCATAGGACCACGAGGAGTCTCACCCCACTTGGATCCTACACCAGTTTAGCAAGAGGGAGACTCTGTGCTTATCAAATCGAAAGGCATCTGCAGCAAACATGATGCACTGATGGTCACTGATTGCAGAGCAGGTGGCCCTGCTTGTGAACAAGACGTCCTGGGGCTGAGTGCCTCTCTGCTGCCTACACTGTTGTACTTGCCTGTCTCTCTGAATAATGCAGAACAAGGCAAAGAAAAATGTTTAAAGAAGAAGGGACATCTGGGCTGAGCACCATCACAGCCTGATGGACAGTGTCAAACACGAAAGACCCTTCGCTGCTGCCTCCTGACTTCTCAACACATGGTCCGCCTAAAGCAACTTCTAGAGGAATGAAATGAGATTACTATGTAACTGGGAGCCCACCCTCCAGGGGTCACACCCATACTTCATTACCTGCAAGAATGTCACCATCTCATTGGAACAAGCTTCTAGGTTGATCCTTCGTACTGTCACATATTCTCCTGTTGGCTTGTACCTGGCTAAATTCACTGTCATTAAGTCCTCAAATCCTTTACCTAAAAGAAAAGACAAATGAGTTAAACAAAGACAGCCACAAAGATTTATCTACTCTAAAGAAAAGAGACTCAATTGCAGCAGAAAATTCTAGTTAGAATATAGCTGACATTTCTTGGTTTTCCCATCAGTCCTTTTCAGCCCATCATTGTAGTGGTCCATGGCCTCCTAGAAATGATGTCTTCCCATCCTTGGCACAAGAAACCCATAAAGCCCACTGTCGCCACAGATTCGTGCAGCTCTCTGCTGCTAGGCTAGCTGAGGAGCTGTGGCAGGAAACTGGGCATGTCCCTGGGAATTACCTATGATGGTGAGCAGCTCATAACACCCGCCCTCTGGCAGAAAGCTGCCCATGTTCTCCGGTTTAGAGAAGGATGCTATGGACTCTGAGCTCGCCTCATTGGCCTAAGGAAAAAGAAGAAGAGGTTAACTGAGAAAATGGGGGTGGGGCAGAGGTGGTACCAGATCCATGGGGAGTATCACTTTTACAGCACACACAGAAACCCTGGCTGTGGCACAGAAAAGTGAAAAAAGTGCAACATAGTGAACACTCCTCGCAGACCAAGTGTGCAATCTACAAACGAGGACAACCGTCCCGGTCACCTGCCACTCTGCCTGACCTCTCCAGTGACCAACCGCTAAAGTCTACCCAGATCTTGGTGGAGAAAGGATGTATGGAGAAAAGCATGAAAAAAAGCCAGGGTTAGAGAAATAGTTTCCAGTTTTCTGCTGCATTGGGGTCCAATTTTTAAGGTGCCAAACTGCAAGGTTCTAAATGGTCAGAACAATAATCTTGTTCTAGAGCAGCGGTTCTCAACCAGTGGGGGGGAGGGGTTGTCATATATGAGACATCCTGCATATCGGATATTTACATTGCAATTCAGAACAGTAGCAAGATTACAGTTATGAAGTAGCAACGAAAATAATTTTATGTTTGGGGATCATGAGGAGCAGTATTAAAAGGTAACATCATTAGGAAGATTGCAAACACTGTACTAGAGGAACACTGCTAGAGGAGCCCCATTCCTTTAGCAAACCGAGAGTCCAGGCTAGTCATTCTTGATATCCCCATGAGATGGGAGAGTAACTGACTCCCTCAGCTACAGGCCCAGAGTCTGCATGGTCAGCTCCTGGGTCCCTGTCCCCTCAGGCAGAGGATGAAGCTGGGTACCAGCCATTGAGGATATGGACACCCCTAGCCTTTGAAGTCCTGAAGAAAGGCGGCCAGCATTGCTGAATGTGGGAAGCAAAACAGCATACAGCAGTACAGCTTTCACAGGCCTCCTTTCCTCTAGGCCCAAATGCCTTCAAATGACTTGGGGAGCGGATTCTTTTCTCCTTAATCCTCCCTGCAGGTGTGTCTAGCTGGAATGCAGAATCTGAGGTCTACGCTGTGTACCAGTCATAAGCCTGGCCTCCAGTCAAGTGGTGGTGCATGCCTATAATCCTAGCATTCAGGAGGTGGAGGCAGGAGGATCAGGAGCTTCAGGCCAATTTTGGCTACAGGAGACCCTGCCTCAAAAAGCCAAACAAAATAAAACAAACCTGGCCTTGAATCGGAAGAAACTGTTGTCAATGCACAAATGGCTCTTGACTCAGCATTAACGGTAAAAGCTGAAAATGTTCAGACAAGGTGGGAGAGACAAGAATATGACTGCAGAGACGCCACAAAAACATTGTGCTTAGCATCCTATTTCGAACTCAGGACCACGAGGGGTGCACCCACACACTGAGACAATGGGGATGTTCTATCGGGAACTCACCAAGGCCAGCTGGCCTAGGTCTGAAAAAGCATGGGATAAATCCGGACTAGCTGAACATAGCGGACAATGAGGAATACTGAGAACTCAAGAACAATCGCAGTGGGTTTTTGATCCTACTGCACGTACTGGCTTTGGGGGAGCCTAGGCAGTTTGGATGCTCACCTTATGAGACCTGGATAGAGGTGGGCGGTCCCTGGGCTTCCCACAGGTCAGGGAACCCTGATTGCTCTTTGGGCTGATGAGGGAGGGGGACTTGATCAGGGGAGGGGAAGGGAAATGGGAAGCGGTTGCGGGGAGGAGGCAGAAATCCTTAATAAATAAATAAATTAAAAAAAAAATAAATATGCTCTTCAAAGCCCATTTACACTGTCTGATCTTCCTTCCTCCTTTCCCACACTAGTTGAAGAGGTGGAACAGATACTTATTTTTTTTTTTTTTAAGACAAGACAAGGTCTTTATAAACCAGCTGGCCTTGAATTTAGAATCTGCCTGCCTTTGAACTCCTGCGTGCTAGGGCCTGGCCTGGAATATATGGCAATCTCCCTGCCTCTGCCTTCCAAGTGCTGAGATTAAGGAGTACACCACCATGCTAATGCTCTTTCAATAACAGAAGTGCGGGCCAAGAAGGTAAACAATTTGCTAAGTAATGAGAATGTGCTTCTGTGACGTAGAAAGATGCAGGCCTCTGCCAGGAAGGGTCTTGTTGCTGATGGGGTGCATCTGGTCTACAACTACTAATAATGCCTAGCTCCATAAAAAGGCCAAGTGGCTCTGCCTTATACTTAAGAGTGATACTAAAAGCTGGGTGTAGTGGCGCACACCTCTGATCCCAGCACTGGGGAAGCTGAAGATCTCTGTGAGCTTGAGGCCAGCCTGATCTACATAATGAGTTCCAGGAGAGCCAAGCTACACAGTGCCACCCTGTCTCAAAACACAAACAAAATGAGGAGGGAGGGAGGAAGGGAGGGAGGGGGAAAAGGGGGAGGGAGAGAGACTAGGAGGGCTCTAGTTGAGCAAAATGGATCCCTTTTAATAAAGTCTATTTTCAATTTAATCCCTTTTTTGTTTTGTTTTGTTTTTTCCTTTGAGACAGGATCTCTCTGTGTAACAGCTCTGGCTGTCTTAGAACTCATTTTTTTTTTTTGGATCAGGCTGGCCTTGAACTCACAGAGATCCACTTGCCTCTACCTCGAGTGCTGGGATTAAAGGCATGTATCACCCAGCTTTTTAATCCATCTTTTCTACTCTAAGACTCAGCCATAATATTCTATTCAGTTATAGTTCACTGACTTTCACTGTTGTATAATATTCTTTCCAGGAATATATATCAAGTCATCCATGCCAACACTGATGAGACCAGGTTCTTTTCCAGCTCCGCTACGATGAACGGCACTACTACAAACATGTCTATGTCTCCTGACCAGAAAGAATTACCAGGCAACTTTATGAGACAATGACATATTGCTTCCCAGACAACTGCACTATTCACACCACACTCAATCCTGCATGGTTTTTAATTGTGTTCATGTCATTGTTATTATTGTGTGTGTACGATACACTCGTGTAGGTGTGCACACGTACTGCTTTGAAGGTCAGAGAGCATCTCTGTGCAGGCAGTTCTCTCCCTCCACCTTTAACTGAAAGAACTGGGGACTGGAGTCAGGTCACTGGGTCTGCATAGCAAGGGCCTCTCCCTACTGAGCCACACTGCCAGTCCTCTTGCAGTGTGGCTTGCTCTCAATAAAACCAGTGTTTGGTTCACAGGAAGCTGGTGGGTTGCTGTTAGATCTAGCTCCCTGCTCTGGACTGTGAGTGCCCACAAGGCTGGGTTCTTGCCCACCTCACTTTCCTCATCTCCCCAGTCACTTTCCCCATGCAACAAGCATGTCTCTGCTCTTAGTGAACCTGTAACAATCATCTCACCTGCAAAAGTTTTTTTTTAATTTATCTTTATTTTGTGTCCTGGTTTGTTTTTTTGTCCAGCTTGATGCAAGCTGGAGTCATCTGGCAAAAGCAAATCTCAGTTGAGAAAACTGGCTGAGTTGAGAAAATGGCTCCATCAGATTGACTACAGGCAAGTCCAAGGCATTTTCTTGGTTAATGGTTGTTGTGGATGGTGCCACCTCTGGGCAGTAGCCTTAAAGAAAGCAGGCTGAGCAAGCCATGGAGAGCAAGCCAGTCAGCAGAGCTCTTCAGTTCCTGCCTCCAGGGTCCTGCCCTGACTTCCCTCAGGGAGACAATAAAGCTGTGTATTGAAATAAATCCCAAGTTTCTTCCTTACATGGCTTTTGGGCATGGATTTACTACAGCAATAGAAAAGAAACTAAGACAGAAACTGGTACCAGGTTCACAGGGTACTGCTGGAGAGACCTGGCCGTGTTGTTTAGGAAGGACTGTGGACGGAGTTTAGAACTTTGAGCTGGAAAAGCCACTGAGTACTTAGCCCTTAATGGGTTGTCCTGTGGGAGCTTAAGAAAAAATATTGTTGGGAGCAATGTCTGCCTCTGGGTTCCTGCCTTTCTGCCTTAGTTTCCCTCAGTGATGAGCTACAAGCTGCAGGATGAAATAAGCTCTCTCCTCCCCAGGCTGCTTTTGGTTGTGGTGTTTATCATAGCAACAGAGAGCAAACTAAGACAGTGTGTGTGTTTTGTCTACACATATGCAAGTGCACGTGTATGCAATACCTGTAGTGGCCAGAAGAGGGAGTCAGATCACCCGGAACGAAAGTTACAAATGGTTTTGGAGTCACCACATGGGTGCTGAGAACTGAACCTGGGTCTCTACAAAAGCAGCAAGTGTTCTTTAACCTTTGAGCCATCTCTCCAGTCCCTTTAACTGGAACACTCCTACTTGGCTACAACTTCCATCCCCATTTTTTTGTTGTTGTTTTGGTTTTCAGATAGTGTTATACAGCTCAGGCTAGCCTCAAACTCTATGTAGCTGAGGCTCCCCCATCACACCCATTTTACACCAAGTACACACATGCCCATCTTTTTTCTCATCACTGTCTTCTTATCATTTAGGTCTCAAATACTTCAGAGATGACCCTGCCAGCAGAGCAGAGTAGGCTCCTATCACTTGACTTCGCTACTTGCTTTACATTCCTCACAGAAGTCACTGCTAAAGCTGAGTCAGCTATTTACTGTCAGCTCCACTAGAAATGCGCTAGAGAGGGTCCTTGACTGCCATGCTCACTGCTGTAGTAGCAGCAGCAATAACCAGGAATAACTTGACAATCATAAAAGCAAAGCAGGAACTCAGGAAGCTTTCTGCAACCTTCCAATGAGAATGAGTAGGGTGAATGTCGATCCCTCTGGAAATCGGGCTCAGAGATACATTGGTCCTGCAGCACCTTTACTAGGGCCTGACACCTGCGGGCAATCAAGCATTACTTCTTTGTTGTTGTTGTTTCTGAGACAGGGTTTCTCTGTAGCTTTGGAACCTGTCCTGGAACTCGCTCGGTAGGCCAGGCTGGCCTTGAATTTACAGATCTGCCTGTCTCTGCCTCCTGAGTGCTGGATAAAAGGCGTGCGCCACCACCGCCCAGCACGTTAACTTTTTTTTTAAGTGAGCGACACTATGGCCCTGATGAGAAGTAACTGTTTAAAGCTGTCGCTCATTTCCAAACTTCTTAAACTTTCTCCAGTTTGGAAAAGAGATGAAGGGGCTGGAGAGATGGCTCAGTGGTTAAGAGCACTGCCTGCTCTTCCAAGGGTTCGGAGTTCAATTCTCAGCAACCACATGGTGGCTCACAACCATCTGTAGTGAGGCCTGGTGCCCTCTTCTGGCCTTCAGGCATACACGCAGACAGAATATTGTATACATGATAATAAATAAATATTTTAAAAAAAGAGATGAAGAAGAAGAATTGAGTCCTCAGAGTAAAGTATTTGTTATATGTACTTTTTTATTATATGTATTTTAAACAACTCTGTGGAAATCTACAAATGGAAATTTCTTTATTACCTGTGTCCTACTTCCCAGCAGGGAGGCATACAAGACACACTACCTAATGAGCTCCAACTATGGCAATTCTTGTTGCGCACACGCAGGGAAAGCCTCAATGAACTGCTTACGTAGGAACCTGACAAATACTTCCATGATCTAGCTGTACAGAAAATGACCGGAAAGTGCAACCTTTAGCAATCAGTTTTTTAGGTGCTGGGAAACGTGGCGCTTCAGGAGATGAACTAGTCTAGAGGCTGCTGCAGCTTCTACATGGTTCTGCCTGACTCACCACAAACCACTGTGAAACAAGGCTATGCCAGAGTCAGCGGCCAGTTTTCATAGGAAGCAAACAAAGCAGGAAAGAGAGGGAAGATTTGTAAACAGGACAGAAGTATTTCCATGTTCCTGGGGAACAGGATTAGTCATACTATATCATCAATCCCCTCTAGGTCACCTGCGCGGCTACACATCTACTCTCCTCTCACAGACCTGAAGTGAATTACACATCTCAACTGGCTTCCATAGACGGATTAAAATGCAGGATTCATGAGAGGTCTGTTCTGCTGCTGACACAAGAAAGGGGGTGTCCTGGCTAGTTTTCTGTTAACTTGACCCAGCTAGATTTCTCTGGGAATTGTGAAGATGCCTCCACTAGATTGCCTGTAGGCACGTCTGTAGAGTATTTTCTTGATTAATGGCTGATGTGGGAGGTCCCAGCCCACTGTGGGTGGCTCCACCCATGGGCAGGTGGTCATCAGTGGTATAAAGAAGGCAGTCTGAGCAAGCCAGAGAGAGAAAGCCAATGAGCAGCGTTCATCCATGGCATCAGCTTCAGTTCTTCCTTCCAGACTCCTAAAGTTCAAGTTCCTGCCTTGACTTCCCTCAATGGGCTGTGACTCCGAATACGTAAGCTAAATGAGTTCCTTTCGGTCATGGTGTTACCATAGCAACAGAGAACACACTAAGACAGTGGTGCATGTGTATGCATATGGGCACTGCTGTGTCACAACAGCCAGGTCTGCTGGGAAGGCTGTGAAGGATGGGGGGAATTTGGGGCTGGAAAAGCTGCTGAGTTCACTGAGTGGTTGCGGGAACCTGGAAGCCAACGCTGAGAGTGGGGTGGATGATGGAGGGCTGGCTTGTGAAGTTTCAGGAGTAAGCAAAGACTATGGGGCTGTTCATGTGCTTTTGGAATTAAGATTTGAGGTTCTGTCAGCTAGGGTTGAAGAACCGGCTGTGACTCACAGAAGACCAGAGCTCATTAAAGTCTTCCAGATTTTAAAAGTCTGTTTAGAGCAAAGGGACGGAATTTTAGCTCACTAAACACAGCCTAGCATAGTTACAGCACTGTAACCTGGAATCACAAATTACTCAAGGAAATTCTGTTTTGTTTTTTTTTTTTTTTTTTTAGGTCCCCACAGCATTAAAAAACATTTTATTTATTTTGAAGCATTTTAAAAACACATAAGCCATTGACAACTAAAAATAACCAAATAACCATAAACCAGTAGCATTATTTAAAACAAAATCCAATAAAGCATAAGACAGTATGATACACTACCAAATGAACACATTCAACTTACTACAGGTTTCACCCAGGACAGTTTTTGCTAGAACACCAGCAGCTATGAGCATATGAAAAACATGTCATTAGTATTTTTTTATGAAAAAAATCCAATCTTAAAAGTTATTTAAAATTTTTAATTTTTTAAATTTTATTTGTCTCCTGAATGAAAACACATGGGTCTGACGGACAGGCACTCCTGGGAAACGGTGTAAATGCAGTCAGAACTAATCTAAGCATCACCACCTTCACTCAGCCTTGGGCTTGCCCCACAGGAAGAGGGGTCTGCCATGGGAAGGTTCTGTTCTTATCTCTCCCTCTTCTCAGGGTCTCACTCTTGAACAAACCCTGGTGGCCTCAAACTTATGGTAATCTTCCCGCCTCAGCCTCCGAGTGCTGGGCCCATAGGCAAGTGCCAGTCTGCCCAGCCGCTGTGCTCTTTTTATAAGACCACGATTCACATTTTCCAAACAGCGTGGCGCATTGTGCACATCTGGTGCTAGTTACTTAGGGAAAGTAAAGCACAAGTGGAGGGGGAAGATAGCAAGAATCTTGCAGCTTTTGCCAGTTTTTTTTTATTTGTCTTGTATAATTTTTTTTGCGGGGGGGAGGGGAGGTTGAGTTTTAAATATTTTTTCCCCAATTGCATGTGCACACGAGCAGGAATGCGTATGTGTGTGACCAGTTTTTTCCTACCACCTTTATACGGGTTCAGGCTGGTTTCTCATTCTGGTGCCAGGCTTGCACAACGTATGCCTTTACCAGCTGAGCCATCTCTGGTTTTAAACTTGCTATCCTCTTGCCTCAACCTCCAAGTGGTGGGACTACAGGTCTGTGCCACCACACCTGACTCTGGTTGTTTGCGCTCTTCTGTTTGGCACTGAGGGTGGCACTCAGGGCTTTATGCATGTTTGACATAACAGAGCTATACTATACCCTACCCTTGGTTCTGAGAGCCAGGATGACAGGTGTGGTCACCCAGCCTGTTTTGTACTTTTTAATTTTGGTTTTGTTTTTACAGTAAGAGACATAGGTCTTGACTTATGAGCCAGAGAGAGATCTGCATTTTCTCAGTAGAGTGAAATTTACTGGCAACAGTCTACAGATGAGGAAGTGAGAAGCACCAGTTGCTAAAACTGAAATTTCAAGCTAATGAACTCATTTTAGAGGGCTAGAGAGGGGTGGGTAATGCGGAGGCTTGGGAGGGGAGGAGGCTGGAATCCCCAGCTGGGACTTCTCTGCTCTTTACAGCACACACTAAAGTCTTTCCAGGGTGAAACCTGAAGCATCATCACAAGTAAAAAAAGAAAAATAATTGTACTACAAATCAAGCTGAGAAGACAGAACAGCAGGAGCATAACACGAGCGCCAGCGAAACAAGCAGTCCACAAGACGTCAACTCCATGCAGCAGCCAGAGCCAGGCCACAAAGCCACTTACTTTTCTCCGAGTGTCACCCGGAGGCTGCTCTGGGGTAGAGAAATTGGTTGTTGGCATTTTGTTGTTAGCAGAAGACACACCCACATTCAGACCAGCAATTATCACACTTAGGACTACAGTTAATAACAGAATCCACTTAGGTCATACAGCACTGCACACTACACAGCCGCAGCGAGACCGATGCAGCCTCAAGGGACTTGCACATGAATGTGAGCCTCGTCCACAGCTACCAGCCTGGGCACACATTACTTACCATCAGCATACTGTGTTACTGTGCACAGGCCTGTTTCTGAGCACTGTACTTGGTGAACAAAATCCCACTTTCCCCTCCCTTGGTTCTTTAACTCCACTCAGGCCAGTCAACTAACTACCACTGAACTACATGCCCATGCCCCAAACTCATGGATTTTTAAAATTTCTTTAAAAACTTTAAAAATTTTTAAATGAAGCCGGGCGGTGGTGGCGCACGCCTGTAATCCCAGCACTCGGGAGGCAGAGGCAGGCGGATCTCTGTGAGTTCGAGACCAGCCTGGTCTACAAGAGCTAGTTCCAGGACAGGCTCCAAAACCACAGAGAAACCTTGTCTCGAAAAAAACCAAAAAAAAAAAAAAATTTTTTTAAATGATTTATTTACTTTTATTTTATATACATTGGTGTTCTGCCTATATGTATATTTATGTGAGGGTGTCAGAGCTCCTGGAACTGAAGTTACAGACAAGTGTGGGCTGCCATATGGGTGCTGAGAATTGAACCTGGGTCCTTTGGAAGAGCAGCCAGTGCTTTTAACTGCTGAGCCATCTCTCCTGCCCTTTTAAAGAATTTTAGCACTTATTATTGTAAGTGTGCTCAAAGCAGGAGAAGGCTGTGGAAGCTGGTTCTCCTCCACATGGGCTCTAGGACTGATCTTAGCTCTTTAGGCTTTTTTGTTTGTTTGTTTGGTTGGTTGGTTGGTTGGTTGGTTGGTTTTTTGAGACAGGGTTTCTCCATAGCTTTTGGTTCCTGTCCTGGAACTAGCTCTTGTAGACCAGGCTGGCCTCAAACTCAGAGATCCGACTGCCTCTGCCTCCCGAGGGCTGGGATTAAAGGCGTGCGCCACCACCGCCTAGCTTGTTAGGCCTTTTTTCAGACAATATCTTGATATATCTCAAGCTGGCCTGGAATTTGTGGCAATCCTCCTGCTGCAGCCTCTCAGAGTACTGAGTGAGATTACAGTCATGGGCCATTGTGTCAAGCCCCAAAATTCACTTTAAAGTCACAGGGCTGGTCGGCCACTTCGGAAGAGTAGAGACTAGACTGCCTTTTGCAGGCGTGGGGAGGCTTGTCTGTTTTAGGGCAAACGGTGTTTTCAGTCCAGTAGCACACATCTAAGAGATCCAACGGCTGCCCAGCTCAATTCTCAAAGTTAGAGGTGTTTGACTCTGAACTGAGTACAGGGGTGGCTGTGGGCATTAGCTGCTGGGAATGAAACAGAAGAGTCAAAGAACAACCAAGTGACCTCCTCCTGCTCACAAATCCTCTGTGTGTGCCCTCGAGTCTTTCCATGTTCAAAAGTAATACATATCAGTAACATGGGGACTGGAGGTGTGGGCAGTGGGAGTGGACCTGCCTGGCAAACCACAGGCCCTGGGGCTCATCTGCTCAGCACGCAAGAAAAAGTGAAGGGCTTCCACTGTAAAGTACAGGGCTGGTTATACATTTTCAAACATCTTAAACCAAACAATTTACGTAACCTCAAACTTGAGCAAATCAGGAGGAAAGTTTAATCACCAAGGAAAACGCCTTTCATTGGGTACACTGAGTAAGTATCCTATTACTTGCCACAGAAAATTAGAGGAAGAATAATGTGGGCTTGGTTTCTCAAAGCAGTAATGGTTCCCCCTCAGACGGCAGTTTTCTGGTATACAAATAACAGAAGCGATTGCTTCCAGTAGTTAGTTAAAAGTGAGAAGCCAAATGGGGGAGGGCAGGGAAGGTTACATGAACTCCAGTTGACAGAAGGCAAATTCCAAGTTGTGTAAGACTGGGAGATACTGTCTACACTGAGCTGTGAACATGCAGAGAACAACTCTTTACCAACTTCAGATCACAGGCTAGATGCTGTCAAGACAGCCAGAGGCTAGGTATGGTGGCCCATCCCTTTAATGCAGGCCCCTGGGAGGTGGAGACAGAGGGATCTCCATGAGTTTGAGGCCAGTCAAGGCTACATAGTGGGACCCTATCTCAAAACAAAGAAGAAAAAAAAACCCATCAAAGACCAGACATCCAAAGACCACCCCCTCAGCCAGAAACTGAGAATCCATTCATTCCAGTCACATAGTCTGCACTATTTGTGACTGACTCATTATTAATTGAACTTGCAAATCAATTTCTATAAAAAATTATTAGTGTGTATGTGAGCACATGTGTCATGGCAAATGTGGAGGTCAGAGGGCAACTCTGGGATGGTTCTTGTGCCACCTCCACATGATTCCAGACAAAACAAGCATCTCATCAGCCACAGCGCTTAATTTTAGAGCATTTTATTCCCACTAATGATGAGAGGGAGATGAGACTAGTAACAAAACTTATTCTTGGTTCTATTAGTTTATACTGTAATAATTTTTTAAAGATTTATTTTATGTATGAGTGCTCTATCCGCATGTATGACTTTATGCCAGAAGAGAGCATCAAATCACACTAGAGATGGCTGTGAGTCACTATGTGGTTGCTGCGAGCTGAACTCAGGCCCTATGGAAGAGCTGCCAGTGCTCTTAACCACTGAGTCATCTCTCCAGCTCCTACTGTAATTTTTTATTGATTCTAATTAAAACAAAAAGAGCCTATCATTTTTTTGTGATTTTTTTTAACCTAAAATGTAACACTTTGACCAAGTCTCTAAACACCACTACTCCAGAATTTCTGTGAGATTCTTTAAGGAAAATAGGTTAAAAGTACCATCTAGAAATTAATACATTTGAGTTTTCAGTTTATTTGTAGATGCTGTGGACTGCTGTTTCTTCACCTAGACTATCATGAGAGTTGGAAATAATGAATGGGGCTACACTGTTTTGTTATAATTACTTTTTGGTTTTTAGAGACAGGATCTTGTTATACATCTGCCATCTGCCTTTGAATTCCCTTATGTAGTGCAAGATGGCCTCAAACTCATGATTCTGCCTTGGCTTTCCAAGTGCAGGGACAGCAAACAGGTGTGTGCCAACATGCCCAGCCACCACTACTATTTTTACAGAGAAATTTTTTTCCACCTGAACTAAGATCATCATTTCCAAAAGGACTTACTTTGGAAAAGGCCAAATAGGAATGTCTGCGCTTGTTAAATCTCAAAGGGCAAACCTACTGGCCAAGGATAACTGCTTGATTCATTCACACATTTCTTGGAAAGACCAGATTAAAAAGGAAGCCAGTTGCTTTTCAAACCGCTAACTTCTACAGATTGATCTAGTCAGCAGAACAGTGATAAATTATCCTGAAATGATGGCAAAATGCCACACTGTACTTACCTCCAAATAGTTCCAAATCTCTTAAGCCCTCAACAATGAACTTTTCCGAGACCCACCGCTAAAGAGGAAAACCCCAGAGAGAATTAGTATATCTTCCAAGCCACAACACAGTAGCTATCAGCCTTTAGAGACAAAACCCCACAAAAACATACAAACAAGCAGTACAGTCAGACCCATGTCCATGGACAGGTTGAAAGGATTTTGAAACTGGCTACAAACAGTAGATTCATTTCTTTCTCTGGTCTTCTGTATCTAACATGATTGGTTCATAAATGTGACAGAGGGGAAATTCAGGGAACTGTCCCCAAGAATGTGTATTTTTTCCTCTCCTATATAGAAACTTGTTCCATCTTGTTTATTCCATGGACACTCTCTTTTTTTGTTTTTGTTTTTCAAGACAGGGTTTCTCTGTGTAGCCCTGGCTGTCCTGGAACTAGCTCTTGTAGACCAGGCTGGCCTTGAACTCACAGAGATCCCCCTTCCTCTGCATCCGGAGTGCTGGATTAAAGGTGTGTGCCACCATGACCCAACTTTCATAGATATTCTTTACAGAAGTCCTGGATCATCATTGCCAATTTGAAAAGTATTATTGGAATCCAACACATAGAAAACAAGAATCAAAGAATTCTTCACAAGCCTCCATTAGTTTATAAAATGAGACTCAGCCATATTCCATGTTCTCTTATCTACAAGGCTTTCTTTTTCTATTTGTTTTTATCTTTTTGAAACAGGGTCTCTCTCTGTAGCCTAGCCTGACTTTAAACTCTTTAATCCTCCTTCCTCGGTTTCTCAAGTACGAGATCACACCATGCATAGTTCTTTTCTTTTTTAATAGCATCTATTCATTGTACAGGAGAATGAATTTCCTTATTTATTTTCACACATGCAGATCATGCACCTTGATCATACTCATAGCCCAGTACCCTCTTCTTGCCCTTTCCCCACCCAGTTTCTCCTTTCTCTAATTTCATGTCGGACTTGCATAGAGGGCACATTCATCTTCTCGGTGTCACATCCGTGTACCACACATGCCCAGTATGGGTACAGGGGCCATTTATAAGGGTTTCTGAAGACTTACTTTCTATCAAGTTCACCAGGACTAAACTAGCCACAATCAATGTACACCTCGCTCGTCCATTTCAGATGAGTGTTAGATTTCCATTATACTAATCAGGAGTCTGGTTTCACCTTAATCAGGCCAGGTTAAAATAGGAATGTGGCTCATATTTAAAAGCAACGGAATCCAGATTCTGTTTCACTTCGTGACTGGTGTTAAAGTTTGGCACAGTGGCATTCTTTCCACCGAGCAGAGTTCAGGCAGAGGAGAGGGTTACCTTTTCCTCTTAATTAACGCTGAAGTTTATTTCTTACAGTGTTACTTGTTTTTACACATATAAACACAAGAAAGGGAAGATTAAAGAACATCCTAAAACAAGCTATATGATACACACTGAAACTATAAAATCACTTTGTCCTTTTCTGTGACAATTTTTTCTGAATTAAAGAAATAAGACCTCCCCAATTTAACATAAAAACTTCTGTGCACTATACCATATAATATTTGAGAGTGATAAACCCATCTCTCATAACACTTAAAAATGACTAAAATCTTTAAATAATTATTATCACATTAAAAAATTAAGTACTCGATAAAATCGATGAGGATATTTTAAGAATTGTTTAAGCAAAAATACTTTGTTGGGGAAGGGACAACATGTGGGACTCATCTCTCCTTCTACCACGTGAGTTCTCAGGGACAGAACTCAGGCTGTCGGGCTTGAGTCAAGGCCCTGCTCGGCCAGCTCACTGGACCATGGGACACTTTTAGTGAGGTCACTGCAGCTTATTTATAAGACACTCAGTCTAATATTTATTCTTATGGCCAATCTGGTAAGACTTTTATTCTAAAATTTTTACAGTGAATATGGGAACCAAGTCCACACTACTACAACTACACAGCTGAGCTTCCTGCCTTTGGGGAAATCAAAGGTGTCAGCACGTCTGAGCGCAGTGATCGGTCTTGGGCTGTGAAATCATTTTTATGGCCAAGGTCTCTCTCCTGCCAGGTGAGGATAATAGCTTTTGTCTCACGTATTTGTTTTGTGCGCGTGTGTCAAGGTGTGTATGTGCAGACAGAGGGCATATGGGAGTCAGGTCTCTCCTTCCTCGATGTCGGTCCTAGGAACTGAACTCAGGCTGCCAGACTTGACAGCAAGCCCCTGCTAGGCCAGCTTACGAGCCCCTGATAAAAAAAATTTTAAGGTATAATAAATTCTTCCAGTTAATTTTAAAGACTCTTCATTATATTTAGAAATGCGTTCCAGTAACTATAATCTGACATTGACTTTAAAAAACATAAATCCATGAAAAATAGAAGCGAGATCTTTACCAGCTATGTAACCACATAGAAAAAGCCCAAATTATTTAGCATGTGACTGAACAATTCATAAAACAAGCCACCTTCCTGTTTTTCACCAGACAATTCTGAGTGTCACAGTAAAACAGGACAAAGCAGCCACTACAGTGCCCACCCACACTTTACTTTTCAGAAAAGACAAGTAGAAAGCAGAAGAATGGAAACACTCACCCGAATCCGCTCTGGTTTACTTACAAGAAAAGACATGGGTTCCTACTGTGTAGACCTACTTCAATTTCAAAAACTTACACCTAAAAGGAAAACAGAAACATGGAGTTGGTTAAATCTTTTTATACAACTATCTTTTTCTCCCCTGTAGCAAAGGCTAGCTTCCAACTCACTATACAGCAGAGAATGACCTTGCACTCCTGAAACCCCTGTCTCTACACCCTGAGTGCTGGGATCACAGGGGTGCACCACACCTGGGTTCTGCGGTGATGATGGAGCCAGGTGTTTTCTTGAGGGCTAGGTAGACACTCTACTGAGAAACACGGCCAGCGTAGATAAAGCTTCTCTGTGGAACAAAATGCACTCCTGGTCTAGCATCCCAAGGTGCCATACCAGACTCATAACTTGCTAACTTCTGAGTATTTGTTTAGAGGTGTGTTGTGACAATAAACTTGGATATACTTTGAACAAGTACACTCTGAAACTGTCATTTCTAAGAGAAAAATTTGGAGTCACGCAGGCCAGTGCACTCCCTGTATCCCCAAGACTCAGGAAGCTAAGGCGGGAGGACGAAGAACTGCAGGCCAGCATGGGCTTCATACACAGCACAACTGTTGAGAGGAAGGCAGGGCAAGGTGGGCCGGAGAAGTGAGGCACAATGGAGGAGTGGGGGAAGAAATTTCTTGGACTCAGAGAATGGCAAGTGCAAAAGCCACAGTTAACACAAAGTACACAATGAGTGAGATTCCTTTAAAAACAAAGCAGAGGTGTCTACCACCCCCACTTCTGCACAATCCTCCATGTCTGCTCCCCTTCTGCACAATCCTCCACGTTTGCCCCCCTTCCACACAATACTCCACGTCTGCTCCCCTTCTGCACAATACTCCACATTTGCCCCCCTTCCACACAATACTCCACGTCTGCCCCCCACTTCCACATATCAGTCTACTTCTCCCTCCACCCCAATTCCCCCTGTCACTCCAGTACAAGACTGAAGCTTCAGGCATGCAGTGTGTGAAACATAAAACTCTCTGGCTTCCCCCCCTCCCCTTTTTTTCTTTTTGAAACAAGGTTTCTCTGTGTAGCCTTGACTCTGATGGAACTCTGTGCATTGGATTGGCCCCTGCCTCAGGAGTGCTGAGATTCCACGGGGCTTTTCTTCCTTCTTTTTTGAGACTGGATCTCTGGTAATCAGGGTGGTCTCTCACCAGAGACTCAACAGAGGATGACCTTGAAATTCTGGCCTTCCTACCTCTACTTCCTGAATGCTGGGATTGTGACACCACACCTACCCAATAACTTTTTTCTTTGTCTGATTTAATGAAAGGTGAATACTGTAAACACAGGTGTAATTTTTGTTTGAATTAAAATGTTCAGTAAGCTGAGATGACTTTCATTTCTTTCCCGTTGGGTCTTAGCCACTGTAGGCAGGCACTCTACCTGTGACTTTGAGACAAAGGCCTTTCTTTAGACAGTTTGGCTACAAACAATCCTCTTTTTTTTTTTTTTTTTTTTTTTAGCAGTTCAAAAGGTTCTACATTTTATTACTGGAGAAACCACTCCCAACTTAAACATGATCAAGTCTCCAGATTGAAAATGTTGAACTTCATCTTCTAACACTCATCAAGGATCACGATTCATCATTAATTGTTTTGCCATTCATTGTTGACTCCTTACAGACCCAGCTTCGTTCTCCTCCAGTGTCTTCTCTTGGAGTTGTACCTGATTTTGTTGCCAGTTTTCATCCAAATCCACTATCCACTGAGGAATAGGACGATTTTGCTTTTGTTTCTTAGCCAGGAATCGCTTGATTCTGAAAGTCTTGTGAGAAGACATGGCGAGAAGGCTAGGCGGGCAGGTGGCCCAAACAATCCTCTTGACCTAGGTCAAGGGCTGAGGTCACAGGCAGCCAGCTGCACCTGGCTGAAAGGGTAAAACTATTTACTGGTAACAGAACTGTGTACTTAAGAGATTCCAACCGTTCTACAAAAGAAAAATCATTTTAAGATGGGTGTGCTATTGCACGCTAATCCCAGCACTTGGCAGGAGACACAAGGATCAGGAATTCAAGGTCATACTTGGCTATCTGTGACTCTGAGGCTAGCCTCTGCTAAATGATGTGTGTCAAAACAAAAGAAAAATTTAGACCTGAATGCTGCACTACAGGCAGGGTGTCAATGGCAAAGACCTGTAATCCTAGAACTACTGAGACTAGGGTGGGAGGATCAAGATTTCAAGGCCAGCCTGGCAATCCAAGAGATCCTTGGTCTAGGAAAAAAGATCTAAAAACAGACATCTGAATACTGAGGGACTTTTCCTTTTCTACTATGTGTGACATTAAGATCACTATGCTGCTTTCAAATGTCCTTAAAATACAAAATTACAGTGGAAGGATAAAACGTCATTCAAAGCATTTTTATCAAGAACATAAAACACCATAATACACTGGCCAAGCGATATTCTTAGTAGATAGACACAGAAACAGCCTTTTTATTTATTGATTTGTGGTGTGAGCTATCCAGCCAGGGCCTCAGACACACTAGACAAGTACTCCACTACTGAGAACACCATCCTAGTCACAGCTTTGCTACTTAGAAGCAGCAGTTATTTTAAGACCTTACTACCACTTGAGATGACTGAAGTCCTTAGAATTAAGAATCGGGCCTCGGTTTTGGCTAGCATGACTAAATCCTATACACTGTGCACAAATTCAAATTTTAGGATAGCCAATATTTACATTAAAAGTATGGGTTGGAGCCAGGTGGTGATGGCACATGCCTTTAATCCCTGCACTTTGGAAGCAAAAGTAGATGAATCTCTGAGTCCGAGGCCAGCCTGGACTACATAGTGAGTTCCAACCCTGACTCAAAACAAAAACAAAGAAAAAAGTATAGGTCAGGAAAGCTGAGCTGAATAGAATTTGCCTAGCATGCCCAGGGTCCTAAATTTAATCCCTAGTATAAAAATAATTGGTTCTATTTTTCTTTATCTGAAAGAGGAGTAGATGAACCTGGAATCTAGGATAGGTTGTGGCATTGCCAAACGTGCTTTAAAACCCCAGAGCTTGCCGGGCAGTGGTGGTGCACGCCTTTAATCCCAGCACTTGGGATTAAAGGGAGGCAGAAGCAGGCAGATCTCTGTGAGTTCGAGGCCCGCCTGGTCTACAAGAGCTAGTTTTAGGACGGGCTCCAAAGCTACAGAGAAACCTTGTCTCAAAAACAAACAAACAAACAAACAAAAAACCCAGAGCCTATGCTGGGGTCAGGCCTCTGGAAGAAAACCAGGCAGTTTTCATCGAGTGTGCACCTCCTTAAAGGGGCCTAACTACAGCAATAAAAAATGGCATAAGATGCATGAGGCACTCCAGGGAGTAGGACCTTAACTGGTTGTGGAAGTGGGATGTGCACCAATAAACAGGGCAGGGGATGGAAGAGAAGGAAGGAACAACTTCTTATAGAATTGGGCAAAAACATGGCTGAGTGGCAGTGGGCCTGGAATATCAAAGGCGACTTAAAGAAAATGGAGATCCCAGGCCGAGAGTATGACTATTATCTGGTATTTGCTGTATTATGCAAATGTGTATCGCCAGCTTCGCCAACAGTGCTTGTCGCAGTCATCACTCAGTAACACTGAGTAACTGCCCAAAAGTGAGGTGTGTGAGGACCATGGACAGGCCTTTGGTGCATGCTAATGCCAGGCTGTATTCGCAGCGAGAGGAAGCCACTGTGAGCTTTCAACAGAGATGACACACAACGGCGGTCTAAGCAGTGTGTCTTACATCTTGTTGCACCCACAAATCACTTAGAGATCTTGTTAAAATTCTGCAATTCAGGTCTGGAGTGGGCTCCAAGTTCTGACACACTCCCTGGATATGACAACGCTGCTGATGTGTGGACCACGGTATTAACTAAGATTTGAGAAATCTTGTCTGGAAGAACATTCCAAGAAACGTTCCAAGGAATGAAGAAAGGGAGGGGTCAAAATGACCCAGAGGAAAGCAAGCTGGTTAGAAAACAGTGTTCCTGGAGATAAGAGCCTTAGCAGTGGAAATACCAGGAAACAGACGAGTGGCTATGAATGAAGAAATTATAAAGCTGCCACTGCTTCCCAAGCTATCAAGCTCATTCTCTGCCCTTTGAATAATGAGACAGGGTCTCCTACAAACAAAGCTGATCTCACGACACTGAGTAGCTGCTCATGACCTTGAACTTCTGATTCTTCTGCCGCTATGCTCCTAGCTGCTAGGATTACAGGCCTGCATCACACTAAGCATAGCTGGAGAGTATCTTTTACAAACTCTCCTAGATCTATGGCTGTGTGGTCCGACTGAAAACTGCAAAGACTTATCTTATAAGTCTTAACTGCAAATACCTTATCTGGGAACTGATGATAACTATAACTGATGATTCTAATTGTGCGTTTGTGTTCTTGAGTGATCAAAGAGAAATGGAAAGCTCAGAGGTCGAGGAGGCTTTAATGTAAAGATAAGTTAAAATATTTATTTAATCAGTGTATGTGTATGAGTGTGTAGAGTATGCATATGTGCACAAGGGTGTGCAGGAGGGATGCGTATACAGAGGCCGTAAGAACACCAGGTGGCTTTCTCTGTCAGGTTCCAGTTTAACTAATATAGAGAGTCCAATAATGTTGAAAAGGATTATTATCTTCCAAAATGAGGGGATAGCCATTTGTTAGAAAAGTAGTATTGATATTTAAGAACAAGTTAAATATGGCTATCTGGATTTAGAGGTCAACAGCTAAGGCTGTAAAAGTGACCGAAATCCAAAGCTGCAAACAGTAGCTCATGCTTGTAATCTCAGCATTCAGGAGATAGAGACTGGAGGATCAGTTTAATAGCATCCTTGGCTACAACATGTCTAAACAAAACAACAAAAGTGGAGTCTAAAGACCCTGCTTCCCTTCTTGTCCCCAGTCTAACTTTGATACTCACTCCCTAATCACTTCAAGTATCCTATGTTACAGAAGTTCACACTAACCACTTGCTTTCCCCGTGTGTGTCTGTGTGTGTGAGAATCCCTGTTTGTAGGCATGGTCAGGCCAAAGGACATTGGGTGTCCTACTCTACCACTCTGTTTTCTTCCCTTGACTTAAGATTTCTCAGTGACCCTGGACATAGGCTGGCAGCCAGCGAGCTCTGGTGTTTCTCTTGGCATAGGATCTTCTTGGCCACACATGGCTGTTTACATGCGAGCCAGAGATTGGAACTCGGGTCTTTATGCTTCAGCAGCATGTCCTCTTATCCAGAGCCACCTCTGGGGCCACCCAACCACACTCGGAACTGTCCCGTTACCGCCCCCACTACAAGAGGTACAGTAAGAATTCGTTTGCTCTGACTGACTTTTTTCTATTTTTGTCACTGACCCCCTAAATTTCCTTCATGTCTGAGATCACAACACATAACCAAAATTCTAAGAAACCTAATTAAAGGGTGAAGAGAGTTACCCAGTTCAGCGCTATAATGACTAAATTATTAGGTAGCTTTTTCTTTTTCGGTAGTGCTGGGAATGGAATGCAAGTCCTCACTAATGATAACAAGCACTCAGGCACTGAGCCACAGCCGCACTCTCAAATTTGGTGTATCACTTCTCAGTGCCCAGAATCAGTCTCAGGCGTCGGGTATCTCTAAATTATCAACTAGTTCATGAAGACCGGTCCACATATTGGAACTTCAACAGGTATTTCAGTAAGACCGATTTCAACGGCCTGGGAGAAACGGGTCAAGTTGAAGTATTTTGGGGTCTTTAGCTGAAGGTTGAGTTGAGAAGTTAGCTCCCTATTTCCTAAAATTATGAACGATTTTATTTAATCACTCCCCTTCTGTCGTGCTCACTCTCGGAACGCCAGACCCGGTTCCCAAAACTGCTGGGGAGCACTTAAAACAAAAAAGACAATCAGGACCTCTTCGTTTTCACCAAAGCAGAAAATAACCCTGATCGTGCTCAACTCGATGCCCGACTAGCATCGCCTGAAATGAAGGGGTCGAGGGAGGTCAGCACTAAGGTCTGCAGCTACTTAGCGGGAGGGCAAATCGACGTCTAGTCCCAGGCACCCCATCTGGAAGCCCCGGAAAAGATGGAGAGGGAAAGCAGGAGTCAGCCTCTCCCGTCGGCAACTCTGCTCAGCGTTTCCCCAGTCAGGCCCAAGCCTAGTCCGCTCTCAAGCTACAACCCCTCAACGTGGGAACCCAGAACCCGGGTTAAACGAGGCCCGAGGAAGGCGAGGGTGAGCCGGGATGACCGCTGAGGCGCGCCCCCGAGGAGATGGACTCGGAGTCGGGTGAGAGGGACCGGCCCCGAGGAGCGCACCAGGCGGCCCCGCCACCCGGTACCTGGTCTAGGAGTCAGAGCGCAGTACCGACTCGTCTCGGCTCCGCCTCCTCAGTTTGGTGGCCGCGCTGCCGCCAGGCCGGTTGCTGGGAGGGAGGTACGCAACGTGTCATGCGCAGTGGAAGGAGCCAGAGAGGCTGGCAGAGCCCCGCCCCTCCCACGGCAGAGGCTCCTCCTTTCCCCGCCCCATGGAGGAAGTCCCGCCTCTTCCCAATGAGGAAGCCCTGCTGCGCCCCACCCAAGAAAAAGCTCCGCCCCTCCCGCGGAAGCTGCTCCCCCTTGCCCCGCCCCACGGAGGAAGCTCCGCCCCTCACTTCCCAGGGAGGAAGCCCCGCCGAGCTCTCCTCTCGGAAGAGGCTCCGCCCCACCCTGCCCGCAAAG
This sequence comes from Microtus oregoni, assembly GCF_018167655.1. Classification (NCBI taxonomy): domain Eukaryota; kingdom Metazoa; phylum Chordata; class Mammalia; order Rodentia; family Cricetidae; genus Microtus; species Microtus oregoni. The sequence continues at coordinate 13,690,772 of NW_024543222.1, read as the reverse complement.
GAAGCTCCGCCTCCTCCGTCCTGCTCCCAGCGTCTGCTTCCCGTGTTACCTATGGCTTGACTAACCCTCCCTCGATCGCTGTGGCGGGGAGAGAGCTGTTGGTTGTCTTTCTCCTTTCTTTGCTGGGGGCGCCCTTACCTGGGAAGAAGCGGATTTCCTCAAACCAAAGACCTCATTGTTGGAGACTGCGGTTCACAAGGGCCCTGGTGCCTCCGTACCCCTCCTGTCTGCAGCAGGAAGAGAAGGGTCAAGGGCCACCTAACTACAGCTACGGATTTGGCTGGCAGTATTTCCGCCTCTCCCCATTCCATCACCTGGTAGGCCTTACACGGGCAAACACCTGGAAGGACTTCAATGGGCGCGCTTGGGTCTCTCAGGCATTAGCGAACAAACTAAAGAGGAAACTCACCCAGTGTTTGTGTCCCAAGTTCCTTCTATGTAAAGCCAGGAAAATTGCTCAACCAAATGAAAGCTATCATTTTCGTTCCTGAACCCTTCATCCCTAAGTTTTGGTTTATTTTTTTTGTTTTGTTTTGTTTTTTTGTACTGGGTTTGAGACAGGGTCTCGTGTAGCCTGGGCAGGCCTTGAACTCCGAGGTCAGCTTGGTTCTGCTGGGATAAAAGCTCAGTGGTGTTTCTATTTGTAGAAACCTATGATGAGTTTGCCTTTATGAAGGAAGACAGAGACCAAGGCATACAGGACTGATCAAATGAAGTACTCTCAATGCGGCAAGACTTCCTCCTGTGGGAACTAGGGACTTTTAGTCACCTCAGTTGCTGTGGGTCGCTGTCAAGTGACTGTTTTTTCCAGTTCTGTCTCCTCACAGATTTATAGCGGTCCTAATAACTTCCAAGATATGTAAGTTCTGCAACATCCAAACGGGGGCTTGATGGAAATACACCAAACTTACCAGAGGCTCTCACTGTTTTACACACTTCTGTAATCTTACCTAGTGCTTTAACATTCTAAAGCACAATCGCAGTCTCAAAATGTTTCTTTCTGCCAGGCAGTGGTGGAGCACACCTTTAATCCCAGCACTCTGGAGGCAGAGGCAGGCAGATGTCTGTGAGTTCGAGGCCAGCCTGATCTACAGAGCAAGTACCAGGACAGGCTCCAACAGAAAAACCCTGTCTCGAAATAAATAAATAAAAAAGTTTCGCTCAGAAGTGAACCCAGTGAATTCACAAAAAGCAAAGGAGTGGAAGAAAATTCCATTTCTGCCAGGTTACATTGTCTTTGGAACTGAGAGTATTGGAGAAAGCAATGAAAAGATGCCAGCTTCATTTTGGTTTGTGTGTGTGTGTATGTGCACTTCAGTGTATGTATGCACACCACATGTGTGCAGAAGCAAGCAGAGGTCAGGTGTCATATCCCCAGGAACTGGAGTGACAGACAGCTGTGAGTATTGGATACTTTGTAAAAGCAGCAAATGCTCTTAACTGCTGACCCATCTCTCCAGCCCCAAACTTACGTTTTGAGACAGGGTCTCATAGTCCAGGCTTACCTGGAACTCATTCTATAGCCCAGGCTGGCCTTAAACTCCTGTCTCTTCTGGGATTACGGATGTGAACTGCCACACCAGGCTGTAATTGTCAAGGCAACCTCAAATTGAGTTTTCCTTTCCCCTTTCTTCCCCTTCTCCTTCTTTGGGCTGCACTAGAGCTTGAGCCTAGGAGCTCTCACACGCTGAGCAAGCACCTCAGCCCTCAAAGGTCTGACTCATTACAATGGGATCTGCTAACACTAGGTACTTCATCTGTTCTAATACCTAGTGCCCGGCCACCACATGTTCTAACAGGATGTTAGCATTTGAGAGTTTACCAACTAGATGACCGCCCGCCAAAGCTACTCAGAGAACCCTTCTCCCAGACTCTGCCGTGAGTGCTTCAGTGAGCAAATGCCTAGGTTCTCATACACCAGCAAGAAGTCAGAACAAACTTTAGGATGAACGGTTGGCATTCAGAGGTTACAGAGTCTGAGTCCTGGAAGGCACAAGTTCCTGAAGCTTTTACCTTATTATAGGGTGTAGGTGTTTAAAGATTTCCAGAGCTTTTGGAAACTGACTTGAAGTCTAAAGGAATGGAGACAGATTGAATGGCTACTTGTTTCTTTTTTAACTTTTTAAAGGCTACTTGTATTTTTAACTCTATTGTGTAATACTTAAGTCTCTACATGAAAACATATATGAACTCCATGGCGCAGAGATTAAGAGATGGCTTGCAGGTTAAAGAGTACCGGTTACTCTTCCAGGGGTCCCAAGTTCAATTCCCAGCAGTCACTTGGTAGCTCACAACCATCTATAATGAGATATGGAGCCCTCTTCTGCCATACAGGCAAAACATGATACAAAATAAATAAATAAACCAAAAAAAAAAAAACCTTCAAGTAAAACGGGGAACTGTGTGGTGTGTGAATATGCAGAACAAGTTGACTAGGATCACTTATCTGTAAAGAATTTCCAGTCTTTGCATTTTACTATCGCAGGTGAACTTTCCACACAGCCATTTTAGAAAGGGTAGGAAGACAGAAGAAGGAAACACACTTGTTAAAAGCACCGGGATAGGAGGGCTGGAGGGTGTAGCTCATCAGCAGAGTGTTCACCCAACACACAGGATTCAAGTAAGCAAATGCAGTTAAAAAAATATAGTGTGCACAAATCCAGAGCTTTCTTGACCTAGGAAACGGGCTTCAGTTCTAGCTCCAAGAGATAAGCTAAGCTATAGAAAAATACACAGAAGTTATGTAAATATGTAAATTTAAGATATGAATGGAGGGGAGAGTGGTGTGGGAAGACAAAGTACAGTGTTATATGTGTGAACATGTACTAATGAAACCCATTACTTTGTACGCTAATCAGAAATATCTATGAAAAGTGGAAGAAAATTTATGAAAAGCAGCAACCAGTTCAGCAGACAGGCAGAGGCAGTATCATCTTGTTCCTCAGTAACCCCCAAGAAAAGCAATACTTTAGAAAGGCCAGGGTGAGCATCAGAAGCTGGAGGCCAGTCTGGCATACATGGGACCCTGTGTCAAGTGAGTGTGGTGGTGCACCCGCCTGGGAAGCCGATGCAAGAAGACTGAGCCTGAGTTGGAAACCAGCCAATAACACTTAGCAAGCAGTCCTCTCAGAAATAAGTAGATGTGGTGCTACACGCTATCACTGCAGCACTCCAGGCTGAGGCAGGGCACTGCTGTGAATTTCAGCAGTCTAAGTTATAGATGAAACCTTGTCTCAGAAAGCTAGCAAGCAATGCGATCTACCATTGGGGGGAAAAAAATCACAGCTTTTTATTCCTCTCAATTCAGAGGGCTGGGACAGCTGTGAATTTGTACAAACATAACACCATCTTCCTTTGTTTAAAGATTTTGTTATTTAGTCTTCCTTTGTTTAAAGATTTTATTTATGGTCAGATGCTTGTATGTGAATGTAGTTGCCTGCGGAGACCAGAAGAGGGCAGCAGATCCCCCAGAGCTGGAGTTACAACAGCTGGTAGCTGAGATTTGAATGTGGGTCCTTTGCAAGAGCAGTAAGTGCACTAAGCCGTCTCTCCAGCCCTGATGTCTTCCTTTTGCAATCAAATTTTCCACTGGCCACCAAACACTAGATATTTAGGAAGGTTAAAGACATGTGACACCACACCCAGCCAGGTTTCTTTTTACTTTTCAGTAGTTTGTAATACAAGTCACTATAGTGATGTTTTGTTTGTGTTTTAACAAATAAAGCTTGCCTGAAGATCAGAATGCAGAGCTAAGCCACTATAGCCAGGGAGTGGTGGGCACATTCCTTTAATCCCAGGACTCAGGAGACAGAGGCAAAGGGATCTTTCTTAGTTGAAGGCCACCCTGATCCAGTCTAAAAGAGAAACAGAATTCATACAAAGGTGATCCCAGCACTAAGGAGGTGGAGACAGCAGTTATATGGCTGGGCCAAGAGAGGAATATAAGGTAGGAGGAGGCAGGAGCTCATTGCTATCTGAAGCTTAGTTGGAGATAGGTTGCGGTCTGGAGATGAAGTCTGAGGATGCAGTCTGAGGACAGGATTGCTCCTTCAGTCTGAGCATTGGTAGAGGTTTCTCTAGTGGTTGCCCTCTCTGCTTCTCTGAAAGCTCAGCTTTCACCCCCAATATCTGACTCTGGGTTTTCATTTCTTCTTCTTCTTATTATTTGAGACAGGGTTTTTCTGTGTATCTCTGGCTGTCCTGGGAACTCACTCTGTAGACCAGGCTGGCCTTGACTCACAGAGATCCACCTCCTCTGCCTGAGTGCTGGGATTAAAGGCATGCATAAAGGCGTGCACCACCACTGCTCAGCCTGGGTTTTTACTATCAAGACAAATTAGAACCTGTGTTACAAGTCACCCCTATGGGTTTAACATCATTTAGAATAAGTGAGGCAGGAAAAGAGAACTTGGGAGGAGAAAGGGCAGACTGATTCCACCAAATCCAATAGCTCTTCTGCTCTCTTCCACTGGATGATTGGGACAAAAATGTCACTCATGATTTTCCTTGGTCCAAGTCCTATATAAAGCAGTTCTACATCTTGTGCCCAACACAGAGAGGTTTCCTTGTACTAAGGAAACAGAATTATAAACAATTCCTCTTTATCCACCACACTGCCAGCTCTAAAATAAATAAACAAAACAAACAAACAAAAACCACCTTGTCCGCTCTGACACAAAGTCAGAGAAGGCTAAAAGGATCCACTTTGTACTGTTGGACAGAGGCGAGCAAGAATGTAAAGTGTACCATTCGATAGTAGCCTTGCCTTTGTAGAGTATGTGAATAAAAACGTTTTGCACACATTATCTTTTGGCTGTGAGGTGAGCTGGGAAAATGGCTCAGCAGTTAAGAGAACTGACTGTAGAGGTTCTGGGTTCAGGTCCCAGCATCCACATGGCAACTCATAACCTGTAACTCTAGTCCCAGGGGTTCCAACACTCTCTTCCGGTCTCCTTGGCACTACACATGGTAGACATGGTAGACAGAAAGACATGCAGGTAAAACACACATACATATAAAGAAAATTTTAAAATAAACTGATAGGAAGGAAAAATATTTATTCCCACTTTATACAAGAATAAACACAATAAACTCAGAGGTATGACTTGCCCAAAGGAAAAAGCTTAGTAATTTTCTTCAGTAAATTTTTAGTACATTTATTTTATTATCCACTTACCATGTACATGTGCGTGCATGTTTGTGTGCATATGCCATGGTCCACGTGCGGAGGTCAAAGGACCACTTGTGGGAGTCGCATGCATCCTGAGGATCAAACTCAGGTCAGCAAGCCTGGTAAGCACCTTTACCCATGGAGCCACCTCACTGGTCCTGGTGATTGGTTTCATCAATGCTGAAGCCAAGCCTTTCTTTTATATTTCAGGGCTCCAGGCAAAGGGATTTGGAAAGCATGGTAAACAACACTCTCTTGGTCCACTGCTTCATAATGACATGTCTTAACCCAAGGAGAGGGCTATAGTGGCTTGGATCATAAAGACCATAAATGTCCACCCAAAATGCCATGGTAAAGACTGAGTTGGTAGCCAGTAGCAGGCAGATGGGTAGATGAAGGAAACTGTAGACAGAAGTTAGGTCATTGAGGGTGTTCCTTGAAATATTAGAACCCTTGCCCCTCCTACCTGACAGCTCCTGGGCCACTATGAGGTAAGTGTCTTTGCTCCATCGCAGTACCTCCCCTGAGCAAGAGGGCAGTTCAGGAACTGAAACTGTGATCCCCAAAAAACTTATTCCTATTTGAAGCTTTATTATCCTAGCTATTTTGCCACAGCGATAGAAAGCTGACTAATAAGAGCTTAATAACTCACTAATAACTAGTAATCTTAGGGTAGGCTGGCCGTGGTGGCATACACATTTAACCCCAGTACTCAGGAGGCTGAGGTAAGCAGATCTCTAAATTCAAGGCCAGCCCGGTCCACACTGATGTGTTCTAGGACAGCCAGCACTACACAGTAAGACCCTGTCTCAAAAAAACAAGATTAAAATAACAAACAAAAAATCAAAAATAACATGGGCCACAGTGCAGTGTGTATGTGCCAGTATTCCCAGCACTCAGGAGGCTGAGGCAAGAGAACCATGAGTTTGACTGTGGCCAACTTGGGCTGCACAGCGAGACCCTTTCTGAAGCAACATACATGGGTTTAGAATATGAAATATCGGGGCTGGAAAGATGGCTCAGCAGTTAAGAGCACTGGCTGCTCTTCCAGAAGTCCTGAGTTCAATTCCCAGCAACCACATAGTGGCTCACAACCATCTGTAATGAGATCTGGTGCCCTCTTCTGGTGTGCAGGTACAGCTGCATACATAATCAATAAATAAATCTTAAAAAAAAAAAAGAATATAAAATATCCAAAAGTGTTAAGTGGTAACTACAAAGGAATATTCAAGATTAACACTCTTGAAGGAAAACCATTTTAGTGCTAATTTTTAATGGTGAGAGAACTTTCCTATGGGTCCATATATTCTTGTAGGACGACTTCAAAAAGTCAACGAGGCACGCTCAGATTCTGTCAATCAGTTTTTAATATATGTCATAGGTAGTTCATATGAATGCTTAAATTACAAAATTAGCTGCCACAGTCCGAATTTGTGGGACTTTAAGAAAGCTTATATTACTCAAAAGATAACTAAGCACATAAATTTTGATTCTAAAATGTATCTTAAAGGTTTGTAAAACAATGTTAAGTCTAGAATCATATGGCCTTAAAGTGATTCAATTTTGTTATTCTTAATAACTTAACCTTGTGAATTGTTAAAAAAGCATACACCTGCATACCCAGTGCACACATTTCTATTAACCTAGACAAAGTCACATGAGAAACTCCATATAATCCCCAAGGCAACAGCTCACATGGTTTTCACTGCAACTCACTGTTACTGCCTGAGAACACAGAAAGCATCAACAAAAACCCACCACCCCTCAAAAAAACAACTCTTTCCCATCCCAGCAAAAATTACCTGGTATAAACAGTGACTTAAAAAAAATGCTTTCTCAGTAGGAAGCATTTATAAAATGCAGAGCTCTCAACAAGCCAAATGCTTATGCAGATGGGGGCCTCTCCCCACAAAAGCTTCCACCTCAAGAGGCAGACAAAACTCTTGTCGCATTTAAGAAGGCTCACATTTTAAAAGCCTACTTATGCACACCGATGGCTGTGTTTCTAAAAGCACATACCGGCCTCAATTGTAGGCAAGACAGAAGTGGAGAGAGAAGAAAGGAGCACGCAGAAGACAGACAGCAGCTTCTCCGTGAAGACCCAACAGGTTGCAGCCACCAGGAAAAGCACTGTGACCTCACAGAGCAGTGATCTGAGCTAAGGGAAGCAGCTCACTTCTCATGCATCTTCCTCAGGAAAAACAAAACTACTCCAAATTCAGGGCTCACACTGTCATTAGCTCATAGTACCAGGCAAGGAGAAACTGTTCCTGTACTACCCACCTCTAGAATCTTCCATGACACCTCTAGATTTCCTCCTATAAACACACACATGAAATACACACTGCACTATGTTCCAAGTCTCTGAAATGCATCACCACATACAGTGCTCTAAATTCCACTGTTTTCACAACTGTAATGTGGACACAGGAAAAACACCAAGCAATGTTTATTGTGCAACTCCAATAGAAATTCTTGGGATCTTGTTTAGAGTCAGTCTCCACAGTTATTCTAATTGCCCAGTTTAAAAAAAAATCTTTCTATAAATTCCATGATTGTTCTTCAAACACCAAAGTAAAGCACTGATAATTCATGTTATAATTTAAAAATATTTTAAAACTACACATACTTTATATACCATCCTTTTATAAAAAAAACTAATTTGATTATCTGGAAGGAAATAACTGAAAGAGCCCTTTCAATGTATCTGTAACCTCTGTAGAACTCCAAACCGAGAGAAGAGGTGGGAGGAGGGGAGAAGAGGGGAGGGTGGAATAAGGATTTCTCAGTCACCAGGAATATGTTGACTTTAGGGGAGAAACGGACTCGTGCTTTTCCCGTTTCCTGTGGACGCAGACCTCTGGGATGACTTTACATGGCTTTCACTTTGATTTGCTTCATTTTCATCTGCTTCTTCTCCAACTTCTTTTGTTCTCTCCTCAAAGCAGCTTCCTGTAAAATAGGGAGGGGGAACGAAAGATCCAAATTAAGCTCTAAACACACACTGAAAAAAACTGGGGGCTGGAGAACCAGCTTGGTGGCTCGAGCTCATGCTGCTCTGCAGCTGCCGCAAGTTCTGTTACCAGCACACGTCAGGCAGCTCACTGGAGGCTTCTGGTCTCCGTGGGCACCTCTACTCACCCGTATAACTCAAAATCCCTTTTGGGGAGTTGGGAAGAAGGAGTGGATCTCTTCATACAGTTCTGGCTTTCCTGGAACTCACTGTGTAGTCCAGGCTGACCTGGAATTCATAGATATCTGCATACCTCTACCTCCCAAGTGCTGGGATTAAAGGTGTGGGCCTTTTATTCAAGATCTTGGTCTTGCAACCCAGGAAACATTTTTGCAGATACATATAAAAATAAGCACTAGCATTTGGAAGACTAAGGCAGGAGGATTGCACTTTGAGGCTAACTTTGGCTACATAGTTCCAGGCCAATCTATGCTATGAGACATCGTTTCAAAAGACAAAAACATTGCCAATTCATATGTCAGTAAATAAAAATTAACAAGAAACAAAAAAAGATAATCAAATCCTTTTTTTTAAGACTTACATATTTATTATGTATACAACATTCTGCCTCCATGTATGCCTGCACGCCAGAGGAGGGCGCGCGATCTCACTACAGGTGGTTGTGAGCTACCATATGATCACTGGGAATTGAACTCAGGACCTCTGGAAGAGCAGCCAGTGCTCTTAACCACTGAACCATCTCTCCAGCCCCCAGATAATCAAATATTAATTTAGATAGAAACTCATCAAAGTTTTTGCCTTGCATGTGTTTCTTTTCTTTGAAACAAGGTCTCTCACTAAGTTACCCAAGCTGAACTTAAATTCAAACCCCACCCTCTTTTAAATGATAGTCTCATTATTTAGCCATTGCTAACCTAGAAATTGCAATTAAGACCATGAATGGAGGCTAAAGAGATGGTCTAATGTTTAAGACTATTTGTTGCTTTTCCAGAGGACCTGCCTGAGTTTGGTTCCTAGCACCAACCAGGTAGCGCACAACCACCTATAACTCTGTAATTCAAGCTCCAACCCTATTTGGGCATCTCTTATCCACAAGTAGACACATTATTAAAGATAAAAACAGGTCAAGCAGCCGGGCAGTGGTGGCACACACCTTTAATCCCAGCACTGGGGAGGCAGAGGCAGGCTGATCTCTGAGAGTTCGAGGCCAGCCTGGTCTACAGAGCAAGTTCCAGAACAGAGCTATACAGAGAAATCCTGTCTCAAAAAAACAAAACAAAACAAAAAACCAATTAATTAAAAAAAATAAAACCAGAAGCTAGAGAGACAGCACAGTCAATGGAGCGCTTGTCTTACAAGCACAAGGACCCGAGTACATCCTAGAGCCTGTGTAAGTCTGGAGTGGTGGCAGGCGCTTGCTGAGGAGGAGTGACACTGGCCAGGCAGCCTAGCCTACTAAGTGAGTGCAGAGAGAGTACAGAGAGATATCCTGTCCCTATACACCCCTCTCCCCAGCAAAAACACAGGACTAGTAAAGCACTTTCCTAGCATGTACAAGGCCAGCACAACACACAAAGATGGACAGCACTTTTCAAATGACTCCAGAGTTTGTGCTCTGTACACGTGTCTGTGTGTCCCTCTTTACCACCACCCCTGCCCTGTCCGTCTGTCTCTCCAAACAAAATCATGAAAGCAGGAGGACATGAAAAAAAGCAAAAAATAAAGCAAGAAAAAACCCACAAGGGTTTGTCTTTTAACCTCATTACATAGAAAAGAGAGAAAGAGAGAGAAAGAGAGAGAGAGAGGAAGAAGGAGGAGGGGAGGGGAGGGGAGGAGGGGAGGGGAGGGGAGAAGAGGAGAAAGAGAAACCCAGATGGCTCAGAGGTTAAGGGGTTAAGAGTTAAGAGCATTGGCGCGGTGGTTCACAGCCATCTGTAATGAGATTTGATGCCCTCTTCTGGCCTGCAGGTGTACATGCAAATAGAGCACCATATATATATATATACACATATATATATAAAATAAAAACTTATAAAGGAGAGAGAGAAGGGAACGGAAGGGAGGAGAAGGGAAGGGGAGGAAAAGAAAAGGAAGAGAGGAAGGGAAGCAAGCATGAGGCACAGGAGCAGCACTAAGGGTTCCTGAGCCGCACAGGCAGCATTAGTGACTGGCTGTCGGCAACCACACGGTCACACAGCAGCAACTCGGAGCCTCCCTTACTCTGAAAAATGTTATTCAAGACTCAAAAATTCTCGTCTAAACTCACATCTTCCAGAACTTTGTTCTCTTTTTCATTTGCAAGGTTTACAGTTGGACTTTGGCATCTTATTTCAGGAAATATGAGAATATACTGAATTTTTTTTAAATGTAACATGCTATTGTCCAAGAATCACAAGTTTGGAATATCAGTTATATAAGAAACAGAAACCGACAACAAAACCCACAGAAACACTAGAATTCACTAATTCTGTATCAAGCCCTAATTTTAAATGGCAAGTTTATTTAAAATGTGAGGTGTGTATGTCAGCTTATTTAAAGTCCCTGATTTCTTTCTAATTGTTTGGTCTGAAATGGAGCTGTGCTGGGGAAAGAGGGGAATCCACTCACTTTCCAGAGGCACGAACGCAGCTTAGGATGGCTGGAAGAGGAACACGGTGCTGTCAGATGACATTTCCCAACTTTAGCCCAGGTGCTTTCTACACAGAATTATCAGAGACAGTACAGCACAAACAGGCAGCGGGATAATTAAGATTTATTTATTTTCATGTGCACTGGTGTTTTGCCTGCAGGTGTGTCCGTGTGAGTGAGCCAGATCCCCTAGAACTGGAGTTACAGACAGCTGTGAGCTGCCATGTGGGTGCTGGGAATTGAACTCAGGACCTCTGCAAGAGCAGCCAGTGCTCTTCACCTCTGACCCACCTCTCCATCCCATATCTGGATAACTAAAAACAAAACAATAGTTTTGGGAAATTCTCACAAAGCCTCAACCTTAGACAAAGAACTACAAGCAACTAAAGAACTCTGAGAGCAGGAGAAATAATCTTCCCCAGGCAAGAGCACACTAACTAGTTACCCAATACTAAAAGGACAGTCCAGAAAATATACAAAAAAAACACTATAAAGACTGAACAGGTTGTGTTTATACATTTAGATACACACACACACACACACACACCAGCAACAACAAAGAGAGAGAGGTCATTAGCTTCAAAGAGAGCTGGGGGAAGGACTAGATATATGGGAAGTTTTGGAAGGACGAAAAGGGAGAGATGACATAACATAAAAAACATATAAACCAGACCCAGCAGCCTCAGTGGTGGGGAGCATCTCACCTCCAGCCTGCGCTGCTTCTCAGGGTCTTCCTCATTCATGATCCGCTCCTTCTCGGCTCTTTTCTTCTCCTCACGCCGCGACTGCGCAGCCTCCTGTCTCTGCACGTGGGTCAGTTTCAAGAAGTTCTCTTCCACACGGGCCCGGTTCTTATCTGCTCGTTGTTTACCCTTCCCCAGGAAACAAAGTCTTCATAAGAAACCCGTTTCCATCCCACAGGAGAAAACCCCACTGAGCATTCCTTGGTAAAACTACTCCCCCTGGCATGTCAAGTCAACTAGACTCAGTCGCTGCAGCCACTGACAGCTGCAGCCACTGGGGAAAACCAACCATAAAAGGTGCCGGTTTGTAAGAAAGGCTTTGGGTCTTACTTCTCTGTTGAGTCGAAACTTTTTGGCTTTGTCAATAGAATAAATCACCATGTTCATCAGGGGTAGCAAAGCCTCCATATCCTTTGGGTACGTGTTACCTGAGCCAGGCACTGGAAAACAAAGCCATTTTCCTACTGAGTTAATGGCAGCATTAACACTTCTGGGTTGGCAGTCTTTCTTAATGCTAACAGACTAGCTCCTTAGAGGAACCCAGAAACCAACAAGGAGGAATGATTAGTGATGGAAAAATAATTGAAAACCAGTTTCTAAGAGGCTAAGAACTAGCCAGACAGGACCCAGATACTCACCATTAAATGTAAACAGTAGTGTCCTCTTAGTGTCGGGCAGCTTTAAAGGCTGACCCTCCCTGTCATGAAAGAGAAGTCTGGTAAGAGAGAAGCGAAGACAGGCACTTTCCATGCATACAAGCCAGCCATCTGCCTCAGCTGGGCAAACACCTGAGAGAACAGCACTGGACACACTCGGCATCTCTAAGTCAATGGTGATCACTGAGCCTGAGAGCACTTTAAGCTCATCTACCCCACTCTGTGCTACATTTGAAACCTCAGTGATGTTCCCAGCGGGCAGGATATATTTATTCCCTTTCACCTGAGGAGCCAGAAATATGCCTGTATTTAAATCTGAGGCCATATTTTAAATATTTTTGCTTAATTTTTAAATTTCTAAGCTTATATTTATCTTACGTATATGAGTGTTTTGCCTGCATGTATGTATGTAGTATGCAGTGCCCACACAGGCCAGCAAACGGTGTCAAACCTCTTGCAACTGGAATCAGAACAGCTTTTAGCATCCACGAGGGAGCCGGGAGCCAAGCCATGGTCCCTGATCTTCTGCATAAGCAACACACTCTCAACTACAAGTCATCTCTCCAACCCTCAGCTTCTGCTTTTAATCTTGGTCATTATTCTCTAAAAGTTGAGGCATACAGTATAACATTTACTTAATAACACCCGCATTGTATCAGGTATTACAAGAATCCACAGAGGGTTTCTTGTGGAAAAGGCTATGTATGTTACTGAAAACACATCACTTTATGTAGGAGACTCAAGCATCCTGAGAACTTGGTAAGGTGCGGGTTATTCAACCAACAATCCCTCATGGACTCGGAGCAAGCACTGTTTATAATTTTCTTCTGTCATTATCACTGCAAATTTTGACTGTCAAACAATTGGCTTCTGCTCCACTGCAAACAAAAGGCTTGGTAAAAGCTATAATGCAATGCTTGGTGCCTGCTGTTATTACTAAATTTACCAAGGCGAGGATGATGCAACATCATCTCAAAGCATAAGGACCTGAGTAATCTCCACATACAACTAAATCCAGAATACATTTTTGTTGCTGCTACTCTTATTCTGGTATTGGAAAATGAACACAGCTCCCAGAATGTCTGTTGTTGACACCGAGTCTCACTGCTTATCCCTAGGTGGCTGATAACTCACTATAGAAACCAGGCAGGCCTAGAATTCAGAGATCCTTCTGCTCCTGCCTCTAAAAGCTGAGATCAAAGACTTGTGCCACCACGCCTGTACAGAATGGCTTTTAGTTGTACTCAATCCCAAAGCATATGAGACTAGCCTGCAACTAATAATTCAGGTCACAACTCATTCTCTATCAGAAGTATATTTAGTTATGCTTTCCAGAGACTGGCTGCAAATTCAACGAACAAATCCAAGCCCATGAACAATACTGTCATAAAACCAGAAACTATGGTTTTATATGTCATTTATATGTCATTATAGTCAATGTCATTTGAAAACATTCAGCTGTTCAAAAGCGAAGCGAGAAAAGATGATAAAATATGAAATACTTAGATTTGTATTTAAAATCAAACATCAGAAATTCAGAAATGGGAAAGGGTGTGCCAACTGCGATGTCTTAGCACCAGCCCTTCCTTGTGAACGTCACTGGGTCAGTGATGCAAACATGCTGGCTCGGGGAGGCAGCCAGTGTCTTCTCATGGTGCGCTAACTGGGAGGCCATTTGTTACCAAGTTTACTTCCCCACTTGATAAGGAAACTGCAGAGGTCCCTTGTAGCGTTCTAACATAAAATAGGGAAAATAAATTTTAATACTTTATTTCATACATACTCTTGCATTATCTTTGGACCAGAAAACTGGTCTGAAAAATGGACGGATTCAATCTTGTCAGCATAGTGTGTAAGAAAGTGAACCATCTAAAAAAAAAAAAAAGGAAAGAATATTAACTAGAGTTTGGCATTTCCAAGCTTTTATAGTCACCTTTAAATCCTTACTTTTATATAATGTCATTCAGTCATTCAGACTAAAATACTCTTTTCTTGAAAAACAAAACAAAAAACAAAAAACTTAATGAGCCATCAGATCAGGCCTCAACTTTAGCTTAAAGAAACGCTTCTCTGTAGCCATCCTCCAGCCTTAGCCTCTGCCATGACGGGATCACAGTGCCTGCCCTATGTGCCCATCTTTACTTATACGAACAAACTCAAAATGACTTAAATGTCACCACCAAAGGATTAAGGCTGTAATCTTTTCTTTAAATTTATGTGTATTGGTGTTCTGCCATGGGTGTCGGGTCCCCTAGAACTGAAATTATAGATAACTGTGAGCTGCCATGTGGAAGCTGAGAATTGTGCTGGGAACTCAGAGCTCTTAACCACTGAGCCACCTCTCCAGCCCCAAGGCTGTAATATTTAAAACAAAACAAACAACAACAAAAAGTCCACCAAAGCACCTGAAAGTGGGCTTGGAGTGTTAGCACATCCTTTAATTTTAGCATTTGGTGGATAGAGGCAGGCAGACCTCTTTGAGCTCCAAGATACACAAGACTACATAATGAGACTCTGTACTGTCTCAAAAAACAAAACAAGCCGGGGCAGTGGTGGCGCATGCCTTTAATCCCAGCACTTGGGGAGGCAAAGGCAAGCAGATCTCTTGAATTCAAGGCCATCCTGGTTACAAGAGCTAGTTCCAGAATGGGCTCCAAAGCTACAGAGAAACCCTATCTCGAAAAACCAAAACCAACCAACCAACCAAACAACAAAAAACAAAATTAAAAAAAAACCCAAAACAACAACAAAACTCAAACCAAAAACCTTTAAAAGTCATTAGTTCTTTTGGAGAGAACTTTTTATTTTATTGTAAGAATATGTGTGTGTGTGTGTGTGTGTGTGTGTGTGTGTGTGTGTGTTCAAGCACAATGTACTTGGGGAAGCCAGAAGAGCGCCATATCCCTCAAAGCTGAAGTTATGGGACCCTTGGCTCGCCAAGCAGACATTGAGATACACACTGGAGTCCTTATGGTTTGACTGACAGCCCTCTGACGGGTTATGACCAGTGTGAGGAAGGGGTACACGACTGTAACTAATGTACGGCATCGGAGAGGACCTGGTTCAGCTTCAGGGAGGTACCTCTTCAACATGAGAGCTGCTCAAAGCCTCATTAAAATGGCGTGGTTTTACTACTGCTTCTAGAACAAGTAAAGGCTGTGCTGTGTTTACCCAATCGATCAAAATCAGCGAGGTGACTCTAAGGATCACAGAAAATGTTTACCATGAGTGGTCAGCAGTCACGGATTATTTACCTGCTGTTTCAAAAATGAGTAAAATAAAATTTAGTATGCGATTTTTATTTACTTATTCTTTTGGAGACAGAGTCTCTAGCTGTACTCCTTAGCCTGTCTGGAACATGATCCTCTTGCCTTAACCTCTGGAGTTGCTGCCATTACCGCTGTGCACGACTGCACACATCTCCACTGCATTTACCACTGTGCACGACTGCACACATCTCCACTGCATTTACCACTGTGCACAACTGCACACATCTCCACTGCATTTACCTTTGTGTCCATCATGCCCTCTGTGACTTCTCCCATTTCCGACAGGATGGCCAACGAGTCTGGCAGTCCATACTTTGCTCCAGACTTAGGTTTATCACTACAGAACTCGCTCTGGAAGAAGAAAATGAGAACAGGAAATATGGTATTCTATGATACAGACTTTCCTCAAAGGTTAAGTATGTTCTGCCTATTCTGGAGTGGTGCTTAACGTCTGAGTGACGGAACGGTGCTGTGCTACACAGCTGAACTTCTCTGTAAAAAAGAGGCAGTGTCTACAGACATTGATATTGGAGCAACTTGACATACCAGATCCTGCATCTCTTTCTGCAGCCGCACCAAAGCTTTGCGAGTGCCAACGGCAAACACATATGTATCCATGTCCTCATCATTCATGGTTACTTTTATTTGCTTTAAAAAGAAAACAAAAACATGACTTACTTGTTAGGATCTATGATGGGTAGATTTCTAAAAGGCTCTGAAGAGTTCAGTCTTTTCTCCCCTGGAGCAGGATTCATGGATATAATTGCAGAAGGTTCTTCACCAATTGATTCAAATTAACAAAAAGGGGCATTGTCCTGAGTATATCATGTAAGTATTAACAATAATTTGGCCCTAGCTAAAGCAGAGAATCCTTGGGGCAAAAGTGATCAACAAGGGATGGCTATAAGGTCTTGAGGGTAATGCCTTCAGGACGCGAGTACTCCCCAGTCAACAGGTATTGAGAAAATAGGTACCTATAATACAAGGGACTGAATTCCGACAAAAATCTGAATGGGCTTGTGAGAAGGAAACACAAGCCTGGCCCACACTGTTTTCTGCCCCCCTAGATCTAAGTTAGACCCAGCTAACCTACACTGGGCCACTTATGTACTGACACTATGAGACAGCAAATGGTGTTGGGTTTTTTTTGTTTTTTTGTTTTTTTTTTTGGACTTTTCGAGACACAGTTTCTCCGTAGCTTTTTTGGTTCCTGTCCTGGAATTAGCTCTTGTAGACCAGGCTGGCCTCGAACTCACAGAGATCCACCTGCCTCTGCCTCCCGAGTGCTGGGATTAAAGGCGTGCGCCACCAACGCCCAGCTGGTTTTGTTTTTGTCTTTATTTTTGAGATAGGATCTCATTATTTTTTTTTTTTAATTTTGCTGGGAATGGGAATGTGTGCCTTTAATCTCAGTACTCAGGAGGCTGAGGTGCTGTGGGATAATGTAGATTATTGAATCTACTTTTACTGAGGTAGGCAGAGCTCTGTGAATTTGAGGTCTGCCTGATTTACACAGTGAGACTGTTTAAAAAGGAAACAGAAAAAGATTTCTTATTCCTATCCTATGTTCATGAGTGTTTGCCTACACGCAAATCTGTGCACCATGTGTGTGCACCACTCCTGGAGGCTAGAAGAGGGCACTGGTCCCCGGAACTAGAGTAACTGATGGTTATAAGCTGGCTGTTGGTGCTGGGAATCAAGCTCGAATACTCTAGAAAGTAGCCAGTGCTCCCAATCACTGAGCCATTTCTCAAGTCCCAGACGGTACTGTTTTAAGCTGTTCAGTTTGGTGGCGAACTGTTATGAAGAAACACAACACTAACAAGTTCATACAGAGTAGTCAAGTGCAAAAGTCAACAACAAACAGGATCCAAATGGACAGGGTGATATAAGAATTATATCTAGGGGATGGAGAGATGGCTCAATGTTAAATTCTAGGCTCACAACCAAAAATATAAGAATTATGTCTGAGCCGGGCGGTGGTGGCGCACGCCTTTAATTTCAGCACTCAGGAGGCAGGGGCAGGCGGGTCTCTGTGAGTTCGAGGCCAGCCTGGTCTACAAGAGCTAGTTCCAGGACAGGAACCAAAAGCTACGAAGAAACCCTGTCTCGAAAATCAAAAAAAAAAAAAAAAAAGAGCTATATCTGAGTTTTGCTTCAGGCTCCTGGCACCAAGCTAAAACCGTCAGTATGCTTTATTATTTACTGGGAGCCCCTTTCTATCAATCAGAGGTGTCCAAGTGGCTACAGGAAAGGGGCTGATCATGAGATAAGATAAATGCCGTGGGCTGGAACTGTTCAAGGCCCTGTTCAAGGACCTTGTGGGGAGGAGCACTGAGCTATGCAGTGCAGAAATCTGGAACCACATTCAGGAAGTTCCCATACTGTAATGCTGTGAATTTGTTAAAGGGTGGCACGCTGGAGACGGTAAAAAAGCTCCACATGTCCTGCCGTTTTCTGGCAGTGTCTCAGGGTGTAGCTCTGGTCAGACTGGAGCTCGCTATGCACACCAGGCTGTCCTGGAACTCAAAGAGATTCACCTGCCTCTGGCTCACAGGTGCTAGGATTAAAGGCGTGCACCACCATACCTGGCATCCCTCATTTTTTCCAGTTGCCTATTGCCGAGTTGTGTCCTTAATAAATCAGTAAATATAAGCAAAGGTTTTCCTTGAATTTGTGAATCATTCTAATAAATTATTAACCCTGGAGGGAGGTGATGGGAATGCTTAGTTCATAGGTGATCAGCCAAAAGTCATGGTATGGGTGGCCTGGGGTTTGAAATTTCCTCCTAAGTAGGGACAATGGGGGTCCTGAACCCTTCAACCTATGACC